>NC_088205.1:8483862-9683862 GCF_037126465.1 Ornithodoros turicata | reverse complement strand
ACGAATGTCGGCATAGTTCCTCCTGAAGTCGGCAAAGGACGTATATCAACCCTACCTCTCTCCCACTCCTTCGTGCTGTCCTCTTTCCATCTATCCCTGTCCGTCCACCATTAACCATGAAGCTAAATACGGAACAGAAAACAAAACAGAGAAGATTCATTCTGGTGTAAAGATCCTCGCGTTAACGTATATTTTCAGCATTTCTCCGTAGCACATTCCTGCTTCTTTTTATCGTATTTTTCTTTTTCTTGCTTTTTTCTTTTTCTTTCATCTATATTAATCCCTCTCTCGCTTTCTGTTAGTTTATTAGTTACTTTCTAGCTTATTTCATTTAGTTAGTTTTGGCTATTTTATTTTCTACATATATTCTACAATGAAAGTTGAAAGTCACTGAAAAGGTTAGCCAGCTGTAGGAGTCGAACCCACATCTTCTGGATTGCCGGTCCAGGGTTCTACCAATTGAGCTAAGCTAGCACGCCTTCTCAGCGACTTCCAGGGTGCGTCATCTGAAGGGACAAAGTACTATGTTGTTCCAGCCTCAGAACATCAGTTCTCTCATATATTCTACAAGTCGACACACCGTTTGACTGACCTCTCCGCTTTCCCCTTCCCCCAATCTTTCTCTCTTCCAGTTAATATATTCTTTTCCCCATCCAAACCCCAGTGAAAACAAAAAACAAAACACACACACACACACACACACAAAAAAAAAAAAAGAAATGCGGAGAAATGGGTGTTGCGGCACGAACTCCGGATCCACGAAACAAAAGTCTGTCTCTCCCGGACAACCATTTCGTTATTGTCGTTCAACTGCGTGCAGAGCAGCTGCGGCATGATATTCGATTCCCGAACCAGCAGCTTTATCAGCGTCCTTCCTTCCTTGCGGTGCGTTGGGAACAACAGCAGCGGTAAGCAATCGGCCGTGCGAGCCTTTATTTCACGACCGACCGCCCGGCCAAATCCATTAGAAGCCGTCCGCTGATTGAATCCGTCTCTGCTGTGTGTAACCGCTCCCACCTGTCACCGAACGCTAATTAAACGGAGCCGCGCGCTGAAAATCAGCACGCACAACAGCGCTCACTAAATTGCAGCCCTCCCTCCCTCTCTTGCCATCCTGCGTGTGTACGCGTGCGTGATAAGTACAAACTATATAGCCTCGCGATATACAGACGCGGAAAAGTTCAATTTTGTTGAAACAAGCAAGTGAGAGGTGGGTGAGATCGCGTGTGGCATCTTTGGGCTTTCGAATTAGACACAGCTACTCCTAAATGGAATGAGTCTCTCGTTCTCATTATTGTTGATCGCGTGAGGACGTCTTTTCCCCGCGCTTGCGTCAGCTGCTATTTCCGCTCGCAACTAATGTGTTTTATGTTAATGCGTTAAAAATGTGAAATGTGGTCGGGTGACCGCGAAGTGACAGCAAGAATTGGGGAATAATAAAACAAGGTGTTTAATAATTGGAAAATTAATTAAGCAAGTTCTATAGCGTCACAGGTGTTTTTGCTCTGTCTCTCTCTCTCTGTCCCTTTATTTTATTTCTGTTAAGGAAAGCGGAGAGAGAGAGAGAGAGAGAGAGAGAGAGATACTGTACATGATGACGATGATATGGGGATGACTTCCGCTCATTGAGCAGAATGCGGAATTGAAGAAAGCGGAGATTCTGGTGCAAGATTGAAATGTCAATAGTCCTGTTTACTCATTACTTGCAGACCAGTTATGACTGACTGAATTGTTTTTAGTCGTGTCGTGAATATATAAGTGTATATTCAAATTTCGCGTGCAACCATAGATTTTCATATTATTACCTATTAATGCACATACACGTATTTCGCACTTGCGTGTATTGCCACGTGTTATTAAATTTTCCTCAAACACGTGTATTTCGCTGTCGGATCCTCTTAAACACGCCCTCGTGCTTTCATGTGTTTGTGTTCTCTCTCTCTCTTTCTTATCCGTCCTGTCCAATCTTCTGGTATTTCTGTTGCAGCAACGTAAAAACAGCCAGTCACTTTCTGAGCAGCCTACCAACAATCAACAAACAGCTCTTAACTTAGATTGAGTTGAACAATTCATTAGTCCCTCGTTCATCTTACAAAGTTTTCTTCTTTTTTTTTCTGTTTTCGACCTGCTCAATAAAACTGCCATAATGCACTTAGCGTCACTATAGTAAACAGCACTGGTATGCTTAAGTGGTCAAGCCATTAAGCCTACAAAGTGGAGGAAGAAAAAAAAAATTCTTAAAATGGGGCCATCAACCTCCTGTCGGAATAAAGACCAGAAAGGGGTGTAAGGCTTTGTCCATTTAAAAATGTTATCTCGGGCCATTTCAGCAGATGTGCAATGCACGTAAACAAAATAAATAAATAAATAAATAAAATAATAATAATAATAACTCTCAGCATGGCTTCCAAGCATCATTGTGCTGCTTAATGAACACATCACGGCCATCTTTACCTGCGGCTTCTACGCCAGATAGGTAAGATAAGCCTGCAGTATAGCATTAGAGCTCCTCGCGTATATGATGCGATGCAGGTGTTTTTTTATTCGATGCTACGGCTACTTACGGCTATTAGGATGTATGGATGTGATACATATTAATTTAGGAGCATCGACAAGTGGACGACGTTCCTTCGCCCAGGACGGATTAGCTCTTCTTTTAGTTTCTTCCGTGCTTCGCGGCATTGACACGGGGGGGGATGTCAATGCATTAATCGCATTTACGCCTTAGATGTATAACACGTGTTTGGAAGCTGGTCGGGTATGGGTTACGAGTTATCGGTGGTTCGACTAGGGATGACAGCTAACGTATGGACAAGGTCTTGCGGTCTAGCGGACAAGGTCTAGCGCTTTCGGTTTTTATTTTTGGGCGGATTCGGCGTATGTTTTTCGGTGTTTATTGATATTTCACGAAATCGGCGTTTTTCGGTGTTTTTCCTGGCGTGTACACGGCTTACCCGACAGTTATCGGCGAATAGAAATCACGATGTAATTTAAGTGCTGTGCGTCTAACGCAGCCTTTATGGTGCGTTAGGCGTTACGGTGGCGTTTTAAGGCGAGCTAAAGAGTAAACTGACATTTTTCACAACCACCGTGTTTCTGTATGGTTTTCTTATCTGCATCGACAACTTGCTGGGCATGTGCAGCGATTCATCTCTGTCATCGTTCCTGGAAAGTCCCTCTGTATTCGGTGTTTTTCGATTAAAACCGAATGAGGGAAAATTTACTCGACGTATGGTTTTCCGTGTTTTTCGATTAAAACCGAGAGCATGAAACCCTACGTATGAAACGATTACTTTATGCGGTGACGATATATGCACTGCGTCAGGGGACTTTCAATGTCCCTGTCTTTCTGCATTACTTTTTTTTTTTGTGTGTATTGCTCCTCTGTATTGTGTGTTGGCTTCTCCAGGGATCCGTTATCCCCAGACATGACATTCCGGCAACCTATAATCTCCCAGTTTCCGTCATGAATAGCCTCTGAATGTATTTCGCACTTGTAAACAGCTCCACATTATGCGACGAAAGGATGACCAACCATCCTGCAAACATTCCCCCCGACAAGACCTCTCATACTATAAGGGGAACGAAAACTGTTGCGAGCCTAACGGCGTCTACAGCCTTCACTATCAAAACAGCTACATAGAATCATCTTCCAACCCAGAACCGCCACAGCGAAAGAGCAAAAGGAAATCCTGTCCAAAGTTTAGTTGTCTCGTATCTCGCATCTTGACCTAACGAGCATGCTGTAACGACCTTCTCTCTCTCTCTCTCTCTCCCCCGAAACACTTAACGTTTGACCACATGTTCGAATAGCACGCACCCTGCGGTCGAAGGGCCATTATGCTATCGGCCAGCGTCCCGTACAAGTCCTCTACCCGGCGAGCGAAGACTTGCGCAGCATTCCGATGCTTGTGACGGGACGGAGCTTCCGATAAGCCGTTGATGCCGTACGCATGCGTCTATGTACCAAAGGCGCCCGTAATGCACTGGCAACGGCAGCAAAAAGAGCCTCACATTATGGACGTCCATTAGAGGCCTTCCGGTGGCCACCACTCGCTCATGCTGTACGGGGCTAAGCGACTTTAGAAGCCTCCCCATAGCACTATCCCCCGTATAGTTCGTGTTTCTGATTGTGTTCCCGTTGATGGAATATACGTAAGCTTTATCTCTTTCGTTTTCTTCTATTTGTGCTTCTCGCTTTTGGGCTCGTCGTGGCTTCTGTGCCTGAGTGACTGACCTGCACGAACGAAAGGTTGCGCGAGGGTCGTTGAGCGGAGAGAAGGTTGGATAAATTGTCAGACATTGTAGAGTTTTAAGGCTGGCGGCAAGCGGCTTGTTTTTTTTTTTACTTTTACGTGGCCGTCTAAGGGGGCGATAAAGTTAACGTCGCTTCCTACAATTATATTGAATATATTAAATGATATTGAATATATCTGCTCGTGTGGCATAGTGGGTTTTCCTGGGTTTTCCGTCACACTTTCCCGAAGAATGTTGGCACAGTCCCCTGATATACAAACCCCCTGTCCCTCACTCCTTCCTACTGTCCTCTCTCCATCTGTACATGTCTGGTGTACGCCGCTCATAGCCGCAGTTGCTTCACGGCGGTAACACGGAATTAAAAAGTATTAAATGTTATAATCCTTAAGATATTGAAAAAAAAAAAATATGAGAGGGCTGCCAGTCTGGCATCCGCGAATGATTTTGCATAATATTGCCCTGTGTCTGTCATTCTCAACTGAAGGAAACACAAACAGAAATACAAATATACTCATGAAATGTAAACGCGATAAACCACTGCAATTTTTTTCGCGAGTATCTCAGCTCGTATAGAAAATAATGCAGGAATACAGGCCGTTGTCATTTGTGCAGGTGTTCAAGTTAACCTTGACCTTAACAGCGCAGTGAAGGTCTGTAGGAAACAAATGCTTCACACCGGTGTATACGCTCCCTCTCCTTTGACGTTCGCAGGTATAATGTCATAAGTCGGGGAACCAAGGACGAAGGGTGTGCCTCATTATATGTCTTACGGATTGTAAGAAAACTGAGAAGAGAAACAAAAAATTAAAACAGAGAAATTTCCTTCATTTCGCTAGTTGTTACCACGAAATAGTTCCCCTCCCCCCCTTCCTCGTGGTGGTGGTGGTGGTGGTGGTGGTGATGATGGCGAAAGGACTCGCCGTTGTCGGCCTCACAGAGCTGGGCAACTTCACGACTGACGCCCTAGGGAATGTGCGTCGTGGGCCGACTTCTAAGAGAACTGTGCCGACACATGTCTGAAAGCGTCTGAGGAAACCTCAGGAAAATCCCCAGAGAGCACAGCCGGCCCCGGGATTCGAACCCGGGTACCTCCCAGTCTCGACCCCCCCTCTCCCCCTCTCCTTGTAGGCATGTCATACCATCGCCATTGAACCCAAACTCTACGAACCAACAACATGCACGTGATGATGATGACATGAGGTAGTCTCGCAGCCCTTCGACCGCGTGACAAAGTCCCGTAAAAAATAATAAGAATAATAACAAAAAAATAAAATAGGCTTCATACATTGTCTCCTCGTATCTTTCACCAATTTTCCCCTCCAGCTGCTTCAACTCTCCTGACATATACAACGCCATAACGACATCCGTGCCGGGCATCTCAAACTCGCACATCCGTCCCTTCCAACTGCTTCCATATATATTTATAATCACGTTGAAAAAAAAAGAAAAATGAAGAAGCCTTCTGAAATTAAGGTGCGTCCGGCCCCATAACGATCTTCAGCGTCAAAAATGAAATTATAAAGAACGTATTGCGGACGTCTTTTCCCGAGCCCAGATTGCGGTCGTCCAATTAAAGATGTCTCTAAAAGCATCGCCGAGAATGGCTTGCGTGCGGAAGATAGCATCTGAGAAACCGCTTTTCCAACTGTCCGAAGAGAATCCTCGCGGCTGAATATTAATCCCCGTCGATTTTTCTGTTTTTTTTTTTTTTTTGCTATGTCATCGAAACTGTCGTGTGCTTTTTCCCGGACTCACTTGGGTATTATATCTAATTGCGTGCTGATGAGGTTGATGAAACACACACGTTTTTGCTGTGCCGTAGCTGGTCAAGCTGAATGCATTACATGAACTGGTGCCGGTTGCAATGTGTGACCTTCTTGATTTCTCGCGTAAACTGGAAATGTTGATAGGATGTTTAGTCGACATACAACGGTGTGTCTGAGTGCGCCGTAAAAATGACGTAAAAATATAACAGTGTCGACGGTTCAACGCTTTTGTTTATTGCTCATTGAAGCGCAATCTGTAGCTTGTGGTTCATGTAGTGGGACATCTTTATTCCGACTTGGGTCCGAACGCGCTTATTATGTTTTTATCAATTCGAATTTGCAGAATGGGAAGAATATCGGGCATAATTTCGCGAGACCACTTTTTGACACAAACACGAATGACAACTCCTTTTACAATATCGCTTCCTGTAAACGACTTCTTGAGCTCCAAGTCAAGGATAACAAAGCATTATACGAAGGTATATTCTACTTCTCGTTCTCTAAATTTCTGTGACGACGAAAGTTATGCCTTAATAGAAATCAGAATTTTCAAACACCGGCAATTCTAAACATGAGTTGGAATCCCTTAGATTCAAGAAATACAACGAGTCATATTTGCAATTAATACCGTAATCAATGAATAAATTCCAAAATAAATCACGCTTTGTTGAGAGACTATACCATCTTCATGCATATTATGTAGTGTACATAATGTAATTTCCACTTATATAATATGTGCACACTATACATATTATGTAGTGTAAGTACATAATACATTGTTCCATGTATAGTATATAAGATATGCGCAATACTTGTTCCGTTGTAAAATCGTTTTGAGTGTTCTGTACCAAGTGATATAGGAGTGTCTGAAAAGGCTGAACCACATGGCACGAAAAACTGTCCGAAAACTGTTCGAACCGAAATCGAGACCGAACTTTTTTCTGTGCGTCACTGCATGCTACCGAAATGCACCCCGAATTTCGGCCGATGACTTCAGGCCTTGGAGAACATCGCCTTTCAACACTCAATGAGATAATCCCTGTATTCATAGAAGTAGAAATCGCACACACGGCAACAGTCGACCCGATTGCTACGTCGTCGTTGCTATGGCTCTCCTTCCGGCTGAATAGCCATTGGATGCTTCTACTTTTTCGGTTGGCGTCACTTACTATTTCGGAGGAGAAATCTGGCTTGGTCAGATCGGGCCGAATGCGGCCCGAAATTCTGTTCCCCGAAAAAAAGTTCGGTCCCGAGTTCGGTTCGGAAAGAATTCGGGCGCTTTTCGGGCCATGCGGTTCACGCTTAAGTGCAGAAACAATGCCATCGGATCTCGGACCATGAAAATATGTCAGAATCACGGGATCCGAACACTAACGTGGACACGCAAAGTCTGGATGGCATCTGCTTCAGCCTATCACTGCGAACTATTTCAAACACAAGACTTTCTCTGGCTACTCAAGAGGCCAATGGCAGCGCGTCAACATAGCTACGGCCTCCGAAAGCATGGTCGTGATTGGCGGACTCTTAATGACTAGGTCATTTAAGCGATCAGACTTTGCTTATCTATCATTGACAGAGCCTCGTCATGCAGCTCCTGGCAGCTTTTTGCGTCTTCCTGGAAGCCTTCCTATACATTCTGATTGCGAATGCGAATAGAGGATTCACAATTCCTCCTGAAGTCTGCCCAGGACGCATACTAATCCCCCTGTCTCCCACTTCTTCCAGCTATCCTCTCTCCATGTGTCGACGTCTGTACGTCGCCCATATGGTCACACTTGCTTCGCGGCGCTAACGCGTAATTTAAAGAAGAACGAATAGGGGATTCATTCATTCATTCATTCATATTTAATTCTGCGGTTTGCCAAAATCACTTCCAGTTACACAATTTCTTCAGCAACGCCGAATCAGCGCAACCTTGACACTACACAGGGAACTCTCACGCGCGGCGTGCACTCTTCCAGCGCGTCTCGCAACGACATAGAGAAGTGACACCGCCGCCGCCTCTCACGCCATCGCCAATACTCTCTAAGGAGAAACAGAGTAGTGCATCAAAATGCCATCCCGCTGTTCCGCTAAGCGGCATCCATTAGCCGACAACACGCACGTGCGTAGAACAGCGCGCAAGGATACATTTATACGTGTCTGTATCAAAGACATGCGAGGGGCAGCCTCTTAGTTTTAATGGACGCCGACCCGAGTTTGGCCATAATACATCAGCATGGCTCTCTTCCGTGTTACCCCTAATGGATAAAATGCGCTGCTGAGGGACGCTAAAAAGCCTTTTAAGTCCACTAAAAACCATTTCGTAGTTGTTGCAGCGGTGCAGAGGTAAATAAGGGGGAAAGTGTGCTCCGCTCTAATGGGCCTACCAAAGAGGATGGCTTGCATTCGGAAATCCGTCTGGGCCCGATGGTTTTCCAAGGCGGAAGCACTCACTCTCTGTGTGTGTTGTGGAGGCAAGAGCTAAAAGCTGCGCATTCTGCGTGCTTCCACCCAGGGGAATGTACAAGGGGGGAGGGCCGTCAGGTGTATTCGACTGCTCTCGGGGTATGCGGGAAAATAGTGGTGGTAAGCCCAGTGACGGGACCCTTGAATTCCGGGATGGAACCGCACCCTTAAGTGTCTAGACCAGCCACGTGATCATTTTGGACGCTGCGATTGGACATCTGTTAAGACGTCACTGCAACTAGGTTGCTGCTTGTCGTCGTTTAGGTGGTGGTGGTGGTAGTGTAGATGCTTGCCGTATTCGAGGGTGCGCTCCATGCGTATGCCAGTCAATAGACCTCTCCCTGTTCGTAAACAAATGACGTCATAGTGTTCGACAGCGCCACCAATGTGGTAGAGTTGAACTACGCTCGAAGCTAGGGGCGAACAAGGTCGCGCCCGAAAGCCACGGTCTTGAGGGGATTACGATGGTCCCTGAAAGGGACGCGACCTTTGGTCCTACTTTTCTTTCATAGGAGGCAGCGAACAAGTGCCCATTCGTGGAACCCTGCCCTCCCCTTCCGATTTGTTTCGGTTTCAGTCTGTCTACCAGCCTCATGATGACGTTGCTCTGGTAGAGGTCTACTACCCTTCGTAAGCCGCTGAGACACTGACATTTTTGCGTCATGCTTGGAGCGAAAAGGGGACAGTACGAGCAATACAGAGTCAAATTTTTCTCAGTATTAAGTGATCTTTCAGCTGTCAAGGTTGCCGCAATTCGTTTATAAAGGCCTAAAATAATTCGCATTATTAGAATTAGAAACAAGATGTTGCGAATAGTTTACGGCGACACCTTGAGACAGGCAACAGATAGTTTGTCGTTTTTTGTTTGTTTGTTTTAACTTCGAAGTAGCACGCCGACTCAACTGTGGTAGCACCATGTACGCAGGTGCGAAGAAACGGTGGGAGCATGAAAGGAACTTCAAGTGGAACATTTAGCTTGGAAAATGTGAGGGATAGTCTGCCGGGAGCCCCCAATATCACCTGGAGTGACCAGCAAGCTTTAGCCCAGGTCCTATGGTCGATTCGCTGAAGTCCTGGCTTACATGTGCTCACCCCATAAATGGACGAACAGAACTGACATCGAAACTATAGCTCTATGGGGAACACGAAGCAATAAAAACGGAAAATAGCACTGCTTGAAGTTAGGCGACCGTAAGGCCACACTGTGACCTCACTGCTGTGAAGCAGATGCATCACGTCCGGAGCAGCCAATATTTCGAACAACAGGCTCTGTTCGACTCCCGACCTTGAGGCTCCTGCTTCGACCGATACACACTTTTGGTTTTCTCTTCAAGTGCAAAATGACACTGCAAGAGGCTATACTTACATCCACACACGCCTTGGGAATTCGGCGTTCATCAGGACCTGCCAGAGATCGTTGGACTAGTGCGCCGGGTACTGTCTCCTAGTCCGAAGGAACACGACAGATCGGGCCGAAAGTGAGGAGTTCACGTGCACAGCACGGGGTGGTTCAACGCGCACTTTAAAACACACACACACACACTTAGCCGTATGCTGGACGACGGACTGGGACGTTTTCCTCTGGATTCGAGAAGAGACGTCGCTGTATCTCTGATGAGCGGGTCTGCTGGTTGTCCACTTTCGTACTTTCATATAGAGCAGCTGACCTCTGCGCCAGCTATATATTTGTTAAATATTTTCGTTTAGACTCCTTTTTTATAACTTAATGTTCTTGACTAGATGTGCAGGCAACAACGTAGACGTGGGGCCCGGTATTCTTCTTTTCTTTCTTTTTAATCCTCTCGGGGCACTGCTTCTACTGCTGGTAGTAATGTGGTACTAGGGCTACGAGAGATAATCCTATAATGGGTGTAATATGAAAGGATAAGTTCGCTTTTGCAGCATCGGTCGCGTGACTAGAACAACATAGTGTTCTAGGAACTGTAAATAACGTGACGACATGATGTATGAAATAAACCTCTTCACCGCTCGCTCCATGAGATTTTGAAACACCATTCCCATTTTACCATCGATGGGGCGAACACGGAACAATCTAATAACACATTTCCACGAGACGACCAAGATACTTTCTGCACCACGTGGTGATTTTCCTAACCTGACGCATTTTCGTGACAAATTCTGTGCACAACAGACCTGCTCACACAGTGAAACCCACGTCCGTTCCCTATCATCACACTCTGACTCTTTCTTTTGTCCACTAGCTAAAGTCCGGCTTGCAAGCTGAAACTGGCGCATGGTGTCCAACGCCCCCGGCGTTGTTGGCGGTGCTTCTTCCACGACCGCCTTTGTCCCTGGGTCACTTGCCGTCACTCAGCAGCGAATCAGGGCTGCCGTAGCCACTGGATGCGTCGTCTTGCGTCTGAAGACTCCGGTTGTCCAAGGCGTGCCGCTTGAGGCCTTGAAGACCTCCTCCAGTGTTTGGTCCAACTGGAGGGGTTCCGTTCGCGGGACGACCTCCTGGCGTGTTAGAGGGCACGGCCGGGTTGGAGCTGTTGACATTATTGCTGTGGTTAGCGTTGGTACTGTTGGGAGTGTTGTTGTTGTGGCCGGGGAACGGCACGTGGTGAAAGGAGAGGCGCTCTTCATAGTCGTACTCGCAGAGTATTTTGTTGTCGAACAGGTAGAACCGGTCACCGACGCAGAACCTGAAGAGTTTCAAGCGGTGTTTAACAATTTCAGTTCTTTGTTCTGTCTGTCATTGCATTATTGTAAAGTTTACCTGTGGTTGCACTGCTGGCACGCGAAGCATTCCAGGTGGTACACATTGCCTCGCGCGCGCATGACCATTTCAAAGGCGGGAATCGTCTTGTTGCACGCTGAGCAGAGACCCGTTGTTCCAAACAGCCTATTGAGCAATTGAATATGGTGTAGATCGATGTGTGTTATGTGAAACGATGTGTAGACTGAGGCTAACGTGCCTTACCTGAGATAATCTCGCTTGCAGAGGATAAGGTTTGCTTTGGTGAAGAGCGTAGATCCTACTTCTCCCAGTCTGCAGTCGCAACAAGCGCACTTCAAGCAGTCCTCATGCCATAGCTGGTCCAGGGCCTTCAGAAGGAACCTTTCCCTTATTGGTTTTTGGCAACCTGCGCACTCGGGTCCCGGTCCAGGAAGGATTCCTGTCATGCCCAATGGACCGAGCCCGTTTCCGCCAGGGCCCCCGATGCTGAGGGTGCCGGCCTGCACCACTCTTCGAGCGGATCCGGACTTCATGTCCATCGAATCCCCTGTAAAGAATTTGGAAGAAGTCTGAACAAATTTGTTTGTTACGCACCGCCCACACACTATTCAGTATGACGGAGCTTTCAGTATGTCGTGTAGACGACACAAAATCATCCTTCATAGATGAATGATCCCCAAAATGGTATTTGCTCTTAAATATCTCGAAAATGTCCTAAACATAGCGCTGACATAAAATGAACATCATCGGACGGTACTTTGTTCACACGAATTCCTTGAAGTGACCAAAGCGTTACTAGCTGTGAACTTATTCCAAAGTAGCTGTTGTCTGTCTACGTTTTATTGCCATTTTGTTGATTCGGGAACTGAACTGAGTAACGTTCCGGGTGGTGCAGCTCAAAACGTAACTCATCTATCCTAAAGGTACTTTCCACATGACTTCCGCGGATGAAGTATTAAGCTCCTGGACAACTTCCAAAAAAAGATGAATACTGCGCACAATATTTACGTCACGTATACTCTCGTCTGTACACAATCATTTCAATTCCGCAATCTCGAGCCGTACGCAAATAAATTACCCCAAACGCTAATACCTTTCACGTTATCTATGTGCCCATCTACGTGGAAACGCTCTCGAAAATCCCAAAGCAATTAAGCTTCCAATAAAAACACGGCCAGACATACTCCAAAAGTTGTTTATGAGGAGATTAGAAATATCTGCGACATCTCATCCTCACGGTCACCGTATGGTGTCCCCCTTCAGCAACATAAAGAACGTCCGGTTTCTCCCGTTCTATCGGGCAGCTTGGAAGCTCCATAGCGAAGCGGATTTGCCTCCGTTGGCACATCGTGCGCAAAGCTGGTCATTTGAGACGAAGCGTTAGAAGTGTCTTGTGGGACGATTGCTATGCCAGTCGCGTTTGGAACTCCTCTGGTGGAACGGACGTTTCGGAAAAGCGGAGAACAGGGTGCCATCGATTTTTGGCGGTGTGGGTGTCGCCATATAGCTGCTTCTGCGAGACGACGGGGTACCCATACTAATGCGGCGTGGAAAGCACAGCGTACGGTGTCTCTTCTTTATTGCTTTTTTATTTAGCGATTTGCTCGGTGTCGTTATGTCAGCTAGATTTCGAGGAAGAGTTTTTTTCGGCGCGTGAGAGGCGCCGCCATGGGGTATCGCGCTCTCCTCCTCTCCGCTTCATACCCCCTCTCCTGTCTCTTCCTGTATTCGTTACTTTCGGGGTATTTGGAAAGACTCCGTCGACATTCAAGACGGTAACCTTGACGGCAGGTGGGAGCTGCCTTGGGTCTCCTCCCAAATTCATTCGCAGCGTCTCTTCCTGCTCGTATTTGAGAGAACAAGACGACACACAGAATGTCACGTCTTGGAAGAAGAGTGGAGTGCATTCAACACTTCCGAGGGTGTTGCTAGCGAAAGTCAATTTCGAATCCCACACATGCGTCCTCTTTCAATACCCCCCGGTCTTCGACGAAACCTACGCGCGACTGCAACATCAATCCAATCCGGGGCTCCAACAGCATACAACGCAGAGGCGCCCTCTACGCGAATCCTTGAGAGAGCTAGCGAAATTGAAGACAATCACCTTCAGTTTACAACCTCCTACATCACTGAACAAGAAAACCCAACGTCCCTTTCGCGGAAGACACTGCAAAATAGAGAACACTGCGCTCCCATGTATTCTGTGTATACCCCAGCCTGCCGGAAGTGAAACACACGAAAAGAAATGTTGCCAGCGACACAGAAGAACGAACTGAAAGTCTCCTTTTACGAACACGCCGTTCTTCCAACCACATCCCGTTTCTATTTAAACTGTCCGTTTTTATGGAAACGAAGGTCCCCAGTCGACTACAAAGGACACACTCGGTCCCAGATTGGAGCACGCTGTTTCCCGACAGCGGAGCAATATTGTTTGATGGCCGACGCGCACGCCGTCGGCATTTCAAAGCAGGCTCCTGACATCTTCTCAACTGTTCGCTTCGGTATTAGATACGCGCTGATATGTACACGAATGAATCGAGAGCTTCTTCGCGCCGCGCGTATGCGCTTATGTAAGTCATACGATATGTCTGGCACGCCCCAGCTCTCTAACACCCTGACGTACGAGTGGCACATGTGTTCTGCAAGGTCCTGGTACTCGAAAGAAACCATAATGGATGTCGGAAACTGACGGCGTTCGCCGTCATGCAAAAAAAGTTAGAGTGCTAGGGTGTGAGCAGGAGCATAGTTTGATAATGTATCCCGTGTGAGCTCGCGTTTGTGTAAGGACCTTGAAGGAGTGCGGGTGAAAGGTTGGCGACGAGTGGGTGTTCAGTATGCAAACAAGTGTACGTTGATGGAATGTCGTACGCCATCTGTTCTCAGTTCGTGCGCTTGTGGCGAAGTAGTGCTAGACGTGCGGACGTGTTCGAAATATCGTGTTCGCTGCATATTCTCGAGCACGTTTTTCTGATGCTCGCTGCAGACAGCTGGCCTGCAGGTGAACATGCACAGATGTGAGACGTAGTGGTTGACAAAGGAATGGAAGCATCATGTGTAATGCTTTGTTGGGATGTTAAGTGCTACGTTGGCTTTCTGACGGCTACGTTTGGAGAGGAGTGGTTCCCATGACAAGTTCGTTGTTCCGTCCGCCGGTGTTGTATAGCAGTTGTGTTCGATTTTACTCTGCCTGTAAATAGGGACCTTCGGTAACAGACGTCTCACAAATGAATTCTCTGCGCCCGAAATCTCTATCTTGCTCGTGGCCAAATCATTGCACAGCTCATATTAAAAAAAAAAAAAGAAACGCGTCGATTCAGTAATTTGAAAATGATACACAATGCAACAGAAAAGCGACACAGCACGAATGCTTCGTGATTTGACAATGTCTCACGCCCGTATTTCTTCGCTGCTAATTTTCTAGAGCGGTTCACCCTGCTGCACCGCGACACCACAATGCCTTATAAGGGAGAGGAAGAGAGGAGAAAAACTCGTGCCTAGAGCCTGTCATAAACGGTCTTCAATTCGACACACGTCCCAATCTGCGCTTATCCATATTCCCCCTTCCAATACCGCACAGAACGGAAGAAAAAGTCTATCCGTCGGACTATAGTCATCCGCTTGGCGCGATGCAGAAAATGACAGCGGACGAGCATGAAAGCGGAGAGCTCGCACGAGAAAAGGGCTTCTTCTGTGCGGACTTCGTGCAGCGAGCGCGGACCAGCAGAGGCAGCTGTCACGAAATATTGAAGCCGCGACGAATTCGGACGTGAATTCGAGTGACACCCAAAAGCGCCCCCTGTTTTTTTTTTATTACGGCCCCTCTACGTATTCTTTTTTTCGGCGTCTGCTTTGTTATTTCTTGGATATGTAGCTTGAGTTTCCCTCTCAACTCGTGCCAAAGCTCGCTTTCAGTCACCAACGACGTTGGACAGATTGCACAAACGATGTGGAAGCGAATATATGCGGACGGTTCTCCAAAAAGAGGGAAAACAAGCGGGACAGAAAAAAAAAGAGAGAAAGAAAATGAAAATAGGAGTGCGGGGGAGGAGGCGAAATTGCGACGGTCAAGGCGGAAATTTCGCTGCTGGACCGGAAATGAGATTTGTGCCCTTTGGTCTGTCCCTCCTTTTCTGTTGCACTCACTCTGCGACCCGTGTGTATATGGTATATGAAAGGCGTGAGTAGATTTCACTTCCATCTCTTTTTTCTTTTCTTTTTTTTCACAAGAGGAAAAAATATAAGCGGAAACGAAGTGAAATGGCGTGTGTTTGTGTGTTGGGGAGACATGGGGAGGAGATGGGGAAAGGAAAGGCATGGTCGACGGAGGAGTGCACCAAACAATGAACTAATCAATCCATTGCAGCGTTATTTTTTTTTGTTGTTGTTTTTTTTTTAGGAGGAGGCATTCGGACGGAAGCTTTGTCATACTTGTATGTCGCGGGAACATGCGAGAAAAGTTGTTTGGGAAAGAAGTGGTAATTTGGAGTTACAGGAAAAGCGGAGGAAAGGAACAACCGGCGCCGCGACTGAAGGAAGTGCAGCGAAAAATTGATTATTACTATGTGAACGCACAGTCAACGTTTGTGTACTCTCGAAATTTGCTGGCGGCTATGGCATGGAATACAAAGTGGAGACAATTGCTGCTCTTGTAGTGTAGTGTATTGAATGAGTCTAACCCTGTGGACAGCCGTTATGTCATTCTTTGGGTTCATCGAGTATGCACTCTTTGTCTGACTTTGCACTGCGGCCCCCACAGGTGATGCTACCGCCGTGGAGCACTGATATGTCTCGCCCAGAGGTGTGCATTAGTACTATTTTTTTTCTGTGTGTTATAACACTAATACGTAATACTCTGCGAAAACAAGTACTATAATACCAATACAAATAGTCTTTCAAAATGTGTATTATAATACATAATGCTAACACAGTATCACAATACATTATGGTAATAAAGAAATACATAACTTTTTTTTTAAAAGCCCAGGGCGTACACAACATTTCACAATTTACAGTTCCTGTTGTATGAAACAACAGATGCGTTACTGGCTATTTGGCTTTGACAATATTTTCCCCAAAAAATCAATCTTCGAGTGCTCCCCTGCATGTTCGAAGCAAACAACGTCTTGTGGCATATTTGACATTACCAGCTCACGTGGCGTTACTCTTAGGATGATCGCCTTCCTCGCCGAGACTAGTAGGAGTCGCGGGTTTGAATAATCCGCGTTTGAGGTTTTCCTTCGGTTTTCCGGAGACATTCCAGATGAACGTCGGCACAGTTCCCCCCTGACCTGTCCCACCCAAGACACGTACAGGTCCCAACAAAAGCTTACGGAACACTGGGGGTGGTGTATATAGTAATCTGTGCGGCACTGTTGCTACAAACAGGAGCAGACAGACTTACAAACAGGTGACCGGGTACTCGACGCACCTCTCAGTAAGTGCGTCCACTCCCGTTCGCCGCTAGGGTGTCGCTGAGATCAAGAAATACGTCGCTCTGGTGTTCCGTAAACTTTTGTGGGGATCTGTACTAACCCCCCACTGTCTGCCACTCATTCCTGGTGACCTCTCTCCATCTGCCCACGTCCGTACGCCGTTCATAGTCACAGTTGCTTGGCAACATTAACAGGAAGCTGGAAAGGAAAGAAATGACAGTCGGCCTTGCAAGTTGGGTCCCGGTTCCTCATGAACCACCACGACAACTTCACCATTCAGAGTGGTGCGACTTTCCATGGTGGAAGTGACAGCAAAAATGAGGTACTCCACGAGCAGGTCATCTGTGGCAATACCGCATTTTTGCTGTCACTTCCACCATGGAAAGTATTCCACGGAGGTATTCCACGAGCAGGTCACCTGTGGCAAATCCCCATTTTTTTCTTTCTTTCAATCATCATCATCACCCGTGGCAAGTTTGAGACCTTCACAAAGGGGAGACCCCTGACGAGATACTTGTCTCCCTGTCAACTCGGAGTGCCAATTTTCGAAAAAAACAGAGGGGAAATGGTACAGTGCGAAGGTGCAATGACATGAACCCATTTTTCTAGAGCATGGGCCGTTGTCATCAGCGCATGCAATGGCTGAATCATAGAGGGGCAAAAGCCAGTGCCCACTGGGAAGGCGGAAAAGTATTACTGTCTCAACCAGTAATACAGTAATACGGGTAATACATATTTTGGCGTCTTATAATACTAATGGAAATATTTTTTGAAAATGTGTGTTATTATACATAATACTAATACAAACTGTATTACAGTAATACTATTATAATACATGCAGAGCCCTGGTCTCGCCCTTGCACACTGTCTGTACCGACCCTAAAGCGTGTCACATCCCTGTGCTATGCCGATTAGCCTCAACAAGGACGAAGCGGCTGTCCGCAGCTACATGAAGGCGACATAAGTCAACTGGGCGAGATAGGTCGATCTCCCCTCTCCATGTAAACCCGCCTACATCGACGTAAAGGGGACGTCGACGCAGCAGAAGTCGCTTCGTTGGGGTAGATCAAACGACTGGAGTCGTCTCGCCTTTGCCATGTAAACCGAGCAAGTCGACTGTGCCGACGGTTTCCGCTACGTCACAACCGCATCTGCCGCCGTGCTCCGCCCGCAACACAGAAAATAAACATGGCGACGGACACGGTTGACATTCCCGCCGGTGCAAGCGTTTCAAGCCAGCAGCATTGGGCATCGTCTGGGCCGTTGGTAGAAGGCTTTAATGTTTATGGGCGCAGTAAAGGAAGTCACACACTGATAAAACAGTATGCAACTGCAAAGTGACCATTTTAGTGCCTTGGCGGCGCTGTCATCAACTGAGTCGACTGAATTTCTCGGCGGACTAAGGCGCATCGCTTCCTGCCATGTAAACCGTCGCAAGTCGATCTTTGCGATCAGTCGACTGTTGCTTTCAGTCGACGTATGCGCCCATGTGAACGCGCCTACACTTGATCTATAAACAGGAGTTCCTCGATTTGTCAACAGAGTATTCCCCAACAACACCGAATATCCTCTGGATGTACGAATGATGTTCTAAGAAATTCGTACGTCCGATGGATATCCTCAGAATATCCGTCGGACGTACGAATCCGTCAGGACATTATTCGTACATCCAGAGGATATTCGGTGTTGTTGGGATTTGTGATGATTTTGGTGTGCATAACTTACCGGCGCCGAAGAGCATGACTTTACGCCCGAGGGCGATCTGTGCCGAAGCCACTGCACTGCTGATTTACGCACCTGTAGCACAGAAAAAACAACAACAATTAGTGGCTCAGTTCATACAACAAATGCTTCTCCGCAATAACCCCAGAAAGCACATACGTTATATGAAGAGACGGAAGCAGATGAACGAACAAAGCGTTGATGTGCACATATTTCCATTTCCACTTGTGCAAATTATAAGTACACCACGTGAGCACGGACGTGTCCAGTCGTCATTACGCAATCGCCAAAGGAAGACTGCTGAGAGTATAGATGAGATATATTGTTTCGAACGCTTATTAAGAGCAAAGATCATACAGAATAAAGGCCGAAAGTCGTCGACGAGGCGTCAAGGCTTTATGTCCCTTCTTTAATGTGATCCCCTTCGTCCGTTGTACGAAAGGAAGAAGCGGCTTTTCCAGATATAGACGGCTGACAATGTATCACTTGCTCTATATCCAGATTTATAAGCGAGTGGCTGTCGTAATACGAGCGTCGCCCAGCTCGCGGTGAAAGCCCATAAGCATGATGCTGCGAAGCTATGATGGGGCTCCTCAGCGGAGCAGCGGCGGTCGGAAGCAGCACACTCTGCTCGGCGGCAGCGGAAAGAGCGGCACATCTTTTTCTTTGATCGCCGGCAATTTGGAAGCGCGCAGCCACCCGCCACGAAAGACTACGGAGCATTTCGCTAAACGGAGCGGTTGGCCATCTCTCGAGGTGTTCACTTGAGGTGTTCTGGCGTGCAGGGCTACTTGTCCGGCAGGTCACCAGAAGTCAAATTTTGCAAGCTCTTTAACGCTCGTTAATTCGAATATTTCACTACGGAATGTGAACTGAACTCATTGAGAAAAGGAGTAATTTTAATCACCCTTGGGTCTATAAATGCATTGCACCAACCATTAGCCCATTTCGGGTTATAAAACACGGTTCAGAGACTATTTGCAGTGCTGAGGAGCACATTTCAGGGTCAAGGGAGGGTCAAGTGGGTTTAATTTAAATCTAGGGGAGTAGAAGCTGTAATTGCTCCCTAATTTACTTCTTTTTTTCACAGATTGCGTAAACTAAAATGGCGCACGTATGTTCTTTTCTCAGGTGTGTGTGTCTTTTCCTTTCAATGCTGCGGTTTCTCTCCATTATGTATCATTTTTCACGTTGGCACACTGGAAAAATAGAGAGAAAAAGGAAAAAAAACGTGCCGTATAATACTTTTCGCCACCTCCATCTTTTCTCTCTCTCTCTCCTTTCTGCTCTTAAGAGCGAAATTAACCGAAGATGCCGCCTTCTAGATCTTTCGCTGGTATATGTGTAACCACTGCACCACCGCTCCCCAGACTGACAATGAGCCTCACCGAGCTTCTCCATGCGTTTGCTGCCCCTCACTGATCCTGGCTCGTCGTCGTCGTCGTCTCTCGAAACGCCGCGATTCACGAGGGCGAAAAAAGAAAAAAAAAAGAAAATATCGAATTCGTTATGGGGCACTTTATTGCCCGGAACCGGAGCAGCAGCGGAGGCGGCGCGTTCCCCCTGCTGGCATCACAAGGTGGAATGGAGGTGCCGCACCGTTCATTAAACTCCGCTCTCTTCGCAGCGGTTTCTGCTCCACCGTGTATGTGGAGATGGCGATCCCGGAGCCTTTCTGTCTGCCTGCTCTATATGAAAGCGCTGTAGCGTGCACGGAGTGAACCATGCTATTGAAGGCGAGGAAATAAGCACTTCGGGAGTATAAGATGAGGTCACGAGAGTACACCGGGTCTGGTCGAAGCGCTTCCGTGCATAGACAGAAATGTTCTTTAGGACCCCGAGTGCTTACAGTGAGTTTAGGCCTCGGCGTTGCTGCAGTTTTATGTTGTAGAGCTAACAAGGAAATGAACTTATAGACAATTTAGAGTCGATATTCTCCTCCAGAGTGCTGCCTCCGCTGAGTACGTGGTGTTTATATACATATTGTTGCTTGAGCACCTCTGTATACACAGTCACTAGATCCTTGTTTGAGCGCCTTAAAAAGTGTTTTACAAATTCGATAGTTTACGTAATTGTAACAGTTCCGTACGTCGTTCTTCGTTGCTTTTTTTTTCCTCTCCTCAGCGAACTCAAAGCTACAGACTGTTATGATACCCGTGGTTTGTCACATCGCCCGGTAACGCCCGGTAATAAAGAGGCAACGCCTGACGGAGCAAGCTTTGGAGCTTGTTACCTTCGTATAGGGCTGAGGACAGCACAAATAAACGGGTCACTATGAACGGTACATGGGTAGAAACGAACAAGTGAAATTGAAGTTGTTTTGAACATTGGCAGTGCCTGGCCTCATCTCTTCGTTTATATAATGCAATGTATTATTTGCACAATATGACTCCTTCTTTCCTTTCTCACCCAAAACTAAACTAAACTTTCTGAGCTCCACTTTCTCTGTGAGACCAATACTGAAGTGGCAAAATGAAAAAAGAAAGCAAGAAACCGCATAAGAGAAAACAAAATTACAATAAACGATCGGTCGTTTCCATTCCAAGAAACCTGATGTATGGGCGCCATTATCTTGCGAGTCTCGAAATCACGCGAAACGACGCCGTGCTCCCTACCACGACCTCCCATATATCCTTTCCCATTAGCCCCAAATAAATCAACCTAACCGTCCGCAGTCTCAAGACATCTCACACAACAACATATCGCAACACTTCAGCGCACTCTGGCGCAACTTCCTTCCTTAGATTCGACAATCGTGCCATAGAACAACCAAGAGTAACCCCCAACGCCATCAATAAAGCCATCAAGTCGTACGTACAACCATCACAATACACGGCCCATGCCATCTCCCCATCAAGCCTTCCAGACGAAACGCCATATCGCAGCACCTTTGCAGTTAACTTTTTTTCGGCGAAACGCTTTTAACTCCGTTCTTGCGTCTCCTTCGCATACAGTGAAGCGAGACTCTACACAAAAGCGCCCATGCCTCGATGATTGCGCTTTTCTTCAGCGCCTTCACGACTCTGGAACGCTCCTGTTCCCTTGACCATTGTTTTCTTCGGGATATTCCGCGAATGGCAGACATTGTGAGTGCCTGCTTCGGATATGGCGTGTGTGTTCCTGACGGACCATCAGGTCTAAGGTATACGGCGTGTTGCTCGCCTTGATGATGATGACCACGCGATCTTTATGGCCCCGTCGTTAGGCGTAAGCAAGGGGCCGGATGATTGCTTGGGAAAAGGCGCACCAGCGGGGGTTGCGTTAGCGGCGACGTGTAGGCGTCATTGTCGCCGTTCAAATGGCGGCCGTTGTGGGCGCCCCCTAGAGTAGGGGGACAAGGGTGGCAGGTCAATGGTGGCGACATCTGGTTGTGATATCGAGGCGTGAGGTGGAGATGGTGGTGTTAGTATGATTAACGGGTGAGTGACGAACACAGGGTAATGACGTGTGATGGGGGAGATTAGAGGGCGGTTAAAGAAAGTGCGGGTGACTAGAGGAGGGGTGCATGAACGACTAGTGGTCCAGCGTGGGACGATGGGTGCTGTTCATTAAGTTCATGGGTCGTGCGTGTTGTGCTTTATATCCTCAGGGAAGTAGTGGAAGCTTGTCCACGACCAGCGAGTATGGTCGTGATAAAGTGTAATGCATGTTGTGTGGGTAATGCCATAATGCCATTTCAGGGCCAAAAGAATATGCTGCTGGACGCGTTGTCGCACATAAGCCATATTTTGTCTTCTTAAACAGTAAGTACTCGTAATATTTAAAAGTACACTAAAATTACATTTTGTGCAAATATGCTCTCATTTTTGTTGCGTATTTGTTGGTCATCCATCTAACGGAGCATAAGGAGAGCCAGCCCACTACACTGTGCGTGACGCTGTGTGACGCAAGTGGTTGATGGAAATTACATAAATTTTACGCTAATACGCACAGTCACAGTAGTTAAAGTTGTGTGAGTTCGCGAAGCACATCCAGTTCCAATGCACCAGTCCAGTGACACCAGTGTCCATCCAGTCCAGTCAAGTGATTGTCCATCTGGCAAACTCTCGTTCTGCACACCGTTACGTTACAAGCACTGCGTAGTCCCGAGCTTCGAACACGAACCATTTTCCACTCTTCATCAAACTCATCTTCATCCCAACCCCGTCGGATATTTTGACACGATCCTGACCTGAACAAAACTGTTGAAGCGTTTCGCTAGTGTGAACGCAGTGCCGCATAAGCACAGGCTGAGCTCAGAGTATACACAAGTGACGCCGTGCAAGACCACAATGCCGCAAATGTAAACGCGCTTTGCGTTAACGAAGTCTCCGGCTATAATCTTCGTATTTGGTTCGCGCGCGAGGGAATTTAATCAACTCGTGCTGCATGACGACCCCCTCGGGCGTAGCAACTTGTGCTGCAGGAGACTTTGACTGATGTGTATTACCGCCAGCGAGTAATTAGTCTGTGCCAGCTTTACAGACCGACCGGCCTTTTGGGATAAATATTCATTATATGCGCTGTTAGAAAGCAAAAGGGTATTAGTGGGGAGAGAAAATAGATTTCACTCGTAATTACTTTCAGTCCACTCGCTCATTCTCTAGCGCCTTTAGTGACCCATGTTCGACGTGTGTTTCCGTGTAATCGTTGGTTGCGGTCTCGATTAATGGAAGCGCGCTGAGCTAGCGGTCGCGTTGATCTCTTTGATGTTCTGCCTCGTTTCTTATTCCTTTCACTGTTGGTGCTTCGTCCCTCGCTTGCGTTCAGTAATCTCAGATCTAGAATGCTTGGACACGGAGCAAAAAAGAAAGCACGATCTCCTGAGCATTTTTAGGCATGGCTTTGCTTGAATTTTGGGATATTAATTAGCGCGACCTGTGACTCATTAATTAGAATCGTAGCTCAGTGATTAGGACTCGGTAATTAAAATTCTCACGAGGAGAAGGGAAAAAAATCGTCATATTTACATTCTTTCTTTGGTACGTAATTCGATACGAGCACGTAGTCTAGTGTGAAGCTGATGAGGCGACAGAGACTTAAAGCCCAAGAAAAACAAAAAGAAATAGTAGTCCCAATAGTAGTCCCCAGACCCTGAAATTTGCTCCCCAGCGCTGAAAATAGTCCCTAAACCTCGAATAAACTTGCAGTTGGTCCCCTATACTAAAATTATTCTTTCTTTCTTTAAGCTTTCATCAGCATCGCAAGATGAACACAACGCGTTTACCAACAAAATATTATGCAAGGCCAACAAGTTTCATACTCACTGTCAATACCTATATCATTCCTTCACTCATAAACACGGAAAAGAGAACGTCCGAAAGCACATTCCCCCCAAAACGCGCCTCAGCCCATATCTCTATTCTCAAGACGCATCCAGTCGATTTACCTACACACAAACACACACACACACACACACAAAAAAAAAAGGAAACAGAGCACACACTCGGTTGATACAGAAAGCTCCCAATTCAGAACGCACACACTCGCTGAGGGTGCAGCGAACAGGCGGGTTATGGGGACGCAAACATAGATGGCGGAAAACAAGTATAGAAAAAAAAAAACGGCGGGTTTCACCTTACAAACGATCTGATAAACACTTCCCTCTATAAATTTCACTGCAGACGTGTCGTTCGAAGAGATGCTCCGGTCGATGGTGACAGCTATCCCCGTCCTAAATGCGTCCTGAAACGCGGGACACTTGTAGTAGACGGGAGATCTCCCGAAATTTCCCTCTTTTTTCGGCGGCGCTGGAGGAGGCGAATCTCGCGTTAGCCAAATCTCTTTCGCACTCGGGGAAGTTGAGCTGATATACGTCAGTGCCTAATGCCCTTTCTCGGGCATATATTTCTTTACTGTAACTCGTCAATGACGGAATGTGTGTACTTTTTTTTCTCGAACGTGGCTGACTGATCGTGATGATTGTAAAAGACAATGACGCACTGAGAAATTGTCATGCGTGTTACGTGTCGTTTCGTGTTATTGTAAATGAGTGTGCTCGATTGAACGTGCGGAAGCTAATATACACCACGAGATGTGATAAATATGTAGTAAAAATGTTAGCGAGCAAACTATTAAGGTCTCCAAACGTCTCTCATATATCTCGATTGCCAGTCGAATGCGCCACCTACTAGACTACGCTTACCGATGCCTTTCTAAGGCGCCCATTCGAACGAACACGATACGCACTTACATTCTTCACATTCTATCATACATGTTTTCTCTTGCATACACAAGCCTACACACCGTTTATCGATCTCTGGGCCTTATTAAGAGGTCTCAAATAAACACATACTTCGATACATTGATGTAGAAGGATTTCTGGAGAAAAATTTATACTCTTAGGAATATTTTAATTCCTACATCCTACTGGTTCATGGATACTGTAAAGCAACTCCAGCGAAGCTGCATATTCTTCGTATATTTATGCCACAACACGATATGGAAAGTGTAGCGTAATTTAGCAAACAGCCATGCTCTACAGTGAAACAGGTTTTAATGACTGGCTTCCGTATGTGAAGTGAAAACGAAAGCTCGAAGCGTACATCACAGCGGCGGTGTAGCTCGCTGTTGCTTAAGTTGATAAGATATGTTGCTTAAGTTGATAAGATATGTTGCTATGATAAGTTGATAAGATATGTTGCTTATGTTGATTATGTTGCTTACGCAAATGTTGCTTATGCTACGCAAGCATGTGTTCTCTTCTTGTGTATCGCCCTGAGCTTTGTTTTCGAAAACATGCAGCCAGAATAACGAATTGCCCCAACGCTAAAGAACAGCCCGCAAAACACTTTCCTCGCCCACTCACCATGGATCGCTTCGTCGTATAAATCCATAATTATAATCCCAAACAACGGGAGCGCTTCTTTGATCAATCAACACTTCCTTTCCGGCCAGCGATCCCCCCTTCCTTAAACTCGCCACTTCAGCACTTCAGCTGGAGCACCATCAGCAGCACAAGAGGTCCCAGGTGCAATCGGCTTGGCTACTTTAGAATATCCAGAACGTTTGTCAATAAACCGGGGTGGCCAATCGGGAATGTTCTTCGTAAGCCTCTCTTACGCAGCTGCATCCACAAGGATCTTTCACTTTTTTTTGCACCCGGAACGGTAAACGAGCAACAGACACGCATGAGAGTCTATCTGGGAAAGCCTATTCCTTATGCGGGCCAGCGTACAATGCATTGGCGTCTCAGCTGCGCTCAGGGAAAGTCTTCCTAAGCTGCTTGTGTTGGTCGAATGACGTTGTTCAATCCGCGTAACTTTCTTTTTGCCGAAACTGTTTTTATTTTTATTTTATGGGCGACGGGTAGCCATAATGGTTGTGTGTGTGTGTGAAGTGTGTGAGAGGAGAACGGATATAAATGAGTAAGGGATTACGGGAGGACCTATTGCTGAGTTTGCGGTTGTGCTTCTTTCAAGATTAGTATTGACTGAGTGGCTTAGAGCAGCGGATATGCGGGATATGTACGCCGTGTGATGTGGAAGGGACCACCAGACGTGAGGTATACGGTGCTGGTCTGGGTGTGGTCCCGGGTGGTATTGGGGATAGAGTTGCTACGGATTATTGGTTAGAGAACGCCGACAGCACCCGTCCAGGTCGTTGTCCATCCGGGTGTGAAACGATTCGTGAGAACGCAAAAAAAAGAAAAAAAAGAGAACAGAGAAAAAAAAAGGAAGCAGGAAAATAAATTTTCCTTCGAGGCAAGTTCATTTTCTCCTCTTTTTTTGTCATTTGTGTTTGTACCGCGAGGACAACCCTTGATCCGGGGGTACTCGTTTTTGAATATTCCATAACTGCGAGACAATTAATTTTGCGACACACGATGTGCTATTCGGGCCTATTCCCAATGTCCACAGTATCGTTACGCTGCGTACTAAATAACAGACTTCACGGTGACATGGAGGAAAGCGTCTTGAAAACATATCACGCGTCGTCTAACACAAGATCCACCCTAGCTCCATGGTTAGCCATCGCTACAACGTGAAAATATCTCAGACATGTTACCGCTTGACAATCCCTCTGTCTCGTCGTGAACGACGAAGCCACATAAAAAATGCTGCTGTGTCATAAATTCAATCAGTACTATAAAAATAAAAAAAAGAAATAAGGAGAGAAGACGAAAAGGCAATTCCTTAGCACGACATCCCGCGTACTTAACAACACTACTAAGATTTGCCTCGCACGACACCGTGCAGCCCTTGTCACTGTCTCAAAACCAACCCACTCAATTCATACCTTCCTGCAGAACTGTCTCCAGGACCTCACGGACCCTGCAGCAGGACGTGCGCTATTATTCTTTCTTCGCCTTCCCGTCCACTGTACAAATCCAGAAGACGCTATGCGATTCATGCCACTCTATGAGGCTCGTTATCGAGTAGCAAATCATTCAGGAACGTCGCTTCGGTCACGCCGTACACGATGCCGCCAAAAGCGTGATGGTGTCCCGCCGACTACAACGGCTCACCCGGTGGGCTCTTTCTCGACAGCCCAACCGCTGGGCATCATGCGACGTTCGTGAGCCAAGTGAAGTGTGCTTTCATTAGAAACCTGTCTTCGCTGGAACGTGGCGCTCGTACAGAGATGTCACATGACGGTGGAATGGACGTGGGAATTTTGCTGAATAATTATGCCGGGCATCATTGAACCTTTCGCGTCCGATACGTTCTTGACAGTGCCTTATACTGTCACCGCTCATCATACAGAAAGAATGCGGCGAACCATGACTTGCGTTCCTTTGAAGATGGACCAAGGACGTTTATTCTACTTGAGGGCTACAAGGACCAGTACCACGCGTTGCCGTACTGCAGACGTTCCCTTGAAGTTGTCCAGGAACACCCCACGTAATGAGCATGTCTTATGGAAGACTGCGCTCTCAGAAATACCTTACATAATAGAACTGGAGTGTTCGGAACTGCACATGTTACGTTAGGCCTAGATCTTCGAGCAGATTCGACTTGCCTATAACATAAAGTCATTTTCAAGAACAGGTTATTAGGTGAGGCGCAGGGGCTACGTAACGCCTGAGAAATCCGTGGGGAAACCTCAGATCGTGGCTACAACTTCAGGCTTCAGGAGTTGAGGAAGGTGAGCTTTGTGAATGTTGGGAAAACGTACAGGAACGCGAAAGGCAGAAAGAGTCTGAGCTTCTAGAACGGCAAAAACACAAAGCAGTTGAGGAAAAAGAGGAAGCGCTGGAGCTTTCGGAACTGCAACGCCGATTGAAAGACGCCTAGCGATGGGAAGATAGGAACAGATCGTGAACTTGAACTGAAAGGCTTGCAGTAGACATGAAGTGTCTAGAAACACCTCAGAGTGAGATTAGTTTCACTGACCGTGAGAATATCAAAATGTTCAAACCTTCGCAACCTCACAAAGTATATAGGTGATGATATTGACTTATTTCTCCGTAATTTTGAGAGGACATGGTGCGAGAAAGTCAATATACCTGAACACTTGTGCACTCAACGTACGGCTCACATGGTTTCAAGGAGCAAGGAGGTGACATATACGATTGCTTGAAACGCTCACGTAAGTCATCAGGTACTCTATCTGTTTATACTTCTATCAGTCTAATATTTTCGCTGAGCGGTGTAAAAAAAAATTGCCTTGTGCGGAGCAGCGTGATCAGGGACGCGTGAATAACCTGCTGCGGTGGCGCAGGAACACAATCGAGCAAACCAAACGCTCTGTATTCCCATCGTGTCCCCCCTGCTTCATGCAGTTACGTCAACCTCACTCATTCTCTCGCGGGCTATGTGAGGGGATTGAGTCAAGAGCGCATCCGGAACAAATGGACCTCGCAAGCGCTCCAGGTCAGTTACGGCTATTGTTCTTGTGCAAGAGCGGATGGTATTTGTCCTGCAGACTGCAGTCCAAAAAAAGGCACTTATCCTTTAAGGGATATCCTAGAGACCACAACGTTCTTGAAGAAAGCCTTCCTCCTGCCGTTCAAGTCTGTATTGGCGAAACCACCACGGCTGATACCTTTGGCAACAAACGGCAGACAGAGGTTAAATGTGCCGTCACAAGGATATGGAATTCGATAAACCCGAGCTGAACCCATATATGTCGGTCAGTCATTCTTCCCTGTAGGCTTCCCACTTTTCAATATCACCTTCGGGTCCACCCAGTGCACAGCGTATTTTCAGCGCTCTAACCCATTTTCAGATAACTGTTTCCCAGCCGTTCCGGTCGAACTCCGCCTCGCGTCAAACCCCACAGGACCGTGACAGTACTTGGCTCAACGACCCTCCGAACCTCTCCCTTCCTCTCAATATCACGCGCTCCATATCGCGCTTTAAAATCGCGTTTTAGCCGAGCGTGAACCCTTCTTTCAACTCGATGCTCCCCGCACACACACACATAAAAAAAAGAAAGAAACAGGTCGAATGAAAAATTACAGAATCGCTCTCATGAAGCGCGCATTCCAACCATCTCCCCGGAGTCTAGGACGCACAGTCGCCTGGTCGCGCGGTCGGTCGCCATTTAGTTGACGCCGCCGTCCTCACCCCCCATCACCCCAAAGGTCTCATATATATAGGAGAAGCAATCGGAAGGGCCGCAATAAACGTCCTAGCCACGGCGTTCTTCATTTCGTCGCGTCCTTTTTTTTCCTTGTTTCCTTTCTTCCTTTTTTTTTTCGGCACCAACGCCTCGTCCAATATCCCCGCTTGAAGGAGAGACGATTCCGCAAAAAAGACGCCTAGATCGAAACAGGACGCAATCGTTCCCTCTTTCCCTCAGTTCCTGCAATGCTTTTGATCCTTCATCGCGGATCAATAATATCGCATGGGCGGAATCCGCGGCGTTAATTGAACGCGCCGACGGAATGGCTCAGAGGCCGCGCGTGCGTCTTTTTTTTTTTTTTTTTTTTCGTTGCAGGCCTTCTCTAATGTGAGTATGCCAGACCGGGCTGCCTCCCCTTTCTCGCTAATCCTTGTTTCATTTCCTCGGCTTAAACGTGTCCTTTGTGTGTTCGTTTGCTTCGCGCGAATTCGTTTGGGGGCTTGATTGGCACTGGCGCCGATCTAGTATCCCGTTGTGATCCTGGTATCCTGTCGTCCTCGTTTTCTCCGACGTGTTGTTTTGGTGAACATCGGTGAATGTAGCTCTTTGCACTGATTGCTCCAATATGGAAACAAAACAAGTGGTCCGTCAAGAAAGTGATAGACGATAAGGCCAAATCAGCTGCTTTCTTGTTGCTGCCCTGATTACGGACTGGCTGCACATCATCCGCCACATAACCGGGAAACAACTCATAGACAAGACCAAATCAGCGGCTTGCTATGTCTTGGACTGTCTTGACCACGGACTGTGGCTACACGTCATCCGCCACACAACTGATAGACTAGACCAAATCTGCTGCTTGCTAGGTCTTGGACTGTCTTGACAATGGACTGTGGCTGTATGTCATCCGCCACACAAATGGTAGACAAGACCAAGTCAGCTGCTTCCATTGTCTTGGACTGTCTTAACCACGGGCTGTGGCTGCACATCATCCGCCACACAACTGCCACACAACTGATACACAAGCCCAGATCGTCTGCTTACTATGTCTTGGACTGTCTTGACCAGGGATTGTGGCTGCACACCATCCGACACATAACCGCCAGACAACCGATAGACGATAAGACCAAATCATCTGCTTTCTACTCTGCAGCCTTGGCTATGGGCTGTGACTGCACCGGACCCGACGCCGACCCGCCATACAACAGCACCAGTTTTAAGCCCGTTCTCTATCACCACCTTCTTCCTCACCCCGCGCGCCCAAATATGTCTCCATTATCTCCCAGTAGACCGACCCCAATAACCTCCCAACTCACTTTGTAAGCGCCTCATACGCCTACCTATACCTTTACTCACACTCCACACCCCGAGACACGACACATCCCCGCCGAGGCACGCACATAATATCCCGAAGGAATCAACATGATTGCATGCCGCCTCGACGATTTGCTATGATGAAGACCCTGCTCTCTCTCTCTCTCTCTCTGCCGTACACAAACATCGCACAAGCTACGCAGAGTGGATAAAACGCGCACTAGAGAGAGAAGCGCGCGTCGCCAAATTAAAAAGGACCGATCGAAAGCGCAGGCAATCTTAGCCCGGGGTTGGTCGCTCGCACCGCATATAATCTAGATGCGGCTGCGTGAGTGGTATATTCGTATATTAGAGGCACCACGAGGCGAGGGGAAAAGGAAGTGCGTCCCGCCGTGCCACTCCAGCTGAGTTGCGGGGGACCATGATTAGAAAGGGAAGAGAGAAAGAAACCAATTCCGAGTCATTCAAGTACAGCAGCAATTTTCTTTCCTAAAGGGGAGAGGGAAAAAAAGGGGGGAGGAAATGAAGCACTATATACGGGCGAAGAGATTGGCGTTGCTGGCGTGTCTACGTATAGGCGTCCGGAGTTCACTGGGCGGGTATATAGCGTGTTAGTTACATTTCTGTTTTAATGTGGATCAGAACGATAGGCGTCATCTCATGGGAACTTGCGAATGATTATAATAAATGAATATAATGATAAATGAATGATTGTGTTCATGTCAACGCCGTCCGGTGTTGTCGTCTGGTGTCCGACGCCACCTTGGTACAGAAGGCCTGCTTAATGCCTCCTCTCCCTCCGTCGCTACGTCGACGCATAAAGTGAGAATTCGTCCGCTGCCGCGATTCACCGTTCCGCGAACTCAAGAACTATAGCAGATGATTGCGTCTAACTTCGCAAATTTGCACCTGTAGACTGAAAGCGCAATCCGCAAATCAAATCAAATGATCAAACCCAAGCTCAAGTAACTCGGCTTCTAGGAAATTAGTCTTGAGAAAAATATAGGACCGGTTTGCGCTTTATTTTGTGTTCCCATTTAGTACGGTGAAACGTCCAATCACTACTCGCAGACGACAGTGGCTCCCCCTGCGACTGACGGTGGCTCGTCTCCAAGGCTACGACTGCTGGAAGCACGTTCGTGATTGGCTGCGGCCGTTGAAAACACGATCCTGATTGGCTGAATCTTAGTTGTTACGTCACGTCGACGAGTAAGCAGGCTTCCTCTATCTAGGTGGTGTTGCTGGTGTCCATGTGGACCTGTGACGTAAACAATCGCATGAGTCGCTCCTATAAAGGCATCCCCGTGGGAGCTAGCGCAATGTAAGGCATCGTATAACTGTGTGGCCTCAACCATGACGTGTCCATAACAACTTTACCCTATGAGCATTGATAATGCCTGTTATTGTCTGGCTAGCATTGCTTTTCTGAGGCTCTTAATAAGAAATTAAATCTGAACTTTCCCTGTGCTATAATGAGTGCCACCTTAGCTTGAACACCGGTATGGTCGTTTATGCTCCTTTTGTCTCCATACAGCCAAGGGTGTCGCTGCCCTTCTCTAGATCATGAGCAGACAAAGACCAATGTGATTTTGGAATAATGTCATTTCCTAGTGTGATTTCCTAGTGGTTTCAATTCCTTGAACTTATTTAAGGACATTCTTCAGAACGGTTCCCTTTGTGTCTTCATTGACCATGAAATTGACGTTAGGCAAACGCCAAAGAAAATATGAAGAAAAAAAAATCATTGTGTTTCACTATTTCAGTCTCATCGCCTTGCAGCGCGCTTATCGCTAACCCACTTTCTCCTACAAATTATGGTCAGCCCAGAATTCGGACACTCTTTACAAAGTCTCGCATTACCTCGGTCACCTTGCACATTATCTGCCACACCCTCAATGCATTGAAACAAATATATTTCATCCCCGACACCCATCAAGTTTCCGTTAATCTTCTTCATTCCTTCCCCCCCCTCCTCCCGCACCAGTGACGTCACATGCGCGGAAGAAATCGAGCGCGCGCGAGCGTCTAGCAGAGCGGAAAACACGGCACGCGCTAGACTGACCCCGCCACCACTATGGTGCCGCCGTCGGATATATCTGCACGAATATAAATTATGACGCGGATATGGCTCCGGCCCAGTTCAATTTCCCCGGTGCTCCCCGAACAGTAATAGAAACTGCTGGTAGGTGGCTTAATCTCGTTCTGCCGAATCCCTTCGCTCCTACCGTGCCTGTCATTTTGGCGGGAAATTGGATCGTGTCGGCCGGTTATGGGTTATTTTCGTTCGAAGAACCCAGGGAAATAGCAGCAGGAAAGAGGGGGGGGGGGCTGTTTTCTTCATCCTGAGGTGCACTGTTTCCTAATCGAAATTGCGGGCGGCCGATATCGCGTAGGTGGCGTTGCTGTAGCGGAAAATGGCGGCCCCGGGGCGTATCACGTGGTTGAGTGCGTCTCTCATGCCGTTGGACGTCCAGGATGGAATTTGTGTTTTGGGATGCACGCCTGAGGAATGGCGGAAAAGAAAGAAAAAAAAGACCATGACGGAGCGGGATAAATTGGACTAGCGTGGAATGACGCATCCTCCTGGGGTGATTGCGCAGCAGAGTGTACTGACGAGTGCACGATGTGTAGGCCGATGTAGACATGGGTGTTCCGAAAGATTTGAATTTTGTTGTGAGAGTAACCGCGTCCAGGGATTGTTCTATGTGAATGGGGGTGCGCCGTTCACGCTGGTACAGACCGGTTGAAAGTACAGGTGGCATGGTATTCTTGAACGGTTACATTCACACATTACATCAAACGGTGGGCACGTTATAGATTGTGCGATTGTGCGAGGTGCTACACACTAAGGAAAAATGGAGTATATAGGTGAGCAATTGCTACTTCTAGTCCCCTAGACTGCCTTAGTACCTTCCTGACCTTGTAATTCATTACCCTCGACTGCAAATACAGTCGCTAAATTTCGCATAAAACCCCTGTCTTTCATTTGCCTTTTTTTCTCTTATAATTATTATCTTTACTTTCTGTTTTTCCTTTACATTTCTTCTTTCTTCTTTATTTTTTTTTTGTGGAACAGCAGAGCGACATCAGCCTGGCTGACGTTTCCTCTTCTCTCTTCTTTTCTATTAACCATATCCCCCCATCCGATTAAAAAAAAAATGTATAAAAGTACTCTTTTTCTTCTTCTTCTTAGATTGTATTTATAACGAAGAAAGGAGAAAGGAAGCGCCCTCATATCCACACGTTTTGACGAGTAGACGAGACAGTAAAATATGCTGAACACTTCAAGTGCCGTATTGACCTCTTTCATTGATAGACATACTACAGATTCTCACAGCGAATCTTCGTTGGCACCCCTGTATATCGAACGAATCATTCCCGTGTCAGGCGAACCATATCCCCCTGCAACCCCTGATTAAAAATCCCTCACCAAATGAACGTGTCATGTCCTGCCCATCCCTCTTGCACCTCTGTCATTGTCCCTCCCTCCCCCCCCCCCCTCATACATATCCCTCCTTCCCAGTACACTTTAACATTCTTATTACAGGCCACCCTTCTCGTATATATTGAAGCAAGACAGTGACTCCTTTGGTCCGAAGGGTAGCTGCCGCCGTGTTTCCAAGAGTTGACGTCTGACATATTGCTCTGGCGGGCTTATATTGAGCGATCTTATTGCAATGTCCTCCAGTATAAGAGGAGTGCGCGGAGCCAGTTTCCAATATTCGGACGCTGCTTCCCCCCCGAGGGAAAGAAAAGAACGTCACTTCCGCCGGACCGCCCCAAAATTTTGGGCAAAGCCGGAATATCCAGGATAGCAGGAGCTGTACTTTACGTTGTCCAGAGTTTTGGTAGCGCACCGGTAGGAGGCGGGTATCGGCAGCGGTGTCTTTCTGTCTTGTTCGCATTGTTAGAGGAGTGTGTCGGGCAGATATTACGTCGGAACGGGGGTGGTCTCGCTCGTGGGTGAGCGGAGACGGACGACTATATTGGATTCACGGTGGTAGCGGTATGTGAGTCGCATCTGTTATTCAAAGGGACGCACGGGGGAGCTTTGGTTCAGGCAGCGATTGTGGTGTTCGTGTAGCTATTCGAAGGGTGGAACATGGGCAGTTTAGGGCTCCGTGATAAAGTACATTCCTGAACAAGCGGACAGGAACATCACCGAAACATTGACAAATTAGCTTCGTCGTTTCTCTTTGCGGAGAGACTTTATTCAGCGGTGACAGACCTTTGCTGTAGAACTGAGTAGTTTCGAGGTTCCATTTTATCGTGAATAGGCCGCAGGGGTACACGATGAGTTTCGCGAATCCTAAGGATGTTAGAATTTCGTTCGTTGTTTGGTTTTCTTCGTGATAAGTGCCGCGTTTGACAAAACTGTAAATTCAACTGCTTGTACTGCAGAGTAGTTCAAATTTATTAGTTCGTGATTACGGCTCGTTTTTACAGATCGTTAAGTTTGAGTTTGAACGTTAGAAAATATTTTTAAAAAATACAGAAATTGAATTCGTCACCCGACGAATTCTCATCGTTTTAACCCCCCCCCCCCTTTCTTTGATTATCTGCAAAATACATAAGTCTGCTGCTGCTACGAAAGATGCCAGGACAAGACTCCATTAAAGTGACGTCTAGCTGCTACGCAAATGTTAACACGGTCCAATTTGAGGGCAGTATGCAATGTGCAGGCGAGGCAAAATCTGGTGTCCGTGGCCCTGGCATGGCACAGTGTTAAGTGAGGGTTGGTCGGAGTGGGCACACCTATACATATAGTGGCCTGAACAAAGTCAACGAAACCGAAATATATGAGAAAGTCGGTGTCACCGTGCAGAAGAGTAACAGGACAGGACAGGAGTGCGGGACAGTGGAAAACACTGAACATACCATCATGCATTGTTCAAAACATGCTGCAAGAGGCATATTGAGGCAGACCCTTGGCCCTCTTGACAGCAGGGACTTCAGCATAGAGAAAGTCTTAGGCGTATGGGACGTTAAGCACAGGGACGCGGCCTTCAATGCTCTTGTCAATTTCATTGTGAAATCTGGACTAGAAACCCTCTACTAGACGGTGCGGGACATTACTATGATCCTTGATGTGAACGGCGCGCTCGGTCCTGCGTGGTCGCGGTCGAGACGCTCGCCCCGGTGAACTTTTGCGGTGCGCTCGCACCTTCTGTGGTGCGATCGTACCGTTTCCTTTTTTTGGGGTAGCAGAATTCGCTTGCGCGAATTCAACCTCCCCTTGTTATTTTTCCAACCACCAACCAACCAACCAACCAGTAACAGGACTGTACTTACAGACACCGGCCTTTATAAAATCCACGCGAGGATAATGGTGAATGCGATTGATGTTTATGTGGAAATGCACATCCCTTTCTCCTACGTCGCGTCGCGCATACAGAAAAAATAAATAAATGAAAATAAAGATGAATGCAAACGTTGCGTTATTTCGTTTCGTGCACCATACCGCACATATTAAAACACCCAATAATTGCAAAACCATAGATTGAGTCATAGCAGCCAATATATATATATGACCAGCACCGAGCGTTCCGTGCGCCAAACCCGTCGCGCTCCACCTAAGTTTGCGCGTCGCAGTGCTGACACGCCTGTCTTGATGAAAACGTCTCTCCCTCCTTCTCCCGCACCCCCCTCCCTTCCACCCCTCCACACTTCCAACAACTGTCTCCTATCGTTGCTCCCCCTCCCCCCGACACTTCCACTCATTTATTTACGAAAAAAGACGTCCTTTGAGGCCGGCACACTCATATCGCTCACCTCCGCGCCACCTCCCGTTTCTGCAACTCACTATGGATATTACACCATAAATATTGCACCGGACCCTCGCGTCCAATAGCGCGCTTAGATGGCGACGTGTCCGCACAAAAGCGCGCCGAGCCGCCCCTGCTGCCCCGTAGGAAAGCAATGGAGCGCTTTTTAGACCCCCGAGAAAAATGGGGCTCATAAGCAATCTTTCCATTTTATGTGTACCTTGAAAAGAGCGCAGGATTTGCAGAATCGATTTCTCTCTTGTCTTTCTATTATACGTTAGGTATTTCGTATCATTCATGCGCTTGCACGATTCCTCGCTGCGCGTTCAACCACGTCCGTGGAGCCCTCTACGTAAATATCGAGGTAGATTGCGCGCTCGTGACATGATGGCTTGGGCTCCGACGCGCGCCCGCGCGCGCGTCTGTTCCGCGCGGTCGCTCAATTTCCCTTCTTGTTTTCGCTGATTCGAGAAAATGGAAAGTGGACGTGGATATGCTCATAAATATCGGAGCACGTAGAAAAGGGGAAAGGGGGGGGGTTGTCCAGGTGTCTTTGGGAAATGGGGCTTTCGCTCGATGCAGCCCATAAATGTGTATGTATTCCGCACACGCGCTTTATTATCATTTCTTCCGGACAAGACGTATATGGGATTGGAGTCGGTTCCGAGCAGCATGAAATGCATCTGTTGAACGAATAACGTCGCTTTAAGGCGTATTGCGTGAGGGGTAGAATATACGGAGAAGGGTTTTGAATATGAGCTATGCTCGGGGTTATATATGCGTGTGCTGCGTGAAATTTCAAATGTAAATGCGCTCTGTCGCATATCTGGAAGGAGGAGGTGGGCTGATGTGATGCTGTTTTGTGAAAGCGAGTTAGGGACGTGATGTGAGTTTGGGATTTGAATTGTGATCGGGGATTAGACGACTTCCGATGGGATTTGAGTTTCTGTTTCGGGACGCGGGAATAGCGTAAGTGACCGCTGGGAAAACTTCCGAATCCATTGCTTTTGCATCTTTGCGATGTTTGTTAGGAATATTTGCAAGTCGTATGTGTAGTCTGTGTTGCGCATGAAGACTATTCGCCGAACTTATGGAGACCATATATCGAGACACCGGTCTCGACAAAATCAGTTTAAAGTGGTCACGTCACCAGTTCAGAGGGTTGAGGTATTTTTATCATTCCCGCGTGTCAACGCGAGAAGGTTATAGGAATGGGATTGATATCGGCGATTGATTGAATTGACTGTTGATTAGGACTAAGTATGCACTGTCGTCTATTCATATGACATAATTTTGGGATGCTGTAAAACGCCCGGGGGGGGGGGCGTTAAACGTTGTAGGAAACTGCTGGGAAAATTCCCGGGCGCGTTAGTCACGGGCCGACCTCTGTATCGGCTTGAGTTGCGACGATTAAACCGAGTCCACACATGTTCATTTCTTCTACCGGCCCGTCAAAGGTATAACACGAAGGACAAGTCGAAGCAGCATAGCACGAAAAAAAAAAAAAAGAACCAGCACAACACAAAATATATTACATCCGCCATCTCTTTCAAAACGGAGGAGGCATGCAAGTACGCGTAACGTTACCCAAAAGCAGCGTGGGAGAGGAAGCAGAAATAGGGACGAAAAGGCGCCAACCCCAAAATCGACCTTTCTCACTTCCTGATCGCACCCAAGGGAATTGTGCTAACCCAACGAACGACGGTGCTGCTGCTGCTGCTGCTGCCGCTCTAGCGGCGGGAAAATGGGGGAAACAAAAGAGAAGCAGTTCACCGCTCTCGCTTCGTGCTCCGGTTTTTGTTCGTGGGCTAAACCCCAACGAAAACAAGTCGCAGCGAAAGCCGAGTGCAGGCTCTTATCTCTGCGCGCAGCCACCAACTCGAGTCACGTGGCCGTTTCGTCACGTGACTCATACGCCGGCGGACCCTGGTGGCTGTTGGGAGCGGCCCTTTGTGGGGTCTCCTGCCTTTTTGCCCGGTGCGGTGATTGTGTTGTATAATTGAATTAGCGACATCGTGCGTTTTCACGGGGGTCGAGGGCCTGATGGGTTGATGGGTGGACAGATGTCAGTGGGAATGAAACCATTCTTCTTCTTTTTTTTCTCTCTCTCTTTTTTCTGGTTGTGTAGGATGGGAGCACACTCGAAGGCCGCAACAGGAAGGGAACTCTGAGATCAAATTTCAATTAACGCATAGAATGTCCTATAGCTTGCGTATCTTGCATGCGTTCAGCGCGAGCAACAAAAAAAGTATTTAAAAAAATGGTTGAGGTATACTACTGGCATCTCACTGGCATTGAATTTAGAAACACATGCTCACTAATTATTTATTAATTGATATACTCAAAATGTGCTCATTCTCCTGCTTGGTATTGGTTACTGAAGTCCAGTAGATCTCGCATGTCGTTGGTGCGTTGAAGAGCTCAGCTTTGTTTGCCCTATGTGCCACCTCAACGTGCTTTGATACGTTCAGAGAGTATCTACGAAGGGATAAGAAACAAAGGCCGGAGAAGCACGTATACTGATCACTGCATTTGTTATCGGTCATTTCCAAACCCAAGCACAGGGTACTTATGTAAAATACGAGCTTTTCGTTTTTGATTCTTCGAACACGATTCTCGGAAAGTAGTTTCTTCTGCTGTGTTGTTCCATAAGCCAGTATGCCGTATATGCATACGTAGCTGTCCTCTGCGAGAACGCAACACGCGGAAACCGGTATTCCTATTACAACGAGATTATAGATACAGCATTTTGAGTCGAAAACAGGACCGTCTTTTATGTACGGTTCGTTACTTCGCCTTTGGAAACGGCGGGCATCCCATTTAGCGCAGCTGTACATTCCCCACTGTCGTGTTTTTTCCTCGAACGCCAGCGCTGGCCAAACTACATAATCGCTTAATCTATGACAGATAATAAATGCCTTCCCCGTCCAGCCGTAACCTTTCGAGTTCCCGATAGGAGGTCACTTCTTTTTCAAAGGCGGGTCAAGCGTCGGTTAATCCGACTTCACGACTCCGCGTAATATTCTCATACATGATGCTTATGCATCTTCACCTTGCGTGCGTACGACTTCATAAGAGGAAGTGAACTTGTATAAAGCACCTGACATTCCGATAGCGATGCACAAATATGGCGTGCAGAATCTAAGGAAAGGAGAAAAAAACATTTGCAAAAAAAGGAAATCTTCCGATGAATCACAGCAAGAATGAAGAATAACCGCCGCGGGAATCTCACTTGCCCGAGTAGAACTGAGTTTCAGAAATATGAACAAAATACAATTCAATACAATCTCAATTGGATCAAGATGTCCCGAATACCATGATGAAGGAGAGCAATGGAGAAACGAAAGCTGCGTTAAGTACTGGCACACATGAATTGCGTGCACATCGCTTTAATGTTATCACTTATCAACGTGCGTACCCCTTCGTCCCGCTCGTTCGAGGTAGCCAAGGTCGTGCAGAAGACTGGGAGGTGGTAGGTTCGAATCCTACCTCCGGCTGTGCTGTCTGAGGTTTTCCCCGGCTTTTCCGAATACTTCGCAAACGGATGTCCGCACAGCTCCCCCTGAAGTCGGCCCAGGACGCATACTACCCCCTCTCTCCATTCTATCCATGTCTGTACTCCGCTCATAGCCACTGTTGCTTCGCGGCGCTAACACGTAACTTTAAAACAAAAAAGAGAACATGTACCCTCAAGTGAATCTCAACTACAGAAAGCGCTGTATCCATGGAGGAAAATCACAAACGCGCAAGGAGTAAAACCCGAAGCCCATGTAAGCGTTCATTCTTTCTTTCTTTCTTTTTCTCCGTTTTCTTCAGCACTTTGTTCTCACTGACCACGAAATACTGCTTCCTGGCAAGGTATCAGACATTTTCGAACGACACCGGCTGCGCACGCAGAAAGCTGACTTTCCCCCATCTCGTTTACTTCCCGACCACGCTCCGGAGCATTTTAAACAGCTGACGACCATCTAACAAAAACCCCGAGGGACGTCCCCGTCCCGTTCCCCGCAAAATGCCCACCAAGAAAATCGCCCTCCGGCTCCTATCCGCTCCGCAAACTGAACCAGATTGGCTTTATTGTCCCTCCCGCTGTTTCAACATAACCGTAATTCAAAAGCGCGCGCCTTCACCGATTGTATTCCAATCAAATTCCCGCTGGGGATCACGCACCACACCGTCATCAACTATTCCATTATTATAATCTCCACCTCCCTCCCCCGATGTCCATAATGCAACAGTGTAACGTGGGCTCGTCACTCATAAAATATAAGCACGACTGCGCGGATCACGTTTTAAACGGGAACGCGCGTGGCGACTCAGACGGTGACGTTTCGGAAGCTGAGACCATTCTCCACGCTTCGGTGGTCACGTGCGTTATAATAAGTGCCCGTTAGGCGTCGCGATTGCGATCAGATGACAAAAAGAGGCCGTTATTTGCGTTTGATGGCAAAGCAAGGCGCATGCGCCTGGTGGGAAAGCATCGTGGGATTAGTCACGCCAGGGTGGGTAGGAATTGTTTCACGCGCTCCGCTGCTAAAGATAATCGTGATGGCAATCGTATAGATGGATCAATGCACAATAATGTCTCCACTCCGGGTGTCATAATGGAGATTTGCGCACGAGCGAGCGAGTGTGAGTCAAGGCTCGAATATTGCTGGCCAACTGGAGAATTCTCTGAGGGGGTTGCGTCTGCGAATAAAGAGGAAAGAATAGTCGTTGCGTTTCTGGGCAGGGGTCGAACAGCACTATACCTTGGCTGAAGTTATTTGCAGGGGCTTTTCCAACGTCTAATTAACGTGAGAATGTTTGCTTCACGTTGAGAACGTTGACGGAAGCGCAAGGGTAGAACGTCATAAATCGTATCGTAAGTCGGAAATTTCATTTCGTACAAGGGAAAGAACAACATGAAAGAATAAAAGAGAGCGAGAAGAACAATGAGACATTGAAAAAGAAAGAAAGGGAATGGTGTTCTAAAGCGATGTTTATGAGTGTGCACTACCTCTTATTTGTGCGGTCAGCGTAAGAACAGCTCGAAATTTAGTCCGTCAACCCCGACAAAGTTACTCCGCCCGAAAATTTACGCTGCAGCGCCACCAGGTGTTACCTATACGACTCCTATAGTTTCGGTGTCGGCGCACTACTTGTCGCGGCGTAGAGTGATGCGCCTAGCTGTTGCAGCCAATAGGTACGAAGGGGGGCGCATAAACCGTTCAACGCGACCAGGGCTTCTCATTTCTTCGTCTTTTTCTAATTTGGATTGAGTAATCGATTTCTACCCCAGTGACAATAAATACTGAGACCAGCTTTCTTGCCGTGACCATTGTTATGCTGTGTCCAAAGATTTTATTATAATCGTACATATAAACACGTGGCCAGCCGATCTGTGAATTTTAATCTCAAAACTTGTATAATCGAGGCTTTCGACAGCATTTTATTAGTTCATCAACAGAAGTGGCACTATATATGCTTCCTGCATTTTTATATCAGCAGCCCGAATGCCTCGAATAAAAGAATACATCGATAGAAGATGTCCCTCAACCACCCGCGAAGTCGACCCAGGACGCACAACCTCCCCCCGAGCAACATGCGGGCACACCGGCAGTTCCTCAACCACGACAAACGACCCTAGCAACCAATCGGCAACCGTTTCACTCTTATGTAACCGTGTATCCCTTGCTTGCCCACGTGCGGACCTTGATCGAAATGCAACGGCCCATATGGCCCCCATATACAGATAACGACAACACGCTCTGTGCCCCATAAACGACATTCACCACGTCACCCGGAGTAAGCGAAAGCGATGCCAGAGGCTTTGTTTGACCGAGCCATAAAACATCGCTTGTGTAGTTGGCACCGATTATAAGTGGGCCAGATTCACGTGAAGCTCCCTTCCAAACGGGAAGGGAGAGTAAATATTGATCCTACGCACGGATATACCGATGGGAACCTCACTCCCCGAAGCCACCGTACTGTACATTCTGGGAGACCAGTTCACACCCCGAGTTGTTTTTTTTTTTTTTTTAATCCTTGAAAATAGCGCGGGTTCCTATTATAAGGAAGTGAATGTGCGCTATATCCCTCACCTCTCCGTCGATGAGTGACGTCAAAGCAAAAAGTGCGTCTGCGCTTCGATGGCACCAGGAGGAGAATCACACCGGTCTTGAAACGGGTCTTTCAGCATCTCCGAAGCTAATCTTTGTTCCTATTATTACACCTATATATCAATATATGGTATCTTTGTCACTATTATTCAATACGAGCTCTACGTAGGACCTTTTGGAGACCCCGACTCCCCCGGTTTTTTGCAACATCCCCCCCTTCCACCCTTAAATTTCTGAGATCGCCTAAGACAGCTCCCCTACCAATGCATATACTGTAGAAGTGGTTTTTTTCGCGCGGAATTATTTTTCGCGTTTTTCGCGCACACCTCCAAAGTCGCGAATTTAAGTTCCCGCGAATAACTCTGGTCATATGAGGGCGAAAAGCGTTCGGCGTTCGACGCTATACCGTGACTACCTGACCCCTCTATTCCATGCAGCGTAAGGCAGTTTAAGCAAGCGCAGAAGATTGTCTTATCCCATCAGGCAAGATGCAAAGAAAAGAAAATTCATCATGCTTTAGTTACTCCTATAAACGCTTTGCACTATACATACAATATACCACTATACCACGAAGCCGGAACATGCCTTTCCCCACATTATCAAAACCAGATCTTATGATAGTACCACATCTCAACCGAACTGTTCAGTGCCGAAAGTGATAATTAATAAGAACTGCTAAAATGAACTGGCTGACCTGCACACGACCAGTACTATGGCCTCCTACAGGGCCTTTCCTCCCATCGCTGTCAGGAGAAGAAAGGAATAGACCTAGAATGCCGCAATACACGTGAACAACGGATGTCTTAGTACGTGCCAAAATATGCCCGAGTATTGACGGCGGCACGATATGCAAGAGCAAAGCACTCCCGGAAACCTGTGTCGCGAATTTAAGTTCTCGCGAATTAATCCTCAACGATGAAAGATGAAAGTCACTGAAAAGGTTAGCCAGCTGTAGGGATCGAACCCACATCTTCTGGATTGGAACATCAGTCTTCTGGAACATCAGTTTATCTCTAATCCTCAAAGCAGGTCTGGTCGAAAACGCGAAAATATTTTCCACGCGGAAAAAAACACTTCTACAGTATCAATGAATATGTATCTATAAACATACAGCCCTCCCCCTTTTCGAAGCTCGGTTCTCCTTCCCCCAGAGGTCGATTTCTGGGGAAATTACTGACTACTCCCATGCGCTCTTGATGGCGATCATGTAGTCGTGTTCGACCTGAGAACGGGTTGTTTCAGCCACGCCCTAAACTTGTTCCTATAGGGTACAACAACTTGCCGCGTCACTCTACGTCACGACAAGTAGTGCGCCTTCACGGCACCGGGTGGCACTGCAGCCGGATTTGTCCGGCGGAGTACTAACTTGTTAGTGTTCACGACCTACAATTGCTACCTCTATTGGGTTGAACTCCAGGATCTGATTGCGAAAGCGAAATTTATGAGGCTATTATGGCCCTGGTGCGTTTTATGCTAGAGGCACAGTTGGATCTACGAAATTCATGGCGCAAGAAGGACAAAATTCGAGACATACGACCACAGCCAGACGTGTCGTATGTCTCGCGTGTCATTGCGCCATGAAAGGCCAACCAACTCTCTCTAGCTGAGCGCACTTGTTGTGTATACAATCGATATTATGCGTAGACTCCGTTATTATTGAACAAAACCCGGTATACTAGCCGCATAATTCAAGCTTTCCTGAGCTTGAGTTCTTCTTCTATACCCTGCCGTATAGTGCACATAAATCAGATATGAAGTAAACGACGTGATACGCGGGAGAGTCACGTCAGATTCAAAAACCACGCCGACTTGGCACTCCTATTGACAGCCCCTCCCCCCCCCCCCTTTTTTTTCATCGTCACTTTCTTTTTTTTAAGAAGCGAACCCGAAAGCTCGCTTTCAAAGGTCGCAATGGCATTTTCTTGTTCCACGAGGGAGACCTCGCTGAGCGTGCTTCCATCGCCACATAAATCTTTCCGCACTGAAGCTCGCCGCTTCTCTTTTTTGTTACTGTGTGCGCTTGCCGGCTTGCGAATGCAGTGCTAGCAACTAACTTTAGCCGCGACTTTCGAGTTAGTGAATGTCCCTATTTCATGCGAAGCGACAAAGGTGCTTCTTTCATCACTTCCGAGGTAAAAGCCATAAAAAATAAAATAAGAAAAACTGTACCTGTGAGTGCCCGAGTCATGGCCACATAACCTGGCCTGCTTTCAACGGTGCTTGCTGTCCTCAAGAGAAGTGAATGTAACAAAGTACCTAGTGTTCCTCCGATGAGGAAGCCTCCAACGGTATATGGGTACGAGGATTCTTCAGTATACCTGCACATGCTTGTTTCGCAACTCATGTACAGACGTGTCACAATGCACAATTCAACTTTCAAATTGGTTTTGCCGCATTTGTGAAGATTCGAGCAAGAGTGATTTATCATTTTGCGGAAGCACATGTATTCGGCTTGCTGTCGGATATGATGCCGGCGAGACAAGGTCTATTTCCGCATTTGAGTCTGAAGATTATCATGCGGGCTGATTTCCGAGAACGATGTATGGGCGTGGATGTAAAAATACGACGTTTCGTAACAAAATTTCTGGATTCTATATAGGGAAGCTGTCTTGCGGGAATCGCTTTCATGGACGACATTTCATTTTGCATTCGTGGAAAGCTTTCGTTAGACTTGGACAACACGATACTTCGGACCTTGGCCTTCGAAGTACCGCTAACACAGTTTTATCACATCATACGATATCTTTAATGAGTAATCAGCCCCATCTCATCATCGTCTCTTTATGTATGTGTGTGTATGTGTGTAATCAGTAATCGTTGCCTTCTTTTCACTCTCGCTCTTTATGTTATTAATGATTTCGATGATCATTGTTGTCTCGCGACGTAAAGCGACGCACTGTCAATTATCAGCAGTAATTATTTTTGTGTCTCGCAATATGATCATTTCCTGACTTATAGTTCGTCCTACCCATACCAAAGAATTGCTACAAGCCATTTGACTTAACGGTAAATCCGTCAGAAGCTCAAAATGGGATATAATTATCCCCCTGATAAACAACAACAACAACTTTGATCGCTAAAAGTTCGCACAAAAGTCCGACAAAGCCATACGCTGGAAATCCTCAAATTAGCCGTTGACAGGCGCGAAGTGCCACCAACAATCGCTTCCATTAGCGCCCTTCAAACGCAGTACTCGAAAAAGCCGCTTGGTGTCCACTATACATCCTCCACTCGGAAGTACGTTCCGAGCCGAAACATTAGCGTCTTTAGCGGTCTTAAAACGCTTTCGGTGTCTTCTGTCCTGGGAGGAAACAACGTGAACCGTGTCAAGATCGCCGGCGACGGCGGCGCGTCCTGGGGGTGAAGTGGTTGTGCGCGTTTATCGCCGTAAGTCGGTGTCCCTTTGAGAAAAAAAGGGAACCACTCGGAGACAATGCGATTGTGGTGTGCCTTTGTGGCGCAGATAAGTGGAAGGGATTGTGAGTCCAGATGGAAGGAAGGTTCTTCCATGTGAGGGGTGGGTTGTCAGTAGAAAGCGTGGGTTCTCAAGGACGGCGGTCGTCGTTTCCTGGTGTGAGATTAGAGGGTGAAGGCTGACTTCCTCCACTGTGGGAGGGGGGGGGGACTTGTGAGCGCTCAAAAATTACTTCTTGTCCTCTGAGCAAGTTACAGGGTTTACTCACAGGCGTCGCTCCTGCAGTGGGCACTAGCTTCGAAAAGGCGCAATTGCCACCATGGTGTAGGTCCCTCGAAGTTTGGTCCCGGTTTTCGTTCGGTGCTATGTGTTATTTAGAGGACTATTAACGTTGAAAACACGGAAATCACTTGAATTATGGTACAAATAATATTCATACACTACAATACTTTTGCAACACCAAATATACTGTGAACGCGATGTGGGTGGAGGCTTGGACAGTCAAAAGCTGTGCACCTACACTATGGCGACAAACGTGCTAGCAGCAGTGGCGCGCGCCTGCCGATGACGTCATGTGAAGGGATGACGTCATATGGGGAAGAGGTGAGCCATGGGCCGGAGGGAAGAGACACGCTAACATCTTTTGTATCGCCGTTAGCTCAGTCTGTTTTTTAGCAAGTGTCTTCTAATAGTGCTTGCCAGTTTCATCATTGTAATGTTGCGGACAGCCAGCTTTGTTTCCATAGCTCTTCTGTCATTTACTTTATTGGCCCTGACTTTATTGTCGGCACAGAGGCCCCTGAAGTCGGCCCAGGACGCATACTAACTCCCCTGTCCCCCACTCCTACCCGTTGTACTCTCTCCATCTGTCCACGTCTGTACGCCGCTCATAGCCACAGTTGCTTCGCGGCGCTGACGCGGAATTTAAATATTGTCTCTGCGTCCTCTGGGCTCAACCATAAAATGATACTGCTTGCTGATGTTTATGAAAATCATACGCTTCCCCGGGGAGGACCTCGATATATCCCGGTTGCGAAATCCCCGATCTCGAAATCCCCGATGTCGAGATTCACGTTCTCGAAACACGGAAAATGAAGGAGAACGCTCAATTGCTTCGAAAGATGATATGCCGCGTTCAAAAACACGACATCACCATTTAACCACTCAAATTCACGGGTTTTCCATGTCTGTCCAAGTCGTTTTAGCGAACGAAAGCCACGTTTTAGCAGCCGTTAGGCTTAGCAGGGCGGATACGACGGAGCAGCATGTTGCTTAGTTTATATTATTGGATTAGTCCAAGTTCGGTGTTCGCATTTCTATATCCAGGTTAGTCTAAGTTCACCGTTGGCAGTTTTCCGCGCGCAAATGCGCATTTTATAATCAGATAACGTTTATTTACAGTAGTTTATTTTGCAACGGGGATTTCAGTCACTGTATTTCGAGGTATACCCGCTTCGGTGCAGTTTATACTGGTTCATATAAATTTAACACGGCACATGCTAATTTTTTTAGTACGTGTTAGTGCCACGAAACAACTGTGGCTATAAGCAGTGTACAGACCTGGACAGAGAGAGGAGCTGGGGGTTAATATGCGTCCTGGGCCGACTTCTGGGGGGAACTGTGCCGACATTCGTTTGGAAAGTGCCGGAAAAACTCAGGGAAAACTTCAGACTGCGCAGCCGGTGGCAGGATTGGAACCCGCCACCTCTCAGTCTTCAGCACCACCTTGGCTGTCAGAAACGAGTATAAGGAAGGCCCGCTATCCTCAGCCTCTGCTCCTCCTGCTACCAGCTCCCGTGGCATAGTGGTTAGGATGATCGCTTTCCACGCCGAGACTGCGATGTGACGCGGGTTCGAATCCTGTCACCGGTTGTGCTGTCTGAGGTTTTCCCTGGGTTTTCCGAAGACTTTCCAGACGAATGTCGGCACAGTTCCCCCTGAAGTCGGCCCAGGACGCATACTAACTCCCCTGTCCCCCACTCCTTCCTGCTGTCCTCTCTCCACCTGTCCTAATCTGAGCTAACTAAAAAAAAAGCTCCTCCTGCTCACGCACCTCCCTTACGTACTCCTGGACGTAATTCTGTGGAACGATTATAGCACGACGCTTACGAATCCATCGGTACTTACGAGTGCTCACACAGCGTGCTGTGTTCTCGAGCGTAAACTCAAATTGTTAGTGAGAACTTTACTCAGGAAACACTTATACCAAGATGCATTACTCGTTGAGGTGTTACTCGAGTCACTCAACCAACGTCTTCCTCCTCTCGCCTTGAAACCACCGATGCATTTCGACCACCAGTCCGAACGTGGTCGTCGTTCTCAAACTTCCTTAGCTACCGGACCGTGGACGTGGAACCGTACATTTTACCTCCTTTAGGGCACTGTACCATAGAGGACGTTACTCGCTTTACCGTGATCATCGCCATTATTTTTCTACGCGTTTCCTTTCATGCTGCACACAACAGCGCATGCCTTGTAGAAGTGAGCATGAACCACGCACCCTTGTTTCTCTTTTTTTCTTTCTATTCTCATAACGCAAGCTCATCAAGGCTTGCTTTCTCAGTCTCTAAAGCACCCGACTAAATCGGCGACGAAAAAAAAAGTACATACGTACACACTGCGCGATTTGCGCTTTGAAAAGAACCAACATCCTCATGAAGCCATGACAGTGTGAGAGTTTTCCTTTTTTTCAACCGCTTGCGTTCCAGCTCCAGCAACTTACAGGGGGCGCTCGTTATGGCCGTCGATTACTTTCGGAACAAACACGGGCTCCCTCTATGCTTAGCCTCGTTACCGGGGGAGCTGGGATCGGGCGAAAAATAAACAGCGTTGCAGGGCAATTTGCGAGGTGCTGTCGGGACAGCAAGGCGCATTATGAGAGATGTATGCGCGCTGGCGCATAAATGTGACACCAGATGGGGCAAATCATTAGGAAGATGTTGCGGCGTGATGACGTGTACTCAGGCCTCCATACTGGGTCGCCTGTGTGTATATGCCTGTATGAGCTCGCGTGTGCGCGAGGGATTTTGGCTCAGGATCAGTCTTATAATGCGAGTGCCGGGTAAGCAAAGAGGGCTGAGTACAGTAACGGTTCTGTGTATGATGCTTAAGGTTCTGCTTCGGTTGGTTTTCGCTGAGGATGGAGGTTTGCGGGCGACGCGGTACACGCTGTGCACGTATATAAATGATGATTGTGGGGGAACCATGCTCCTATTTTAATGGGGAGTAGATGTGTTTGTGTGCGTGGAAGTGTACTTCGCACGTTATAGGAAAAAGCGTGGTGGCGACGCAATTGATTGATTGATTGATTTTTAAAAGAGAAAATGGAGATGTTAGTCTCGAGCTACTCGGGACTGGCTACTATAGGACGCGTTATTGAGAAAAGGGAGGGAAACTACACAAAAAACTACACTATACAATTTGAAACGGAATCGGGATGAAAAAAATCACCACAAAACTTGGCACGAAAAGCAACAGTGCAGAAGAGTACACGTGCGAAATCTCAATGGACGACGCGAGCGAACTTTTCGTTGAAGTGTCAATTGGCCGGTTGGTACAGCTCCGTCATATGGTAAGAACAAACAGATAAAACAGGGATTCACATGGCCACATCGCAACTGGCAACCGTTTATTACACTATCAAAACAACGAATGAAGCTTGTAGGAAGTATATTCCTTGAGTACGAGAAGGCAATAGAAAACACATACACAACCGCACGACGGGAGTTTTCTCTTCCTGTTCAAGGAATACGTTCCCGCCAGTTAAAGCAGCTTGCTTGCCTCCTACACCTGTGTTGAACGAAGCTTGCAAGTCATTGGTACGTTTTCAAAGGATTGTTCGGAACCTTTCTTTTTTTCTCCTTTGTAGTGTCAGTGGAATAAATGGCTAATATTTGCGACTCGTTCAATGAATTCGTGTTTTGTTTACAGGAGGGAGCGCCACTTGTTGGCAAACGCTTTTGCGCGGATTGACAGACGACCCCTTGACCTCAGACTAATTTTGGGACCATGGGACAAACGAAAGCAGATGTCCGTCTTGCGACCCTTTATGAAATTCCTTGAAACTACCGGGCTGATCGACTCCCTCTAAAACCCCGTCAGCGTCGTCAGCATCATCCTCATCACCATCCTCTCAGTTTTCCCCAATAGCAATGGGGTAGCATTCTGCTCAATGAGCGGAAGTCATCCTCATATCATCGTCATCATGTATACATATATATATATATACTATATATCGTGCTTTGTTTGTTTGTTGTCGCCATGGATATTTTGGATGTCCGAAGTAACTCCATGGACAGCCAGCGAATTGAGATCTGAGTCAAAAATGTGCAGGGGTATACATTTTCTCGAGGAATCAGCTGATTTCTCGTAGCAGCTGCAACGTTTCGCAGACCGAAGTTTTACTCGTGCTGCATCAAAGAAAAACAAACTGAAAACCTCGCATTACGCAACCACAACGTCCTCCACCAATCTCACCCCTAGACAAACTTCGAGTAATTAAACTACAGTAGATGAAACGGCTACTCTCTGCCATTATTTCATCAACGCGAAGGTATATACACACGCAGTCGTATCCAAATTGAGCGTTAGAATGTATATATCAAAATATCACGGAACATGGGAGCCACATCGCGAAATTGCGCACGAACCCGGGGTCGACAGAATCACCGGCTCATTTCCTGACGAGGCTTTGGTCCGAGGGCGAGGAGGAACGTAAAAAAGCGGCTGCGGGAAAGAGGGAAGCGAGGACCGCCAGAAATGAGATTGATTCAATTTCCTTTGGACGGGGCTCAGGAATGCACTTGGAGTCGCCTCTTTGTGCTGCTCACGGTTTTTCTTGTATATGGGCTGCGTGTGCGTTCGTGGATACGCTTAATAGAAGCCGATACGGGTGTCTACGGTAAGCGAAAGACTGTTACAATGTGCGAATACGGCTCATCTGAGTACACGTAAAGCGAGTTTGTTGGCTCCCGTATGGGAGAACGGTTACGCGTGGTGCAGCAGGGTATTGATGGATAATGCTTATTAAGGCGATGGATTAAAAGCCTCGTGAATTGATAGACCGTATAAAAAAGGAGCGATGAAGCTGTGCGTTTTTTTTTCTTCTCTTCTTATTCTCCATTTAACGAATTCACTTATTTCGCATTGACGACAACTATAACGCCGTGCAAGCTCTGACCGAAGCCTGTGATGTGGGCGTTCTTGCGATCCCACGTGATAGTGTCTGTAACACGTCAGGATCGTCTGCTGAATGAAAATGGAACTTCTCTTCTGCACGTTTTTTTGTTCTCTGAGGGGTCGAGACCTTCAAAACATTAATCAAAATGACTCGCAAAAAAAACAAGAAAACAAAGACACAGGAATAAAAATCTTCAGCGTTTCCATGCGCTTTTTCCTCAGCTGTTCTCGCCTGCAGAACTCCATCGTTGTTTAAAGTTACATATCCTCTCTTCAGTTCCGTGTTCGCATCGGTAACAACAACAACAACAGATAAATTAATGATGATAAATAGGTGACATGAACAACGTAGTAAATGGAGTAACGGTGCCAGAATAATATTCTGGAAGGGGTTGTACGGGCACTTTACACGGAGGAGGTGGATTTTACCTTCGTTTACGTCTCCCATGCGGACTACCAAACATACGATGTCGGTTTGAACCGCCGGAACCCCCTTGCAACGCAACTGAGTAACGGAATAAGGTAAGCAAATCCAGAGTAGTTACTCGCTTAGCAAAATGAGTCGAGTGTTCCCCCGTCCGCCCATGTTTCGCTCGTAGCAACCCGTTCAATAACCATGCGGCACTCAGGTTTTCGGAACAGTGGCCGCAGTATCTGAAAATGGTCGTTTCTTTCGTTCCTTTTTTTCGCGAAACGCCATTAACGCCGGACAAATAGCGCGCGCGCGCGCCCTGTCGACGTGGGCGTTACGGGCACGGCACGCGAGTACAATAGGCGTTGAGTGCGCGCGGTTATTATCAGCCTTGACGTCGTCGTCCGAGAGGCATTATATTAATGGCAGGGATGCGTCGGAAGAATTGAGAAGGAGTGGGACGGCATTGTCTCCCAGAAATGAAACGGTTTTTCTCGCGATTGTGTCTGGCTGCGAAATTAAGGTTTTTTTCTCCGAAGTGGGATGGCGTCATCTGTATTCAGAATTGCGGAACGATTACTGCTTCCTATAATGTGTCCCGCTATTGTGCAGTCCTCGGAAGAGACGTCCACGACTACCATTGGGATTGCGCGAAGGAGAAAAAAAAAAGTGTCGTTCCGTTGGTCTGTATCGAACTCATGTTAGTTTATTAAATTGTTCTACCTTGAAAAAAGAAAAGAAAAAAAGATATACGTGGCAGAGGTACCTGCTGAAGCCACGAAGTGAGTATGTTCGAAGAAAATGTAATATAACGTGGTATTAAGATGCAAGTGCGAATAAGTGAGTATTTACTGGCAAATGGGTAAGCGCGTGTTGCCCTAGTATTTCGACCAACGTGGTGCGTGAGACGTGAAAGAAGTTTTGACCCTACGTGTATTTGCTATCGTATTGTCTACCAGCTATGCTCTATCAGAATGGCATTTCCAAGTGAACGAAAAGTACGACGACAACAGTGTGATGTCCATATTATGGAGCATCCTTGTCTTTCACGCGAACTAACAGGGTACGTTTACAGCTGCCGTCAGATACGAGCACAGCTATTACCTCTACTCCATTCCCGCACGCATATCTCGGATCTTTCCACAAACTTGCCAACGACAAGTAAAATCAACAAAGAACTCACTGTTTGCGACGAGTCACTCCAGAGCTGCACGGGTTCTCCACTGAAGCGAAACAGACGACAGACAGAAGCAGACGACACAGATGCAGACGCCAGAGCAGACGAAAATTCCGACTAGCACCGAGTTGGATGCATCGATTCACGGCATGGCCCACACAGGCGCTGCGGCGACAAACATAGTTCCAGTGTTTATCGCCATCACAGTATCGCGATTTGTCGACCGATCTACTGCGCGCACAAGCTGCTAGTGGACACAACTGGCTCCGAGAAGAGTTGAAGGCGCGATGCGAGTGCGAGCGCAACACCAGACGGGCGTCCGCCGATCACGTGACGTCAGGGAGTGACGTCGCGGTTAGTTTTCGAACGTGTCGCGCCATCTGTCCGTCGAGGCGCCAAAGTAAATTGGGACGTGAGTGACGCTGGTGGTTGAACTGTTGCTGTGGGTTGAGTCTTGTGGTGTGAATAGTGAGGCATGAGTCGATTGGGAGAGAGAAGTCAGGATTGGAATTCCGCATCTGCTACTAACAGTACTCGATGGAATTCTGGGGACAGACGACCGCTCTGTTCGAGTGACGATTTCAGGTTCATGTTTGGGTGGAGCGCCTGGTCACGATCACTCTCATGTCGACTCATGTGTCTCGTGACACTTTAAGATAATGCTATAACATTTGAAATTGCTACTTCAACTCTTTCCTGTTGTACTCTTTCGACACTGCTCTCGGCCGCGATTCTTTTGTCATGCTGACACGAAATAATATGAAAGATGGAAGTCACTGAAAAAGGTTAGGTGGGTTCGAGTCCTACAGCTGGCTAACCTTTTCAGTGACTTCCATCTTTTATCGTTAGTTTCTTATGCAATTTGAGGTTTTGTATGTATTTGTCCTTTCTATGTTGTTCGAGCCTTAGAACATCAGTCCTCTCACGAAATAAGAATTGTGCTGTGTTTACAGATTTGTACGGCAGCCAACTCTTTTAGCTATTTAAATGCTCGAGAACTAGACCACAAGAAAAGGAAAACGAGAATCAACAAACGAGAAGTTTTACTGAGTTATTTGAATTTCATACGAATTTTAGAACTTGAATTGAATATTCGCCCACAGTCAGTGTTAGTAATTTTCGACACTGTTACGAACGTAATTTTTCTTGCAGCAAATAACTATAAGCAACGCTGACAGAATTTGCTACAGTCCGTTTTTTAGGAGCTATAATAACAAAGGAATATTTCTGTGTGAACTTGGAAGCAGACGTGCAATGTGGATCCATGAAATGTCATCGGTGTATCGTGATATCTTATTGTCATATCAGAGCTCATTGCACATTTCGTGCATTTTCACTAATTGAAAAAGAAGGCTTCGTTGAGCTCCTACAAGAGGAGATAAGGACTACACTCACCACCCTCGATGTTACTGCAATCACAGTAAATTTTTTACGCCTTTCAGCGTGTAAAAGGTGGGTTTAGTAAAGAAATAGATTTTTTTTTTTATTCCGAAGCTTCATAAAGGATCATCCGAAGTCTGTAATAGTAGTGTTGAGGAAGAACGTTTCCAAAACAAACACCAGTGGAATATGTGACTATGAAATGGTGTTTTCTGTAGAATATGTCTTTGGAAATGGTGTCCTTTGTAGAGCATGGACCTTGAAATTGTACTTTTTGTAGAATACGCCAGCCAGAAGGGTGCTCTCCAGAATACCTTTCTACACGGTGTGAAAGTTATCCCACCAAGCCATGGAACAAGACATTTACACCGGAAAGATAAAAAAAAACTTAGTGTGATACAATCACGCAATAAATGAGAGAGAAGATGTAAAGCGTGTTGGGAAATGAAAACCTATTCCTAATGCTCCCCTGAAAGGTGTGATACAGTGTTGAGAGAGCAAAAACATTTGAAAAAACAGTATTAAAACTGGTTTTGCAAACTCCTTTCTCAACACTGTATCACAATCCTGAAATGATGTTTTCTGTATTACAATGTGTATCACAAATCTGTGTATCACAATCCTGAAAATCCTGTATCCTGAAATTGTGTTTTCTGTAGAATATGCCTTTTGAAGTGGTACCGTTTCTAGAGCACTCCTTTTTGAAGGGTATTTTACAGAACACCCTTCTCTATCGTGTGAACCTTATCCCATGAAGGTGTGTGTGCCATGGGACAAGACATTTACACCCGAAAGGCGTAAAAAAAAAAACAAAAAAAAACTTATCATGGACAGAGGCAAGTATACCGCATCCCTCGAAGGGATATTTTCATTTGTGTCGCATCTTTTCTGGTTTCTGTTGCGTCTCGAAATGGTCGTCTCGAACAGGTCTCCAGCGCTTTCACAACCTATCGTCAGGAAGGACCGTCAGTGCCCAAGACACGCAAAATGCCCAAATGTGGAAAATCGTGCTCATCCGCCGATCCTCCGCCTCAAAAATCACTCCCTCGTGGTGCCTGCGAAACCCGACACAATCCGGGCGAACTTCAAAGATCGTCGGAAGGCTCAGCACGCGTGGCAAAAATTCCCAAAGAGGCTTACCGATGCCTGCAGATCAGGCTCTGAAGATGGTGCAATCTCTGAAGAATCACGGCCGCAAAAAGAAACCGCGCTTCCGTTCTGAATTTTTTAGCCCACTCAACGCTCTTTCGCCGTTTTAAGAAACAATGCTTTCGGAATGAATAATGTACGGCGGCTCTATATGCGGGCAGTATCGCCTTATGTCTGCTTCCCGCAGGTTGCCGCCGAATGAGTAAATGGCTTAAGGGAGATATACGTAGCTACGATTAATGGCGCAGATGTCTTCTTTGTCTGAGGTGCGCGCATACATATAGCACCTCGGTGTGGGTGAATAAATATGAAAAGAGGGGATGCTTTCAAATGCTAATTTAGAGAGCGGGCTCTATGATGTAATACACGAGTAGAACTCTTTTCGTAAAAAGGTTCGTTATGCTATATGCGTTTATTCAGAATCACTGACATTTGTTCGTGTTGACGGATTTCGAACGGCACTGGTATTACACGAGATAGTTTCTCATAGCCAGAAATCCCCAGTTACAAAACTTCTCCCTTTTTTTTTTCAGGTTCATTTAATAATCAGCCGGTACGTGAGTGATCGATTGATTGATTGATAATACCGGTGTGACAACTATACTGATAAGTGACGCCTCGCGTCGTTTCTGCGCTCGAAAAGCGACTCATTTGCATTGCGAAATTTGACAATTACGTTCGCTTCACATGGCGTCAAATAAGGACTGTGGATTTGAATAGTGACTGGCTCCAATTCTGCTATTTTCAATTTCCCAGATAACATCTAAGCACTAATGAGTTGATTAATGAATTTTAGCTAATTAGTCGTCCAGTAGGTGCCACCTCCAAAGACCCGTTACTTACTTATTCTGTACTTTGTAAAAAGCGAACTGGTGGGCGTCTACTCCAATCAAATCCATCGCTCCAGAGCACGTAACCCCCCTCACGTGTATTGCCTGTCTCTCTTTCTGCACTCGAGCGGTGCGTAGTTCTGGTTTCGGCTCACTTGCATAGCGGAATTTGGAAATTTATATCTCGGAGTACGTTCGCCTCACAGGGCGTTTTATAAGGACTGTGGATTTGAACAATGACTGGCTCCAATTCTGCTATCTCGCATTTCCAAGGAGACATCTAATTAATAAGTTAATTAATGAATTTTATCTAATTCGTCGTCCAGTAGCATACGCTGTCCTACAGAATGTTCACCAGGCCGTATAACCCACCTGCTAAAAGGCGTTCTATCTTGTTCTGCTAGCTTGTTTTTTAATAAAAATCATGTAACAAATAAAATATAAAGCCCTATACAGGTTGTTTGCTCTAACGTGTCCAGAAATTATATCTAAAGCGAGCGCTAAAATAAAAGGAAGTGGTGTTTTTCTGCTACTTGAGTAAGAAACAGGTACTGCTTCACTAGTAGCACCTGTTTCTTAGTCAAGTAGATGAAAAGTAGAGCTCGTTTCTCTTTTATCGCTCGCTTTAAATAAAATTTCTGGACGTTTCTGGACAAACACCCTGTATAGACACCTACTGGACGGAAAGTAACACAGACGAGACGACGCGGAACTCCCAAAATAATTTATTGCGCTAATGTGGACTTGGGTACGTTCTTATTAAAACACGCTTCTTCCTGCTGTCCAAATGACTTGATTGATGGTTCGCTTGCAAAATTATTATCCCGGTTCTTCGACGGCTCTTTTCTTCGTTGCTATGAGGTTTCAACAGGAGCGTACTTAACGTGAATGCTACCGTGATAAATTCTTCGGTTGAGAGCTCAACATCGTCTGGTCTGTGCTACTTTCTGTCCATGTCCCGTTGCGCTGTCACAGCTATGTATTGAAGGCTACCAACTGTCCCAGCTTTGCAGCTTGGTTAATCGAAGACTGGCATTTAAATCTGCCAGAAGGCTCAACGCGCCGATTTTCAAACAACCAGATCAGCTTGGCAACGGATGTGTAACTCAAGAAGCTGATGGTCCGTACGAGAAACAGGAACCTACTCAATGATGGCGTCTATATAATTGGACAATGCTACAACACGTTGTACGAAAAGAAAGCTCTCACAGACAGACGCAGGCAGTTTATTACGTTTCAATTGAAACTCGTGAAGGACCGAACCAATCGTCCTGGCGCCCGGCGTAATTGAAATCCGTCGGCGTTTAATTTCTTGTGTATCGGCCAGCAACCTTCTCCCATTTCATTACAATTCTCTAATATACCGAAGCTTTCTGTTATAATTCCATCTGCTCTCAGTTCCCGTAAAATGACTTCCAGCTCGCCAAGATGAGAAAAAGAATTGAACCATTTCCAAACGCTTAATGTGACACACCTCTCTCTGTGGTTAGTGCGACGTCGGATAATGTGACAGGCTGTTTCAGTGTCACGGAAGATAAGGCCAGCGAAATTGGAAACGAGACTCAATCTAACTGGAAGGTAATTACTTGGCTTGATGAGTCTTGTTCCCGTTGAAGGTAGGGTGGAGGAAAGAAAAAAAAATAAAAACCAAAATGAGGCTTCTTTTATTTTTCGCAAAATGTCGAGGCGGGTGCTCTTGAGCGCTTCGAGGGCGAAGGAAGTGTTCGTGGGTGTACCTCTGTCTGTTTTCAAAGATGATAGTTGTGGAACTCGAGAGACTTACGTGTTTTTATGGTGCTGAAGACGGTGTCGACGACTTTTATGAAGCTGTTCGCTGTTTAACGAAATTGAACAAAAATGACCCATTCGTGAAGTGATTGATCCTTGCTGTGTGCGTGTGCTGTTACATTACTGAGCAAAAACGTGGGCCCTTTAATGTGTTCAACCCAGGGTGAGGCAGGCTAATGACGTTTAGTCTCTGTATTGGCAACCTCCTAATTTTGCGTCTATTTGCATAATGGAACTCATTAGCGCCGGACAAAAACACATGCATAATTGCGCATGAAAATGCTTCAGATCTAACCCAATTACATAATTTCCATGACGTACCTGTTGTGTCAATGGAAGCAAAGAAAAGGAAGAGATGGCCTCCCTCCAGGATCATGGCTATCATACTGGCACTGCGTGTGCTAGGGTGATGAACAAGGAAGTGACTCGTGCAGAGCGGACGGCAACATTCTGGACATCCTGTTTTCAAACCCTTTTCTCAAACCCGCAGTTCCTTCACTTGCCTTTTCCTTAATCTGCCTATACGCGGTCCCTTTGCAACTTCCGGTGGAGACGCAAGTTCATTGAAAACAACGCGGGTCAACCCTCCTGGATGCGGGCTCGTACAGCTTGGGACAAAAGTTTACGGAACAGCAGGATGTGACATTTCTCCACTTGAGCAGCACCCTAGCAGCAAACGGGAGCAGACACACATACTAAAAAATTGAGAGAACAGCTGGTCACCTGTTTCTTATTCAAGCTATTCCTGGCAGGTATGACGGGGCCGCTCCGATGAAGAAATACGCCAACGCCGTGTTCCGTAAACTTTTGTCCCAAGCTGTACATAACTGAACAGTTAGACTACCTTCGTTGTGACTCCGAGCGCCTCAGCGCAATGACAGAGCAGCAAGAAACTGTTGACGTCCCAATCATCGGAGAAGCTGCCAGTGCAGAGCACGTAGACACAAGCCAAGATGCCGCGGAGATCGAAGAGAGCGTTTATAGTCATGATGACCATATTTCAGAGGGAGATGGACAGGATCAGACTACTGACACCGAGGAGGCTTCCCCAAGCCCCCCGTTACGACGGTCTGCCCGGATAAGTAGACCACCTAATGGTCTACAAGTTGACCCAAGAAAGGTCACTTGCTGTGAAATGGTGACGGAGGAGCAAACCGACCCACGATCCTATGACGAAGCCATGCGCTCACCACAAAAGGAACAGTGGATCTAAGCGATGGAACAGGAACTTTCTTCTCTCCATCACATGAACACCTGGACACTAGAAAACCTAACAAGAAAACTCGACATGAAAGTCGTCAAGTCAAAATGGGTATTTCGCATCAAGAGGGACGCATTAGGTCAAATAGACAAGTACAAGGCACGTCTTGTGGCCGTGGGAGCTTCGCAAAGAGAAGGTGTGGACTACTTTGAAACTTTTTCGCCGGTAGTTAAGCTCACGAGTCTACGAACACTTCTCGCTATCGGATTGGAGGAAGATATGGTAATGCGTCAACTGGACGTCAAAACATACAGACATATGTCGGCACAGTTCCCTTAGAAGTCGGCCCAGGACGCACATTCCCCCAGGGCGTGAGTCGTGACGTTGCCCACATACGTGAGGCCGACAACGGCAAGCCCTATCACCACCACCACCACCACCTTGGACGTCAAAACAGCGTAGCTACATGGAACGCTCGAAGAAACGGTTTACATGGAACCGCCTTTGGGATACCCTGCGTCAGACGGCAAAGTTTGTCTCTTGAAAAAGGCACTCTACGGTTTGAAGCAGTCGGGAGGGACATGGTACCTGATGCTTGACGGTATCCTGAGGAGACAGGGCTACAGAAGACTCGATGCCGACAGATGTGTCTACGTACTATCCAAAGGACGATGATAGTGATGATAGTGTGTATGTCGATGACATGCTCACGAGGGCTACCTCCCGGGCTCTCCTACAGACCTCGATTAGGAACCTAGCAAGAGAAGTGGAAGTGAAGGACCTGGGAGAGCCCACTTACATCTTAGGGATTCAAGTACAGCATGATAAAGAGCGGAGGACGCTGACCATTAGCCAGACAAAGTACATCGACGAGATTTTAAAACGTTTTAATATGGAAGACTGTAAGCCCGTCAAAACACCAATGAATGCATGAAAACGCAGAACCTGAAGTTGTCGAGAGTAGCCCCAATGTTCCGTTCCAGACTCTCGTAGGCAGCTTGATGTACTTGGTTCAAGGTACCCGACCGGACATTGCATTTGCCACCAGCTACTTGAGCCAGTTTAATTCAAGACGCACGCAAAATCACTGGCGAATGGCCAAACAAACACTTCGTTACCTAAAGGGAACCTGTGACGTAGGAATAACTTACGCTGCATGTCAGGAGCCAATTTCAGGGTACACAGACGCGAGCTTCAACGAGAACGGCACAGGAAGATTCAAAAGCGCCTATGTCTATACCTTGTCACAGGGAGCGGTCAGCTGGCGGTCCACAAGGCAACAGCTCGTCGCTGTGTCAACTTGCGAAGCTGAATACATCGCTCTTGTGGAGACCCTCAAATGGAAGGCAAATGGTTCAAAACCTTCATGGCTGAACTCGGACTCAACAGTTACGAAGCAGACGTATTAGAAGTTCGATGCGAGAGCCTATCAGCGATTACAAATAGCTGAGAACCCGATGTTTCACCAACGGACTAAACACTTCGAACTGAAGTACCTGTTCGCCAGGAATGAGATCGAAACAGGGCAGTTCAAACTGTCGATTCTACGCCCCGAAGACATGATAGCTGACGCCGTGTCAAAACCAGTGCCACGCGCAAAGAATGCCGTGTGTGCCAAAGGCTTCGGCTTCAGAGACTTTTATTGATGTTTTTTTTTTTTTTCATCTTCCAGATTTGCTTGAAGCTGGGGGGGGGGGGGGGGCTATGTTGGACTGAACCTTTGTGCGTCGAGCGCAAATCTCGTTACTTTCACTTTCGGTTTCGAGTGGACAAAATAAAATGATCCCGGCAGCGCGTGGCAAGGGAAGGTGAAGTGACCTTGCGCGCGTGCTCGGCACTTCTGCAGCACGAACGACGAAGATAGGTGGTTGTCTCTTGATATCCTCGGGGTTTAACTGAAACCGTCGCGCATCACCCACTGTACCGTCAAGACCCCCCCCCAAAGGTCAACACTAATATGACACTAGGTATTTTAAGTACAAGGTTTACTTTGCACATCACTTAATCGTCTACACCATTCACCGTCACCAGTTATGATGACCTCACTGATAATATTTTATTAATTGAAACTGATGGGAACTACGGAAACTGTCAATCTCTGGAAACGCGCTAGTGATAAGGACAGTACATTAGTTAGTCGGTGAGTCACCGAGTCATCCAGTATGAGACCTGGCTTGCCATTTCATTGTCATTAGGAATATCTATCACTGTGCCATCCCTTGTCAGTTGTTATCACAGTACGAATCCCCTTGCCAGCCCATCAGTTCGTCGCCGCTCCTCTACGAAATCGGTAGAGCACCCTAACGTAGGGACGTGGGAACGGCAAAGTCCGACGGGGCGAAATCGGTAGAGTACGCACCAACGATGTCCCCACGTGCGGTAGGATTCGACGAGGGAACGGCAAAGTCCTAACGCCGGGAAACCTTCCGAGTCCCCCCCCCCCCCCCCCCCCCCGACGCGACGCAGGAACAAGTCCCGACGGGGCGACATCGGTAGAGTACGCACCCTAACGATGTCCCCACGTGCGTAGGGTTCGACGAGCGAACGGCAAAGTCCGAACGCCTGAAAATTTTCAGTCCCCCACGTGACGCAGGAACGACAGGGTCGCAACAGGGCGAAATGAGCTGAGTCCACTCCCTAGCCATGCCCGCACGGGCGGTGGATACACGGGAACGGCAAACTCCGAACGCCGGAATGTTTTCAAAGTCCTCGTCGGCGCGATGTCATCGTTGCATGCCGAAGACCGACGGTTACCCCGTCCCTACTGAGCAGGCCGTGGAAAATTTTGCCATACTAATTGAGATAGGCACGTCAAATCTTAATACGCAATAGAGGAATAAATTTTCTACCGTCCAACATCAAGATCATTGTCATGGCGTCGTTGACGGTGAAGATTATCGACAAAATTAATCCACGCACTGTGATGTCGCTTATGATCATAGTTGTCTGGCGACGTAAAGCCAAGAATTGTTATTGTCTATCAAAATTAACGGAAAAAATGTGTATTTATATGCACGTATAGCGTCAAGAAGGATAAGCTTAGGCTGCTATGAACTACTAGAGAATTGAGTGTATTACAGTGAATAAAGATATTAGTGATTTATTACGAGTTAGGGGGACTGTTGGGCAATGCCAAGATAAGCTCGGCCATCCTGACTACGTCCTGAGAAAGGCGGAGTTTTCTCTGAGAAGTTGACTCCATTTATATTACCTAGAATTGTACGTGTATAACAGTCCCCTTAACTTGTAATAAATCATTAATATTCCACTTCGCTGTAAACTTTCACCAAAGTCAGACTGTTTTCATTAATTAGGCGCCGTATACCCACACACATTCAAACATGTTCCATAAAGCGGACAACATGTCTAACACATCTAATTACGCCCGAAAGAAATTTAAATGTGTCCAGCACGAACCAATATGAGACTCTATCCCATAATTCCTCCATGTACACCACGCTTCCACTCCACCCTCTCCCACGCTGTCTGCTTCTTGTCTCTGATGAGGTTTCGATTTCTGAGAGAGCTTTTTTTATATCCTTCTCCTTAATTTCACCGGGACTTTGAAGCAATTTCCGGAGAGTAATTAAAAAGGTGTATTCGATTCTCGTCATTTCCTCTTCGTTGGTTTGAACGTTTTCTTAGGGATTATGTAGGGCTTCCCATTTTGTCGCTTAATGGATCAACAGCGCCCTCTTTTCGAGAGAAGAAATACCGCTTCGTACAAACTCTAGACGGCGCGACAGAAATAATAGTGTCGGAAAATTAGCGATGAGGTTTTAGGCGGCTGTGCGTGAGTAGGTGAGGGTTGTGTATCCTACTGGAAACTTCTTTGCCTCTGTGTCCATTGTTTGCGACTATCCGAGCTGACGGTGTCATAGTTTTGTCGTTATGTGCGTCTTCTTCTTTTCTATCTATCTTTTTCTTTTTTGGCGGGGTCCAACACGTGTTGAATTTATCGAGCGATCTAGCAATAAATTATTGTGACACCTGGTTCGTGGAAGCTTAATTTGATCATTGTTTTTCAGTTTTAAACTGATGCATTAATCATACTGATGCAATTAATTAATGATATATCTATTTTTCGTCTTGTGCTGCTTGATAAGATTAGAAAAGGGTGTTGATTACTGAAACTTTTTTTAAGAACACGACGAAGGACAAATACATAGTACGCACTGGCAACATTCAAGGATGCTGACTAGTGCCGGAATCTTCTTCCTGTGCACCTGGGCCGGAATAAACCAATAGGAGTCCTGATTTGAGTCGAGATTTCCTTCCTACTGGTCTATACAATTATACATTAAGAGAGTTGAGATCTCCTTCCTAGCTGGCGGGGCTAAAACCAACCATCGGTGGTCCTTATTTCGGTCAAGATTTCCTTCGCGGCTGGCTCAGAATCACCCACAGTGGTTCTGATTCCAGTCGAGATTCCCTTCTTGGCTAGTTGGTCAAGACTCCATAGTTATCCGCAAGGGTCCCGATTTGAGTTGAAGCCCCCTTCGTGGCCTGCTAGTGCGGAGTCACCTACAGGGGTCCCGAAGGGAAGGGCATCATTTCGTTGAGTTTGAGTTGACACGAAAAAGCGGGCATACATAGAACAGCAATGACGTGCAGAAGACAGAAGGTGTAGATGACAGTCTTCGGTCGCATGTAAACAATGTAAGGAAAACTGAAGACGTAACGACGACGGAGGACTACAAAGACAAAACACTGTGAACGTAACGAATGTAAAGTAAACTAAACGTAAAGTAACATAAATGTAAAGGAAACTTATAATACTTCGCAGCTATGCAAACATGTGATGACCTGCGTGAACTGGGAGCCCGTTTATTCGTAAGCAAAGCCTTTACTCTTTTGTAGAGATGAATTGTGGCACATTCTCCAACTTGACCACACACCACAGAGGAGTGTGTGGAAACCCTCTTGTGTACTCTGTTAGTTGGAGACTTGCGCGAGTGCGGCTATGTCCGTGGATCCGCACGGATATACGCGCGGTATCCTCCTTTGCGAGTACAAACATAACGTTGTCAAATCCGTGCGAATAAAATGCAGTTGATACCGCGCACATCTGCGGTGTGAGCGGACACCCGCATTTTACCAGCAAACAAGAATTATTGTCGTCTCCGGCAACATCCGCTAGGGGAGCCACGACTGAGGGCGTCGATTCAATCCAAGATGGCGACGAAATAATGCCATTTCTTTCATTACCGTGACTTTAACGAACTTTAATTAAACAACTGTGACAAAATGTGGCAACTGTGGATGGCATAACGTTCCCGAGGAAGTTGGCATGTTCAAAAGTAATTTCGTCGTGCAAATTTTTTCCTACAAATGCAATGGCTGCGGACACATTGGACGTGCGGATACATTCAAGGTCCGTGCGGGTGCGGAAACGGTTGCGGATATGACATGCGGTGATGCTGTGCAGATGCGGATACTGTCAATCTTACATGCGCTCACCTGTACTCATAGTTTTTGGTTGATCGAATTAGCTTGGGAAGACCCGGTTAGCCTTCCCAAGCTTTGTTCCTCTTTGAAACGCAAATTCTTGCAGTAAAAGCGTTCATTGCTATCTCCTTGAGTCTCTGTGTCTTCTTCATTCGGCCTCTGTCCTTTCCCTTCTCCTCAAAGTGAAGGCAATGCTGTCCTTCTGATGTACACTATTCGCCTCCCATCCACTGTTCAAACTTTGCCGTTTCCTCTGAAAATTTATGCCGGTTGTGTTCAATGCTCCTACTCATGTGACGTCAATGACATCACGGCCATATGTGATGAGGTGTAAATCGAAAGCGAGAGTTGCAAATTCCCTGAACAAAAACAGTTTTTTTGTCATTGTTATTTAACGAGGAGCCCACTTTAAACCCCGTACAGAACCTAAACCACAATATATCACGCAGCAAATATCTAAACAATGCAATCCCCTCCCCATTATTACGATAGCGCTGCCCGTGCAACAACTTTACACAAAGAGGCCTTGCCAAGCCTACCCCCTGTCTACGGCCTGAGCGATCACCATATTGCAATCTCGCACCAAACGCTAGATGGCATCTAACAAACAAACCGTGTCCCTGCTCGGAAATCTCTATATTGCTCTCTGAGACGTTATTAGAGCAGCTACACACAAGGCCTTCTATATCGAATGTCATACGTTATAGTCCGTATACGGGTCGATTCGAGGCGCCTGTGTGCTATAGATATATATTATTCTCGCCACCAAGACGGAAGAGAGGAGGGAAGATATTAATTTAGCATCTCGCCCTAAGTGACAGAACAATGCGGGTGCTGTAATCACGTGACCTGCCACCCCGTTCTTTGGGGCCCGGATCGCAATCATTGGGCTGTCAGTTGCACATGTTGGATCTGTCCATCATGTGGGAGACAACAAACTGCACTGCCGCTGCCCGGATCTGCTGATGGAGCTCTCTGCCGGTCGCTGCGTGTGTGCGGGATAGGATTTCTGCACGGACTTCTGTGGGTACCGGTGTGTGAGGACGATTGCGCGCACGAAGAGTAGTATGGCGAGAGTGAGAGAGAGAGTGAGGGGGGTGGGGGCGAGTGCAATCACGCCGTATACCGGTTGTATATACATATCTCCTTTTAATTATGAATGGCTTCCGTGTCTGCAGGGAAATGAGGGGATTTGCTTTTATTGCCGCTGTAATCGCTCGTGGCTTATAGAAAGGCTTTGCCTTCTTTTTTCCTCTTTCTTTATTGGTACTTGTGCCAGGTGTCGAAACAACCATTACTAGCGTAAAAAGATGGCATTCGCGAAGATTGTACATAACGGTCGACGTTGAAAAGATCGCGTCGAAGGGTAACGGGAAATACCGCAGCCGGCATTATCTTTTTTTTCCTGTGGTTCATGTTTGTAAGGCTACTGTTTTTCTTTTTTTTTGATGGTGACGCGTAATTACAGCCAGAAAAGTTAAAACGAAAAGAGCGCGTTGATTAGACATACTGAGCGGACGCAAAGAAAAACGTCCGTCCTCGTTTTTCGTTGCGTTCGCCCCGTACATAGTTGCGCGATAAAGCTGCCGTCAACATTGAAGGGGACTGTCGCGTCCGTCCCTATCGATTCCGGCTCCGTTTTACTCCTCCGTTCATCACCGTCAATAACGCCGAAAATCCGAGGCAACTTAGTCAAGTAGTTTCTGTGCCATTTGGTGTAATGCATGGCAAGACCAGACACCGGATGTTGAGAGTATGCCGGAATTCCCTCTCTGGAAATCGGAGAAAACGTCACAACTCCAATCAGGGAGCGCGCTTTGGCGACCTGCTGGCGGGCGTCTGCAAGTTGCGAGAAATATTGGATCGGCTCGTGGAATGTCATCACTTGTGGGTTAGTGTCGGGCGTGTTCGTACAGCCAATAATGTAACGCCGTGTTCCACGCGACCAGGATGCGTCAGTACTCACACTCATAAGCAAAAGCAGGCATATTTACTGCGAGCGCGAAGAAGACGGGCTTGGAGACAATCGCCTGCCCTGTCCTCCCATTAGCGTGCCTGGTCTACGTCATCATGATGTTATCGTCGCTGGGGCTTCGTTAGATGCAGAGGTAGTGCGGATCTTTGAAACACGTTTATGTACTATGTAGGCTGTTTTCGGGAGAGAAACTTGGCCAAGTAGACTGCGAAGTGGTCATTGCCGTATCGGTCGGGTATCATTGCCGTTTGGCAATTGCACCGGTTATTATGAGGTATGAAATCATGAGTGAATGATGACACTACATCCTTGTCCTTGATATGACATGAATATGACCTCGCTAGATAATGTCTACGAAGAATGGCATAAAAGTCACAATATGACTACACCTCTACCAAAGAGTGTGAAGGAGAGCAGTGTCCCTCAGAAACTCCATGAAGAAAAGAAGAGCGTGACGGTGCTGCATCATATTGACTCGGGGACCTTAGAACCAATGCCAACGAGAACAACACACAGGACAACAACGTCAGCAAAACAAAAAGATTTTGGCAGCAAGAAACTTAGGTAGCCTAATGAGCATCCTCAACCCTTTTAATTATGTCTCGCATGCACGTAATAAGCCCCAGGAAGGCAAGTTTTGTGTTGTTAGCGAGGCTTCCAATTTCAGCCAGCACTTTTAACAACACAATCAAATACATAGAAAGGCAAGCCCGCCATCTTTCTTTCTCGTTGATTCTGGTGGGCGTCGTAGGTTCATTTGCGTCGCTTCTTTCCGGCCGAAAGCCACGGCGGCTCTCATTTGGCAGAATCTGCTCATCAGAGCACACGTGGGGGAATGGGGGTTATTCTACGTCGCTGAAGCCTCGTAGACGTCGGCGACGGGGTTTTTTAGCTCGTCCCCCCTAACGAACTCCGTCCTGCGAGCCCGGTTCGATGCCCGCTCATTAGAGAAAGTCCGACGCAACGCCCAATTAGGTCGCCGCAGCGCGGCTGAGGACTGAGACCATGTGCGTTCCTGCTGCTGTACGTTGTCTCTTTTACCCCCGTCGGGGAATGCCGTGTGTGTGTGTGTGTCCCGCAGCTATGTGTGGTGCTGCTCCAGCTTCTTCGATGAGTTGATTCTGCTTCGTTGGGTCTCCAGTCAGATGCCTCGTTTTTTCTTCTTCTTGGATTGTTATTTTTTGTCGCGTTTTAAAATGAGATCGCACACTGTCATGGTATTAAGGTTAATGTTGTTCTATAGTTAATAATGAGGATAATAATAATAATAGTGGTTGAAGAAGGAAGGAAGAACATAAATTTCAATCGAATAATAACGGTACCGTGATATCTTACACGCGTAAGGTTTGTCTGCCCAGTGTGGCGACATGTTGCACGTGCCGCAGGGTACGACTGTACCCTGGAAGGTGACAACGTGTCACTGGGAAACAGGGGGTGGTGGTGGATATATTTATTAGACGAAAAGAAAAAAGAAACGGGGGAAAGGTCAGCCAAACGGGACATCGGCTTGCTATTCCGGAAAGAAAGAAATAAAGGAAATGAAGAAATATAAATAAAAAGAAAAGAATTAAATAAATAAATAAATAAGAAGGAATAAGAAATAAATAAATAAATAAAACTAAGAAATAAGAAATAAATAAAAAGAAAAGCAAAGGAATTAGGAAATAAAGGATAAACTAACAAAGGATGAAAGAAGGACGAGGTAGATTAAAGACAAAGACGACAACAAAAAAAAGAAAAGATGACTAACAAACGGTGAAAGAATGATGAGATGGATCACAGAAGATGACTTTAAGAGGAAAGCATGACCCATTAACCTGGGAAACAGGAGAAACTTTAACAGTAGTTCAGACGTAACAGGCTGCACGTTCCGCAGGGTAGGGCTGCGTATAATTTCGACAACCAGTTTTTTTTTGTTTTTTTTTATGGGTGCCGGAAATCTCCGACACACGGTGCTGGAAGCTAATGTTTACCTCGCCAGAGTAACTTTAGTCTTCTTGGGAATACCGGTTTCGTAGTCTTCTCAGAACTAGTTGCGTTTAGAAGTTTAATGAATGCTGCCAGTGCCAAGAAGTAAGTTTCAAGGTCACGGGCTAAAATGGGGAGTTTAGTTACTCCCAAATTTACTCCTTTTTCGTTTAGAGTGTAACTTGACTGCTGTAAGGCGTGCTGCGTCCGGGAGCAAAATACCAAAGAAATGCTTCTCCGATGAGTTGTTTCTGCTTCCTTGGAAGTCAGACGTCTGCTTGCTACATTTTATCGTGTTTCAAAATAGAGTTACACAGGGGGATGTGATGCACGGTAAGACTGCGCTAAGGGTCATGCCTACCTTCTTGTATGTTCGAAATCGACTAGATTTTGGGGATAACTTACCTGCTGTAAGGCGTGCTAGGTCCAGGGGAAAACCGTTAGCGCCAGTTCGCTTTACACCAATACGCTGGTGGAGAATGGAACGCTCACGCTCTTCCATCGTCTTTTGTTTAGTGATGTGTTTTGTTTAGTGTTCCACCGTTTGTGGCTTTATTGTTTTGTTTTTTCTCTCGCAAAAAGGAAGAACACCCTAAAGAAAAAGAGGTCCCTTTAGTCCTTTTTAGGAGAACTACCTATGGAGGTAGTTCCCTTTGCACTGATACTAACCGCACCTACACGTTACAACCCCACAAGTTGTCTGCAGCACCCAAAGGTTTTAGTGTATGAACGTCGTCATAGCGGAAGGGATACGTTCTTAATAAGTTTTATCATTATCAGGGTGTGTCTGAAATAACAGTTCTTTGATAGTTTTGGTGAACTTAGATCGAGAGTCTGATGTTGAAGAAGCTCCAGTGTAGCAGAGTTTTAGCTTAACAATCTCGTAATGTTGCAGCAGAGTCGTTGGACACTGTAATTTGTACGTGTTTACGGCACATCTATTGGGTCTTCTCTGAAATTGTAAGGTTACATTTTTTTCCCAGTATTTATCTAGAAAACATTGTGCGTTCGATTTGAATTGACGAAATATTTCCAGTGCAAGTTTGTATTTAAACAACTGAACGAAGAGAGAACGGCTTCGTGCCTTCGGTGTTCCTGCCTCAGGACACCAATTGCTCTCGAATTAAATAACTGGTTCAAGCTCAGTATGCGGTACCATACGAAGTAAGGAGCGCTTGTATCTTGTGACTACCACGGGGAAACATCCCATGTCATCATCACTTCTCCTACATTTATTGTTGTTGTTGTTGCACGCGCACCTCGCTTTTGTAAACTAAAAATATTGCTTAAATTTGTTTGCGTTGTCGTAGCCCATACTAAAAAACAATAGTTAAGACGACACTGAAAGAGGGCACAATAAATTTGTCTTTTCACCACAGGAAGTGGAACATTCCCGTAGCCTGTTCAGTACACCCACCACTCCCCAGAGGTCAGCTTGTAAGGTTTCTCTTTGGTTAGGCTGTTGCCACTAAGCTGGTTATGCTTCGTTCTCGGGTGTTCCGCGTGGAACTGAAATCATGTCGACGCGACCCTGGCCTTTTTTCCTTTCCCTGAAAACATTCTGAGAGTCTCGAGACCTCGACCTAGCTATTTTATTAATTGGTCAATGTGTGTCACGTGTGCTCTAGTACAAATGACTGTCCCGCATTCATGGTATACGGTTATCTTAGATGAGCGTATAGCACATTCCATGTGAGATGATGGCTACACTGGCTACACAATTGGCTACATACACGGGAAAGTGGCTACTTTTGGCTACTTTCTCAGTGTGCGTTGTCGACTTTTCAGGATTTTGACCTGACAACCCTGCGGAAACACTAGGAACAGTGGACAGCAAATATCGCACTGAGGGGGGGGGGGGGGGGCGCCACCATATGGAGCGATTGACGTGAACCTGGTGGCTAACACTTGTCCTCTCATCATAATTACTCTATCTCCGTGACTGCATGAAAATTCGCGCTTACAAAATTCACAGTGCCTATCTTCCTATACCCCTTCATACACGAACGTATACGCGCCCAGTTCATTGGCATGGCTCTGATTGATTATTTGAAAAAAATAAAAATACAGAGATGGTCATGGCTCTCATCTTCGTTAGCAGATTCGCAGGTTCGTTTTACGCATGCAAATTACCCTTCCTTTGACTGCCATCACCGCTACTCTAGGCGGGTCATTATCATTATTTTCTCGTTAATAATGAGCCCATACACTGCGTCTCACCGCCCCTTATTTCGCCTTCTCTTCCCGGAATGCTACGTCCCACGCTTCCCCTTTGGGGAACACTTGAGAAGAGCCTCTCCCAATTTACTCGCGTCTCTCTCCACACGTATAAGGTGGCAGCAGGCAACGAGGCGAGCACGGCAACGAATCGGGACAAATCAAAGGAAAAAAGGCGGCTGATCAGCGCCCTTTCAGACAGCGAAATTCTTCGCGTTACCGGGGCCCTCTGGACGGACCGGAACCCGCGCCGTGGGACGCACCCGTGCCTTCGTTAGCGTCTCCGTTTATTGTAACACGCGATCCATTTTGCCGAACTTCGTCGCTTAAAGTGAAACGAGGCGCCTTCGCACCGTATTCTTGCTGTTGCGGTTTCACAGTACTGCAGCTTCACAAGGCGATGTTTGAGACATAATGGGTTCAGCAGTGCCAGATGATTGGCTTCTTGGTGAGACATTAGGTGATGTCTCAGACGAGACAGGAGTGCTTGCCTCGCTCTCGTCTGCTGTCTCGTTCACGGTTGCGCCTGTATGCATCTGTGGCACCTTCGCGGTGCCACAAATACGCAGTCACACAAACAAAAAATACGCAGCTGTACTGTGGTGAAAGCATGTGTGAGAATATATGAACGTGCCACGCTGGCTTAAAGCGCATTCGTTGCACGACGTTTTGTCAGCACACTGAAACTAAGTGAGAAGATTGAACATGGTTTATTACGAGGTTTATTATGTTTATTACGGCGAAGCTCCACAAGGATAGAAGGTCTTTCTAAGACCTGTGGTATGGCACTTTCTTGCGTGCAGCCTATGCGGTCCCCTCATGCTTCATATGACGGAGACAAACATGTTTCTATAAACCGGCTTTTGCAATACGTGGCGTTCCCCTCCCCGATGAGCATAGGAATCGTGAAGTGGGGAAAGGCGAGCGTCTCTAACGAACTGATTGAGTGTGTCAATCCGCGCGTAAGGAATCCTCTGTTGCGGCCTTGATTTTGAACTTGACGAAGAAAACGAACTGTCCTGCAGCGCCACCAACTGTCAAGAGAAAGATTCGCATAAACAAGAGCTTAATATCGGCCCTGGGTGTGGCAAGTTCGTGCGGCAAATTGGAAGGAGGCCGCGAAATTGGCATCGGCTTTCCGGCGAGGGATTGTAAAAGTGTGAAAGACGGCGGAAGAGAGCTGCCCGTGCCTTGTTAAGGGCGACACTGGTGGTGTCTCACAATTGCGCTTGTTAGTACTGCCAATCTCCTTCTCCGGTGTTCGCGCCCAATTAGGGGTCCTTCCGTCTCGTTGCAACGTCGCTGGGGACGTCGGGGACATCTAGCGGTCGTCCGACCAAGCGCGTGTTCTGCCACGTTGTTGTAGGCTTAAGCCTGACTTGTTCGCTTTCTGGTTCAACCGTCAGCTCGTTAGGGTACCGATCGGTGTTCGATCGTTAAACGTTTTTCCCCTCATTTTCCAAGTGAATTTCTCGAATGCGATGTAGTTGGTGTCGATTGAATCAGAGGGCTGTGGGTGACTCGCCTTACGTGGCCGTGATGGTGGTGCTCTAGAACAGTGTTTCCCAAACTTTTGGTGGTGACGGACCCCCGGATGCGATGAGAACCAATTCACGGACCCCCCCCCCCCCCACACACACACACAGACACACCGTCACAGCCAGTGCATAATTCCGTTTCCGGACTGGTTTCTTCTTGTTTGTATGTGTATGACGCGGACAAACGTGCATTGCAGGACTTTTCTATCAGAAATTAGAAGCTAGCCGTTGAAGCATGCTTGTAGCAATTTTGGAAGTTCTGGGTGTTTGGAAATCGGGCAGCATGTACGAGCTCGTGTTTGTGGGGACGAAAATCCTCACTGAAATGTCAGAGACGGTCGCGGACCCCCACGGACACTCTCGCGGACCCCCAGGGGTCCGCGGACCACACTTTGGGAAACACTGCTCTAGAACTCAAACTTAGAGTAAACAGAGCAGAACAGTAAACTTTGAGCATGATCGTACAAGTGCATAGAAGGTCCTCCTGGTTTTTGAATTAGAGTGCACTGGTTCTAGACGTATCGAATTTTAGTGCACGTTATATGGCTGTCGACGTCATGTAATATTTGCCGCTGCCTATTGTTCGGAACAGCTGTCTGTATAAATCATTTGTAAATATCAGCCCTTCCTTCAACTTATATTAGCTATACCGTAAAAACCGCAGCGCACTTTATTCTCTTCGCAGCGGTCCGCTGAGAGTGACGTGAAGTCTGAAAGGATCCGGACCCTTCCACTTCATCAGGATCCAGTGACGACGACCATTAGAATTTGGGAGATGCACGTTGGGAGCCCGGAAGGACTATACACTATATCCTTTCTCACCGACATTTCCTTGCTACGAAACAATGCGTTGTACAATTTCCCGCCAAGATAAATTTGAGTTACGTTTGCTAGCACATCATCATCATTTACATGCGCCACTATGGTGGTCGGTTTGAGGGTTTTGTGACAAATGCGACTCCTGGGGTTCTTGCTGTATTTTAAGAATATAACGATAGACGAAATGCGTCGACGCACACAGCCGCATAACGAAGCTGCGTTTACGTTCCCACAGTATCCTAGCGGGTGTGACTGCGGTGAATGCGGTCGAGGGAATATATATATATATATATATATATATGTAGGTTCGCATATTAGCACAGCTGTTGTTGTGTCCGGGTGTGTCCCTGGTTACCAAATTCCCTTACTCTCAATAGCATTTCCACCAATCACTATAATCTGGACCAACTAACGCAGTGCTCTCTCTCTCACACACACTCGTTAACTTTCAGCTTTCTATAAATCCCACTAACTACCCCTGCCCTTCTGACAGAGACTCCCGACATCGGATCAGCTTACCGAACAAACGCACTGCGCCAAAAACTCTTTCTACCCTCACGCAACGAGGAAGCCATCTCGTCAGAGTCCCAACGCTAGGTGGCAGCAATTGCGCTTGTTAGTGCCAATCTCTTTCCCATCGCTATCCAATTATACAGACAGCCAGCGACCCATCAAAATGGAGCCGGCCTAACGAACAGGACATCAGTGCCATCTGGCGGCCAACTTGAGAAGCGCTCTTCTCCAATCGAGACCCTTATGCAGCTCAAGAGAGCCATATAATTGGGGCATGAATGCCAATCTTTTTGACGTTCTAGCCTCCGCCATTTTTGTTGTTAACGACCACGATATTGAGGGTGAGAAGGTTTAAGGAATGCCTCAGGGTTGCCGGGTCGGACGTTCGAATGCCTGGAATGTTCGGGAAAATTCTCATTGTTATCATCGTTCATCCTTGTTCAGTACTTCGTGTAATGACGACTGGCGTCTCGGGGAGGGGGGGTGGGGGTGGATTGCGATTCGCTGAAAGTATGTGCACGTGTCTGTGTCGAAGTTCCTCTGTAATAGACAGCGGGGCAGAGAGAGGAGTGCATATAGTGTTAGTGGTGCTTTTCAACGAAGTAATTATTAAATTCAATTAAGCTCGTCAAGGTGGCTCCACTATTCGTCTTGTGTCTGATATCAAATACCTGGCCATTTTAGCAGGATAATGTGTCTTTGTGCGACAAATTCCGTGTCGTTGTCTTATCAAGTTGTGCTTATCCTCACTTGAACAACTGGGAACTGCAATCACCACGTGCACCGCCACAAACCATGCAACTTGGGTATGCATTCACAAACTCCCTTCTGCTTTTTCTGCTCATGCGCAGTTTTCTTACAGCTGTATGCCAGTTCTTTCCTCATCTCGAGCGGTGGAATTTGAAGGGCTCGATTGTTTTTTTTTATTCTGCGCCGCGGATCAACTGTGGCTATGAGCAATGTACAGACGTAGACAGATGGAGGGAGGACAGCAGGAAGGTATGGAGGACGGGGGGGTTAGTATGCGTCCTAGGCCAACTTCAGGGAGAACTGTCCCACCATTCGTCTGGAAAGTATGCCGGAAAATCCGGGGAAAACCTCAGACATTTTAGCCAGTGCCGGGAATCGAACCCGCTGGTCCCTGAGCAGGGTTGCGCGATGTAAATCACTTCGATTTAAATCGGCGATTTTAATCGCGAATAAAGTCACTTCTATTTTTTGTTATTGAAATCACTTCCCCTTCGTTATGTTGTGCTTGAAAATTATACCTGTTGGAAAATTAGAATTAGGAGATGAAGGCGTGGCGCAGTGTCACATGCAGTTTATTATAACAACCAATCAATTCAAGAACATTCGTCCTGAGATTATGTGTACAAATCAATCATGATGCCCCTTTTCTTTCCCTTTGCTTTCATGGCGTTGCAGTGTTACATCGGTCTTGCGTACCTGTGTCTTCTGTCCTACAGTTTGTGTACAACGTGTTAAAGTAGCACAGAAGTCATTTTTAACACCCTGTTTTCTTCCTATAAAACTGTTAAGTAGGCCAGTAAGATGCACCATGCGAAATAATTCACACCACAGAGTCATAATTATCGCAGAAATTGAATTTAAAATACGCCGCAAAAAGCGACCGTGCGCAACAGTGGTGAAGAGCAGTACCAGCCTGTGATCTGCCTGGAACCTCGCGGTGACGCTATAAGGAGAACGCTCGCTGATTGGTCTAGAGAAATGTTGTCTGCTACTCCGCTGTCGTCTGCTACTCGGCTGTTCGGGGTTCTGAAAAAGCCTCTCTCATGGCTCGGTAATGATTCGGCCGCTCCTTCTATCCCCAATTCTCCGAGAGAACTGGCAAAACTGGTTTACGGCGGCAAAGGGACAAGGCGCTGACACCCACTGACCGGCGAACCAGAACGAGTTCTCCTTATAACGTCATCGGTGACGTGGCATCACACCTCCTCATCCTCGTGATACCTGGAGTTAAGCGAGTTAAGGATGAACGCGTGAAGCCATATTTATGTGAGTTTTTTTTTCTGGGAAACAAATTGCCCACATCAAAACTTTTCGCGCTGTTCGGTAAAATGACACACACACACTTTCATCAGTTGTCTTAAACTGATTTTTTTTTTTTTTTTTGATGGCCCTCTGCACTCCTTTAATTCCTCAGCTGTCCTGTGATCCAAGCCTTGTACTGCACGGCATATCAATCAGTAGAGAAGAACGTTTCTCTTTCTCACGTTGAGCTTCTCTCTCTGTACTGCATTTCAAGAGGTATCATTTCTTGAGTGCGCTGCAACCCGAAGCAGTGACGTTACAGAGCGAGAGCATCAGTCATTCCAAGTCTGTCTTCTTTTTATTTTTCCTTTTTTGTAAGCGGGAATAGCAAGTCGGCTTCTGGAGCCAGGCTAACCTTTCCCCTCTTTCTTTCTTTTTTTTTGCAATAAACTTATACCCCCCCCCCCCAAGTCGTCTTTCGGAACCTCTACGAGGGCGCCACCTCTGTTCAACCGGAGATTTTTTTTCTTTTATATATATATATATATTCCGTGTTAGCGCCGCGAAGCAACTGTGGCTATGAGCGGCGTACAGATGTGGACAGATGGAGAGAGGACAGCAGGAAGGAGTGGGGGGACAGGGGAGTTAGTATGCGTCCTGGGCAGACTTCAGGGGGAACTGTGCCGACATTCGTCTGGAAAGCCTTCGGAAAACCCGGGGAAAACCTCAGACAGCACAGCCGGTGGTAGGATTCGAACCCACCACCTCCCAGTCTTCAGCACGACTTTGGCTGCTGTTCAACCGGAGTAACGATGAGGGTTTACTGTGACGTCAGACCAGTATCAGTTCTGATATATGCACGGATGCAAATTCTTCGCAAAACTTTAACCACTTTCTTTCGTATGTGAGAAAAATCAAGAAGTAGGAATGCTGTTTTTTTTTTTTTTTTGGGGGGGGGGGGGCGAGTGTTCTTTGCAAAAACTAAGGTTTTATCTAGTAACAACGCTCTCGTTGAGGCCTATCGCCGGTTAGCTCTGGCTAAAATACCTGGTACTTCCAAGTGCAATGACCAAGTCAATGGTGTGTGATGTTGTGGTTGTTGCCGCTGTAGCGTGTATCTTTGCTGTTGCTATGGCGCTGTCATTGATGTTGCGCACACGTTATCGCTTTTTATAGAATTGTAGCTCCGCGACTACGTTTTGGTGGTGGTGGGTGCTTTGTGTTATGGCACGTTTCTGTTCTTTCTCTCTCTTTATTTATTTATTTATTTTTTTCTTTTTGAGTTGCAGAATTGGTCGGGTGTCGAAATTCAGTTTCTCCATATTTTTTTTTTAAATTTACTTATCAACTTAACTTAATGGCCGCAACAGTGTTTTTGATATTTAGAATGACCTTTCCGTTCCAATGGCGAAGAATAAGATAGATCGAGCTAGAGTCACTAAATAAGCTACGCTTCAGAGTAGCGACACTGAGCCGCCATGTTGTTTCGGATGACCTCCAGCCCCACCTCTATTTTGGCAGTAGAAATAGATGAAGGTGAAGTTCAGCAGTGGAAGAAGACGGCACTTCGAAGAGCGCTAAATGGATGGCGCTGGAGGTCATCCGAAACAACATGGCGGCACAGTGTCGCTACTCTGAAGCGTAGCTTATTTAGTGACTCTAGATCGAGCCTTTGCTATATGATCTTCACATCCTAGTCACAAAAAGTGCTCACGTTATCTCTTCAGCGAAGAAAAGGGGCTGAAACTAAGAAGCTTTGGAATTGGATACCTAACCAGTTCATTGAACTTTGCATGTTGTTTACGTCGATGGTGGCCTTCGTATAGTACGGCAAAAATATGTGGGATGCGTGGTTCGTACTCCACACTGTGCTGAAAAACATCTGGGACCTCAGCACTGTAAAATGATCTGCCTAAGCACGACCAGTGTAGTGAATATCACGTACACAAACGGATGGTCGGAGTTATCTACAAAAAAAAACAAAAAAAAAACATCACGTGTGAACTGTAAATGGGCAACAACATTCAGATGACGAATGTCCTTCTGTCTTCGTTTTCTTGTCACAGCTTGTCATAGCGTGTCTGTCCCGGGGGAGGGTTTCTTGTTTGTCAACATTTGTTTAAAATAGACAGCATTTATCATATATACATGTTTAATAAGAAACACTCGTATACCTAGTATACAATCTTTGGTGCAATGAAAATGTTGCCTGCGCTCCTCCGGTATTGTTATCATCGGCTGTAAGAACACAGAGGAATGATACAGCTCTCGATGCAACCTATTGGGATGCTTCGGAGAGAGAGAGAGGGGAGGGGAGAGTCTTAAAGAGACAGTTAGACATGAGGAGAATGTCGTTTACAATCGCTGCCTCAGTTTAGCTCTAGATTTAGTCTCATATTCACACGGGAATATACTGAGAATGGGCGGAAATAAATCAATATACATGGAAAAACGATCACATAGCGTATGTCTGTGTTTTCTGATAACCAGATTAGATTGCAAATCGTCAACCACATCGCACGAAAGTACCGCTCGGAGAATACTTAACAATAACGCAGTTCCAACGGCCGGAGCTGAAGCACAGCCACCCTAGCGGTTGTTCCGGAAAAATTAAGACTGTCTGGAGGAGAGGGTCTGGGCTACGTCCACATTCTTGTTAGAGGGGAGTCCAGCGTAGTTCAGATGCAGTGGCTCGGAATGCAGCTAAACAAGCCACGACAGGCTTGCCTCTAATAGGAGTGCCCTATGCCAGACACTGTTTCCTTTCAACCATCCAGAGCGCCGCTAGGGTGGCGCTACTGCACTAGTTTTAATGTTAAGGGATGAGCCTCCGACATTACGAACAGATAGTATTCTTCTTCTGGGAGCAGTCCTCATGGTTGGCATGGTATTTAATGGGTTTGGGATGACGTTGTTGAAGGGTTCATATGTGTTATAGGTCGACAGCATGCATGGATGGGAAGAGATCCAACTAGGCTTTTACGTCTGGGGAAAACAACAAGCGTCTCTGAGGCGTCCTCGCGAAACGCCTCAAGGGCGCGTGTTGGCAATATCGACGGCTCTCGTCTTGAGGCTCTTGCCTCAACATTTTGTCACCGGTTCGCTAGATTTTCTCCCTTTCTGCATTACTTTTAAGTATGCTTCAAACGGCACCGTTTAACTCAAAAATTACAACTCAAAGAAGAAAAACTCGGAACTGTTTGGTTGGTTGGTGACGAACTGCTTGCTTTATGACCGATATCACCAATTCCTTGTTTCAACGTAACCTTACACGACGCCAACTGACTCGAACGACATCAAGTTGTATGGGTGAAACTAAAATGAGTAACAGTAAGTGGACTATAAAAGAGGTAGTAAACAAACCCCGTAAGTCCCGGAATGCAATAGCACAACCTTCAAAGTGGCGAGCAACCGAACACGTGCAAATAATGTTAAGTATTATCTTCTTGCTGCAGTACTCTTTCACTGTTTGCGGTAGAAAATTACAAGAATGATATAAATGAAATGAACCATTAGGACTGTATCTTCCGTGTATTCGAAATAAGTCTTCCACTTTTCAGCAGCGTATTTTGCAAATATCCGTAGTTTCAAAGCGGAAGAAACAATCAAGAGGTTTTCCCTCTTAATTGTTTGCAGAAGCAGAACGACATATGATTACAGCTGTAGGAGAGTTACGACAAACAATGGCTTTGCAATTCGGTCATTTAGTACACAATGAGAATGACAGCACTTTCCCAGTGATCCCAATTACGTGCACCTTTTGTACCACGCAACTAGCACTACGATATACGACTGTATATCTGTTACTTCGTCAAGAAATTACAGTTCTGTTATTTGTCCTTCATTCCAAGACCTCGAAAAAGGTTTTAAAGAAGATCACGAAAGGATCGGAAAACTCTGCTTTCAGTCTTTCAGTGGAAAACAGGATACTAGCCATCAGTGGATACTTTATACTTTGTACATAGCTATACAGTCACATATATACACAATGGAACAAAGCGGCAAATACGGATGCTGAAAACTGTACTTGATTCAAAACCGTCGCCAAGCAACAAAGACAAAAGCAAACATGCCTCCAAGCACAGATCACCACCTCCCTCTTGCGGGCATAATCATCAGCGCTTTTCCGTGAGTTTATGTTGCAACATTTCACGTGGAATGTGGGATGTACATATGCATATAGTGAGCCTGCGGTGATACATTTGTGGACAATGAGGATAATATTACGGCTAACGGTTCTTATTGGCGTATCTCACGCAGATATCCGACTTAAGACTGAGCCACCTTGGTTACAAGTCTGTGAGGCGTGTCGCTGTGACAGCATTAGATATGATGCCGGAAATTGCGTAGTGTGGTAGTATATTATCCCGACACAATGGTTGAACGATGGTTACCAGTGATTGACTAATTTTATATGGGAACAAAACATTGGAACAAAAAAAATGCAAGCTTTTTTTTTTCATGTTTCTCACTGTCAAAGCCTCCCGGTTCTCGGTCTGACCATGAACTAGAGGCATTGTCCTGGACCTGCGGGAAGTCACTGTCATCCAGAAAAAAAAAAACACCGGGAAATCCAGGATCAGACATACTAACACTATCGCAGTTCCAAGCTTCATGTTGCTACCACTTTAGCAAATTGCGGATTGGCATGCCCCATAATTTACAAGCGGGTGATTCACTGTTAAGGTATTTCGGGCGACATGGGACACTATACAAGACATCTAGTCCACGCCGTTTAAATGAAGATGAAACAAGTTCGATAGCCACGTGCCGCGTTTGCGCTTTGCCCCGGCAGAGTTCAACAAGAATGTGATGACGTCACCAAGGGCCACGAGAGAAGAGTTTCAGGCCTTACTAGAATTTTGTTGGCCTTCTATCCTTTTTGGAAGAGACCTGCAAGGTTTGTGGCTAGGCCACATAATATAGAGACTTCTTCTTCTTTTCGAGAAGTTTTCAGTAATGTGTACGTTCATAACTTCAGTAATGCGAACTAAACGCAATAGACGACCCCTCTGTTTACAAACATGTGACGTCACGAGAAGTCCGGTTCCAGGTTATATTTTGCTGTGGAGAGCAAGAAGCGGGAAGAACGCGTCGGCGCTGATAAGGGCCCACCAGCATGCCTTGCGCGGCGAGGTTACGTAATCGATGACGTAAGGGGTCGTCTATGTTGTTTTGTGTTCGAGCTGCACTAGAACGAATATGCACTGACGTTGTCTTCACCGGCTGGCCCAATGAAACAACGTATGACGTGACGTAATCGTCCCGTGTTTCACCTTCAGTTGCACAGGGTAGATGGTTTTTCACACAGATATGTGGTTGTTGTACGAATAGGTAGGATGGTGTTCAAGGTGACCGCATTTTGCGTCATGTTTCAGTTTCGATAGGTCTTGCTCGTATGGACGTTTTTCACACTCGCGGTCATATCCTAGCGGCCGTCCAGCGAAACACGATCGCCGCGCTTGGAAGCGCAGCCGGCGCCATATTGGCGCCATCTATTGAATACGCAGGGAACACTCTTCGGCGCCGTCAGGGTTCAGAGCATGCGCAGAAGCGTCATGAAAAAGGTCCATTAAGTCGCACGAGATAGCAGGTTTATAAGAGGTCGTCATGTACAATTTGAACATTTTAACTGACTTCTTTAGCACCACAAGGTTACATTTACAAGCGTTACGGATATTGAAAAGCATGCGTCAAACCTTGCGAAAACGAAGTTTTCTTCTTTTCTTGTTTCATTTTTTCGCGACAATTTTAAACGACCTTCGATTGAACGCTCATCTCATAACGTAAAAAAAGATCCCAGAAAATGTTTGTTGCCATCAAATGCTGGGCAACGTTCAGTGGCTAACGCAAAATGCTCGTGTCAACATGGGGTACATTTATAACAAACATCACTGCCGCGCACATTATAAAGCAACCGACTTTTTTGTTACTGAGATTGCACGAAAAATTGACGTACATTAACAATTTGTTGAGCCTAACTCTCGCTTACAGTATGTGCACATGTTTTGAAGAAAGCACTGTTACTGGATAGTGAAGATGTCAATAGTTATCTGAGGAACACGCAATCAGTTTACAGCCCCCGTTTGCATAGCCTCTGATAGGAGCGCTCATGAAATCGCGTTTGCTGCCACCTGTCGACCAGTTCTCAAACTCTTGTTACTTCTTGAAAGGACACGTATAACGAGCGATATTTTAAAACGTCAGCTTGTACACACACAGTAAACATCTTCGGGCACATGAGTAAGAACATTCTTTTGATAACACTACTTCAAGGAACTTGAACTACAGCAAGGGTAGTGGATTCTTTCCGAAAAGGTTGGGAAGTTTCAGGAAAAAACTGCTCGACAAACTGATACATAGATGGCGCTGCTTGATCCGCTGAAGTACGATAAGATTTGGAATGAGATGAACTTAAGATTTCTCATTTTCTTCTACCGACAAGTGTGGTTCACGTACGTTGTTCTTCTACATTGAAACGTTGATGTGTTGTGCAGTGTTTCACTATCTCGACAGATATTCACCATGCTAAACTTGCGCCAGAACTAAGAACGTGTACATTCGCTATATTTTAAATAGCTGTGGGCTTCAGTCGCATCCACTATATCCCCACGTTTGGCGAACGCAGTAATCACGAAAGAACTGCAGCAAGCACCTGCTGCGAAAGTGTCTGGTTCACGCCTATAAACCGCGCATTGCTGAATCGTATGCAAGGCGTACTACTGGAATGACTTTGTAGGAAAACGGAAACCTTGATTACCTAAGCGGGCTGCTCCCGAAGAGGCGCAGTTTATACACGAGCAAGAAAAAGAACATATCTTTCGTTTCTCTGAAACTCCACTTCTATCTCCTGCACCATCCATTTTAGGATAATAAGAAGGCAGGCAGGCAGGCTCGAGGCCCTTCGCGAGGAGAATAGCCACTATTGTTAAGTCTGGAAAAAAAAAATGAAAAGAAAATTCCAATGTCCTTCTTAAGATGTGACCCATCTGCCAGTTTCACCACACACGCACACACACACACACGCACACACCATCTTTTCTTATCAAGGTATCCACACAGGAGCATTCAGCCGACTAGAAGACATCTGGTGCTAAGAACCAGGATTTGTGGACTTGAACTTCTGAAGACATTTGCGAAGTCCACTCGAAGTGGTCTAACTTCCAAAGCCAGGAATGTACCTCGACAAAGCATTCATCCCATCCGATGGTTGTTCTTGAAATCATCGAAACAACGAGAATAAGCGTTGTATCCACTCTTCACAAACGCAGGAGGCTTAACGGTGTCCCGGAGGGTCAGACCTTGTCCCTGGACCCCTTGAGGTCGTAGCTGAGACGTCGCCCGTTGGCGATAGAAGACGTCGCACCGTCCATGGCACGACGGTGGCAAGCGGCTGCCGCTTTAGCTTCACGTTCAAAGATGTCGCAGGCTGCGTCCTGGTCTGATTTGCAACGAGCCATCGGCACGCCAGTGGCTGCGACCAGGACATGAGTGATGTCATCGCTGACCTGGGTCGGAGAAAGAGATTCGGAACCGCAAGAAGAACTGTCGCTTAGCTCAGACGTCGGCGGTCGTCGGTTGATGCGGGGTGAGTGGCTACCAGGCCGCCGGCCGAGAATCTGGGCTTGGATGTGTTCGCAAATGCGCTTGAACCTCCGGATAGGACCTGAGAAAAGTTGACACAATGGTCAGTGACAGAGTGACTGATGCTTGCCTTGCAGGCAATGCAAGTAAACGAACGGTATTGATAGTGTCTGTAGGAGAGGAAGCTGTTCATCACCGAATTCTTTTTGGTCGAAATAGCGTCTGGATTCGTTCAAAAAAAGTTTCGGGTGAACCACTCTGTGTAGAAGTGCAGAGTTAAACTAAGCTGACCCCTAAGACGATTCCCTGTGCGGAGTTTTAGTTGCGTGCGTGCGTTCTCTAGATAAATGCTTGTAGACAAGGCGAAGAGTTTCGCAGGTCAATGGTAACTATCTTGCAGAAACAGTTACCACGCGTACTCGTTGTAGACACAGTAGGTGAAGGAACTTCGTGAAGAGTTCTGTTTTTCAATGATAAGCCGAGGAGCAGCAAGTAGAACTAATATCGACAAGATGAGGAAAAAGTCATGACGGCGAAAGCCTGAGCTTATGCACAACAAGAGGACGTAACGTAACCCACACGCCGTTGTCATGAGTGTTGTCCACCAGGTTCCCTGCGTGTATGCTATTTTATCTGAGGAGAACGCGCTGGGTTATACATATACATGATTAAAGGGACGGCCTCATCCGGAAACTCATCTACGACACCGATACCACTATGTTCGGCATCGGCCAACAATATACCCGGCAAATTTTTTTTCGTCCGAAAAGTGCTTAGACGTAAAATAAATGAATTTTAAAGATCAGCGCTGCTTCCGTGGCTGTAGAGGTTTCGGCGGCGTGACGTCACTTCCTAAGCGGAGGAGTGAGAGGGCGGCGCTCAGAGTAGGAAAGGCGCAGAGCCATTTATAGGGGGAGTTTGGCCATTCTCTGATCTTTTGCCGCCTCGTGGGTGGAGCCTATTTTGACGTCAGAGTCATCGTTGCGCCGCCCAAAAAGACTGAATCCAAGCAGAATCCGCTTATCAGCCATCTGATGCGCGCCATATTGATGCTGTCCGTCAGCATTGTTGTCACAATGAATGCAATCTACAGGAATAACCGGCTTATGACCCACAGCCGCCTCTGATAAGGGGGGTTTTGTTACCAAACTGAAAGAGTTCAAGGACGAAGGGCTTTCGAAGGACAATGTACGCACGTGTCTTCCCTCCTTGCATGGTAAACAACGATCAGCATCAATATGGCGTCGGCGACTGGATGACAACGGGACAACAATAGAGCACGGCGAGGGAGGTGGCTTAGCCGTGACGTCGCATGACGCGCTTCAAGTGAGGCTCCTCCTAATGGCCAAACTCTCCCTATAAACGGCTCTGGAAAGGCGGCGTCCAGACGCCCCGTAACTCTATAAGACGCCCGCACGGCCACGGCATTCCTTTTCTCAAGGCCGCGCCCTCATTGGTTCTTAGGGAGTGACGTTATCTCGCTTTTCCAGAGAGGGAATTCAAGCGTACTCTCGACATCCGTCGCCTGCTCTTGTCATGCATTCCGTCGAATAACAGTCACTAACTACGGCGCTATTTCGCGTGGGATTTTCGATACCGTGGCCAGTGGCCCAGGAGGCATAAAATGCCACTATAGTTTCGAAATCGACTGGAACGAATGCGACCGTCCCTTGAAGAAACGCGAGGAAGACGCGGGCGCAGACGCGTACGGACTCATGAACGCGCAAACACAACTGAATAAAAATGGAAGGAGACCAAAGCTGCACAACATCGTGGCCCAATATTGGTCCAATATTGGGCCAAGATGTTGTGCTGCTTGGGGAGGAATAAAAAAATTGTTATTGTAGCGTTTCTGTCCCCGTGCGCGTTCAATGTAAAAACTGCCTATGCTCCTCATGTATGCATTTCCCTGATAGATTGAATTATGGCAGTCGTTGGAAAAACCTCACAGCGTAGTAAATGGAACCGCGCACTTCTTGGTTGCCGGTCATGTGCACTAACCACTACGGTACACTGACATGGCTTACCGATGACTTGCCAAGGGGCCTCGTTCAATGAACACGACACCCATTCACTCTCTTCACAGCCTCTCCTACATGGAGAGAGTGAATGAGTGTCGTGTTCGTTGAATGAGGCCCCTTGCCAAGGCACTCTGCGTGCGGGGACACGATGGCAGCTTCAAAAACAATTAAAATGACCGGCAATCGAGTGTGGCGTGGTATGTTCCCTGCCGCAGACTGGCTTTTTCGACGACTGCAATATTTCAATTGTTCATGATCTAGGGCACCTTTATGTTTGTGTTATGTTCGTCTGTTCCCGCCTCAGATCCGTTACTTACCGCGGTGTTCACTAGAGGCCGCTGCCGGGTACTTGTGTGTGCGCTGTTGTATGTATGTATTTATTTATTTGAAAGATACTGCCGGCCATCTCTTGATGGCCATGGCAGATGAGGTGAGTACACTACATACAACACGCGGCTATACACAGTGCAAAATGTCAAGTGTTAAACATCTGAAGTATAGAAAGAAAGTTAGCCTACAAGACCTTGTAAAAACCGGGTTGGTGATGGAATTTGTGCAAGACAAGAGGGCAATTTGTTCCATTCTCGTACAGTACGAGGAAAAAAAAAGAAAATTTAAACGCATCTTTATTGCAACGAAACTCACGGATTAATTTACTATGTTTCAGTCTTGTGGATCGGCTCGAAATGTAAGTTATGTAATCGCAGAACTTGAGCTCATTAGGTCCGCTAGCTATATCGTGCAAAAACATGAGACGCCGAATTTTCCTACGTTGAGGCAAGGTTGGCAAACCAGATGTATGTATGTGTGTTCGTACGAGAAGAAATGTGGAAGAGAATGTGAAAAGAGTGACCGACGTGTCCGGTTAGTTGAATGAGGTCCCCCAGGAATGTCTTTGGAAAGTAGATGCTAGCGTATCGTAATCGGCTGATGGAAATCGAGAGGTGCGTGGCACGATTCACGCCGCTGACTGGTGTTTTCCACGACTGTCGTATTTCAATTGTTTATGTTTGGGGGCACCTTGTGGCTCGTGTTGTGTTCATCTGTTCGTATGTTTGAGCCGCAGAACCGTTCAAAGATGTGTACTTCATGCCACGCTCTTGCTAACGCCGTGAGAGGCGCAAGAATAGCATACGGGACCACAGTAGTAGGCCATTCCTGGAAATTGTAGACAATGAAGAATGGGTGCCGTGTGGAAGAAGGGAAGAAAGTGGAGAGTGGGTGGGTAAGGTTGAGTGCACGAACGGTCTGCCTGCGTAGACTTAGCAGGGCGTTGCTCTGGGGCTCACCTGAAATAAGCGTGAAGCTGATGCAATAGACGGCAGGCTTGTTGTCGAGGGCAGATCCGCCATTGGGGCTCCCATCTCCTACGACGCTGATGTCCACGTGGAAGCGCACGTTACGCTGAAACATGGTCGTGCTCCCGGGACGCTTGTATTCCACCCGAAAGGACATTGGGGAGACAACGCTGTGGCTCAGGTCGGCAATCTATATCGCGTGAGAAAGAAAGAACCAATCAGAAGCTTTCATTGTGGTGGAAGATGCCGCTGCATTACTGTTTTTATTACTGTTATTATCTTATCACGTGTCTTTTCTATTCCGAATTCCGCTGGTCGTTTTGGTGCGCAGTGTACTGTACTGCTGTGGGTTCAGTGTAGAAACGAAGTAAGAACGAACTGAAGAACGAGTGGAACGCACTTTGCACTGAAGCGACCAGTGCAACACGCACACTCAAGCCCGTGCAAGATTTTCTGTGCTGCAACGACCAGTGGAATACGCATTATCTCTTTGGTCATGCGCATGATTATGGGTAGTTAACTGACCTCGAATTCAGATAGAGTACGGTAAGGTCACTAGGACCAAGCACTCACTACGATGCACTACATATCGCAATCCCCTGGGGTATCTGTCGTTTCGCTGACAAAGGTTGCTCGTGTCCTACAAACCTGTTTCGAAAACAGATTTAGTACTTTATGTATTTCCAATGTAATGCTTGGGAAGGGATGTGAAAGTCCCATGTTAGCCCTGCAGACCTTGAGTCAGTCTCACTCAAGCCTTGCCCATGATAGCGGCATCGTCTCTGCAATTTACCTCCATGTTTTTATTTTCATTTTTTGTCTGTTTGCACAGGTCATGCGATGGCCATCCGTCCATTTGCACACGTTGTAGCCGTGACCCGGCGACACCGACTATTAAACTTTTACGGGTCTTCTCAATGTGTTTTTAGGAGCGTTGAAATATGCAGAGCAAGATCATCCAGGTGCAGTGCAGTACAAAAAATTCGGACTAGAAAGCCAGCACCCCAAACTCCACACACGTCAGACTTGTAGGACGTAATAAGAACTAACAGCTTACCGATAGGAAGGCATGAATGAGGTCAGCTTTCACCGAACTCAGTGGACGGTCTTTGACCAGGATCATATGGCTTTCTTCCCGTTCATTGGCCATCAGTCCTCCAAACCACGAGCGCTTCGAAAGCCTGTGGTACAAGTGTACGTAATTAATACAACACTCTTAATTTTGAATTTCTTACAATCATTGATTCCCTGAAAATAAATAAATGAACACAAAAGCAGATCACGTGGAGCTACAGTTTGCAAAGTCTATTCAGACAACCATAGAGGAACTTCCTGTGGGCGTGAACGCTGTTGAGCCCAATTTACATGGAGTGAGCAAGGACTTGGGCTTGTTGGTAGGACATGGTAAGAGAGCAGTTGCAGTGTAGGAACCCAGACGAGTCCAGGACGAGGTCTAGTCCTGGACTCGTCTGGGTTCCTACACAGCAATTGTTCTCTTACATGAAGTGTATCGGTGAACACGTTATATATAAACAAAATATTGGCGCCTTTTTGGGCATTGCGCAAAACGCGTTTAAACGCGGTACCTTACCACGTGGCCCTATTGGCGGCGAGACCCTAACTAGGGGCGCCACTGTGCCGTCTCTTGGTGGGGATCCCCGTTTCGGTTTCGTTTCTGTTACTTACAGTAAAAACTGTCATATTGGAATAAAAATGCGATTTACTTGGAACACATATGTCGTTTTCTTCATGAATCACCAGGAAATATCAATGCTGGACAGCCCCTAACACGTGCAATGCCTTTATACGCAATGCAATGTGAGAATACTGCCCGGGGACATCCCCACGACAAGGTTCGTTCAGTGAACACCAGGGGGCGACTCCCAAACTTCTCGGCGCGAATAGAGTTAAGGACGGACCTTCCCAGTGGGTGGCCCTATGAAGCTTTCGCTTTAATGCCTAAAAGGTGTCTACTTGCCGATGAATAAGAGGGTAAAAAATGACGCAGATTACTGTTAAACTGCATCAAAATATATTCAGCCCTGTACTGCTACGTCATTATCACAATCAATCATTGTAGACGTACAATACTTATCGTTGTGAGCGATAACCATTGCAACACTAAAGGTACCATGTGGTGTCCTGTGGCACAGAACATTGTGCAAGGTAGACAATGTTGTAGCGGGTACTGTTACTGAATTGTTCATGTGGGTACTCGTGTTCCGCATGCCACTGTAGCTAAGCTTCCCAAGCAGCACAATGTACTGAAAGTTGAGTGCAATAGGGGTGGACGGTATGTGTCTTATCAATGTTCTTTAGTTTCATCAGTCTGTTCAAGGCCTTCCACCTACCCGTCCACCCCTATTGCACTCGACTTTCAGTACATTTTGCTGCTTGGGTTACGTTCTTCTTATCTGTTGCAGTGTAGAATAAAACAGAAGATAGTCAGTGTATAATAGTGCAGTCATCTTTCTTTTTCTGGGAAATCATGCTTCTGAAATCATGGCAGACTTTTTGTGGCCCAACATTGGACGCCTCGTGGACAGCATTGCTAGACCGGGGAAGAAGAATGAAGAAACGCAATGTAATCATTCCTCCTGCCATCAAAAGGGTAGATGAGTAATGACATCCTGTAAACGGGGCATTAGCCTAACATAATATCTTCGTTCGTTTTCTTGATGCTACATTTAACCAGGCACAATGTTCAGACATACTGGCTCTATAATTCACGATCAAACTTTACGTTATCAAGAGCTATCAAAGCCGTTGTTAAAGGGACGGTCTCGTACAGCCGGGGCGATTCCGAAACTTTGCCAAAACTAGCTTCACAAGTACTGTACACATACAACCGTCAAAGTTTCATTCGGAATGACCAAGTCGTATTCGAGGAATTTGTCGAAACGTGCCGTGATAGCAGACGACGAAGCTCGCGCTTCTCTCATGCATACGTCACGTATGACGTCGGCCTGCGGGTATGTTGTCGTTGTCATGGTAATTGTAACTTGCAGAAGCATCTTGAGTTGAGTCATCCTCTTTGCTCTCGAAATGGGGACACTCAGGCATATACCTTCTCGAGCGGAGAATGTAGCCCGAGCATTGACTATGGGGTCCCCTATAATGTGGCGGATATGTGTTTTCGTTCTGCGAGTATTTAACGCGGTTTTTAAATAAACACGCACTTCTTTTCCATGTACGTCGTCAGCGACACTTCATTTCGAAGCATGATCAGTGTGCAACGAGGAGTGCAATGGAAGCGCGCGTAATATATTTTTGGTCGGAGCTGTAATGCGACCGCGCGCGCCTATGGCCAGCGACTTCAGATTTGTGATTGTGGGTGGAGTTGTCCTGCGACTTTTAACTTGTCTCTGAGGATTAACATAGTTGTTCTAAGCCACCATGCTTGCCACTTCTTAGAATGTGCATTATTCACCTGAGAACTGAAAGAAAATGTACGAGAGCTGCCGCGGTGCCCAGTAACTTCTGAAAGTCGTCTGCTCACGCCGATGCACTAGCGCGCGCAAGAGCAGACGATTTCTGTATCCTATAACGGACTTTCCCGCAGGGCGACATGGCCGTTCTTATTGTTGCCAACACAGATCGCGGCATGCTCTGCAATCTTTATACATTTAATTCTGTTATTTAATAACTGTGACGTGTTTTGTCGGGTAAATTATTCCATTTTCAACAAAGGACAATCGAAAAGTACACTTTATGAGAGGGGCAGGGGGTACGAGCCCTTCCCTTTATATCTTTTCAAGAGATATCATCATCATCAGTATCATCATCTGGATGATTTGTGCATGGGCACGCGATATCACACGCACATTCTTTCATTCTTTCCCAAGCAGCACAATGTACTGAAAGTCGAGTGCAATAGGGGTGGACGGGTAGGTGGAAGGCCTTGAACAGACTCGTGAAACTATAGAACATTGATAATACACATACCGTCCACCCCTATTGCACTCGACTTTCAGTACATTGTGCTGCTTGGGTTAACACGGTCTGCTCAGATAAGATCGTGTGCTGTGCTATACCTGTCATTGGTTTTGATGTTGATGAAAAAAAATAATAGGCCCAAGTTTCTATATTCTATAGTATATATATAGTTTCTATATGTTCTGCGAACTGTCAACTTTGGAGCAACATAAGCTTTGACGCGCACTGTACTATCCTTCAGAGTTCGAGGTAACTCCTGTCTTTTGTAGGAGCCACCATCTTCATATTTTTCTTTTTATTTCATCCATCCATCAATCCATCGTTACTGTAACTAAGTTCCTTTTGCGCCGTGGTAACTTTCAGAGGAACTCGTTTCTTTTTCAGGTAACTTTGCCAAAGTAACTTAAGCTGAGTTCCAAGTTAGTTTAATTCGCCTTTCACTCACGTCCACATATTTTCTCGCTTTCTCTCCGGTTCTTTCATGGCATTTTATGCCATAAAACGTGATATTGAAACGTGCCATTGAAATGAAGCTGAACCATTGTGAGCCCACAGGGAGTAAGATGCAAAGCGTTCGATTTGTTAGACCCAAACGGAAACGATCTAAGCGTGTGTCACTCCTTCGCAGGCGACTCAAGGTCTAACTCAACTGCTCACGCGCGCTGCGCCTGTGTAGTGCTATTTTGTGTCCGAAGTAACTTGGAAGTAACTCGTTCCTTTTTTAAGTAGCTCCGTAACTGCAAGTTACATTTCAGGCTGAAGAACTTCGCTATGAACTTAGTTTCATTTTCACATGGCAACTTAACTCGTTACGAGTTCTCTTTGACGGGTAAATTCTCGATCTATGCTATCCATGATACAATACATTCTTGAATCGAAGTAAGAGAATACTTACTCGGGTGATGAATCCGGTGTTAGACTGACTTCGTCGGAAGCAGAAGGCACTGCAACAAAAAGAAAAGCCGGGATATATTGCACTGCTTTCTAGAGCGACTTTTTTTATCAGTTTCCTCCTGTACCCGCCTTTAGGATTAGGTGCTTTTTAGGCGATAAATTGACCAATTTTCATTGTATTGGTTTTTCTCGATAGCTTTTCGAAATGTACCCAGAATGAACGTAACACATTACAAGTTTTCCTGATTAATATTTCAAGAGGTGATATCTGAGTACAGAAAAATAACTAAAATTTGAGAGTCAGATTGCGTATCACACCACTAAATGTCGTAAAAAGGTGGTCATTGGAGGTGATTTAAAAACTATATTATTTCTGTTATATGTTTAAGATAAAAATATACATAAAATATATATTATATATAACAAATATATATATATATATATATATTAATAAAATGCATATTAAAATATAAATACATATGTATATTAAAAAGTATATATAAAATATAAAAATTACATATATTTCTGAAAGATTTTTTCACACCAACATGATGTCCATAAAGCTCGCCGTTCTTTCACTGTACCATAAAATACTCAAGTCTATGATACGATGCTTGTCGGTTGAATATCAAGTCGTTTTACCCTGCAGCTTCCTCCTGTGGAAACGAGGACTTCCTAGAAAGCTATTCTTGATCGTGTGCAGCCGGGACCGCCAGTAAGGTTGATTTAGCGAAGGGGAACCAGGAGGAGTGTTCAGCGGGCTTTCCTCGGGTGTTGTAGCCCCTCTTCCTCCCGACATGCCCCCGGGCTTGGGAGAGTTGAGCGGAGACACGGCAGGGCTCGGGCCGCTGCTGCCCCCGTGCAACCCCCCTGCGCCGCTGCCGCGCCGCACCATACTGAAAAAAGAAAACACAGGGTTTGTAGTGGTTGAGTCGTTGTAGCGACTTACTTGTCTCCATGATGCTACTTGCTTGTTACTTGCTACGTTACTCAAGTAGAGACGTCATCGTGGCACATATGGCTAGCATACATACATATGTCGAGTTAAAAGTCTCTGCGTCAGTCGACATCTTTTTGTGAAAATATGTTATATCAATTTTTGTTAAAAACAATATATTACTCACTGAGCATAAAATTAATATGCATGCACATGCTGTATTAAAGATTCATTGCTGATTACTCATTATTAGACTTGAGAAAGTTCAGTCACTAATTATTGATATTCTTCCTGCATTAGTTTACCCCTGATGAGTTTAAAGCATGAAAGATGCTACCTAGAATGCCTACGAGATACGTTAGGAAAGGAGGTAAAGAGAGAGAGAGAGAGAGTAGAACATTTGACTGAAGGCAACGACCTTTCGAATTATCAACTGTTGACAGGCAATCACGTTGTTACGTTTCACAGTTCTCTTTTTTGCAAGTCAAAACCGAAGTCACTTCGAAGTGGGTGCTGTGCTCATAAGGAATATGCCAACCAGTGCGATCGTCGCAATATCCGAGTCAATCAACTCTGACGCACATAACACACGATAATGTAGACACGTGCTTGGATGCAGCTCTGCCATTTTCGACAAGACAAAGCAATATGCGTCTCTTAAACATTCAATCATTCATTCTGAAGGAATTTAATGACTATACTGAAGCTACAAATGACTCTCTGCAATTACGACTCTCGTAATGTCAGTGAACACTTGTTATGCGTGCATACCATGTGCTTGTGTCTTTGTGCACGTGTGGCCAGACTGTTGACCTCTCGCTATGACTGAATTGCTTTCTACGTGAAGCCAAATCCAGATCACCAACGCAATGACGTAAACGCGCTGCTAACCTTTCTGAACACTGTGGTGGTGGTGGTGGTAGTGAAAATGAAAACGGCTCGTCGTGGTTGGCAACGCTGAAAGCGGGCAGCTTCACGACTAAAACGCAGAAAAAAAAAGAACACTACACTACACTAGAGGTGTAATATGAGCCGCGTTTCCTTCAGGAAGGCGATTAGAGCAGTTGTCCGGCGGCGGCGCTCGGCAGGCGAGCAGGCTGAACAGTGTGGGATTTCGATCGCACTACGAAGCTAATTATTGTGTTTTCCAAAAATTACGGGGTAGAGTATCGCCAATCGTGATGAAACACTCCACTCATCATCGTCCATCCAATGGAATCCAATCCAATCCAATTCATATAAAATGTCGTCGCCGTCGTCATCGTTGTTGTTGTTGTAGGGTCCTTTCGTGTCATCGTTATGTTTGCTGGCACCTCAGTAAGGACACCAGCCTTCTTCCACACACGACTACCTGATACTTTTACAAGGCTGCTATAGGGTGACCAGATAAATCGCCATAGACGGCAACTGACGAGTGCGAACGTTTCCTAAGAAGACGTAAGGAGGTGTCATTTTAAAGAGTGCCTTACCCGTACGGATACCGCCGTGGTGTAATGGGCGATCCGTCGCTCAGCATGTCGAAGGCGTATCTGTAATTGGTTAAAAATCTCTTTTAATACAGAATGCATAGCTATAGCTATGCATGACATCGTAGTAAGTTTTGATATCAGGATATCACTTGACCAAGATGCTTCCGGGTATACCGAATCAAGAAATAACACGAGTATCACACAATTTAAGACAACGAAACAAGTGATGATGTCGCTACCTGTAACGGCAGCGGTTTCCTAGACCTGTTACTCTCCGGTTACTTGAACATTGATAGCTCGTGTCACAAAGACACATGGCGAAGAGATGGATTTAAGACTGCTTCATCTAACTCTGTCTTAACTCGCCAGATGGATCACGGATGTACCCATTCCACTTGCTAAATTTTCGTCATTTGGACTTCATTAAAGAAATTATGAAAAATCGCTCTCAGGAGGCAGCCGACAGGGCTCCCTCTTAGAGACATTGAAGGTTATTTATAAATCCTTACTCGAGCTTCCAACTGTCCAGCTTGCACAACTAAACGCTCATGATATCAGATTGTGAGTGCTCTCATATTTTTCCTTCTGTGGACGTATCTAGTGTGATTTTCCGAAAATGGTATATTCTCCGATAAAACGTGGCTTAAAAGTTTGCTGAACAGTTTGCAGGTCCCGTTTAAGGGGATAACGTTGGGTTCGCTTACCGAAGTTTGCCTCAACCTCAGCAATGACGGGCAAAGTAGCTCAAAATAAAATATTTAGCGCCATTATTCGGAGCGTCACCCTGGGAAAGCCAAAGTCGTCCCGCGACGTTGTAAAGTACCTAATTTTTAGTGAGTTTAATACCCCTGACACACGGGCACATTCAGGACCTCTTATCTCAAGGCCTTTTGGAAATTCCACAATTGATATAGAAAACATTCACGCAGCACTGTTTCGCGCTCTCTGCGGCATCGAACTTGCTGCCCTATCTAATAAAACAGTTGAGATAAAAGGGCCTGAATGTGCCCGTGTGACAAGGGTATTAGTATACTGTTGATAAAGTTATCGTCTCTATCGGAACCAATCGCACTCGTGCGTGACTCAGAATCTTATCCACTGATTGGTTCCGGTTGATACGGTGAGACGCTAGTCACGTTATCAACGGTCTGCTAGAACTCTCTATTAACCACTTTTACAATCCACATTGGTGTTCGCAACGCGGACAGCGCTGGAGAAAAATATCAATCAAACGAGATGTTAATCTTGCAATTGATTGTTATCGGCTATTATCGGCTACGTCAAGTACTGCGTAGCTTTCGGCTACCTTTACGACAGGCGGGGCCTTGTGGCGTACTGCGCGTGATGCTGCAGAATTGCATGTCTTGTAATTATTATGTAAAAAAGTGCACTTTGTATGCTCCGTGAAAATGTGTAAGCTGTATCTTATGTATATAAGTGTGTGAGTTTCTCCAACCATAATGCATTCGTATGGACCGGCCTCGGTTGTGGGTTGGATTCGGGCCGAGGACGCCAGCAAATTGGTGGCAGGGTACAAGTTGCTATCATACGCTGTCTTCCGCGAGAGACGTTAAACACGGTGTGCCGTGTGCTGAGCTTCCAGCGCACGCTAAAGATACCACAAGTTGGCAGAATTAATCCATGCGCCGACCACTATGGCGTCGCTCATGATCATAGTTGTCTGGCGACGTCAAGCCACGATTTATTATTATTCGTATGGACGTACCTGGGTCCTCCCCTTCCATTCACCTGACACGTGTCCACTCTCTTTCGTGGAGGATCGGCTGGAAGAGTAAACAGAAAACGTGATTACAGATATGATCCTCGTGCTACAAAATATTTCCTCACATTTACTTTCACCGTTATTTTATCATATTTTAGATATCATCATGTATGCCTTTTAAAGTTTTAACTTTCAAAAGAGAACATTGTTAGAGCATGCTCTCACCAGATTCCGATCGATTTCGGATGATAATTTCCGTTTCATCTTCGTACGAGGGTTTCCGTCGCTTCCGGTCGAGCAGCAGGAAGTAGATCACTTTCTCTGTGTTGTGACTGTGCCGACAACACAACGTGTAAGCAGAGGAAAAGCCCAGTGGACGCTCGAACATAAATAGTTGGTCTCCCAAATTCAGTATGTGGATATAGCAAACCCTATGCTATGCTGCAATGTTTGCACTTCTGCTCAGTATGACGCGCACGAGTTCTGGCAGATCGGTTCAACCACCGAGAAATCCTCCCTTTAACAAATACAGAGTTACAACATAACTTAATCGCATGCGGGCTCCTAGCCAAACATCACGAATGAAATTGTTTTATCCCCCAGTCTGTTGAAAACAAGAAGCATACGTGTTGTGCTGACGCCTATGTCGTTATGCTACCTCTCGCAAGAAGGCGAACGCCTCACACTTTCCTAAAATCGGGATTAATGACAGTATCATTCTCTGCCATCGGTGACCTTCAGCCTGTTATTTGGTGAAGTTGTGTTATAATAGTGTGTCCCGTCTCTGTGGCGCTTCGTTGAATCGAAAGCTCATACGCGTGCACAAGTATTCTTATGCCTGTGATATAGTAGAAGCATGCTTATACAGAGGACTAGGGTAGTCATTGATCTATGTACTTTGTACAGCTTGGGACAAAAGTTTAGGGAACACGGCACCTGCGTATTTCTTCATCGGAGCGGCCTCCTGCTAGCTATTAGGAAGATATCGAATAAGAAACGGGTGGCCGGCTATCCCATCCATTTCTCAGTATGTGTGTCCACTCCTGTTTTCTACTAGGTTGTCGCTGCATTGGAGAAATGCGACACCCCGGTGTTCCGCAAACTTTTGTCCCAAGCTGTACAATATATTTTATGTGGGTAAATATGTGATAAAGTTGTGTCCATGTGTTTATGGGTTCGTGGTTAGCTAAATAGTCTTAGAAACCTCATCATGGCTCGACATGACACAGCAGCTGAGCAACTAAGAATAAAGAGGGTAATTACCATGTGCTGAGGAGGTCTTTGACAAGTCTTTCTTTGTCCTTAAAACAGCCTAAAGAAGTCATGTTCGACAACACATCGGGGTCGATGTCGTCTACGCTCGGAATAATGTGCGTCTGGAAAAACGTACGTTTGTCCCATTATTATTTCTGTGGTAGTAGTCGTTAATCAGTTAATGTATCGCATGCCTCACTAGAGAAACAGAGTTTGTCTGTTATGCAGTTTCTTCAAAAATCACACACATGTAGACTGTTAATGTTTTTACGTACGTTTAACGAATGGTGGATATGTTTGAGGATTGGGTAGAACTAGGCGATTACCTGCACGACTTCTTTCATTGGAAGCTCCAGTTCTAGTTCTGTCTTGCTTCCCCTGTAGGAGTGTGCAACATGATCGTATCTAGATTAACCGCTGTACGCACTACATATAACAATTACTCAGGAAGATACCAGCATATCTTGCTTTATGCTTTCCATATTCTAAAAAATAATAATAATAACAATGCTAAATTTCACATATCACGAACATAACTGCATTTGCTTTCGTGTAGCCCTGGGAGATGATGTTGGATGGATGTTTAAAGAAAAATATGACCAGAAAATATACTCTACTACGCCTGCTATCTTTTCTTTACAGCAAAAACTTTTATTATTTGTGTGCATAGAACCACCTGTAGTGTACTGTCTTCAACTAACACTAGTTAGATAAGAAAGAAATACTTACGCCGTAACCCAAGGATGCTTTGTTACTTCGGCTAGCTAGATTACAAGAAGAAGTAGAAAGTGACTTCTTAATAAGATGCATGAGATATCTATTATGTGTTTGGCACACGCGCGCACATGGTTCATGTCATATATGCTTCGCTGCGTTGTGTAAGCCATAGCGAACACAGCGAAGTGTGGGAAGACAGCGAAGTTGGTGGGAGTCTATGGATGCCTAAAAAAATACTCTGTTTTGTGTGCTGGAAATAGCAATGCAATAAAAGGAAAAATATGTACACATAGACGCCATCACGTGGATGCCGGACTTAAAGTTGCATGCCAAGGCGAAGAAGTCACAATAATAGTAAAACAGTCTCTAAAATGGTGGAAGAAAGATATACAGGACGTTTCATCAATCGTGATAAAAAAATCGTATTAAGAAATCTACTTCTCTGAACATTATGGGATCAACGCTATTTGTCTCGGGAGAGATTCTGCCATGACATCTGAGCACTTTTATCACATTGAATTTGCATAAATTGACTTTTTCCGATTGAACTCCAAAATTGGCCAGGTCAACTTAGCGTGTTTTGTTTTTCTTTCTTTTTTTTTACACACACGACAATTCGCGCCTCGAACTGATTGTTCTCGCCTTTTTTTTTCTCGTAATTACAAGAGCAGTAGAGAAAGTATTTTGCAATGCAATGGGTGTAAATTCCACGTCCGCTTTCTGTTTCTGTCGAAAAAACGTGAGGCGGATTTGGCAAATTGCGGAGATCAATTTGAAAAATTCAATGCCTCGCGAATTAAATTTGATAAAAGTATTCAAAACTAATGGCAAAATCTCCCCCAGATAAGTAGCGTTGACGACGTATTGTTCAGACAGCTAGATTCTTAACACAATTTTTTATAAGGTTAAATGAAATACCCTGTATGTGACAGGGACTCTGATCAGATACAGGTACCGAAAAGAAAACAAAAGTACTACTACTTTTGTGCTCTCTCATATTAAACTATCAATAGAGAACATGGGTAACAGGCATTTCACGTCCACTGGCCTAACAACAGCACTGACACAAACTTGAGATGTTTCTATAATAATGGTGCCTCATGTTGCGTAGTTATCCGCGCGGTCGCCAGGTGATGAAAGCTCTGGAGCATCAAACGCGCCTCGTAGCGGTAAAAAAAGGAGGCGCACGGGTGGCTGTCTTCCGCGCTGTCTCATAGATGGCACTATATCATTGGCAGATGGCCGAGCCGAATCGATCAATGCAGTGTTGGAACTTGTGCCTGCAGTGAGCTTCGGGCTGCGCGCATTTAGAACACGCTCTCCTATCATATTTAGATGTTCTCCGTCGTGACCTTCGGTTGGAGCGGCGAAGGGCGTTAGGAAATAGGCGAGCTCACGAGATGCAACGTTTTCCAGCCTTATATGTCGGCATATAATTGTATCATCCTTTTTTTCTCTCTCTCTCAATAAATGTCGGATGCTGATTTGCTGGATTCGTACACTTATGTAACTCTGCTCATGACAAATGACACCAACGCGATCCTTTTTTTTTCTTTCTTTTTTTTTTTTCTTTTGCGTTGTTGCTTGCCCGTTCGCAGTAGAACGCCGCATGTAAAGCGTGCTTTGCCTGCATTGCGCGAGAGCACCGAGGCGAAGAGGACGTTCGTACCGTGAGTCTTTTCTCCGGATTGACCTCGATCATTCCGCGTAGCAGATCTTGGCACTCGGGCGGCACGAAGTGGGGAATGTGGAACACGCCCCGCTTCACCTTCTCCAGGAGCTGCCGCAGGTTGTCGTCGTCGAACGGTAAGGCACCCTGACACGAAAAAACAAGAGAGATCACAATACTGAACCGTCGGCACAATAATGTCACCTCGCATGCCTGCTAGTAAATAAGCGTTTTAAAAGGTACGGCAGCACTACGGGCATGGGTAGAAACCTTGTATACATTTCATTATTAATGGCGCATGACCACACCGTTAACAGTAGGTTCTTGCAACAGAACATAATTGGCGTCTCCGTAAACCGCTTCTTGAAGGAATAGCAAGTCGGCCTACGCCTGACTAACCTTTCCTCTTTTTCTTTTTCGAATAAACATATCCACCCGCGCGTGCCAGACCATCATGTGCGGCACACGGACACCGTATTTTTGCTCTGAATATACCACGCTTCCTTACAACGTCTGCCTCTGTGATGCAGAGTTGAGTCGCGCACGTTATTTCTCCGTTGTTACGAGCAATGTCAGAAAGATACTGCTACATCGCTTTGTTTATTGCATTAATCCTTATGTGACAACACTCCACCCAATAAATAAAAGCAACCGAAAATGTTTGTCAGAACGCTCTCCCTTTTCTTCGCGATGGAGACACTCTGACAACATGTCGAATCTATATTACCGTCACGCCGTTACAAATCGCAGACACCTCCTTTCCATAGCGATCTCTCTCTCTCTCTCTCGTTGATTGGCTTGAAGTAAACCTGCATGCCAAGGTACGGTAACGGCGAAACTTAATGGGGCTTTCTTTCTCTCTCTCTCTCCGTTGCTTTTATGGCTCTCTTCACTGCCACACCACAGCCTTATTGGAACGATACATCTAACCTTCTTGTGTCTTCGCATCACTACGCTTTTTCTTTAATATATGTTTTTTTTTTGTTCTGACTTTTCCTGTTAATCTATTTCAATGACCATTTCGACAGTAACTACGAAGAGACTTCGTCCTGATTAACGTAATTATATTCTTTCTGTTTTTTTTTTTTTTCATTGCCCAGCCCTGCCTTTACTAAAGATCTTCCTCGGGTTTTGTTCTGCTTCGGTAATTTCATTGATCGCCGTCTGCTTCTTATTAGTAGATTGATCAAGAGTAATTGGAGAGCAGGGACTCCTTCAAAGGCGATTGGTTGATTTTTTTTTATCTCGTGTTCTCTAGGACGAATTAAGATACCCGAAAAGCTTGCAAAGGTTCGCTGATGTTTCAAGAATGAATGGCACCTTTGAGAAGAGTATTGCACTTTAGGTAGCTATACCATAAACGAATTTTCTCAGGACTTTCATATGCTTTGTAGCACGTGACCTTTTCAAAATTTAACTGACTTTGAAGCCGGAGATTTTAATATCTCCTATTTGTTTGTCGGGTTGACTAATTTTTGCTGAAGCTGCACGTCTAAGGACGCTCAAAGCGCTGAACATAACTAGCAATATGTCTTCACAGGAATCAACACCTGGGGAACCAAAATTTACGGGATGATTTCTAGCGGCAAGCGTAAAAAGAGACTTACCACTAATAAAGCGTACAAAATTACTCCACAACTCCATACGTCTGCTCTTCGACCGTCATATTTTTCGCCCTGAAAAAACAAAGAAAAAGAAACAGAAAGAAATTGATTAAAAACGCCTTATCGGATGCAAAGAAATACTTGGGATACCGGCATGCCGCGATCGGCGACTATTCAATACAGAATAAAAATTGTGATGTCTGCATATAAAGCTGTGAAGGGGATTTAATCGTCGTAAATTTAAAAGCGGTTAAGCATCGTAGTGCAAAACTATCATGCAAAATACCGTAGATACCGTACCATAGATATACCGTAATGACATCACCGGTGCACAAGACACGCACATCAATAACCAGCGTCAGAGGGCGATCCCCAGAATTCACGGGTTAGAATGTCCTTACGGGAACTACTATACTATATTTCATGTTATAGCAAAGCTTGCGCCTCTGTTGCATTTTTCGGCCATCAAGTGGAAACTACCCCGACAACACTGAATATCCTCTGGATGTACGAATCCGTTAGGACATTGTTCGTACATCCTGAGTATATTCGGTGTTGTTGGGGATAATGTCTTACTTGTGCTGTCAAGAGACACCAGTGACATTGATGGTGACTACGACATTACCATGTAAATATGGTGCGACCGACTACTAAAAAAATACAACACGATAATATAACACGAAGCACGATAAAAATCGAGGAAAAAGAAGGACGGTCGCACAACCATAACTGGCTTTCGTCTAATGGAGGTCAGGAGGAGCTTACCCGGATGACTTCTGGACACGCGTAGTGCGGTGAACCACAAGACGTTTCCAACATGGACCCTTCCATCTGTAGGGAAGCCATGCCGAAGTCCGCGATTCGGATGTTGTTCTTTTCGTCCAGTAGCAAATTTTCCGGCTTCAGGTCTCTGTGACTGAACGTGTATTTCGCGGGTCAATAAGGTGGTTAGATGGTCAGAGACTCGTCGGGAAACGGGTGCCTCACCATATGCAGTGGCTGTGGCAAAAGTCGAGCGCCGAGATTATCTGCCGAAAAAAGCGGCGGGCTTCCTTGGGCGTCAGCCGGCCCTTCTTCACCAGGTAGTCGAAGAGCTCCCCCCCAGACACATGCTCCAGAATAAGATAGCTGCAACAACACAAAAGTACGTGCACAGTTTAGAGCAAAGTAGGGACGGTACACACAATCTGAGTTTCCTTCTTCTGATTGGGCCTTTATTAAATAGGTCTCAACTCCACAGTCTGGATACGCCCGTATAGTGTGCTGAAGGTGCTGAACCAGAGCACCCTCTCAGTCTCAGCGCGCAAAGCGGTTACGTAGACTCGCACAGATCGATGTTAAGAGCTTTGTGGTATAGCCATTCGTGAAAGGGCAATCGAAATTGTGACAGATTGATACATCACGCAAACAAAAATGCAGTCTCACATATTCATTTCTTTCGATAAATACGACGAGCAGCTCCCGACTTTGGCTGCTCCAGAATAATTTATAGTATTCTCCTACTAATTGTTAATACTTATGTTTTATATCTTCCCATTTTAACAACGGGCATCATCAGTGGGGCCTTTTTGCTGTTCATGGGCATCATGAAAATAACTAAGTGTCTTTCTACACGTGGCGTGTCATTTCTACATGATAAATACCAGAAGGAATACGATTGATCGGGGCTAACAGGTTCGTATTTTTTGTTCTTCAAATCTAATGTAATCCTTATTATCTTCTATGTTATTCCCAATCTACTCCCAGATAACCGTGTCCCAGTTATTGATTTTCTATATTTTTTGTTCCTCGCGCGTTTTAATTTCCTTCCCAGTCCTCTTTCTCTCATTCTCATACATTCCGCGAGACCATTTTTGCGGCACGTAGTCTCATTTCCGTTTCCGTCAGCAACGAAATACTAAGAATAACGTTAAAACCACAAAACTAGACCAGAATTACATTCCAGAAAAGCAAGGTACATCGTAGCAACAGGAACACTAGTTCTCAATTGACGTAATGACCAATTCGATTCCTCCAATACATTCCCGTTGTGGGCCATTCCCGCTCGTCCAGCTTGGAACCCATTCCGGGTCAATCTCAACTTGCATCTCGACCTGCGTATCAATTTAACCTTTCAGTCGATGCGTCTCTCTGATGTGCGCCGGCTCCCAATTTATCCCGACGTGAAACGTATTCAATCGATGAGGTCCCCCCGATCGAATCCTATTAGCCACAGCGAGCTTCTTTCGGGACGGGAAGAGCGCCAGCGATGGCAGCAGCACAACTTCTGCTCCGTCGAACAACATTGTCTTTGTCCACAACGTGACATACGCTGTCAGAAATGCTATTGCCCGAAATGGGGCTCGGCACACACATGTCCCTCCGGTCTTTTCTGTCTGGATGACCCCGGGACAACTAGAACAGAGCTTAGGGATGACTCCCACTAATAATGTCGACCTACTCCCTCAACCAACTTTGTATTATCTTCGTTGCTGCAAAGGGTGCTGTCTCACTACCATGTCGGCGAAGGAAATGTGCTGTTGTTCTCGATGTCTTCTACGTTTCTCTCGGGTACTTGATTTATTATAACGACCGTACCTAAGATGTAGCGATGTAATTGCCTGTTTTTTTGTTTGTTTTTTTTTTTTCAAAAATGGGACAAGAGAGATGTACCTTAGCACATTACGCGGTATAACCGCGCTCCGTTGTCTTTCCCCTAAATAGTTTGTAGTTCTGCAGCTGCCATGGTACAGGCAGTACCCCGGCAAAGGCTACCCGGAGAGGCTCGCATGTGTTCTGTTGTGGGTAGCTCTGTGTGGCTACAAAAAACCGAGAGCGAGAGGGGTCGCCCACCACACGCATAAGAGCGTTAAACACACACACACACACAGCCGACAGATGTGGGTGGCCTCACGGTATAACGGTGCCGGATAGAACTGACGAGCCAGCGCAGTAGCGCGTGGCAGCAGGGGCACATCGTCGTCGTTGTCCACGGGCCGCCACATCACCCCCCTCCCCCTCAGACGCTTAGCGGAGCATCCGGTTGAGGTCCGCGTCAATACCATGTAGAGGAGAATGAGGACGACTCGCGGACTCGTGTATGATGGACGACTGGAACACACACATACATAATGGCGGGCTAGAACTAGAAAATGTATGGCGGGCTTCTAGCAGGCCATACATACATATAGAAGGGACATATACACACACCAACAACAAAGAAACTTTCTGATACCGTCATCGTCTTTTCCTACTCCCTTTCGCCCTTGCCCTTACCCGTCGCATTCGTGCACCGAGTTCCGAGCAGTACAATCATGAACACACAACACACACACATTTAACCATCGTTTTGATGCTGTGTTCCATTATAGTAATGCCTAAACACAGAGAAACATCCGGAAGGCAAATGACCGAGAGAGGACCACTCAAAAACGCGGCATGAAGCCTTTGCGTGACCAGAGGCCGTGATTGTGTTTCGCCACCTCGCGGACGTCAAAGTCATTACGCCAGTAGGGGCATTACTGTCGTGTGCGTTGATTTCTCATCTCCTCCATAACGGTTCCCTTTAAATGGACCAGAAACGCATAGAACGTGGAGATTGCATTAGCGTACGGCCGGCAGCCTCCATTTTGGGAGGGGTAATTTGACGTCCTTTTCCGCAACGAATAGGGGTGAGAGAAGGCGAGGAAGGAAAGATTCGACGCCACGTGGGATGTCTGGCCTGTCTTGAAAGTCGATTCATTTTGGGAAATTTTTCCCTCACATGCGCCGTCAGTGGTTTTAAAGTTACAGAGTGCGATAAGCGGCAGGGAGAACTGTATAAGAAGACACGGCGAAGGGCAAAGCTCTAGTGCAGTTTGAGTGGGAAGTTCTACATGGGAAGTACCTTAAGCTGTACATACAATCGTACTCGAGGGGCACTGTATGCTGTATCGCAGGGGTTTTTTCTATAGGGTACTGCATGGGGAGGATAAATGATGTTAGAAAGATGGGGAAGATAGATAACCGGAATGAAAGGTGTGTGCGGGGGGAGGTAGAAGATGAAAAAGTGAGAGAAAAGGAAGGTGCATACGGTATGTAGTTAAAATAACGAATTGTGAGAGTAATGGCATGGAGAAGTGGCATCTACTCACAGGTACTTCTTGTTCTCGTAGACGTCGTATAACCCAAGGACGTGAGGATGTTCTATGAGTTTCATAATTGCAATTTCCCTTTCGACCTGTAAATAATATTTCATAATGGACGCTGCGACCTACGCTGCGACTTTCGACACTGCGAATATTTCATAAAGGACGAAAAGACATCGTGAACATGAAAAAGAAGCGGTGAAGGTTGGCGATCTGACCTTTTGTAGAACAGATTCGCTAAGTTTCTCCCTGTTGATGATTTTGACAGCCACCTTGCGGCCAGCCACACAGTGAATCCCCATCTTCACCAGGCCTAAAAAGAAAGCAAATTGACTATATTAGCACGCGTTCGCAGGACAGAGCATGTATCAGTACAGCGTAGTGATAGCGGTTGAGCCCCAACGCACATCCACAGACGAAGAAGGCACCGCCAAACTCCACCATGTCACTATAACGAGCTACCCTACGAACCGCGAATGACCTAAGCTAATGTACAATCCATCACAGCTAGGAGAGAATGGTTATGATGACTCTGCGTCTGCCTATACATTATTTCATCTTTCGGTGCAAAAACAAACTGAAACTGAAAATGTCTCATTTTATGTTAGGAGTAGCAGAACAAGTCGGGAGACGACTTCAATTTCTCCTCTCTTATTTTTTTTTTTTTCGTTACAAACAAACAAACAAGTGCCTCAGCCTAACAGTTTCTTATTGTTCCCTCTGAATGAACTCGTAATTGGAGTAGAATTTAGTGTTTGACTCGTCATTTAGCATAACGAATCAGAAATAAGTATTGCATGTACTCCGTGAAGAAAACGAGAAGCTAGACTGAAGACAGTAGCGGAGGATTAACGCAATTAGAAGCAGTCGGCCTCTAAGCGGGGACGATAACCTCTGCTCTTTTTTGCTTTTTCTTCTTGACTAGAAGACAATGATTGGGACTTCGTGTGCACTATGGATTGGGAGAAACAGTGATGGGATAAAACTTTTATATGAACATTGGTGAAGCAATTGCCGCACGTATGCCGTGGAGAGCACTGAAAAGGTTAGCCAGCTGTAGGATATTAATTTCTTAGGCACTTGAGGCTTTGTATGCATTTGTCCTCTCTATGTGTGTCCCAGCCTCAGAACATCAATTCCCATTACGTATTTATCTACATGTCACATTAGCGCACCGCTGTTATTGCTTCAGACTGTGTGGTTTCGTAAGAAAGAAAGAATACCCTCTAACGTGACATATTTCGTTTTGGAATGGAACAATACCTCGCGTGCAGAGTTCTGCACATGCAGTCTGTCTTAATATGACGGTGTCGCCACAGTATGAAAACAATGGGTCTTATTTCAAAATTGTAACTCCCAAACGCTTTAATGCGATCCCGTGCTACATAAAACGTAGACTACGACTTCCTCCTGTCAGCAGCAGCTACAAAAATACGTGGCTGATGCATTGGTAAAAGCATTCATCCAATGACACGTGTTTGCTGTCCGCCCGTAGCTATTTTGTTTAGTAGATCACTATTGCCGTCAGTTGTCGTTGCAGCAGTGATACATTCAGTGCGTGCTGAGTGAGTTTGAGCTTGAATGTGAAGAAAGAAAAAAATGTGTGCTGTTCGTCATTGAATGCGTCATTTGACTATGAAATGACTACCAGCGAAAATTATATTTCGCTATTTTCGTTCAGTTATTCTTTGATACCCCCCATTCGTCCAAAAGCTATGAACAGGACAACATAAGGTAGATAAGATAATACTCTTCGACACATTAGGATAGCAAACAATGTGAAGACTACGAACAGAAGAAACGAAGCCCATTCCTTCTGCACCGAGTGAATCCGTGTAATGAGACGTCTCCACCTCGGATTCCAATTAGGGGTTGCAACGCTTCGAGGAACGCCCCTTAATTGAACAGAAATCGGATTAAGATTTCTTTCCGAATTAATGGGTTCGACGCGACACATCTCGTGTTTTTTATATTTTTCTTTCTTTTTTTCTTTGGACTCTAAAGTGTGCCCACGGGCATTCCAAACTCTGCGGCGGGATTTCTCTTCATTAAGTGTAATCTCAGCTCGAGTTAATGTTGTTTAAAGTATATTCGTTATATTGAACTTCTTCAGGCTTGCACTCTGTTTAAGGAAGTCATTTACTTGCGCGTCGGTGTCTGCTAAAGAAACAGCAATGATGGTAGGTATGCTATGTAAGGCGTCCGCAATGAAATAAATGTGGGCGACTCGTTCAATGCTGCAAGGAAGGAACATAGCTGTTCTGTAAGGATTCGGCGTACTTAAGTAAGCCGAAATATATATTCACTTAATGATTGTAAACGTGAGGTCAAACCGTCTTTCTCCTTCTGTCTCATTTTTCCAAGGCGGGCTTCACCTAATGCTTCCAAACATGGCGTGGAGACGGCTTGCTCTTATTATCCTAGCCTTGTAAAGCAGGCTTTACCTCATGCTTTCGAGCGTGACGCGGGCTTGCTGTTTGTATCTTAGTTTTGTAAAGCTGGCGCCACCTAGTGTTTGCAAACGTGAAGTGAACGTAGCTAGCTGTTTGTACCCGAAGCGATAATACGATTAAAACACAGAAGCTACTGTTTTTCTAGAGTACAAACTTTTATGCAGTGGACTGCGCTTCAAGTACCTCGAAAGGTAGAAAATCCAGCGAACCGGTGTGAAAATTCTAAGGTACGATCCTCAAGACGATATTTCGGATACGGGCTCTAAGCCACCTTGTAACGCCACCTGACGCATGCGAACGTGAGGTGAAGCCAACTTGTTGTTGCTATCTCGGTTTCGTAATGTGGTCTTCACTTAAAGCTTCTAGCTAAGGGGTGAAGCCGACTTGGAAAATTGCGACGCGAACCGAAAGAATGGTGGAGAGAAGTGACCAACTCTAACAAGCGGGAAATAGCGCCAACGTTGGACCTCAACCTGTTGGGCACTCGCCACAGTGGCTCGCAACCTATAGAATGGGATGGGGTCACAAACATTCAAAAAACAACACTGAAGATTTCTAAGTTTATTCTGTACCAGCTTTCGCGTAGAGGGCTACGCTTCTTCAGGTAAGGTAAGGTTGTCAAGTCTCGTACTTGATTCTCGACTCTCACTCTTAACTTGACTTGTTTTCCTCGCACTCTCCCTCCACGGTTTGTTTGTGCGAATAAGCTATTATTATTATGATTAATAATAATAATACTATTGTTACTAATTATTATTATTATTATTATTGAGGCGATAGGTAACACGACGATCGTGGGGAGATATGTTTGAGGTACGATACACAATCGGGGGTCGAGGTACCTTCGACGTACAATGGGAGAAAAAAAAACTGCGAAATGGAGCCCATTGCAAAGGACATTGTAACGAAAACTTTCGCACAACCCGAGATCGGTATTATTTTACAGCGAGCATTCGGTATCATAAAAAATATGATGATCGCCAAAGTTCGACACCATTTCAGGTTTGTGTGAGCCGCAAACTGTAGTGCCCCAGGTGTGTTATGACAACAAAAGTCGTAGTAAATATGCCTGAGCATGGGGCGAACATGAACTTTCGTTTCGCGTTCTCTCTCTGTGTTCGCCCCACGCTCAGGTTTATTTACCAGGGAGTTTGTCCACCAGCTGATCGGCATTTACGTCATTTTACTGCTTTGTATTGTTAACTGCTGGATGGGAGAAGACGCAATGCTTGACCACAACGCATTTCGAAAATAGATGACGTTACAAACTGACGCACACAAACTGAGTTGTCGTCATGGCCTTTTTGAGTGCTTTACTTTACTCCTTTTTGCCATTTTATCTGTTAACGAAAATCCGAACACTCTTATGATGTCATTCAGCCCAAAAGGAAACTATGCGGGTGATGTAAGGATCTCATCATTATTTAGCCTTGCTGATGCGGAAGATCCTTGGAACCCATGCGGAAGCTGCTGCTGCTGATGATGATCGAGATTTTACGGTTAGGTTCCAAGGAGAATCTCACTGTACATTTTGCTGCAGCGTACATGGGCGGTCGTATCCGAAACCTGCTCATGACTTCTTTTGCGATGAAGACATTTTATTATTCTATATTTATCACTAATGTTGAACCCATCTATATTCTACCAAATCCTATATTTTATCGACTTGAAACAATACTAACATGGGCAGTCTTATTGATTTCTTTTCAGTAATATTGTCTTGCTTATCTCGTGACTCATTCTTATAAGGAGGTCATGGTGGCAGGGTAATTCCATTTTAAATCGACCAAGGTCCGCCGATGACATGTTTTGATTTCAGTGAAAAAAATATATGTTGGCGACGACCTTAAGTGAAGACGAAAGCAGGGGGGGGGGGGGGATATGTTTATTAAGAAAAAAAGAAAGGGACGAAAGCAGGTACCCGGAGCTTCCTACGATCAACCAGTCCGCAGATGGAGAGGGGGTAAGATGGCGCCGTCTTGGCGACTTGATTTTTTCTGATGACATTCCATTCGCGTCACAGCCCTCATAGGTAACACACGTAATGCCTGGGCACTCTGCAATACTTATACGAAGTGAAAATAGTGTCACTTCAAAGGGGCGCTGAAGAAAAAATGCCAAAGTCAGCAGATATGACAAAAATTGTACATTGTTTTAGCGCTCATAGCTTGTCCGCGGCAGGTCAGATATCCGTAAATGAAGTATGCTTTTAATGCGCAATTTTTTTTCTATCGTTCAATATATAGAAAACCATTCTAACTTGTTTCGTTGCCGAAAGATATGTCAGTAAAGTTAGGTGAGAGCAGAAAATTGCCGATATTTGGTATGGCATACCTCAGCTGCTGCAGTACTTATTCCAATAATTGTGCGGTTACATAAAGGCCAACGTATACCCTAAATCCAGCTGCAAAAATATGTTGCACTATTTTAGTAGTGTGAACGCAGCGAATTTTTCTCTGTGCCCAGGTTTCGCCGTTGTGGCCTTGCACTCCGGCTCCACTTTGGAGTGGCACACCATCGCGCGTTTTGAATTGCACTTGCCTTCGGTCTACCTGATGTTGCATTGATTCCCGCTGCAGGCACTTGTATGTCGACATGTCCACTTCGGCATTCTTAATTACGAGCAACCATTTTATATGCCGTTGCGAGACCAACAGATGGCATTTTATTACACCAACATTTTATTATGCCGCAGAAACCAATATCTGACCTGCCGTCCAGGAGCTATGAGCGCTAAAAAATGTGCAATTTTTGTCATATCTTCTCACTTTGGGCATTTTTATTCTTCAGCGACCCTTTAAAGTGACACTGTTTTCACTCCGTACAGGTATGCTAGAGTGCCGAGACTTCACGTGTGCTCGCGATGAGGGCTGTGACGCGAATGATATAGCATCAGTAAGGCTGCAAAGGCGCGAGAAAAAATCACGTCGCGAAGACGGCGCCACCTTACCCCCTCTCCATCTGTGGACTGGTTGATCGGAGGAAGCTCCGGGATCCTGCTTTCGTCTTCACCTGATGTCGTTTCGAACATATATTTTTTTCACTGAAATCAAAAAATGTCATCGGCGGACCTTGGTCGATTTAAAATGGAATTACCCGGCAATGACTTTTCGTTCTCCTCGACGTATTAGTTTTAAAATTACGCTGAACTCTCTCTTCTTCCACTTCTCGGCTATATCTTTGTGGTTCTCTAACAGACACGTCTGCCTTCATCTCCCTCTTCTTGCTTCTTCCTCAGCTGCCTCAGCACAAAACTAAGCCCAACCCAAATTTTTCTGTTTGAAGGGATCTCTTCACCCTGCTCCTTTGAAATTATTTAGACCTTCATTACATCAAACAGTGACAAGTATCCTCACTTTCGAGACGAAAACTGGTTCGCCTAAAAAAAATTAACTATTAAAAATTCGCGTAGAAATAATAAGAATAGATAAGCTAGAATGAAACTGCGCGTCTCCATCACATCAGTATTTCTCCGAACCCCACCGAAACAAAAATTTCCTAGAACCGTGATTGAACATAACAACAACAACAACAACAATAAATGAAGAAGAAGTGGTGATGACATGCGATGGGATGTGATTGAACATAAAATGGCCGATAAGTGTCTGCTTATCAGTACTTTACGCCATGCGATATCCTAGTCGGAACAGTTTCTTGCGACAGCATAGTGTGAAAGTAAGGGCATTAACCATTACACGAAAGAACTGTCGCCGCCGTGAATAAAATAAAGTGTATTCCGTCAGGCATCAAAGGGGCCTCGTCTCTAAGAGTAAGATGGAGGAGGTCGTAACAGGGTTTTGCTTTATACCGTGCCGCACCCTATATTACCGTAACCCCATAGGGCTTCGGTTTCTCATTCTCTCATACCTAGCGCTGAAGGTAAGAGAAAGTGACTCAATAAAGCGAAAGTGTTCCTCGATTCAGCAGTGCCTTTATTTAGGCGCTCTGACAGCAAGAACATTCTATGACGTCTCTCAGAGCTATTTACAGCACCGGCCTTGTTTGAAGGTGATTGGCAAAAAGAAAAAAGAAAAAGGAAAGAACGGAGGCCGAAATAGAAACTGATAACTAAATAACCCAAGCAGCAAAATGTACTGAAAGTCGAGTGCAATAGGGGTGGACGGGTAGGTGGAAGGCCTTGAACAGACTGATGAAACTAAAGAACATTGATAAGACACATACCGTCCACCCCTATTGCACTCGACCTTCAGTACATTGTGCTGCTTGGAAAGGGACGGAAATGCACTCACAATGCAAGTCATTCAGTTTGATTATGCATAAAAAAAAGGTGAAAGAAGAACAAACGGAAGCCACAACAATTGATAGAAGTGCGCGCACGTGCGGGTACCAGCGCGAGACATACTGGCTCGCGGTTTGAAATAAAACGTTTTGAAATCCGCACGCCTCTGCAGTGCCGCGGTGCGGTAGAAATAAAATAACAGCGTTGATAACGTTACGCGTAAATGTTTCCTAGAAATACAGTGACCGCGGATGCGTAGATGTACTCGATATCCGCGCGGATTCGTCGTGGATACCGTACGGATGCTGACACTGCCAATATTATCCGTGCTCACTGTTCTGTCGGAGCCCTAACGAACACATCCGCATTCCATCCTTCCTCATCGTCATCTCCTTTATTCCTCGTCGTCTTTACAACACAACACTCGCCTCTAACTATTGAGGCTTTCTTCGAGTGCTTTGCCTGCCTGAGCATGGTGGCAGGTTACTCGAAGGGTTTGGGGAGTCCTAGGCCGACTTCACAAGGAACTGCGCCGACATTTTGCCTTAGAGGATTCAACGAACACGAAGAATTTTCTATGCGACCTCTGGGTCATTGCTTGCAACGATTATCATACAGGTGATGTTTCCTTCTCCCGTGAGCGCTTAGATACAGCCTGTTGTATCTCTCTCTCTCTTATGGGTTATGCGCTGTCAGTCATGCTTACAACGACGCCGAAGTATCAACATCGAGAGTGACCATCAACATTTTTTTTTATTTCACATAATCTTTACAAAAATATTACGTAAGATAATCAACATAGAAAGAAAGATAATCGGGTAGAACGTCTCTCCACAAGGCGTAGAGGATAACTTGTTTGGAAACGCATAATCGTGCATGCCGAATCTCGATATGCAAAGATGAAGGGAAAGAGAACCTGTATGATATCTCGTACAGGATATACCACCAGTGAGTTCTTCACAGTGTGCACGAGGTTACCCTTGCTCCTGTTCTCCTCTCATGTTCTCTTCCACACCACAATCACCTTCGTTAGGTGGCGGGAGTAGGCTATAGACTGTACGTTTACTCGATATCTTACTTTTTTTTTCCTTACGCGCAGGAAGTAAATGTTTCCCGCAAATTATAGTCCGGCGTCGTCATGCCCAGAAAGAAGAAATGGTGAAAGCGAATAATTAGGAAGACAGGTCCGAAAAGCAAATCGCAACAAGTAACGACCAAGATGGAGAAAATCATGCGGAAGGCAGAAGCGGGAAGGCAATTAGGCAATTTTGTCGAGTAGTTAAGCCACTATATTGTCTATTAATGAGACGGCGCCTAGGTGCGCCTAATAGATTTGCAAATGAGGCGAAGTGGGACAGACGGCGACAGACTGGGGTTATTAGTCCCACTACCGAATGTGCGCGTACTTCACTATGAGGAAGAAGGAGTAAGGTGGACTTTTACTCTCTTTTTATTCGTTTCGGCTGGGTTTCGCTCCTTGTTTTCGCACATTGCTCGGGATTTCTCGTCTCGGGCTACCGCGCCGACAGTCCCGTTGAGCTCCAAAGAGAATACAAATTGTGGAAAAGAGAGTGAGGAGAAAGCAGCTTCCTCTTCCTACACTTTTCTTGGAGACATCAAGGAGTTTTAGTACATCGGAAACACTCTGCACTCTAAGAAAAAAAAGGAGTAAAATGGGGAGTAATTTCAGCTTCTAGTCCCGTAGATTGGAATTACTCCACATTTTAATCCCCTAGCCCCGACATTTACTCCCCAGGACTGCAAATTGTCACTCAACTTCGCGAATGGTCTTCCGAGTGCAACAGTCTACGTAAATAGACTGTGGTCAATTTGATGGCATAAGTCTGTATAACTCAGCAAACTTAGAAATTTTGCACCCACACAGAGTGCATAGCATCGTCCATAGCATATATCCACGCGACCGAACGACACGTGGCTTGCGTTTCTTCTGTACCGCAATATTTCCACATACAGTTTTGCTCCTTTTCCTAGTCGACGTACGGTGACATAATAGTTATTATTTGTTTCTTTTCTTGATTTTTTGCGCGGTAATCAGTTGTGCGTGGATTGCACCGTGACAAAAGTTCACTAGCACTCCAAACAAGTACTGGAAGAGTCAGATCGCCGGACGTAAGAGCGTAGAAAGTAGCCGGACCTACGTAATATGAAATGCCGGAGTGTGGGCACAGCTAAAGGGACAGGACGAAAGAAATAAAATAAGAAAGAAGGAGAATAAAAAAGTTTAACTCGTTCCGCAGCAGTACTCTTGAGACATTTGAAAGCTGGGGTTACACTCTCGAGAGGAATGAAACATCCAAGTTTCACCACCTGCCTGCGTATTCCACTAAACGTACTTCGCCTGCCGTATTAAGCTAATAGCATCGAAGTCGCATTTGCTAGAGTAATCGTGTTAGCAATTAACATCCTTCCTCACGGACAAATGCGCGCATATTTTATGGAAAGCAGGATTATGAATACGTAATCAATCCTAATGAAGGTAGATGGTCACTCGCTTTTTTTAAAGAAAACTCCTTTCCGTTTCACTGTGTGTAGTATTAGAGCGCAGAACAACGCACGCCCACGCAAAACGTTCTGAAGAATTTGAAGAAACATTTATCTTCATTTGACAGTTGCCCGAGAAGGTCATTAGGTTTTTTGTGCATTCTCATATTTTATCCCTAATTACCGATCATTCGTCTCTTGCAGGTATATTCCTCATCCCAGCTGCGTAATCCGTCATTCACAAATGCGCATCAACCGAAATTGATGTTGGAGAAGTACGTAACGCGTTCAGATAATTTGTTTTTCGAATAATTATACTGGATATGCCGCTTTAGTGCCCGCCATATAGGCCGTGAATTTACAGAATACAGACTTCCTGGTACACTTATCCTTTCTCATGCAGGTGTATAACGGACACATGTTCCAGCACGAGAGATAGCAGGAGAATGTTGCGCAGTAGCCCCTCACTGATCACGAAACTCAGGAATTGCAAGTGAAGCAGCCCTGGGACTGCGAGTGAGCTAACGCACTTATATTACGAATGATCGTTATAAAGATAGACGCAACTTCGAGCTGCTTCCACCGGGAAGAAAGGAGGAAATAATTCGAAACGGGGAATCCCCAATGAATGATAGCTCCCACGCGAGCAATTCTTGCCTAGGTGTGCATTTTTACGGTAGGAACGCTTAGAGAGAGAGAGAGAGAGAGAGAGAAAGGAGTCTTCTCGTGAAAGACGGGAAATCGCATCAGGACCTAAGCGAAAAGGTGCTGGCGGAGACAGGGAATGATGGAAATAAGATTGAAAGAAAAGCGAAGTGAATGAAAGAATGCATGAATAATTGACGTACGCGAGCTGCTACATCACTTTGCACTCTCGGCGACTTACAAGGGCTGCGTGGTTCACGTGAAAGCGTCTGTAGAGCGTTTGATGCATTCGCGTGTGGAGGTGGTTTGACCGAAAAACGTCCTACGTGGCAACTTGGCGATTAAAGGTGAGGAACTGGACGCCGTCACATGTTTTCGTTTGTGCAAGAGGTGTTATAGTGGTTCGTTATGTTGCAGAGTGCTACCAGCCTTGTTTTTGACCGGTAGTTACCGAGTTCGATTCTGCAATCCTGGTGACGGCTCGTATGGTCCCTTCCTTGAAACTACCCCTGTTGCAATCCTGTCTTCAGCCCACCGATCGTCTTCTTAACCAAGCATAATTAGTACGAATTCGACTTCAACTTTAACTCACATGTTGCAAAAGACATACTTCCTATGTGGGATTGCTTTGAATATCACTATGCCATGCAGACAATCCAGAGCCTTGGTTGTGATGCTTCGGTGATTGCTACAGTCCGAGTTAGATGACAGGCTGTAGGTACTGTCGTAAAAAGTTGTGGAGCTCCGTTTTGCAACCTATAGTTCCGCAGTAGCTACATAGCCTCCAGTTAATTTACCAGGGTTAAGGATTTCATTTCATACTGGGCCAATTCTTATCGCTGAGAATGTACGTTTGGCACGCATGATTCGCATGTTTTGCACTATATTAGCCATATTAGCCTTCGTCCCGATGAAGCACAGAACTTTCAAGATTCGTGAATACACAGCACACATGAAAAATATCGTCCGTATATGGTATGAGTATCACAGGCGTTCGAGTATTCAGTATGTCACATATCTTGGTGCACTGTATTGAACATCCCACGTGGATGCGGCCCTGAACTCTGTGGTACGTAGTTTCTGTTTCTACTTTGCCGGCTGTCCAGCGTTGTGTTCTTTCTGTTTCGCGTGGTCTCTGAGGAAAAGCATTCGTACGTGGAAGAGCTATGACGTTTTTCGCATCTTTAGGAGAAATCTTTCCAGGGACAGTAGTGCAAGCAACACTGCCCCGCTACCATTCAACAGTATTCCATTGGAAAGTGATACACGTATTGACGAGAAAAAAATCTTCAGGGGGAACAGCACCGCAAAGAATACTGCCCCGACGACCGTTTGACGCTAACACCTATTTTTTTGGAAAATCTAACAACTAATTTTAGGGCAAAAAATCTTCTCGCGGATAGCGCTACTAATTCCCTCTGAAACGGTTTTATTCACAACGATTACTTGTGTCAGGCGTGACGTGATTTTCATCTGTGACGATGTTACAGATGAAAATAAGTTGCCACCTATTTACACGAGGGTGACATGCCTCTGCCTTCAAAGCGACCTTTCTTCTTGCATTTTGTTCCCTTTTTACGATGTACGTTCGCAAGTAAGTTCGCAAGCACTGAAGTTATGCCATTCTTGCTAGAAAATTATGAACAGCTTCACCCGGAAGTTATCAACCTCGACTATGTCGACACAGGTCCTCGCAGACGAAAATGCTGTCTCACCCATCGTCAGCAACTGTCTTTCGAGATACTGCCTCACCTCATTTCCAACACGGTCGACCAACATCACCACGGAGTACCACTGCCTGGACTGTATGGTGTCCCTGCATCGGGCCTTCCAGTAAGCTGCTTCCGCAACTGCTGCGAGCAGAACCCGAAGCTTGTCTTCTGTTGTACCGTACGATTTTGTTTGGAGCCCAACAAGGAGCCGCAAGCGATATTTTCGAGATAGTATTGACCATACTCAGCGGGCCACAGGGCATTCACGGAAAACATGTACTGGGGACTCTTCTTTTCGGCATCGCACGCAGGTGGATATTCGAGAGGCTTCCCAACGGCTGAGCCGATCTCGCGTTGGTAGTGCATCCCAGGCAGTGCGCTATCGCAGATCTTGAACAGAACTTGGTAGCCATAGCGGCGCGACGGCGCCCCAGCGGTATCCAAGATGGGGTTCATCTTGAATGCGGGCCATAACACGCGCCTCTGATACTTCTGCTGGAGGCGTTTCTTTGTCATCGACGCCTTCTAGGCGTTGTATTGTGGAGTAGTCACCTAGGATAACAGCGTAATGAGCAGCCGGGGTTTCCGCTTTAGAAGACATGTTCAAGGAAGATCGAGGTAAGACAACTAATTCGTCTTGCCAACTGTAGGATGGGACAAGCGTAGGCTTGCCCACATTAACAACAATAACAATAACTCGTATTGCCAACTGCAGAATGGGACCAGCGTAAGTTTGTCCACGTCACGCGCCAAAAATAAAGCGCCACCTGCGGGAAATACAATAACTAATTGTAGTATTGTTGACTGATTACATGAGTCACAGAATTAGTGAGCCCATCTTTCTTATCGTTTCTACCGACCATACCCTATACCCTTAAATTACTGAAACGCTTTATTTTCCTCAACAGCGTCAACAACTGTGGCCAGTTATAAACAATAACTGGTATTGCCAACTGTAGGATTTTAAGAAAACATCTAGGGAACAGTATCGCAAGCGATACTGCCGCGACGGGGTTTTTATCAGCCGCGCATTCAAAGACACGGCCCACCCGGGGAGCGAGCGCCGTTATCCAGGGGGCCCTTCTCCAAAATATGAAGGACCACCTCACTTTCGCCTCCCTCCACCGCATACGCATAGTTGAAGTGATTTAAGAAAAATCTTTCAGGAACAGCACCGCAAGCGGTACTGCCGAGACGACCCTTTTATCGGCCGCGGATTCAAAGACACGGCCCACAGGGGGCGGACCGCGTTATCAAGGGGCCCTTCTCCAGTATATGAAGGATCGGCTCCCCTTTGCCTCCCTCCACCGCCTACGCGGAGTTGAAGCGGTACTGCCGAGACGACCTTTTTATCGGCCGCGGATTCAAAGACACGGCCCACAGGGGGCCGACCGCGTAATCAAGGGGCCCTTCTCCAGTATATGAAGGACCGGCTCCCCTTTGTCTCCCTCCACCGCTTACGCGGATTTGAAGGGAGACCAGAGCACATCTTATGTATTGCCATCATGGTGGATGACCAGCCATATCTTCGCTGACACATCTTATGAGGTGAAAGAAACATTATTTCCCGGTACACCACCGCAACGACAGATATATGCGTGTATTGTCATCAAGCAGGAGAGCTACCTATGGAGGTAGTCCCCTTTGGACAGACACTAACGACAGGTATATGAGGGACGATAAATATATGTGCGTATTCCATTATACAAGACGTTTCTGAACTGATTGGGTGGTGCCTCCTTTTCGTCGTGCATTACTTCCGACGGTGTGCAGGATACGATGCGAAGCGCGCCCTCTGGCAGATGGAGTTGATTACCAGGGTGTCGAACTGAAAGGTTTTTCGTTCCGGTTTTCGTTCCGGTTCTATCATAAACAGTCCGGCACCGGTTCTGCTCCAGAGCGAAAAAATAAGGGTTCATACCGGTTTTGAACCGGTTCCGCTTCTGGTGGGCATATTCATTACCAGAAAAAAAATCAATGTTGCAAAATGTAAACCCATTTATTCCGCACACATAGTATTTAATATTAATAGGCAGCTGTGAAATTGGTAGCTCCTGGTTCCTGTAGGTGACTATCTGTTCAAATAGGCTTTCCCCTTTCTTGAAGCCCATGATACAGACGGACTTGTCTGTCGTGATGTCATACGTAAAGTACTTCCTTGCTGGATTGGTGCGATCGCGTCCCATCCGAACGTCTGTTGCTGCTTCGTAGCCAGCAAGCACCACCGCACGAGTACGACGCAAATCGAGGAACACCTTCACTTACAAACGCGCTCGACGGTTCCGTATTCTTTTCTTCGTGTCCTGTCCACACAAAAAAGCGCCAGTTCGTATGCGCTTATCCTCGCGGATACGTAGATGCATTCAACTTCGTTGTTCTCAAACAAGGGACGCGTTGCGCGACATTACCGATAGAGAAGCCGTTACGCAGCCCCCTTGGGTTGTGTTTAGCTCAGGAGGGTTTGGGCGGACGAAATTAAAACGAACACTACGGCACATTGGTAGAGAGTCACAACCGCTCACATGTACCTGTAAGTCTATGTGCGCGAACGATAAGACGTTACCAAGGGGTCATAGTATACCGACATACATTCCACCGTAACCGTAACCCTCGTAAAGTATCCGTGACAAGACTTCAGAACGCACGACGTCAGTTTCATTCGCTCATTCGTAGTCCAAACCGGCGAAGCTTTTCCTTGGACCGAAAACCGTTAAATAATTTTTTCGGTTTCCCTCCTGAACGAAAAAAAACGTATACGGTTTCGATTCCGTTCCGCTTCGCACTAATATAGCGTTTTTGTTTTTTTTCGGTTTTCGGTTCTGGTTTTCGGTACGCTCCGACACCCTGTTGACTACTAACGCTTCCTCGCAAGACGGTAGCGCATATCAAAAGGACGAGCTTGCAAGCACTGCTGGTTACTTGTACGGCCATCGATCGATGTGTCCACTGTAACAAATACGGAGTAACTGTAGGGGACGGACAGACACAATTATTAAGACGGACACAAGTAGAATGAACACAACCATTCAACTTTTACAATCTTGGAGGACTTCAACGGCTCCATGAATGATTTTGCTTATTTCGTAGACCATATCCAAGGGGTGTACCTGTGATGTCCGAGTTTTGGCGCAGATATTTTGTCCCTTGGTGAGCACGCTCATGCTGTTCTCTTAGAAACTGCTACAATAGATCGGGATGTGCTTTTTCTAATTTTGAAATACATCACCACCCTGCCCAGATTTTAACACCTCTAATGTCATCATTTCTTAGACAGTCCGCCTGGGCGACTAGAAATGCGCATTCGACCTGCGTGTGTCAACTAGTCGCCTAGCCTTTCTCGTTACAGTTGAATATTGTTTTAACTGATCCCTAGCTAGTGAACAGAGATAAAGAAACAATACCTACAGTGCAAGAACATGCACGAATACGTCGACATCCCGTGTATTCACACGAGCAACATACTAACGGAATATTCTAGTGGAAGAAAAAGCGAAAAGACTGCTCACAGAGCCGAAGTTCCGCCCTGTGTGTTAAGTTGAGCGTTCACACGGTGCGGAATATAGGGAGTGGCGTACTGCGCATTTAGCAGACGACACTTAGCAGACGACACCGTCAGCGTGTTTTCCTGTCGTCTGCTACGGAATATCTTGTGGCTGTGTAGCAGGATATTCCCAACGGCTAGCAGTGTATGTGAAGGCACGACGTTGAGCGCTCGCGTTCACGTGACAGCAGAAAGCTATGACGCTTTTCGCATCTTCCGCTTTCGGGAGAATGGCGCTCGTGTGAATACACGGATCCGCATATGTTCCTTTCTCAGAATGAAACTGTCCAAAAAGAAGAAGAAGAAGAAAAAAAAAAAGAGTTGACGAGCGCATAATAATCATCGGCCGCTCATCTTTTCCGCACTGACCTCCCGCCAGCCCTGCGTAATGTTCATTGCACCCATACAACTGGGCGATAGGCGCCGGGCTCGAGCCTAGGAAGCCAGCAAAATAGCGTCATCGACCGCCACCGAAGCGCCGCAAGCGACGTCCGGTTTGAGACCCTTGGGCGTCACCGTGACGTCACTATGACGCCATTCGGGAGCGTGCCTGTGGCATCACCGACCGGTTGAAGCGCGAATATAAGGAAAGTTCGACGAAGGGGCTAATCTGTGCTCGACAGAAGCGAGGCCAACCTGGCGTCACGTTGGACAGGCTTGGGATAACCTGCCAAGCGCATGCAACTTCATCAAAGGAAAAGTTGATATTGTCTGAACACCCAGTTTCTATAGGGTAACTTTCTGCGCTAAGCCCGTTCAGCAAATGCAAATGGGATTCAGGCGTGTTTAGGGTAATTTTTCGTGCTGTGTTTAAACGTTGGAAGCTCGTTTTTGCAACAGCGGAAGCCGTTGGGACTAAACGCCTGGGTTTGTTACATGTCTTTCACCAAGTGTTCAGTCTCGAATTATTATTGCCGAATGCTTTGTGAAATTGTACGAAGAGGTTATCGTGGAGCACGAAGACTCGACGAGTCGCCTCCGTCTGTGTGCCATGTAGTTTTCTACTTTTGTTTTATGTAACACCATGTTTTCAGTCTCGTAGCGACGGAGGTAAAGTAATGACCAAATTAATAACGTTTGATATAAATACGACAAATCCTGAGCTAATCGGCTTCTGCGCTTGTTATTGCAGGAGAACGAGATGCTGAAGATCGTCTCAGATAAGACTCAGTGCGGCATTTTCCTTTAGGTCACACAAAAGTGGATGGCATATTTGAATCAGTCATCCTGAAAAAGTCCTTTCAATTTTGATCGAGATGAGAGAAAATGTAGAAAATGCCACAGCCATACTTCAAGAAAGGTGCCTTCCTCGTAGCATACATACAAATGTTTATATACAGTGTGTAACGTGTATGAAACCTGAATTGTTCAAGAATTCTTTTCAACGCCCTTTCCAGGCACTTATTAACTACATCAGACATGACATCTAAGACAACTTCCACTCATAATCACTTCTTAATAGAGTATCACGCTAGACTCCCACTCCTACATCTCTTTCTCTCTCTCTCTCTTAGCGCTACCCATACCCAATTAACCCTTTCGCGAAACAACATTCCTCTCCAGGAAACTTTCGCCTCTAAACTTCCCCCCACGTCGAGGACCGAAAAACAAGAATGCCTTCGGCTCGAAGGACAACTAAATTACGCGATTTCTGCTGACGTTCTCATCTCTTCTGGGCACCTGCGCGTGCGGCATTAGACTATAATTATTTTGGGAAGAAGGAAAGTGAGGGAGGGTGCGATTAATCCTCGAAGATTCGCGTTACCCGGATACAAAATGGAGAGCGAAGACGTCGCCACCTAGTAGCTCATTTCTCGCTCATTAAGGCTAACCCTGCGGCGCTATACGAGTTGTGACCTTAAGTTAATTTCTATCGCGAGTCGGTTCGTTAATGACAGCTTTCCCTCTCTCTCTCTCTCTCTCTAAGCATAGGATCCCCACGTGGTTGTAGAGAAATTAGACGCGCTGACTAGTGCGGATAATTATTATCATGCTCTAACGCGAATATTTCATCTGACAACTGAGATTCCATGTACGTTTCTAGAAGAACGATGATTCTATGGGAGAATTCGGGAGAAGAAAATACAATAAATGTTGTTTAAAATATTATTGTATTCTAATCCTATAGGCCTATAGAAACACTTGAAGTGGTATGGCATGCAATGATCTGAAATATTATTGCAAATTGTGCTGGGTCTGATTTCATACTAATCACGGTCATGCTGTTGCTGTTGTTGTTTGTATATATTATTAAGAACAGATGCGTACTGCTAACTCGCTATTTTCGGCTCATGTCGTGTGTAAGTTTGTCCAGAGCTAAAACGAAAGTTGGTCGCTAATTCCATAACGCTTCATCGAACTGATACGAGGGTGGGTCCAGCTTTTCTTTTTCTTTTTTTCTGTCTTCTGGTTAATGCTAATGTAGCTAGTACAGGTTTGCAAACGTTTACAAAAAACGTTTACAACAAACGTTTACAAAACACGCGAGCAGCACACTTTTTCCTTGGTACGACATCCGGAGCAGGTGGCTTCACTGTTTCGGAGGAGTGGAAGGGTGATAGCGCCACACAGCGGTAGCTTCCTCTTCCCAGGCACACCCAAGCGACACCGGAACTACCTCTGTGTGTCACTAACAGCCCACTCTTCCACCCCTCCGAAGCAGTGAACTCACCTGCTTCCGGTAGCCGCTAGGGTGTCGCACCGAAGAAAAAGTACGTCGCTGGCGTGTTCCGTAAACTTATGTCCCAACCTGTATTCTCCAAACACACAATGAAGTCACAAAAAGCTTGTGTCTTCTCACCCTTCTGTCACAGCCTTCTCGCCTTGGGCGTGAAAGGCTGCTGTCACCCAGTTTTTGTCCAAAAATGTCGGCTAAAGGACGGTGAGCCTGTTCCTGCCCGAGGTCGCTTTTGTGTCAAAGGGCTTTCCGGGCTAATGCTGAACTCTGTTGGATAAACCAGTTGCTAATTGAACGCTTTCCGTGTCCGTCCTCCGTCTCCTCGCATTCCCATTGTGTTTAGTGTGCCCGTCCGTGACGCGTCCTGGGAAGCGTGCTCTCACTGCACTGACACAATGCATGACGGGGAAGCAACCGAACAGTATGCCTGCCTTTGGTCCTTTCAGCTAGCAGCCGTAATGTTGCTGCGCCGTCCTAATATGAAGTGAGACTGACAGACAAGGCGGACCCTTTTAGATGCGTCGGATCTATCGTAGTTCAAAATCAAGAATGCCGTAGAAGAGCAAGCAAGGCGATAGCGACCCGAGTGCACAGCCATCCAGCCATCAACAGCCCATTCTCCGCGTCGTCAGATCGAACATAGCCTACACAAATGTCACACAGCACCAAAGGAGTGTCAGGACGTACCGGTACCGGTAGCTCCTACAAAACGCAAAGTAACTGTGCTGTTCAAAATAAAAGAAATAAAATCATTCACGAGCGTAAAAACAAACAAACAAAAACAATTTAGCTTAAGTGCAATAATAACTTAATTGCATGCACATTTGGTTTGGCTTTCGTGGTCACATCGCGTATACAATACGGTAGAATGCATCCCGTATACGTTGATGCGCCAAAAAAATCAAAATCATCATCATCCTGTATACTCGTATTTCGTCCGGATGACAACAAGCCATCTGGATTCTTTTCCTTCCTTTTGCATGGAGGCAGAGTCTTGTGATGGAACGTACGGTGATGCGGTCGACAATAACCAAGAAGGTTAAGCAGTTACGCAAAAATTACTTTCTTGTATTTGTTGAAGGCATCATATCAAAATATCTGCTGCTGCTCATTTTCTGAGCTTATAACCGCTTCATTGCAACTTGTTATAGGAAAATTTAATGAGACAGGTATGAGACAGGTATGGTCACATGTTCAGGGGCTGCAGGATGACGCAACGATTATGTACAACGGTTATTTACAACATGGTGATCGATGAAATGATATGATATAGTTCACGGCGGCGTGCCCTTGATCGTAACGCAGCCACCTCGGGCTGAAAGCGACGGATGGAAGCGCCATCGACGAAGAAACCTGTCATCTCCAATAGCGAACAGTTCCCGCTGCAACTCAGTAGTGAGCAGTATGCGCGCTCTCCGCACCAAGCAAAAAATGGGCACATCTCGACGACGTTGCGCGACTGCCTTACAACGAGCCTCCCAAAGCACAACCGCGCCGCAAGCTGTGAGAAGTACACTAAGGCGGTGTGGGTGACGTTGGTTAAAGCGCACTGGGCATACTATGTTCGTGCTTCGTCGGACAAGGTTCCAAAAGACGCGAGCAATGCGGCAGGCAAACAACACGTGCATGTTTGTCTCGCGTTCACTGCAGTAAGGGCACAAATCTGTCGCTGTTACGTGCCACGAGTACAGGCGGTCCCGTGTGGGTTGCACGCCCCACGCGAAAGACCACATGGTGTCCCGCAGAAATCCAGGGAGCCATGTAAACACCGTCCATGCTATGTTTGACGCCTGCTCAACACGCACTCGAAGGCTCTCGCTCGCTGACACGGAGTCCAGCAACAGCGCACCAGCCATCGAAGAGGGGGAAGCCGCAACGAGGCTGCCATCAGGAACAAGGGGCGAGAGCTGTTGGTAGTACGTATGAACCGCGGCGTGAAACCCCAATGGTGCTACCGCCCGTGAACCACTGACAGGGTTTGGCCCGAGGAGTTCCACCCAGTAGGTGAGCAGCACTTTCGCCGGCGAGTCTTCCTCAGCGTGCACAATTCGCAACGTGGTGCTGAGAGCGATGCCCCGATTCATAAGCCCGATATCTGGAAGGCTCATCCCGCCCTTAGAATTCGTAAATGCCAGCATGGTCCGTAGGACAGGGCCTCTCCGCTTTCTCCAGAACAATGACAAGAGGCAAGAGTGCACCCGAACGACGACTGCACGTGGGGCAATAGAAACGTGACTAAGATGCCACAAGCGTCCCGGTAAGACAGTACGTGCGAGGAACGATCGTTCACAATACGACAGGTCAAATGCCTGTGTCGCATCACACTTCGTCTGGAGCTCCTCCAGCGCCCTGAACCAGTTATCGACCTTTGGGCCGCGGCAGTCGAACACAATGCCCAGTATTTTTAGTGACGCGCTGAACTGGAAAGGCAGTGATGAATACGGAGAAAAGCTCCCGAGTGGCATCAACTTGGTCTTGGCGAAGTTGAGCATCCCACCGGAAAGTGCAGCATAGGACTCGTAGACTCGAATGACCTCAGACGCAGAGCTTGCATCCCGCAGAAGAACCGTGATGTCATCAGCGTACGCACTGACCTTCCATTCCCCGGATCTGGGAAGCGGAAAACCGCGAATGCACGGGTTGGTCTCAATGTTCCATAACAGGGGATCAATTGCCAAGGTGAACAGAGCTGGAGAGAGTGGGCAGCCCTGCCGTACGCCCCTGGAGACTGGGAACTCCCTAGACAACTGCTGCATCATGTACAGGCTGCTGCGATGATTGCGGTACAGCTTGGCGATGGCACTGATGAGCCATCCAGGGAACCCGTACTCTCTGAGGACAGCGAACATGTAACTATGCACCACACGGTCGAATGCTTTCTTCTGGTCAAGTGAAAGTAAGCAACCATCCGGTACACGTGGAGTGGCGTAGCTCAGTGCGTCTCTCAGCCCTGACAGCGCGGTGTACATCGTGCGGCCTGGCACTGAACAAGTCTGAGAATGGTGGATTACTGCCGGGAGAGCATTTTGGATTCTATTGGTCAATACGGAAGTCACTATCTTGTAATCGCTGTTCAGCAGCGTTATTGGCCTCCAGTGTTCGGGACTACCAAGGTCGCCGCTTGTCTTCGGGAGCAAGACTATATGTCCATAACCAAACGACTCCGGGAAGTCGGCACCTTCGAAAGCCCTTCGAACAACGTCGAAGAGGAACTCCCGAATGCAAGGCCAAAACGTAGCATAGAATTCGGAAGAAAGCCCATCAGGTCCTGGACTCTTGCCAACTGCCGCACATCGGACCGCCATGTCCAGCTCTTCCAAACGCAGAGGATGTTCTAAAGCGTCGTGGTCGATCCGGGGAAGGACCGGAAGGCCCTCGAAGAATGAGCTTCGCGAACTGCTGACAGACTCGTCAGTGTACAAGTTCCGAAAAAAGCTTTCAAAGCCGGCGAGCACCTCCCCGGGGTCTTCAGTCACACTGCCGTCTGGTCTTCGGAAACGAGGAAGCTCACGCTGTTCGGTGCGGCGCACGGAATCCAGGTACCGGACCACGCCAGGGCCAGCAAGCGCCTGAGACCTGAAGTAATTTTGTCGCGCCCGTCCAGAAGAATCTTGAAGCAGTAGACGGTAGCGGTGCTGCAGCGTCGCGAGATACTCCTCCATCATGGGTGTCAACGGCGCTCCTCTGCTCACAATACGTATTTTGGCAGCTAAACGCGCAAGCATGGCTGTTCGCGCCCGCGCTTTCCGGCGTCCCCACGTCTGAAAGAGGTCGCGCACCCAGACTTTGAACTCATCCCACTCTGCTGGAGTTGGCGACCGACTTGTTAGGTACTCTGCGATTTTACCCTTGATCTCCGAAACAACATAGTCGTCATGGAGAAGCGAAGAGTCGAGACGCCAACGCACTGCATGCCCAGTGCTGCCGGGAAGCTGTGAAACATCTAGAATCAAGATCACAGCATGATGATCACTAACATGAGCGCCGAGCTGGGCAGTGCTGATTACGCTGCAGCCAGTAACGTACGGCTGAAGGTCCCCAGGTATGTAGAAACGGTCCAGACGGGACGCAGAGCCTGCACGTGACCACGTTGCCACGAATGTATCCCCATGCACCATCGTCCAGGCGTCGCGCAGACGGTGCTCTTGCAGCAACCGACGGAGCTCACGCGCGTTCCAAGTTGGGCGTCCGCGCCCGGGGCCACGAACGTCACAGTCAGAATCCACCACACAGTTAAAGTCACCACACAGGACGGCACCACTAGGTGGTATGAAACTCGTACGGAGGTGATAAAAGAAGGTGTTGGTGTCACTTGTGCGGGATGGAGCATACACGGTGATGAACGATAGCTTCTTCCCCTGGATAATGAAGTCGAAGCGCAGGGCGCGACCTTCCGCATCATGCCTCGCAAAGCAATGAGATTCTAGGCTCGGGTTGAGAACCACAACGCCCACACCACTCCGATGTACAGTCCCGAAGCTGAAAAACGCGCGGACGTTGCACCTCGCAGTAAAGCCAAAGACGTCAGCATACCTTGTGAAGTGCGTTTCTTGCAAGAAAAGTAGATCGCAGCTCAGGCTGCGAGCGAACTGAATAACGGAGACCTGTTTGGCGGGCGACCGGAACCCTTGGACATTTAAGGACATGACGCGGAGAGCCATAACAGTGAGGATGAAAGAGCTGGATACACTCATCATGATTCGCCGTCAGACGCAGGCGGCATGTGGACGCTAGGCGGGGAGCCCGTACGTGACTTCGTCCGACCACACTTCTTACGCTTCGGCATGGGAGCAGCAGCCGCGTCCCCAGACGAAGACAAATGCTGATGTTTTGCGGCTCGAGGCTCAGAGGAGTTCTCATCGACGTCCGAACTCGCGATGGAGTAGAGGGACGTTGAAGAATCATCCATCCCGTCATCATCAAGCACTGGCCAGGCCTCTGGGCCCAACAGATTGCAGTTTTCTTCCGTGCCTGCTTCAGAGCCACTGAGCTGGGGAAGACCGCCAGCCGCAATTACTGGCACTGTGATGTCGGGCAGCTTGTGAGTGCATGACGTGTCCAAGCCCACAGAATCAGGTACCGACTTAGGAGAAACAGCATTGTCCGTCACCCCAGCCGCCGATGCCAAAGCCGGGAAGTCGGAAACGCTATCCACAAAAGTAGGGGTAGCTGTAGCAGCAGTATCGTGGGCATGATCTCCGGTATCAGGCACTGCCGGTTCCAAAACTGGGAAGCCAGCAACACTGTCCACAACAAGAGCACGGGCACGACCTCTATCATCGGGAGACGGGGTCTTGGGCCTTGAGTGTTCCCCTTTCGCTGCTGAGGAATAGGACCGACGCAGGACGCAGTCGACTGTGGCATGGCTCTGACCACATCGAAGACAGGGGGCTCGGCAGCCCACCGTTGGATGACCAAAGACTCCGCATCTCTCACAGCGTGATACCTTACAGTCGCCTCGGAAGTGGCCTTCCGAGCCACACCTACCGCACACTTTCTTTAACCCTTTGTAGTCTACCATAGCACGGTCCAACCCAACCAGAAGGAAGTTTGGGACCGGCTTCCTCATATCGAACTTGACTACTCGGATTCCGTTGCGTATAGTTGGGCGGTCTTTGTAGACCGGGAACGAAAGATCCTTCACTATTCCATACGGTGCAAGGGCCCGCACAAGTGCGTCATCCGACACGTATTCTGGTAACCTTTTGACTGTCAAATACGTGATCCTTGAGCTTGAAACTGGGTCAAGAGGGACTTCCTTGTCTTCATACACCACCTTTGCGGCTTCGAGAAGAGTATCACGGGCTCGCCTATTTTTGGCAAGAACTTGGAAAGACAGACCACCCTGGTGTTGAATGGAGTGTACATTGTCGTGACCTACCAGGTCACAGACGGCATCCATGACGCCATCTACGGAAGCCTCGTCGGGCACGGTGAAGTTGAAAGCATGGTCCTTTGGGGGCCTTACGGTGCTTAGCGTGCAGGACAGTGCGGCGGACATCGTGAAGAACCCTGGGGTGGACTACGAGAAGTCAAACCCCAGGCAAGCGAAGTTAGGCTTAGTATAGCAGCAGGAGCAGAATGAGCGAACGTCTGTACAGATCAACGTCGTCGTCTTCTTTTTCGTCGTCTTCAACGTCGTCGTCGTCGTCGTCGTCGTCAACTTGTATCACCTATCAGACGCCAAACCTAGCGCGCTTCGCATGGATGCTGATACAGTTTCTCTTACTCGAATTGACTTTATTTCGCCTTCTCTTCCATTCGCGCCCCCTGTAGCATCGATAGCACGATCCGTCAATGCCAGACGTTGTTATTCTACAGGAGAAATCCCTTTGCACTGGGGAATTCCCGCTTCTGTATTACATTCCACGAAAAGAAAACAAGCGTTCATGCAGTTTTCCTTTTTTCTTAATAGTTGGGTAAACTCTCGCTCTATTTCGCCATATGTCGCGACAACAGCTTCCGCATGCATTTATTCGGGATCACATCCGAGTTTCAACGTAAAAGCCCTAATCTCTTGCTTTCCGCTTTCACAGTGTCGCGAACGATGCGCCATGTATAGCTAAATTATAGTAAACGCTGTATAACATTGCTATAATAAACGCAGGCGCCAAACCTGTCGCTCATAATCATTTCTCTGTCCCTCATAAGCGAAGCATTTTTTCATACAATAGCCACCATATTTGCCCTCGCATAGTCGGTATTTGTCACATCCATAATGGTCCTGTTGAATGTATCGCGAAAGGAGGATGAAGACGAGAGCGCACGAGTATTTGTTCGCGACCCGCGAGCTAAGCAATTTTTTTTTTTTTGGGGGGGGGGGGGGGGTAGAATAATCTGTTTGCATTCAGGGACGGACGCTTTTCTTTAGTCAGTGCTTTCCACAGGTCCAATGAACAGTTCTGTTGTTCATCGCGTGTTTTTTTTTATATCCCGTTTCCGCTTACTATTTATCTGAACCTGTAGTGCCGGGTATTTATTTATTTATTTATGTATTTATTATGAAGAGCCTCAGAAGATGCATTACATCAGGGGGGTAAAACATGCGCCCACAACCTACATTCGAGCACTAAACAAAAACTCAACTTCACACAAGGTAACAAATTCATCATGATTGGTTACAGTAGCAATATGAGAAGGTAAGCTATTCCATTCTCGTATACCACATTGCAGAGGAGAGTTCGGAAAATGTTCGGTAGATCCAAATGTCGACTGTAGTTTAAAATCATGATCAACACGGCCAGAGATAAAGTATGCCGGCCTTAAATATGTAGACTACATGTGGAATAATTTATGCATCAATGACAAACGTTTGATTAAGGGTATAGGTCGTACAACGCCGTAACAGAGCAACGACTGAACGGCCGAAATGCCCCGACTTTTCTTGATATTTGTGGACTATGTGTGACAACAAAACACACATTCAATTAAGTCATAGATCACTGAACCCGATGGTATGCAGCAGAGTCACTACATAAGCTACGCGTAGCTTATTTAGTGACTCTAGTATGCAGAACCCAGTGCCCTCTTGTATAGCGCGCATGGAAACCTCCGGAATTCCGTCATGGTTGAGGCGCCCTACCCGACTCGAGCCATACACACGACTCTTGTGCAGCAGTTCTATCCTCAGACATGTGCTGCTCCACTACGTTGTTCCCGTTTGAGACGAGGAGTTCAAAAGCGAATGCAAACAAGGTAAGAGGACAATGAAAAAATTGCTAGGAAGCAAGCGAGCTTCTGGTCTCGGGGTTTTACATTATGCATCAAGGTAAGAGGGCTTCAAATACCTGTATTCCTTATTGCATTGGAGGGCGGTCGTTTTGATTTTTGGGATAAGAATTGCGTTGACATAGTGCAACGCTGCTCTGTTATCCCATCCCAGGACATTTACACAGTTTAGTACAGTTCATTTGAAAACTAGTTAGTGCGCTGTCCACAGCAGAAACATTTGGTACAAAAAAAGAGAAAAACTTAGAACGATGGCGGCAACTATCGACGATGAATTATCGTAAAACTATCGATAGTTTCTCGACAGTATCGATGTACTATCGGTGGTTTTGCATCACTATATACTACGCGTTTCTTAGGTGGTTTTCTCTCAGGCTTCTGCTTCTTCAATGCGAAGACTAATGGCTCCGCAAATTCGTAGAGAATCCATTGGGACAAAATCAGTTTCGTTGAAGTGCCGTGAGCACACCTTTGCAGTGCCAATATTGAACATATCTTTTGGTGGTGGTTGGTGGTAAAATAACAAGGGGAGGTTGAATTCGCGCAAGTGAATTCTGCTACCTCCCCCCCCCCCCCCCAAAAAAAAAACATCCTTTCTCTTGGTGGCTATCAGCCATTTCTGTCTCGGGGAAGCTGTGGATAGTGACTGTAAGGTATATATTACGTGACATTAGAATGAAGTGTCCTCACACTAAACTATTCAAACCATGGAGGAAAGATGATTCAAACAGTCTGAGCGCACAGTCCGAGTGCAGAGTCTGAGGCGCATAACTGAGGCGGACTATCTGTCTGGTAAACAGTCACATGAAACGCAGTGCCACCTAAAGTGACAGTTGTGTGGGATGCTCAAATAACGAAAACTCAGATTCACCGAGCTGAGAAAAATCACATTTCGTACCAGTGTGTGACAGCGAGTATCACAGCGGGTTTCAGAGCAACAACTGCAATCATACTAAGCTTTGATTTTGTACCAAATGTTTCTGCCGTATAAAGTGCACTGACTAGTTCTCAAATGGGTTGTACTGAACTGTCTAAACCTCCTGGTACGGGATGAAAAATGCAGCGTTGCACTACGCTAACGTAATTTTCTTGCCCAAATTCGAGAGGATCGCGTTCTGTGCTTTCAATGCAATAATGAATACAGGCATTTAAAGTACGCTCACCTTATTTGGATTTCCTTTTGAACCCCCTCGTCTCCCCACGCAAATAACATAGTGGAACAGCCCATGTGTGAAGCATGACACACGACAGAACTGTTGCACGACAGCCGTGTGCTTGGCTCGGGCCGGGTAGGGCGCCTCAAACATGGCGGAATGCCGGTAGTTTCCGTGCGTGCTACGAGAGGGCGCTGTGTTTCGTATGTAGTTTTTTTTTTTTCTCTACGCGCGCTTCATAGCGCCCTCCTGACATCTCCTCCATATTCCTCCTTCCTCTTGCTTTCCTCTCTCGCTTCTTGATTGCTACACGCGTGGTCCTGGGGGCTTCCGTACGTTAAGTTTGCACATAGCTCACAGGAAGGGGCGTTAAGCTCGCTTAGTCGTGTCAAGTCATTGGCGCACCACGCGGCGAGCGGTGGCGTCGTGGTTGACGTAGTCGGGCACAGCAATCGACACAGGGTCAAGTCGTGGAAAATCGCCAGGGAGGCTATGTTCGGTGATTGTCGACATAACTCTATGCGTCGAGAAAAGTATAAGCGGAAGGCGCTTACTCCCCGTGCTCCCCGCTGTCCAATAGCAGCGTTCCACTTGCTTTTCTTGAGGCATCAAGTTATCTCGACAATCAGCGAGCATATCAGCACATATGTATGGCTTTGGTACTTCGTTTAAATTCTCTCGTGAAAACAACAAATAAACAGTCGCCTGCATAATGAAGCTTCGGTTATGTGTACTGGAACATCTCTTCCGTCCAACAAGAACGAGAAAAAAACAATCGTTTCATTGTTCCCTTTACAGTCAGACATCCACTTGCCTATGATAGCCAAGAACGCTGTCTGGAATGTACAAAGAGCACCCTACCTTGCATACCTATGATAAGCTTTAGCAATAGACCTTGGAACGTATATCAACCGTCTCCAAACCTCTTTTAGCAAGCAGGACTCACATACTGAGATTGTCTCTATAGCGACACCTAATCCATACGGCGCCATCTTTTCATTCTCCGTTCCGTAAGATCTTCTTAAAAGGACATAGCTTTCGCGTCTCGACGCAAATACGACGTTCGAGACAGCCCTACCTTATTAATAAGTGTCCTTAAGTTTAGGTAAAGCCGTTCTTCAATCAATCTTTAAATGAAAGCCTCGGTAGCTCGAGACAGGCGAGTCTCAAACTTGGGTATCGCGTCATTTTCAAGAAGGTGCTTCCATGATGGAGCGGATGGGATATGTCAGACAAGTGAAGGCTTCGACGTGTACACAAAAGGGAGAACGCGTTGTCCCTAGGGGGTCAGATTGATCAGTTTTTGAGAAAACGCGCTGCGTTCAGCAACAAAAGAGCATGTGACGGGATAAGATATGTGCTTTGGATGAGATGGGTCATCGTTGGGGGCCGTTCGGTGGAAGAAAAGTATGGAAATGATGTCACTTTTATCTAAGGGAGAGCTACGATAATGTCATTCGGGTGTGTCACTGTGGCGTATACAGTATTATTTTGTTGTAATACAGACAGGCTATATATAGACTCCAAGTAAGGAAGGGAATTCGGAAGCCATATAAGGATTGAGAGCAATTGCTAGTTTTATTACATTTTACATTTAAAAAGAAAATTGAATGGGAAAGCACTAGAATTAGACTTACAGTTACATTTAGGGGTCGACGTTTTGGCAGTCAGCGCTGTCTTTAAGCTGACTGCCGAAACCTCGACCCCTAAATGTAGCTGTAAATTTATTTCTAGTACTTCCCATTTAATTTGTTTAAATGTAATAAAACTAGCAATTGTTTTTAACCCTTATACGGCTTCCCAAGTCTCTTCATTACTTTTGTCGCGGCTGGTCGCGGCGAAGCGCAAAAAGAACGTAATTCTTTTGTGTAATTCATTAGTAAGAACGTAATTCGTTGGCGGACAAGGGGAGTGGAAGAGCGTTCTCTTTCGCTTCACCGCGACCAGCCGCGACAAAAATATGTAAACCGAAGCCAATTAATTGCTGCAACAAATGACCCGCTTCGGTGGCAGGTTTTTCTCTAAAAGGTGTCCACTGAAGGTCCCAAAAGGGGGTAGTACCCATTTTAATGCCGACGGCGGCCATAGAAGTTACGTTTTTTCATGAAACTCATTTGAATTTTTATTTAAATAATGAGCGCCTCCCACGCATTCAAACGGTGCGCAGCTTGTACATGTAAATATATGTCAATACATACCGAGAAATATTTCATATCTTTACATGAATAGATGAATACTTGTCGAAATGTTTCTTTTTCTAGAGACGACGAGCTGTCCTTATTAAGTAAACACACCTCTGCGGGTACATTCGGCTATATCTTGCTCTTTTTCCTCTAAAGGAGCACACGTCTAAAGCATCAATAGTCCGCGCACGGTCCTCAATCTACTCGATTAAAGAATACGCGGTGTCGTTGAAAGCTTAAAATTCACCGCAAGCGAGATGAAAGCAAAGTAAACGTAAAATGTGAAAGAAAAACAACGATCCTTTGGAAGTATAGCCAGCCATTCACAGAGTAGAATAATGTTGTCTCAGCACTCGAGCCAATGGCGAGCTTTATGTGTGTCTTATTTGTATCGCGAGACTATACTCCATACGTGACTGGTTTACGCATACCAATATTTTTCATCAACACCCGGCTCCCTCTGATGCTTTGCAGCTCCAATACAGAAAAGAGTGGGCTGTCAATTGGATGAATGGGCCTTCCGGTTGCAAACGGCGCCAGAGGTCTTTCGCAGTGCATTGCACTTACTGCGATACATTCTTACAAGGCGTCGAAGAACCAATAAACGACATCTTTTTACTTTGCTTTTCGCCATCGATTAACGTGTGCGCGGCTAACATCTTGAGAGAAGAGAAGTGTGGCTACTACGATTACATCATTCCGCGTACGAAGAATATGATAATGAAACTGAAAACGAAACTTGATGCCTCTTGCGTAGCATTATTCGAGCGGAACAGTGTTTGAGGTTCTGCGAGAGTTGCTACATTTCTGACGTAAAGCCAGAGCTAGACACTGAATCTAGTGGTGCATTGCCGTTTTTTGTTCTCTTGTATGTGCAGATTTATATTTTTTTTTATGGACTGGAGACATGAAACTATCAGTACATCCAACTCCACTGCGCGTAACTGAAGCATTAATCGATTTACGTACAATTAAACGAGCCTCGATAAATTGAAATTATGTAAATATTCGCGTTCGTCAGCGATCCATTCTTCGCGCACACTGCAATAATCCATAGTTCTGGAGCAAGGTACTGCTCTGAAAAAAAGAAAAAGAATGAAAGAGTACCATCAGGAACCTTACCCCGGTCATCGACCAGACCTTTGTTCTCTTTATTATCCTAGTCAAGAAGGATGATCCTTATCAATATCATCATAATCAATCTCTAGCTTCGCGGAAGACCGAGACGAAAGGTGCGTGCGATGGTGCAAATGAGGCGGCTGCTGATTAATAATCCTGCCCTGTCCCCGATAAGCAAAGAAAAATAAAAAAAAAGATGTCCGGGACGATAATAAAAGGGAAAGAGAAACGAGAGCGAGAGGGAAATATATCCAGCCCGAAATTGATTTGTCCTTCTGCGACTACAGCACCTCCTCTCTCTCTCTCTTTCTTTCCCTCTCTCATTTCCAAACATACGTACGTTTCCAGTCAAAGATTACGTGACACTTTTGTTTCGTTTGTTATTCATTTTCTTAGATCCTCATTCCCATCTGCATCTCTTCGTATTCTATGTTTTTTCCTGTTCAGCAGTTTCGACTTGTCAGCTTTCACGGAGTCTTCCGCAATTACCTTTTTTTTTTCTTCTTCTTCTTCTTCTTTTTCCTAGCTGTTTCTCTCCCATGTAAGGTACGACCTTTTGATTGTGTGCACCCGTTCTGGACGATTCGGAAAAGAAAAATGACCCCCGGGGAAATGGCAAAAGCAGATGTCTTTTGTTTTAGGAAGCTGGAAAAAGAGAAATAAAAGGGGTTTGAGAATGGGTTCCTTTGCAGAGTCACGTCTTGGAGAGCCGTACTTGCATGTTTGTTCGGGAAGCCCTTGGATGCACGCTTGCGTTTTACGGTGTACTAAACCGCACTGTTGTTTTTTACCTGGTGTCGTATTGCGGAGAGTCTCCGGTTGCGATTGTTTTCGAGAGGTTATCCTCTGGTGAGCGCTATAATGCCTGGAATGTGCCGACGTACGCTGCTGTTTGATATGTTTTTGATAGCGACCGTAGTTTCCCGCTGTATTTGTTACGCGCTACTTTTTCTAGTCTCCGTGCTGACGACCTCGATGCGTTGGTTGGATTATTGCTACGCAGGGGCTTTTGGGAAGCAAGGGAAACAAATCCACAGAATAGATGGTCATTATCCGGTATGTACCGTATTTTGTGGGGTTATGAACATTATTTTCCTGTTTGTTTGTTGTTGTTGTTTTTTTCTTTTTTTTCTCTCTCCGTGTTCTTGTTATTGATGCTTTGAACACAGTATGGTCTCAGACAGGAAATAATGGATGTTTTGAGATGGAGACAACTTGCGAATGTTTTCGATAACAAAAGAGATTATCTTGCGTGAAAACTAACTTTTTCTACGATGCTCAGTGCTTCCACTTTTTCCGTTCAGAATCTGTGCGATATACGTCGTGAGCTATTATGCTCACGCTGCCTCCGCATTCGACTGTTAACACTGGCCACGTGACTTCACGCTGCGTGGTGGCGCTGCAGTACTTCTCCTTGCGCGCTGTTGCGTCTCCTTATCTTAAGCGGCGCATGTGGTTGTCGGACTAGATTTCTTTTCGTTCTTGGAGTTGGACGGACTAAAAATAATACGGAGAGGTTGAACTTGCCACCTGACAAGTTCTGCTACGAAAACCAACAACAAGGAAAGAGAGATGACTAGGCAAGGCTGTACGGCGCACTTAACTTGACCAAGACTTTAGGATTAGTTCTTAATACTGTTTGGCCATGTTCAATAGCTATCTTTCGCCTGCCATTTGTTTGTTTGTTTAACTCTGCGAGACTTTTCAGAAATCCCAGGAGTCGAAAGCACAGTACCGTGCCTAATCTCCCGAACTTCTACACTGACGACAGCTTTTGAACATTCGAGATAAAGTTTTGTTAACTTACTCTGTTTATTTTGTCGCTACTTTGTTCCTTTTCCTTTTTTTTTCTTTTTTTCTAATGCGCCCTCTGCATCCTCACGTACATGAGACTTACACTCTCTTCGTTGCCGGCTACGGCAACCCCGCAGAAGAGGATAACTACTGGCGCCAGCGGGGCGATATTTAACGATCGTGCACCCACGCTCATACACTATGACGCTCGCTTGTAAACTCATTCGCCTCCCTGCTCCACAAACTTCTTGATCCCTTCGGCTTTTGAAGATGGTGCTTCGATGCCTTCCCACGCGCAATCACTCACTCCGCACTCGGGGCATCTTCGAACCCATCCCTCCAACCCCCCCCCCCCTCTCCCTTCCCCCTCCCCCGCACACACATGACTCCCAGGATACTTCGGCCAAGGAGGAGATATTAGCGCCCTTATTCTCCCAGTGTGCCTTCCAGCCCCCGAGAGCCGTCTATAAACTTTCTTTTCTTCCAGTATGACCACCGATAACAAGGAAGCCTCGTTAGGCCGAGGTACGGACCGGGGTTTTCCCAAGGGATTGCCCACACGCACAGAGATGCATCTTCGGCAGGAACCCGTCCCGAAACGCTACGCTTCTTTAGCCGGCAGCAATGCCGGAGGCGGCGTTCGTGCTTGCAGGAGCGAACGGAAATGAAACCGGATGCGGGATACTGGAATCGACGACGTCGTCCTTCTTAAAGTGTGCAATGTTTGTCGTGTTTCTATGCGGAAGAAATCACGAATTTCCTGTGCGGTGTTACGCGGCATTCTTTATAATACATAATATTACCTGACCTGATCACGAAAATAGGGCAGAGATGCCACGCTCCATAACAGGCAAAACATCACTAAAATCAAATGACTCAGGAAAAAGGTGCATTCCTGAGTTGTTTGATTTAATTGATTCTGCGCGTAGGAGGCTCACGTGTCTGTGTAGCTGTGTACCGTCCATGTTTGTAGCCGGCCTCGGCTAATTTCTTGTTGTTTACATAGTAAAGCATTAAAAGTCAATACTTGGAAGCACTGGACAGCCGGCCTCTTAGTGTTCCTAAAGTACTCGGGCCGTGGCACCCTCACTTCAGACATCGGAATGTTGGCGCCGTTGTGAAATATTTCCGGGACACAGGAAGCAGACAAGAGATTTTGACGCATGGTGTCAGTACATAACAGTGCATCGAGGCTGGCACCCATGTAAATTTTGCACAACTCCTGATTACTTTAATCGTTCTATAATCATGGTTTCCTCTTTTATGTCGTGATGCTGCCATGACATCATCATTCACCTCACTCATCCCTTGTGGTCTGTGCTAATAACCACCCTTTAGTGGTACGAGTGAGCTGCGGTAGCCGCCTCCACACTTGTGGAGCCCCCCTCTCTCTCTTGTGGCAGCCGACATTGAGCACTACGTATTGTCCTGCAACCGGTACCTCTCACCAAGACTCATCAACCGACGCCACTTGCGACAACTTGGCTACCCTAACGTCTCTTTGGCAATCCTGCTCGGCGCGGTCCCGCATAACCGGGGGGCGGTTACGACTACTCTCTTGAGCTTTCTTCGTGCCACCGGTCTCTCGTCCAGCCTCTAAGGCCCCTTCTGTGTGTGTGTGTTTTTTTTTTCTTAAAGGAATAGCAAGTCGGCCTGCACCTGACTAACCTTTGCTCCCTTTCTTTTTTTTTTCTTCAATAAAATATCCCCCTCCCTAACCTCCATATTATTTTAAACTCCAATCTAATCCGATCTAAAACGTGAAGGTTGAGATTCAACTAAGTTTATAACGAAGTATCGTGACGGGGAAAGGCGATTAAAGTTTACGAGAGCAAGGGTTAGTGAGAAAATCAATCGAGATGACGGGAAAAGCTTTCGATTTTGAATTTATTGTGATATCGATGAGGGAACTGGAAGTCGCCGAAATGATCAAATGTGAACACGTGAAGCAACGTACGAAAAATACAGAGATGCCTACGTGTCTGGTCTGCGGTTTAGGTGACGCAGTCAATGGAAACGACATGCCTGTCAGCAATGCCACCGAAAACGTAAAAGTAAGCCAGCACCCAAGAATGCAGTATAATGCCCGCAATTAAACAAGTAACCGTAGATGATTCTGGTGTGCCTCCAAAAGTCGAGCTGAGGTCGCATGTTTTCAGTCACTAAAGGGATAAGTAAAACTCGCAAAACCAAAACTATGTACCGTAAGCCTTCAAACATTTACTCTTCTACTATTCTAAAATAAGCGAGAACTTCTTGAGATGAAAGGTGAGGTAGACGGAACCTTTGAGATGATGTTGATGTTGACGAAAAATATAATAATAGGAAGAGATTGAATTCGTCACCCAACAAAATGCAACGAAATGCGATAGATACACATGCCATCCGCACCATTTTTGCCATCCACATACCTATAAGCGGTCACATTCGTTGCGTTGATACGCCTCCATTTTTAAAGCCAAACACCACACGGCGCTGAAGCCTGCCCTAATCCTCCCCTCATCCGGCGGCAGCACATACCACAGTTGAACGCCGAATCGGAAATAACGAAACAATGCAAGTTATTTCGAACCCGCAGACTCCTATTCTTCTTGCCCCAAACTATGCGGAGAGCTAATTTTTCTGCCTCGCACTTCTCTCAGTTTATCCACGTGTTATTGAAGTGTAAAGCGCACAAAAGTTTTGGAAAGCTGACTTTAGAGTGTTAAATAAAAGTAACATAATTATTCCTACAACCAGCAAAGTAGACGCGGAAAGCAAACAAAGAAGTACAAACAGTAAACACGAAGTAAACAAAGGAATAAAAGAGAAGCTGGCTTAATCTTTCCAACATTGTGCGGATCGCGTTCCAAAGTGGTACCTTTAAAAGGCCGTTGTTGGTGGTGTAAATTTTTGGCGAAAACAATTTTTGAAATGCTGTCAAATTTTTATCGGTGTGAAATCGCTTAACTTTGTCTTGCACTGTTACTGTGGTGGTTACAAAATTTCAGCGTACTGCAAACGAACAAACACGGTCGTTTCTATTTCACAATCAATCAATCAGTCGACAGTATGGGGATCATGTGGTGTCATGTGGCCTAGTAAAGCTACGGACGGACCTACACTGTGGTTGACCCCGTAAAGCCATCGCTTTAAAAGAAAACTGCGCAATTTTGCTAAACGAAAAACATTAATTCGTTCATACGATCACTTAAACCCACTCGAGACTGACTTATCCCTAACGTCACACTGTCAGGTCTTCAACCCTTCCATTACGGAATTAAGAAGAAAAAAAAATTATCACCATAATACTTCCCGAGTAATCCACTACGCCTCTTTTACCCCTCGTGTAAATAATAACAAGAACACAGACGAACACAAACAAGTTTTTCCTATATTCGTGCTCAGATGATACACAAGTGCGTGTTTCATTAGGGCGAAGGCAACTAATTGACGTTCTCGTTGAATTAATCTGCACCGGTGCTCACGCACAAAACAATGCAGCGCTCCCCCTAGTCTTTCTTTTTTCGACATCGTGTTGTCATTTTCTTTTTCCTCCCGTTACATATTAATTCCGCCTCCTCACGGCTTATCGTATTTCGTCAATGTATGCACCTCTCATTTTTCCTAGCCCGTGAATGCGAAGCAAACAAATTGGGACATCTGAACAAAGAATCGGCTTACAGGACAGCTCGTTAAAACCGGCCGTAACGACTACTCTCTCTCTGTTGCTTTCTATCATCTGCCATCGTGGCTTTGTAGGTCCTAATTTATGAGTATTAAGTACTAGCAGGTAAAACAAAACATGCTCCTCGTTCATAAAGCATCAGAATTTTTGTTGCTGCTGGTTGGTGTGTTACTTTATTTTTTCCTTTCCTGAAGAGAATTAAACATACCACTCTACGAACAGAATAGACTTTGGTTATGAAATGAGATCAGAGTTCTCGGATGAAGGCTACACACGGTAACCTGACGAGTTTCAGACCCTGTCCTTTAATCAGTAGAGTATGTACGTATTTCGCGTACGCATTTCCTGATAGAAAACACGCACATACGAAGTAGTTGAACACTGCCTGATGAGATAGAAGTATATGCACGAATGAGATGCATTAATGAGATACATGCATGCAATATGTACATTTGCTCGCAAGGTGCCTGAATAAAATGCACATCTGTATAGTGCTGATGGACGATTTTGTGTAAAATTGTAGATTTACACATAAGTATATCAGTCGCCTTACGCGTAAATCTACTTCCACCTGGTATTATAAGGTATTATTATGTGTTCCAAGCACACAATAAAATGAATGATACATTACAAAACCGCACTATTCGCGATTTTTTTTTTTTCCTTTGTGAGGGGGGGGGGGGGGGGGCTCCGAATCTAATTTCTTCCGTTCTTTCTTCCTTTCCGCTTTCCTTTATGAAGAGTGTTCCTACCCTAATGAATCGTTTTCTGTTTCACAAAAAAATTATATTGCTGTCGTTTTACAAGCTTACGTTGTACAGTACCGCACCCTTGCACTGCAACACGGTTCCCTTGGCGCGCACGTAAAACCCGCAGCGCTTAACATCCAATTATTCCTGCTTTACCAGTGGCTTAGACAATCCGTCTTCGGTGAGGGACGTTTAATTCGGTGCGCCGTCAGATGAGATTTCCGCGGACGTTAAATAACCTTCATCTGGGAGAAATTATCGACAGACCGACCACAGCGCAGTCACTCATGATCACACACGAAGTATCATTATCATTCGTACCTTATTAGCATTTTATGTTTACCTTCTTTCCTTCAGTCACCCTTTGCAGCAAATACGTTAAAACTGGAGAAATCAGAAACAAAAGACCACGAAGAAGGAACGATAACCACCTCGTGTTTACCGCCTTTCCATTTTACAATGTTGCATTCCCACCTTCAAGTTTATCCCTAAACTATTGCCTAGTACGCGATGGTTGATGCACGAAATACCTCCGAATAAGAGGTCAGTGGCTGGGAAATCGTTTTCATCACGCATCCTTCCAGATTGCTTCGTTTTCCCTCGTTTTGTTTCCTTCATACGTCTTCTTTATTTCTTCTTTTTCTTTTTCTGCCTCAAATTGCCTCGGTACCAGTCTATCCTGTGGCAGGGTTGTTTCATCGTTGTGGGCCCTTCCTTGCCATCTCATTAGTGGAGCTTTGTTTCCCTCACCACGGGATGTTAACGTTGGGCTTTATCGCGCGGCTATGCCAGACGCAATCTGTCATGATTGCCGCTCAAGCAGCACTCTGCCTAATGCATTGATGGAGTGGCAGAAAATGATGCAAATATAAGTACGTCTCGTTTAGCTGAGATGAGAAATTGCAATTTCATCGGGCTGTGGAGATCGTGAACGTAAGTCGGATAAGCAAAGTACGTTTCTGTTGTAATGGCGCACTTCTGTTAAGCAACCGAGAAGACATACGACATTTATGTGAAAGGCAATTTATGCAAAAGCACATCCCTCTAGCTTCGGTAAGGGAGTGAAAATGGAGGGAGTAAAAATCAGTGTAAAAGTAATACAGCGAGTCTCGTGTGTTCGTTAAACAATGGCGGTTGATAAAAGGGCACCAGCAATGGGATTCGAACCCATACGCTCGATTTCCGGTCAGAGATTCTACCGGTTACATCGTACTAGAAATGCTCTCACCAGCATACCAAGCCATGCTAGCAAACACACAGGCACGCCGTCTCACCCTGGACATCCGTTCTCTCTTGAGACACTTTCTCACTTGAAAGTTTACACAGACGAACAAACTCGTGCCGGGCGTCGTCTTTCTCATGAATTGCGACTAGTCGTTTTGAGGCTTTCGAGCCGTCTGGGTCATTCTACGTTTCGCTGTCTCATCTACTATCCGTGTGTACATGATGACAACCTGACCGCACCATTCACCACAAAGATGTGGATGTCACTTCCTGTTGGTTTGAATGTTGAGCGAAAATGGATCTTGCGCGTGTCTGGTGTTGAACTTGAGTTCCCTTGTGAACGGGGTGCCCGTGTAAAGTCCGTAAATGATGGTCGCGTGCGTGTTTTGTCTGTTTTTATGGGTTTTGTGTCCTATATGCCCTAATCTGTCCGTCCAGTGATCATACTATGCCTCAAACGAGCGACAGTTTTGGTTTCACTAACGGTAAGGCAGCTTCCCCGCAGTATGACTAGGTGCGCAGTGAAGCACGCTTGCCGTCTACGCTCCGTAATGGGGAGTTTTAGGAAAACGTAGTTTCACGATAACGATTCCGAAAACGTGATATGCCAATCGCATGATTTCTGTGGAGTGGCTGACATCACGATGCGGATATCTGATTGGCTGATAGTGATACAGAGTCGGAATCGGAGGCGCTTATGACTTCCTAAAGCTCCCTATTGGAGCACACGAATTACGCAATCGTTGTAATGTCCCATTTCAAGTCATACCACTTTTCTTTCCGTTCTAATCGTGAAGTTTTCAAATACGAAGATAACCCCGCCCTTGTAAATCTGAATACGAACCTTTACCTGAAAAATTATGTTGAAGAATGGACTCTCTTCCTTCGTGCTTCATAAGCATTGACAGCATTGCTGAATAATAACAAATCGTGATTCGGTAATAGTGGTACCCCTGCCAAGTAGGATCCGGTACCCTTTAAAGTGAGATGTGATCACTGGCGGTAAATACTGAAATGTTGTAAAAAATAATTGACATAGTCACAGGAATAAAAAAGCGCTGCTTGTATGTCATAATAACGTATTGTTAGTCACTTTACTCTCAGTGCTTTAAGCCTGTTTGTACACCGAAATGCAGCGAAAATAAATGTATGCCTCGTACTTCGTACCGCTTTGTGGAAAAGAATTGTACTCCAGGCATTTTCGAGAATGAGCGTTTTAAATTTTTAATGTGGAAGCTCCGCAGCGGGCACACGTGTACACCACGCCCATTTCGACGACAAACTGCTAGCTTGTTCCTCGATGGGCAACAGAGAGTACAATGTGTTTCGGTCGAGGGCAAACACAAGAGGAAATCCTTCGCCCAGAGGAACGACCTGTCTAATTAAACTTTTGCTAGCGGTCGTAAATAACTGTCCGGGCTTGCACAATTACTTTCGGGTCCACCGACGTGTTTCATTCAGTTAGACGTCACATTTAAGTTCGGCTCCCGTCCTACAAGCAATATAGTGCATCTAATCGATCTCGCGTCCTTTTCAAATATTTACATCGTTTCTGGCGCACATGTTACTTCGTATGTCATTTCGATCACGAGGCTGAGGGTGCGTCGTTTATCAACGCTGTCGCAAAGTCCTGCGCTTTCGACGAAGTTAGCGTGGTGTTTCTTCTGCGCCAACAAGCTAGAACACTCAAATCATGACACAGAAGCCTTCTAGAGGTTTAATATGTACAAGCTTTCGCGTGGTGGGCCACGCTTCATCGGTCAAAAAAGAGATATCTTCTTGTACATGATGAGGCGTGGTCCACCACGCGAAAGCTTGTACGTATTAAATGTTTAGAAAGCTTCAGTCTCATTGTTTGAGTGTTTTAAAGCCATCTCGCACTTCGTTCGCCTTTATACCCACCTCTGCCGACAAGTTAGTAAAACAGATGTGAACAATGCTTTGTGGCTGCTTAGCGTCCCGTTTCTTATGGGCTCGTGTTAAAGAAGAGTTGTTGACTAGTTGTACAGCACCATTACGTTAGACACTGTCGACTGTATCTTTTTATGCCGCCCATCGTATGCACAGGACAAATAATCATCCGAATGCCTTCGAAAAGGCATGAAGCAAGAGTGTTTCCTGCACAATCTCGCATATAGGCGCAGTGTCTCCACTACACTATTTCTCCCCTCTTTTCTGTCACACAAATAAAGCCGAATCTCCCTTATACGAACCTATTTAATTCAATTCAAGAATCTCCGTCGCAAATTATATTGACGTTACGGCCTGCTCTGCCACACAAAGTATTGGCAATCACGACGTACCAGGAGGTACGACGGCTTCACTGTAACACAGCTAATGGAACCATGACTACCCCAACAACACCGAACATCCTCTGGATGTACGAATAATGTCCTAACAAATTCATACGTCCGATGGATATCCTCAGAATATCCGTCGGACGTACGAATCCGTTAGGACATTATTCGTACATCCAGAGGATATTCGGAGCTGTTGGGGTATGGGAAAGATATCCGATTGCGTCTGATAAATGCTCCACAAATGCACTGAATGTTTTTGTTACTTTTAAGCGACTAATTAAAGCTTCAGCTTATGCCTTGCTTGAACGTTTTCCTGGCTGGTGCATGAAGCACTCCTCTAGTCCGTGGTGCTGACGTCTCCATCCCAACCATGCTCCCCTTTTTTTCTTTTTTTGTTCAGAAAAATGATAACTCGTGCCACGAACATTGCTCGGGCCATATCAGATACTACAAAATATCCACCCAGAGCGTTAGCGTACTAACACGGGAAAAACGAACGCGTAAACTCTATCAAGCACACGACGTTTCCGATTCATCCGTACATCAAAACCTTCAATTCAATTTGTATGTTGTACACACTGTTCTCGCTTTCGGGCTCTCGGGCGCTCGTTAATTGCTCTTTTAGACGCGTACCGTTTCGGTGATAGGATGTGATATGAGAACGATTATGTGCATGTGCTCCGAAGCATTTCGATAAGTGCTGTTAAACAGCGCGTACTGCTCTTGCCGTTATAGCTTAACTGACGTGCACGAATTTCAGAATAAGCCGCGGAAAAAAGCTAAACATGTTATGGCCCCGTAACATTTTGAAATATTGATAGGCACAAGCAACGTTGCTAGTGGCCTTGCATAATAATTTCCCAAGTCAGTGTGTGAAATTGCTGTCACGCTCAAACTTTATAGAAACACCGTCTCGTGACTTTTAAAACCATTCGCCCCTATCGAAACCGAATGCTGACCTTTCCTTTTTTTTTTCTTCGTAAACATATCTCCCCCTGAATGAGGAATTCACGTGGATTACGTTCCTTTGCAATATCCATATTTCGTGCAATATTTACACGTGACATTCACGTTTGTTTCACTGTTCTTGCTCACATTTCAGACATCCCTGCAAACATTCCTTCAGAAACCTGCATTTATACGCCCGCACTTTCAAAGCCTACCCTGGCTTCCACGATTCAGCGACCGCGCATTCCACAATCCAAAGCCAAGCTAGAAATAACGAAAGAACGCACGATATTTCGTACCCGTCCGTTTTGTTCCTGTTCTTCTTGCTGCGTAGCCTATGACGGTCGCTGGGCAACTCGGCACCGCAAAGATTTATCGACTTTGCGATATTCATCGATATATTACCCGGCTTTAAAATACCTCGAAGCACGCAGCGTACGAGTGCGTTCAGTTGGAAGACATTCCTTTTTCTACCTTGTTTTTTTTTTTACTTTCGGTTCCCTCTCTCTTGTCGCGAATCCTATCCGTAAGTAATTTCTGAGCATTTTATCGCTATACACGCACGAGAGGAGGACAAAAAACGTGTTTTTTTGTTTCTTTGTTTTGTCTTTTGTTGTTGTTGTTGTTTTTCCTTCGATGGGTTTTGTTCTTTCCGAATTGCACGCGAAAAGTCGGTCATATTTTTCCTCGTGTCTCTTTTAATCATACATTGTCAAAAGTAAACCGTCGCTTTGCAAAATAAAAGGAATGAACGTGTGGTTCCAAAATTAATAGGAGATGCTTCCTTGAGTAGCCAGTCCCGAGTGGCTTGAGGCTAATATCTCAATTTTTTTCTCTTACCCCTCAATCAATCAGGAGCCTGTCTACCGCACGGAGCATGAACGTCGCGCAAGCAATTTCAGCGAGTCCGAGAATAAATTCCGCGTCGAAAATTGACAAATGATATTTCGTCGCTAACCGCGAGAGAACAAACCACGTTGCACAAAAAATCCATCGAGGCGGTTTATACCTTCCGGACTTTTCCTCAATATTTCTCCCTCGGTTCTTGCACCGAATCGATCCTCAAATACCTCAAAAATCGCTTTATTCTGATTGTTTTTCCCTCCTTACGTCCAGCTCGTATCATTCGTCATCCCATGACGGTGGTCACAATGCATTTCAACTTCCCACGTGTCACCGTATATAGCATGACGGATGAGCTCGGCCTCCTCGAAAAGTAAATCCCGCCATAAATAAGGGTAACAGCGATCGTGTCATACTCCTTGCCGAGCTCACATTTTGAGAAAGCGAGGAGGAGGAGGAGGAGGAGGGGGGGGGGAGACCTTGCGCCAGATGTTCTGACCCCACCTTGATGTGTGGGGACAGGTCGGTCCCCACCCATGCGCCCGATGGAGTAGAGATGAGAGTGCAGCTGCTTCTCTCTGTTACGTCTTTTAGTCAAAACGTGTCTGTTCATTTCATAGCAGAATCTGACAGATTTGACGAGACACTTGCGTATCTAATATAAATTCTTCGCGAGGACAGATGTTTGCAGGGTGGTGACGAGCGCCGTTGGTGTCCGGATGGTTGTTATTAACTGTGTGCTTTATTGCTGGGTGGCTTTATCAACTGGGTACAATCTTTATTGCGCATTGTTGTGATTATGATGGCCCCTAAAGTGTAGTAAGGGAGCACGTAAATGTGAAAGTAGGCAGGTGCGAGTAAAAATGCGGGAACTGTGTTCTGAAGCAAGTTGTTAGCAACTCAAGAACGGAATATGAACTCCTACTTAACAACTTAGTTAACATACGCTTTGCATACATACACATATACTTACATACTTACTTACATACACACATATAGTACTCCTTAAAGTAGCACAGAAGTCATTTTTAACACCCAGTTTTCTTCCTATAAAACTGTTAAGTTTGCCAGTAAGATGCACCATGCGAAGTAATTTACACCACAGAGCCATAATTATCGCAGAAATTGAATTTAAAATACGCCGCAAAAAGCGACCGTGCGCAACGGTGGTGAAGAGCAGTACCAGCCTGTGATCTGCCTGGAACCTCGCGCTGACGCTATAAGGAGAACGCTCGCTGATTGGCCTAGAGAAATGTTGTCTGCTACTCCGCTGTCGTCTGCTACTCGGCTGTTCGGGGTTCTGATAAAGCCTTTCTCCTTGCTCGGTAATGCTTCGGCCGCTCTTTCTATCCCCAATTCTCCGGGAAAACTGACTGGCAGAACAGGTTTACGGCGGCAAAGGGACAATGCGCTGACCCCACTGACCGGCAAACCAGAACGACTCTCCTTATGCCGTCATCGGTGACGTGCCATCATACCTCCTCATCCTCGTTATAGCTTGAGTGGCGAGTTAAGGGTGAAGGCGCGGAGCTATGTTTATGTGAGTTTTTTCTGGGAAACAAATTGCACACATCAAAACCTTTCGCGCTATTCGGTATAATGACACACACACTTTCATCAGATGTCTTAATCTGAAATTTTTTTGGATGGCCCTCTGTACTCCTTTAAGTTCACCATTCAAGTAGTCTGCAAGTTATGCTTGTCTGCAAATAGAGACTGCAATACATTAGTGCCCGCTAATGATAGATAGAGGTGCGCGCGGGTGCGGTTAGTGCCGCAGATCCGCGCTATATTGTGGTTTGCAGAAATGTAACGTTTCGATATCCGCACGGTTAAAGTGCGGACAAAACCGCGCACCTCTGCGGTCCGCACGGATATCCGTATTTTATCCGTAAATAAGCATTAGCGTCAGTGTCGACGTCCCCCAGGTGGAGCCACAGTTGACGCACAGAATCCAAAATGGTGTCGAAGTGTGTTATACTTTAACTGCATTTTATTGGTCAATTATGGATGATATAATATTCATGAGTGGTTTGCTGCGTGCTGAAAAATGAACAGGTTTGTATAACACTTCCCTCAGATGAACTTTTTTCCTGCAAACGCAATGAATGCGGATGCGCGGATAAACTCAGTATTCACGCAATTACGGATGCGGTCGCGGGTCTTACATCGCGGATATGGTGCGGGTGCGGATACTTATAATGTTATCCACACTCACCTCTACAGATATTAAGCGGGGCCACATATTGCGAATACAAATTGACCCTAAATGTATAATGTATGAAGACAGCGCTCCCGAGGGATGGAAAACAAGTACATAAAACTCTAACTACATTACATTCCTGAACGCATTTATGAACGGTACATGGATCGCAAACGCCACGCAGTGTTACTAAATGGTATACATTAAAAATATGCGACGGGCTCTGCCGAACAGCTATCGAGTCTGCCTGCTATAATTCCTTTATTCTCTTTTTCCACATCCGCCGTACCCGAGATATATCGTTCCTGGGATGGTATTTTGTGACATTATTGATTGCAACGATCTGACCTGGTTACATACATATGTGTCGTTCACAAAAGGCTTCCAAGCACTGTGTACGACGGCGAATGTCGATGGGGTACTGTTTCTTCGTCGGTATCTCGTAGCGACAGATTTGGATAGGAGTCTCGCGCTGTTTTATTTAAAGTAAGGGTTCTAGCTATGCCAAGATGTCGGTCGGCGTTCAGTAGTGGTGGTGCTGAGCAACAACAACTTTATTGTCAGCTGATGAATGGGGAGTTTCATCGCCAGGGGCCATACTCTTCCCCATTGCTGGTGGTGATGCGGGGAACGAAATAATGAGCCCCTTCGAAATAAGTCCTATGGTGTCCAGAAAGGTGAAGAGAGCTTTGAGGGCAGAGCATTGGTAGGCTGGATGTGGTCAGGGAACAAAGCAATTTTGTGATAGAGAGGCGGCGAGGGTCTAGCTCGTTAAGGGATCCTGAGAGTACGGTTCGGGAAGGTTGGTAGTGTGGGCAATGGAGAAGAATGTGCTCGAGGGGGGGGGGGGTATAGGTTTATTTCGGAAAGGTCAGCCTGACCGAAGGTCGGCATACTATTCCTAAATCAAAATATATCACAAAGATGAAGTAAAAACAAATATAAGATGATGAGGATGGCGTGATGTGTAGATGACATGAAAGGTCAACTCATAATTTGTTCATGAGGTCTGTCGTGTGGAGAAACTCGTTTAAAGCTCGAGTGACGCACCACTTACGAAAGTGTCGCACAGGGCCAAGTAATACAGGAAGGTCTATGTGTGTGTGTGTCCCAGAGCGAGAGAGTCTTTGAGGGTGTCGCGTGCAGTGTCGTAACGTCTGCAGTGCAGCAGTAGATGCGCTGTGTCTGCTTCCACCCTGCACGTTGCGCATGCTGAGGAGTTTAGTTGGCTCATCTTGTATAGCAGTGACGGTGCTGGGGCTAAGTTTAACCGTAAACGGTGTACGACAGTTTCTTCCCTTCGGGTGAGCCGCAGAGTGGTCGTGTATTCCATCTTCGGGTCGATGGAGTGTAGGAACGTGTTTTCAGGCACAGCATTTTCTATGAAGCGTAGTGTACTGCGGGCGCAGAGCCGCCTCACCTGAATTCTGCTGGCGGACGACGACATCGGTACTGATGCAATTAGCTCACCTTCCTCATGAGCGTGGCGCGCAGCGTCATCAGCATGTGATGTGATGTGATGTGAATAAAGAAAAAAATGGGATGTTAGTTTCGACGAAGTCAAACTGGCTACCCCAGTGCACTTAATACAGAAAGTTCAAACCGATGATGAGATGATGAAAACACAAAGGGATGATGTCCAGAGACGAACAGAGATGATAATGGTCATCAGCATATGCGTTCCCGTGCAGGCCAACAATATGGTAACATTGTAACAATGTAACCATGCTTGTGGATAGCTGCTAATGAGAACAAATCTGAGAATGTGAATGAAAATCCTTGCGCGTCTTGACGCTTTATATATTTTTCTGTAACGTGAGAAGGACTGAGATTTCTTCATTCCTTGGGATTTCTGTTTTCAGTTGGGCAAGGTAGAAGCGGACTGCCGCGAACGGCGCTAAGGAATGTGGTGCTGATGTCGACAGCGCAAGAGTGAGGAATTTATGCAAGCTGCTTTAGAACGGGTATTGCGCCGAGCCCTGTAATCTCTCTCTCTCTCTCTCTCTCTTCATTCTCTCTTTATTCTCTTGTTTTAGTTTATCCTTGATTTCCTAATTCTTTTCTTTCTCTTTGTATTTATTTCATTCTTCTTTTATTTATATTTCTTTTTTCTTTGCGGAATAGCAAGCCGACGTCCCGTTTGGCTGACCTTTCCACCCATTTTTTTCCCTTTGTTCTTGTAAATATATTCCCCCTTTATTCTCTTCCTCCTCCTTTTTTGTACCCTACATATACTTACTTCCACGCATATATATATACATATATAGATATATATATATATATACTCATATTTTACATTTATGGGAAATATGCAACTAGGCGTATTGCATGCAACACCATATATTGCTCAAAAACTTCTAATCCGTCTCGCTATTCCTCGTTATCGATTTCATTAGGCGAAATTCAATTCTTGGCACGCTTCCACACCGTCAACAAAAATAAATAAAGCGAGAAAGAAGTTCAACAAAATTCGCTCGCGTTGACTTTCGAACCTCCCTACTAAGCAATGAAAACCTGAAGAAAAAAAAACAATTAAGAAAAAGAAATTTCGATTACCCGATACAATCACTTGCTCTTACTCTCTCTCTCTCTCTCTCTCCAGCTCATTCGTTTTTATAGCAACCCTCGTTTCGATCCTACTCCTTCAACCCCCTTTTATTTTTAACGCACGCGCGGCCTGCATCGTACGCCTTCCTTTACTGCAACGGTCGAAGCAGGAGCGACAAGCCATTACGCGTGGATTGTACAAGCGAAGCATTAAAGCCAGATTCCCCGTGTAGCATTCAAAGGCTCATAAAATGGAAAGAAGCCACTGCGCGGAGACGACGTCAAACAGTGCAGAGTTAGGGATGGGGAGAGAAAAAAAATCCTTACGTCTCTCTTTACGAGCACTGCTTATATACGTCTTTATTGCAGCGAGCGTTGCCTTTTCCACGCGAAGACCAAATTTCGCATCGCGTGCCTCGCGATAATACTCAGACTGTAGTAAGTACACCCTGTGCGTGTCGGTCTGCTATGTGGTATGTGGTGTGGAAGACAATGAAGGCATGCTACAATGTTGACGTGTAGCGATGTGACTTACTATGTACTGTGAGAGGTCATTCATAACTCAGCATAAGCAGCAGTAAGTTAATTTAAGCAGTGGAAGGGGGGTCCAGTTTGGCAGTAGAGCAGAGTGCGTGATATGACGCGTTTTTTTTTTTCTTTTTTCTCGTGGTTCAGTTTAATCCAAATGAAATGAAAGATGAAGCTGAACGAAATCCCAGGATAAATGGACCATAAACTAATCAAATTTTTTCTCCTATCATCATCATCATCATCATCATCAGTAAAATCCAACCGCAAAATCCCTAGGTCAATGGACCCAGAGTTCTAGAGATAGAGATAGAAAGCTTACGTTTAATTATGCCTCTGCCGCCATTGTCACATTCATTAGCGTACGTAATTGTGTTCCGCCATAACGAATTAATTGTCAAGTTAACTGTAAAAAAATACAAGAATGGTTACCGATGGTCTACGCCTTTTATCGCAACCCTCATAAATGAGTGATCAAAACGCACACATAATGGGTTCAATTAGCTCCATTCCACAGGCACTACAATGTACGAAATATTTAGCCGGGTTGTGACAGCCATTGTTTCCGAGGTACGCTGCTGCGTATTCTCGCACTCTTGCAAAGGGAAACGGAGAAATTGGATTGCATCCAGTATTCATGCATCGTGCGCGAGACGTGCTCGCCTTCAGAACAATACGTCGTCCTTTTTTTACTGTGTCCACTTTGGCGAGATAGCATCTACTGCGAGCTGCATGGACCAAGTTTTCTTCTCAAATTAAGTTACGTGGAGATGCTTTCTGCGCGTATTGTGCCGTTTCACAACATTACAGCTCTGTCTTGCGCACTGGAATCCGTGCAGACATATTTTATATAAGACAAACCTAGGGCAGGATGCTGCCCAAGAACGAGATATATTTTGGAATGCTACGTGAGACGATACGTTGGAGACGTTTCAAATCCGTTCGCTGTTTTTTTGTTTTGTTTTTCTCTTTATGCTGTATGAGATGAGATGGAGATTTGTATGCCAAGTGCTGAGAAAATTGTTATTTCGTTTATTGTTAGTCGTGTTCTTTTTTCGTGCATTTGTAGTTAAGGATAACGTTGAGTGTCCGAAATTGCTGTACTGTTCATGGATGCTGTAAATATATCTGCAGCGATAGCGGCAGGACACATGTGTTACACAAGGTTTGCCGCTGCAACTTTCGTCAGTCAACAAAATGAGTGGCTGAAACTTTTACGCAGATGAAAATCAGAATTGAAATGCTACAACTAAGTATAAGACAACTCTGAAAGAAATAGAGACGATGGTTCCGCAAGAAGCATAGCCCGTCAAATGGCGACGGGCTTTTGTCCACACCCGATAGGCTATGCCATGAAAGCGATAGCTTTGTAGAGCCGACAAAACGTCGACAGCCGTGTAGGTCTGTCTGTAACAGATGTGGAGAGAGAAGAGAAGGAAGAAGTTACAAATGGGACACCGAATCGAGCGTGGGCGAGGTAGCCCTATATACGAATACAGCTACCGTATTCATTATTTCGTTCTTTTCGTTTTGTCTTTCTTTTTATTTTTCCTTTTTTGTAAGCGGGAATAGCAAGTCGGCTGCTGGAGCCAGGCTAACCTTTCCCCTCTTTCGTGGTTTTTTTGTTTGTTTTCTTTCGCAATAAACCTATATCCCCCCCCCCGTATTCAACGCTATAGGCTAGCAGCCTGGACTCTCTTCAACGCAGACCCGTAGTTTGTAGGGCTCTATAGCCGAACTGTTCCCGCTCTAGCCCTATGCATCTCCCACCTGTATGCATTCCATTGTGTTAGAAAATATTGAGCATTATGCGTAATTCTAGTCCGCTCTGATGCACCTTGTAATGAGCTTACACTCCTTAGCGCCCGTCCCCCCCCCCCCACCCTTCTCTCTCTCTCTCTCTCTCTCTCTCACTTCTTTGGGTCATATCAGGAAGAACTTTCCCGAAACCCAATCCCGTCTGTGGCAATGGCACGGAAGAACACAAGGGAAAGAAAAATGGAGGCAAACGAGCGTGAAATTCACTCTAATTGCCAGGGCTAGTTATTCGTACCATCCCTTTAAATGCACGCGCCGTTGTTACGCGCGATGAAAGGAGCGACTAGAAAAAAAAAACAGCCAAAGAAAGAAACGAAAGCAACAAAAGAATGGGTAAGCCCGGGTAGAACGTTTTCGTCCTTAACGAACTGGCAGATCGTGAGCTTCCGGTTGCCACTGCAGCACCCCCTATAAGCCTATTTAGCCTCATTCTCCGATAACATCTGAAGCTCTTTTACTTTCGTTAATCTCTTTTGTACCGTCTGGGACTCGTCCTTTTTAGGACCGCCCGCGACGAAATAAAAAGAAGAAATGAGGTCAAAGTCGGCTGATACCGTACAAGGTTCTCGCTTTGCTTCTTTTTCAATGACGTCTGAGGAACACATGGGAAAATGGTGACGAAGATTGGAGGCATTTTGCTGGAGGACTCCGCACACGCTGGGCGGAGAACTTTATAGTTACTCCGTGATATAAAAATGCCTGTTTGTGATATAAAAATGAAATGAAGCTAAGATTTGTATCTCAATTCATCGCATATCCCATGTGGCCCTTCCATTTAGCACGTTGTATGGTGCACTGTGGGTACCGAGCCAACACCTCCTAGATAGTAGAAGGCCTGCGCACTGCCCAGCTCACGGAGGCCTGTGTGAGCTTTGCGATCTGCTTCGAGCTTTTCTCTTGTTCGCTCTTTCATTGACGTCATAGCAGCATCCACAGCAGGCCTTCCTGTGTGACGCTATGTCACGTGGGGCGCAGGCCTTCTGCTATGCAGGAGGTGTCGGCCGAGCTGACAAAATGTGCGAGCCTCTTTCTATTTCTTAATAGGTGCACCGTTGCATTTTTTCCTTTGCCTTACTACTATGTGTCAAGCAATCACACGCATGAAGGCGGCAATGAAACTGCATCAACTGCCATGCGCCTCGGGATCTTATAAAATATTGTGTTATGGTTTCGATATATCACATTTTTGTTTTTCATGTTGATCTTTTCCCATATATGAACATTCGAGTAGCCAGTCCTGACCCTGCTGAGCTTATCAGATTATTTTTATTTATTTATTTTTCATTTGAATCTCCAATATCATCTATCATATTTGCGTATACAACTTCACGATAGGGCAATGAGCATACACAGGAGGCCGCATGTAATTCGAAAAGAAGTGTCTTCATTTACTTATTTTATGTTTTCCTCACTTTCAGGGAGAGCTTCTATAGCCAATGATTTCGCGTCCAAAGTGTTGATTGGATTGGATATGGAAGAAAAATATGGAGAGGTTATAGAGGTATGTGGAGAGGGGTGTGCATGTCCCCCATGGCTACGCGGAACAGGACTGCGAGGCCTAATTCAAAGCCTATTTTCCGAGTCCTTCACCGCAACGAATACTGGTCGGCCATATGCCTAAGCAGTAAGCATATATACTTGCGCACGTCGATGGAGAAACAAAAGGCACAAAATTCGAGAACAATTACAGCTTCTAGTGCATGGAATGTAATTACTCCCATATTTAGTCCCCTAAAACACTAAAATTTACTCCGCAGCGCTGCAGATAGTCCCGAAACTTCGCAAATGTTTAGTGACTATTTGCTTTCGTGCATTGAGTCCAAAAAGGGACTAGTGTTAGTGGCAATGCGTCTTATCCCCAAAGGCAGTATACATATAATTACTCCGTTTTCTCCTTTGAATGTGTTGCTTTTTTGCATATTCATTACAGTCCCTAAACGTAACCAAATATAGCTCTCTCTCTCTCTCATAGAACATGGCAGTTACGTTGTAGTTGGTTGGGCAATTAAACATAGAAGAACAAACACAACACGAGGCTCACAATGCTCAGTTGGATACTTCAATTTGTTGTGGATGAGGCAATCAGAGGGAGTGAGTTCCAATCCCACTGCCTGGTGCCTTTTCTTCAACTGCTATAACTCAATTAAAACTGCATTTGTCTCTTACACAACATAAACTCGGCTGTCACGGTATAGTCGGGCTACAAAAACTGCACAGCCTTCTTGAGAATGTCTTTCTTCGCTGGAGTGGCTCATTCGATTTTCCGTTCCGATTGTTTTCGTACAGCTCTCATATCAGTCAAACTTTGATCGCTCTTCGTGCCCCCCCCCCCTTCAAAAGGAGAATTCTACGTCGTTTGATGACTACTCAATCGGAATGCCATTTATACAGTCCGCGTCATTTCGATGCAGCGGGAGGAGGGCTGGCTAATATGCTGTCGCATTGAGTTGAAGTGTTTTCGATAGAAACTGTATCAAACCTGTTCTCAACGCGACGCCATTCAGAGGGGATATTAATTTCATGCATGGCTAACGCATTAAGCATCTCTTGTAAGAGTCAATACGAAAATCAACGTTATGCGCCCCCTATCAGATGAATCTCCGACACGCACTGTGATATTGAGTGCTATATAAAAAAGCTGTTATCAGTAAGTAAGCTGACTTTCATCTAGAACGACCGCTATCTAAGCAGTATAGTATTCTTAAATCTTTCTTTTCATTCGTCGATCTGTCTAATATTCTGAACGTTCAGATGTGTCGTTGTTGACTGGTTATATGCCTTATTAGCGAAACACGGCTGCTGTTTCTGAAGTTGCGCCGGCCCGCGGAGACTGCGCTCCGGTATGACGTACCTCGCTACGTCAGCGTGACTTATCATCTGCGAGGGACGCTTTCGGTTGGTAAAGAGATACAAGCGCCCGAACACACTCCCGAGCATAGCGCAGACGTCACAGGGCTCAGAGTTGCGTCCATCCCCATTGGCAGCCGAAGGCACGTGACTTCCCGTGCGCTGCCTCACTGGCGGCGGCGAGGGCTGTGATGTCAGAGCCGCATGAGTTTCAGTATTCGCGGAGCCCATTTTCTCCGCTTCTATATTCCCCTCTTCGCTGTGAAACTTTCAATGCCGGTTCACATCGATGCAAAGAACCATCTTTTACGTTTATCTGGGATAACGTGGAACGACCTGTCGCAACCCCTTTAAGACGGCTGAAGTGGGAATGAAGTGCAGTTCGCGAGTTTGCACTCGTCGACAGCAGGTGCGAGAAGTGAAGTGTTGAACGCAGCGCTAGGGTAACTGCTCTCGACATGGAGCGAGGCCCCTCCCTTGCAGATGCAACGTCACGTTGACGTAGGTAGATACCTCATACAACGGCGGAGTCTCCGCAGATTGACGCAACATTGAAAATAACCGCTCAGAATACTACATTTTGCAAGGTGCACAAGCAAAAAAGTGCACCACCTTATGATGCTTGGATATATAGAACTTTGAACCCAGTCATGCTAAACCAAAGTGTGCTTTCACAGACAATGACTTGAACGAAAAAGATGGCTCCCACCATCTTTTACGGTAGCACTGAAAATCAGATTGTCAGATTTGTCGCGGTTTCCTTATTGTTTGTTCATTATCTCCGTGTGTTCGTTCTAAACAGACTATACAAACACTCGACGTTTCTTAACGAAACCGGAAACGGGGGCAAACTGTCATCTGTCGTCCCCTCGTCAACTTAATTCCAAGTTTCACTCCGTTAACAAGCAGCCGGAAGATTACGACTCCGGCATTTCAACTAGACGCGGTTCTAGCTCATCAGATTCGTGTGCACAACCGCGGTGCAACTTCCGGTGTGGAAGGACAAGGGAGAGAAGGACAAACGGCCGTGTCTTCCGGTCGATGAACGACACTAGCGCCGCCGCCTCCATTTCATTCCCACCCCCTCATCTCTTTCTCGCCCTCTTTCTTTGAATTCGATGAAAGACCCCTCTGCATTGGTGTGCGTGCGCGCGTGCCACTACAAACTACGTTGCTAATGGCGTTCATATGACCGTCGATAAAGAATGTTCGGAGACAGCTTTAATCTTCGGAGTCGCCACGCTCGGTTGAGTAGAAACAGATGCTTTTGCAACGATAGCTAGATGGTTACAGCCTGGGACAATAGATAAGTGGCTGCTAATGAAAACCGTATGGTGATTAGAATGGTGTTGATTAGCAAGCAATTTCCTCGGGAAAGCCGCAAGAGGGTTAAAGAATGATGGAGAAAGAGGAACGACACAAACAAGCTCATGTATATGTGGGGAGTGCCACGATAACTGCTCTGCCTTAAAAATTCGTCGAGCGTGAGTTGCAGTACTCTTTAAAGCTTAAAGGTAGACTTCGCAAGGATTCGAATGAAAAAAAAAGCCTAAATATAATAAAAATATAATAATATAATTAAAAAAAAGCATCATACCGAACACTAACCACCCCCTCTATACCGAATACAGCATTCGCATTCATTTCGCGCGAGTAATTAATTGGTAAATGATGACAATAGCAAACCGAAACCGAAATGCGAAGAGAAGAAAACAGAGCTCCATACCACGGCGGTTAATCCGGAGGAGGATTCCGTGACGTCACCCAGCATTGCTGTCTTCTTCCATGCCTACATTCTTTCGCCCTTGCCGGATGCCGGATGGTGTCAGCAGTGTGTTGCTTTCAGCGCCCTCTCACATCACAGAGGCCCCCCTGAAGCGCCCGCTTCGTAATAATTCGTGTGGGTAAAATCTGCGCAGTTTTGGACCGAGATATTTCGTACACGTGTTCCTGACATCCCAAAGGTTACGGATATACCACAACCTTTGTGGTGATTTCGTTGCGGAGTCCCACTTTAACTAAAAGGGCAAAGTTATGCACGTACCCGGTTGTCGCGTGAATGTCGTAGAAGGAGGACATCTGTAGACTTCTACCATTCGCAGAAACACGCACTTCTACCAATTTCAACGAAATGAACGAGAAATCCTCGCTATTTCTATCCCTAATTGGAAGGGACCCCTTCCGTTTAACTCCGGTTAACTGTCTTGGTTACTAGCAGATGAGTTCATTGGCTAAGTGACGTCTACCGAGACACACTTTCGACGTCCCCCTTTTTTCCCGATGTCACTTGAGGCACCAGTCACGACACGCAATGCACATGAATGAGACATCTCATCGGGGAAAGGTCTCGACGGAAGAATCGCGTGCCTCTAGAAAACTACGGTGAGCTACGAGCGCACTGTCCTCGGCGGTTAAGTGGATGAAATCTCGAACAGTATCCGGGAGGGGGCGGGGGAGTAGGTTCGAACCTTATATAATGAACGTTGGCAGTGTTGTGGCATGGTACGCGTCATTTACTAACTCGTGGCCATCTTTGTTGTCTAAACAATATATAAAAGACCTACGTCCGATTATCAGCTGTTGCGTAAATATGCCTAATATTTCTCCTATAATCTCCAGCGGATAGAGCACGGAGTGTACCCGCCCATCAATCAATGAGAAAGATTTCGATCTCCCTTCGATTTTTTGTCTCACTCTTCTTTTTTCTTCTATCACGATTCTTTCTGTAGGAAAGCCTGTGTGGCTACATGGAGAAACAGATGTCCAGTGCGGTGTTCCTTCCCTCTGCATCATTGTTTGTTGCCTTTGGTAAACAAAGAGGCTTTTGTAGTTATCAGATGAGAATTGTCATTGCATTATAATCAACGTGCAGGGCAGTAGGAAGTAGATCAAGTCGACAAACAACGGCAGATCTATACACGGCGGCTTCGAAAACGGTTTCTGCTTCATATATCGGCAGCTTCTGCGTTCGCTTTTTAGTCCTCTGTCACATAAAGTTTGTACAGATTGAGGTTTCAACTGCTCCACGGATTGAAGCGATTGAGCCGCGTGATGTAGCTATTGAATGCCGTATACGATGGTTAGGTGCCGTATATGGTTAGGTGTTAGGTTAGGTTACATTACATCAGGTTCAAGAGAACCGGAGGAGTTCGGTTCACAAGAACCAGATTTGAGGGAGCCTTTTTACCCCATTTGCTATACAGTGACAGTTCAACAAACGAGAACACAAAATATTGATATTTTCCTCGTTTCATTTATCGCTCTTCTAGCGCCTCTGTTTCAATTTGCTACCTGCCACGCTTTCGAGACACAAACATTCTCACACAATACCCTTATCCCCGCACCAGATAAAACGGCATACCAAATATATTTTAAAAAAACGAAAAACGGAAGGAACTGATACTTTCCCTACCCAGCATAAACTTCGCCCGTATCACTTCCCCGCACGCGTCGCTGTTACCAAGCCACGTGACACGGACCTGTTCCCTCCGCCTCCACACATCATCTCGAAAATCTACTCGGCTTTCTCCATGCATGCTACCGCGGGAACAGGACGCCGGCATTAACGACGCAGGCATCACAACGAAACAAAAGCTCTAAAGTTTACGGCTTACGCTACGCACTTTTCCGGGCGCTGGGGAACAAAGCCCGTCTCTTTGACGGCACGGATGTAGACAGGAAGAAGAAAGAGGAGCGAGCGATGGGGCTTCGCCCTCAGGTTTTCTCTATCGATCTGCGGTGAAGAATGAAGACAAGGAAAGGAAGATCTTGCATTTTTCCTGCATTCGTGTGGCGTGTAAGAGCTCCCGAGAGGAATGTAGTTTTCGTGTGTGTTTTCTTCAACTCTACATAAGCCATGTGCAAGAAAAAGAAAATGTATATTTCTTTCGTTATCATCACGTTCTTTATTTTCGCATACTTTTCTTTTTCTTTTTTTCTTTTTTTTTTTTTTTTGTTGTTGTCTTGAGTTCAGCGAAGCTTTCTCGGCCTCACTGCCGAAGTTCACGCGAACTAGAGGAAGAAATGAAAATTTATTATTGGCCGACGTAGCGGTCTGCGAAGGCGAGGGCGCAATAACTTATAGCTTGCCAGTGACTTTCAATGGACACGTTCGTGGAGGAGTTTGCGAAGTTTTTAGTGATCAAAATATGAACACAATGATTCTGTTGACAATGATATGTTCTGCTGTTTTTAGGAATAGTGCGAATAGGGAAAAGAAAGGAGAAAGAAATGCGGCTAGCAGTAGCAGATCTTTCCTCTTCTCTTCCTTTCCTTGATAAGTGACCATTGCCATTTAGAGGCTTATCGAGGGAACAATAACAATCGTCTCAAAAGCTTTGCGGTGCTAACATGAAGTAATGAAAAAGACGTCGTCGACACACTCTGTATTCTTCCTGGATGTCTAAGCAGGACAGCGTACTGAAAGTACGACTGCATAGGGGGATCAAGATTGTCTCCTTCGTGCGCAACTCTGCTAAATGCAGCGCAGCAATGGTAAGAGTACCCCTATGCACTTTAACTTTCAGTACATTGTGTTACTTAGGTACCTACTCTCTCTCATAGACGCTCCTCGTTTGATAACAAGTGATGAGCTTCTGTTCAGTGGCACTATGTATTGAGTCTCACTCTTTTAATCGTTAACTCTTTTAAGCAACTCTTTTAGTCGTTATACTTTTAGTTGGTCACACATATCACTGCTTTCGAACACTATAGCCGTAATGAAAACTCCAATAATAATAATCATCATCATGTCTTCAGGATACTACCGAATCTATGTCTTTGCAATGTGCGTGTCTCCCATTGTATTTCCAAAATGTTGTTTGTCTATGAGAAGCGAAAGTATCATGAAATGAATTTGTACGATGAAAGATGGAAGTCACTGAAAGGGTTAGCCAGCTGTAGGACTCAAACCCACATCTTCTAGATCACCGGTCCAGGGCTCTACCAATTGAGCTAAGCTAACACACCTCCCCAGCGACTTCCAAGGGCGCGTCATCTGAAGGCACAATTCAACCACTCTCTCTCACTCATCCCCCTTTCACTCTTACATTTTTCTCACTCATACACACAATCATACGACGGGATCGACGCAAGCGGCAACTGTCGAACATGAGAGAACTGATGTTCTGAGGCTGGAACACAATCGTTAATTTCTTCGGCACTTGAGGCTTTGTATGTATTTGTCCTTTCTATGTGTTCCAGCCTCAGAACATCAGTTCTTTCATGAATTTGTAGTTTTGAGAGGTACGAGTATGACGTCGTAGAGTACAGCACTTATTAATTGCCTCGATATTTCCACGCTTTACCTTTGTATATCTACTTGTAATTATTCCTTCTCCAGTGCTCTATCCCCACCAAACGCGCATTCTGCAAGTTTATTTTTCTCGATGGTTCATCGAAAGTTATTTAAAAAATGCTCAATAAAGAAACATGTCCGGGCAAGCTTAAATCTATCCATAACTACCAGTTTCGGAACCGTGTTCGTTCAAACATGTTATCTGTGCATTGTTGCGTATCGCTGCAATGCCGTTTCTGTTTCGTTTTCGTTTCGTTTCGTTTGAGCTGCGCTGCGGTGCGCTCGTGCATCATAATGCGTCCACTAGGAATTAGAAATGAGCCCCTTGAGAAGCATACTTTCGATTATCCTTCGATGCCCATGGGAAAGTATTCACACTCTATATTCTCTTCTGTACAGAGTGTGGGAGCTGTTACTGTACATTAATTAGGGGTGATATAGCATTATAGTCGTTGGTCACGGGATACGCTGTTGCAATGCATAAATGAACTCGATCCGCATCATGGCCAAGCTAAATTATTCTGTGTACACTTCAAGCACGTATCTATAGCTCTACCGCCTTCGGGTGGCGGGAAAATATAACTTTAGTTCTGCGTACACGACTGCAACTACAACTTTATATTGTCAAAGTGTTCCCTGCATATGCTTACTGTCCTATTATCCGTCTGTGTCTTACTGTCTACTCCTGAATCAGCATCAGTAAAATAGTGTTGTTGCTGTTTGTCCTCTTCTGATGAACACTCCCGCTTTCTCTGTCTCTTTCTCTCTCTCTGTGTGTGTTTTGTCTTTTTGCGTGACGTGATGAATGAAGTTGCAACCACTTTAACCTTGTTTATGATTACTGTATGTGTGCCATACTGGTTAATTGAATATATGACCTCAAGAAGGAAATTTTTGTGTTCTTTCCTTTTTCTTTTTTTCGTTTTGTTGTTTACTAATTGGTCGATACATCATCGGTTGTTGGCCCCGACGATATGTCCCAGGCATCCACAGATCCCCCAGGCATCCCCCAGGCACCCCCCATCACAGGCATCCCCCAGGCATCAACAAATCGATATTGGGAAGGTAATCTGTGAAGTCTGCCCATTCGAACAACATGTCGCCGTTTCTGAATGTAAAGCGCTCTGTAACTATAACGTAGGAACACTAGCTTCGCCATCTCGAAATGTTATCATCATTACCTTTCGCAGATTACCTTTTTGGCATTCCCTTATATGATTAAGATTTTTGCCACGAAACTAAGAGAATATCGATAAGCGTAAATCACTAACCTCGATCTCGGTTTATTGGCACAGCAGGTGCTAGCACACGCAGATGTCTTAATTTTAGAGATATGGGACGAATCGAGAATTTTCCGAATTTCCCGAATTCGAATTCTAATCGGAGGAACCTTCTGCGAATCCTCGAATCTTAGGAATCTCGAATCTTTCGGACATCATTTCTTTAAAAAGAGTTTAAAAAGCCAGAGCAAAAAAAAAGCACATACTGAAAAGTGTTTTGAAGCAGAATTTTGATATATTTGTTTAATGAAACACAATTTAAATAATAGTTCACTTTGAGGAGAAAACATACTCATATACTTCTGCCTAAGTGCAATTTATTTAACCATGTTCATCGACTACAGGAAATACATAAACTCTCGAGTCTGAATTTCTTCCATAAGAGTAAGAAATAATCGAAAGCAAAACTGGGTCACTTTTCAACTTTTAATGTCGGAGCTTTATGCTGTGGTTTTGGTGCGCCCCGGGGCCCGCAGGCCCAAGCAGGCCTTCGGAGGACTCCGGAGGCACCAAATTTATAAAGAAACAAATAAACGTGATTGTTGGATACGAAAGATTTGATTCGCTGTTTTGCGCACTGGGATTCGGATTCGCGAATCTCGAATCAATCCCTGCCTAGGATTGGAGGAATCACGGATTCGGTTGACCCAACCCAACTTAATTTGAAACTCACGCATGCCCGAATGGCTATCACTTCCAGTACTAGCACGCTTGGTTTCACGGGACACTAACATCCATTGCCTAAATACAGAACTACGTCTTTGAGAGTCTTATACCCCTGTCACACAGTATTCTAAATGACAGTTAACAAAAAGGCTCTGCGATTTTGAAACGACATCTTGTTGCCGGCTTCTTGCGCCACCTAGTGTGTTCCTGCTTCATTCGGTACCCCCAGTCACAGGGGTGACACAAACCCGACATTGTTGTAACTACCCTCAAGCGGGTGCTTTTGGCAAAACTGCCATCTTGTCCTGGTCGCACGTCATAGAAAACGTCATTTTGAGGTCATGTGACTTTGTTTACATGTCGTTTTGCCGCTTACCGACATATTTTCACCGTCGTAACACCAAGAGATGACCGTATTTTGCCAGCGTAAACTATGCGGTGCTTCTTCCGCAACATGGTAGCCCATTTCACCTTAGTTTAAAAGTACATCGCATCGGCTCGGTAAGTTTTAACGCGCGGTCGTCATCACATCTTTGGAAGTTGTCCACAATACGAGGCTTAATGTGTAAAACTGCGCGTTTTACTGCGAGATTATCGGATAAAAATAATTACCGTGATCGAAAAACATCCAAAACGTCGTCCAGAAACAACAACAATCGCATTGTTTACAAACGGTTTGGCCGCCGATCACGGGCGCCGCCATCTTTAAGGTCACGTGTGCCTTGACGTTTGCTGTGACGTGCGACCGGGACCTGTCCAGGATGCATTGCGTTCGCCCAGCAGGCTTTCGTCTACGGAGCAATACATTAGATGCCGCCCCTGTGCCCCCAGGTTGTCAGATTACAGAAACCTTGCAAACGTGTTATAATCTGGATCCCGACTCTCTTCGTCACATTTAGATGTTTTATGTTCCACTTGAGCATTGTCAGAGGCGATGTGGTCAGAAGCTGTTGTCGGGAGTACTCCGTTTATGAATCGTAAAGGCCGTTGGGGAGCTCCGTTGGCAGGAAAGGGCGCCTTTACGCTGCCCTCTGACCAGGGCGGTCAAAAGTCATTTTCCGGAAAGGTTAGTTCCCCAAAGGCCTTTGGGCTTGTCGTCTGGCAGGTGTGTTACACGCATAATCATCGCGCTAGAGCAACATTCTACTAAATTTTCTCCAGTTATAACAGGAGAATCTTTCCACAACTTATGCGGGACAAACGTAAATACCTAAAGCAAAGGTACGCTTAGGCGGCAAATTTAATATGCACGTGTTTCCCGCGTCTCGTCGTGAATATTTGAAGTCTTCGTTTCCGTGGCGATTACGGCACCACACACTGCTCTTTTCCTGCTCATAATATGCCACCTTAACGCTCAGCGTGTATCGTAATTCGAAGTCATTTCATACGGAGAAAGGAAGGAAGTTCCGCGAACACGCTTAAAAAGAAAAACAAGAAGAAGGAAATGACGGGGAACAGCTCGATATGTGGTGGTTCCGAGCAGCTGCGTTCTCAGAATGAGAGGAGGGACACACGTTGCCCGAAGGCGTAGGTGATTCACCTTCGTGGGGATCTTATGTCCCCCAAAAGACGGGAGATAAAGTGTTGTTGTATTCCGAGAAAAGACGGGGCTAAAGGAAACATAGCATGATTAGAGAGATTGATCAGACCGCGACGTGCTGCAAGAGCTCGGTGTGTCTGTATCGATGTGCTATCTACAGAGTAACCCAGCAAGATGGAGAACGATATTTCGTACGCTCCGTAAAAAAAAAAATAATAATAATAATACAAAAACATAATAATAATGCTAAATACACGGCCGACACCGAAACTACGTGTCAGAAACCGTGTCAGAAATTTTCAGCTTCCAGATGTGTTTCAGTAAATTATATATACAGGGTGTTCGCTCTAACGTGTCCAGAAATTTTAATTAAAGCGAGCGATAAAAGAGAAACGAGCGCTACTTTTCAGCTACTTGACTAAGAAACGGGTGCTACTAGTGAAGCAGTACCTGTTTCTTACTTAAGTAGCAGAAAAGTACCACTTGCTTTTCTTTTATCGCTCGCTTTAAATATAATTTCTGGACACGTTAGAGCAAACACCCTGTATATATAAGGGAGAATTAGCCGATGGCCCAATAAGGCCGAAACAGGTGCTGTTTCACAACACGGCTGTTCCAGCCTCATTGGGCCATCGTCAGCAGTACGCAGGCAGGCAACGTTTGAGCGGATGGCGTCAGAAGGGCACGTAGCACGTGATTCCTCCCGGCAGGGTGTGCTAACACGCCACTGAAAGCCCAGTGCAAAGCCAGTGAAGAGCTCCGGCTAATTTTTTCCCCTTATATATATATATATATATATATAGGGTGAGGTAAAAGGATTATCATTATTATATATATATATATATATATATATATATATATATATACGAGGGGCGTTCAAGTCAAACTGGGACTTTTCATTTTTCGCAAAAGTAAAATTAACTTACAGGCGAGAAATTAGTTTTATTTTTCAACGTAATCTCCAGCTGCACTAATGCACTTGTCCCAGCGTTTCACGAGGGCTTGGATACCAGCAACGTAGAAATCCTTACCGACGCGTAGCAGCCATGATCGGACCGCATTCGTGACCTCGTTGTCGCAGCTGAAGTGGCGGCCCACAAGGAACGCCTTCAGTGGCTCGAAGAGATAGAAATCGCTGGGGCCGAGGTCTGGACTGTAAGGGGGACGACTCCTTTGGTGATGAGGCCCGGCTTTCCCAAACTGGAGGTGTTCATGAATGATAGTGTTCAACGCTACCATAGAAAGGTCGGTCTTCCGAGCCTGTTCGAGACATGTTATTCGTCGGTCCTTGAGGATCAGGCGCTCCACAAGTTGGGTGTTCTCAGGAACTTTGACACTGGGCTCTGAGCCGCCCCGGCCGGGATCATCGTGCACTGATGTACGACCGTCTCGGAACCGTTTGCACCACTCAAACGTTTGCTGCGGCTAAGTGCATCGTGACCATACTCAGCCTGAAGTCTTCTGTGAATTTCAGATGACTTTACGCCTTCATTCACGAGAAACTTCATGACAATTCGCTGTTCGATGTGCGCGCTCACCTCGTTGTCGGCCATCTTGTCTAGCACGTGTCTTCTGTTTTGCACAAACTTTGGACCACTACGTGGTGAACGCGGACGCCTGTCGCGTGTGAAAATGATGAAACAGAAGTAGCGGGAGCCATTTGTACACTCAGGAGACAGAAAGTCCCGGTTTGACTTGAACGCCCCTCGTACATATAAACACGCGTTCCTAGACATTGCCACGCCCTATTCCACCTGTCGAGCTTTCCGGGACTCGTTGAGACCTTACTGTTAACACCTGAAAGCATATTTGCTAAAGAGTGCATATTATCCTGAGAGAAGAGAAGAGTGCAAGAGTACCTGACAGAAGAGTGCGTATTATATAAAGGGTGCAATAAAAGTGCAAATTATCCCTTTGGCAATGTTAAAAAACAGCAAAGGAAATAAGGTAACAAAGGGTGGACAGCGCTTTTTTTAAAATTCGTTTCACGATTTTTTTCACAAGAAATTGGACCAAGTTGCCCCCCCCACACACATCCATTTTTATACAAACATTTTTCCTACAATACGTCCGTGGATAGTGTAGCGTCTAAGCCCTTTTCATTTTATATTGATTACAAGCCCAACCCTGAATGACCCGTTACCTCTTAGTCCCTGCGGAATAGCAAGCCGACGTCACGTTTGGCTGACCTTTCCTTCTTTTTTTTTTCTTTGTTCTAATAAGTATACACCGCCCCCCCCCCCCCCCCCGACCCACTCTTTCACTTCACGTTTGTTACATCCGACGTTTTAAATATTGCAGATAAACAAATAATCTAATGAAGTGAAATGAATTGGAGAAGAAAAGCATGTGGGTGTAGGTTTTGGCTTCATCAACATGTGTCCTGGCTGTTCCAGGGAGCGTAAGGACTAATGAGTCACAGCGGGACAATGAGTTGCATGTACTCTACACTGATGCGGCTTACCAGTGGTAGCATATGTACCCGACATTCGCTAGTCTGAACTCTGCATTTTAGTCGCACAGCCCGAGTATAAACTCTAGAAAGCTTCTAGTTCATTGCCCTGCTACTTATGTCGAAAAGAGCGCGACGCATGCAGAAGTAATCGGGCAAACTATTTCCCTCGTACTATTTTCGGCTTGCGCCGCAGGTTCAAATCGATTTCGCGGCGGCACTCACTAGGGAGTGTTGCCACGTTCGTATTAAGGGATACGCACTGAGAAATCCTAAGCAAAGACCCAACTCGCTAAACTCAGTTAACGAGTCTCCCGCGTACGGACGCGTTAAGCCCAAAGGCTGGATCGGAGAAAGCTTCAAATAGTATCCGAATGGTATGGCCTCTTGGTACATGGTATTAACGATACGGATAACGATAGGTGGCGGTGCGTAGGAGTGTAACCTTTTATTTTTATTCGTCATTAAACTGAAAGTCCAGCGTGCGTGTTTGTTCCCTCATTCTTTGTCCGTGTCTTTCCTCCCCGCTGGTTAATAACGTTAATTAGCACCCGACTAACACCACGGATTGCTGAGGGGGACGCTAGAAGTGTTGAATATTGACGAACGCTGTTGAATGAACGCTGTGCTCATTTGCACATGTAGACAACTGACGATCTGAAGGATGACTAGTATTCGAAACAACGGTTTTTGGCTTTTTCTTTTCTTCGCTATTACCACTGTAGTGGGGAACTCGTTCTTTAACTTAAACGGATAAATCAGATATGCGCTTTCTGTTTCTGGCAAAAAAAAAAAGAAAAAAGAAACACGCGTTCATTTGACGCATTTCAAAATTCAATTTAAAAAATTCAATTTCTTGCTCCAGAAAATTTATTGAAGTTTTCGCAAGTCGAGGCGAAAGTTTGCCGAAAATAAACACTGTTGATCCCATAATTTTCGGGCGCTGTGTAATATTTTTAAATATAATTTTTAAGACGTTGCATAAAAACAGCTTGTATATTCAAATTCCACTAAATTGCACGATTTCTGAATGCTACAATTTGTGGCTTGATTGGTTTATGTCGTCATAGGTCCCTATAGTCGTGACAACGCCCAATTCTGTATGGCCAACAACGGCGAGCCGATCCTGCCATTACCTCCCCCCCCCCCCCCTCTATACCACATGTTTTGTTTTGTGTATATATGTTAAATAAATAAATACCGCATTGGATAAAAGTAGCATCGCACATGCTTCAAATTCTGACCTGTGCAGCAAGCTGTGAAACTAGAGCTTGCGATTGCAGCATAGCTATTGAAGTGCCAGATTTTCGTGTGCATTTAAGATCTGCGGTGTTTTGAAGTTGCAGAATTCACGAAAAATAGGGGGTGATATGTAGAGCTAAAATGCGCGGATTGAGGGATATGTGTACCTTAAAAAAAAAGAAAGGAAAGGTTAGCCAGGCAAAGAGCCGGCTTAAAGAAAAAAGCGAAAAGAAAATCAAATAAAAACGAAAATGAAGAACAAAAGGAAAGAAAGGAAAGAATGGAAGGAAGGAGGGCTTTGCAGTACATCTTTCACGAACAATAGCCAAAAAAATATAACTGAAAGAAACAATTACTGACCCCGGTAAGATGGGACACTGAAGTGCAGCAAGCTAGAGTAACTAAATAACTTAGTGACAGCACCTGTGTTTGCTCATCATACACTTATGCATGAAACCAAAACATAATGTACGACACATAAACCTTACAAAAACAATATGGCGTCTTCATCCAAGCAGTATCAACGCACCCACCCCCCATCGAGACAAAACATCCCACCCTGAAGCACCCACGCTGATCGCACGCATCAGACGGGGGACGACGACGCAATCCTCATTCTCAGCTCCCCGTCTTTATTCGACAAAGAATAAGTGCCTTCTTCTTCCTCTTTCTCCATCCCATGGAAACTGACTGCTTTTCGAACGACAAAATACGGCCCCTTCCCATGCGTTGAGAAGCACATTCTCCCTTGAGCGGGGAATTAAGAAGAGATGTCACCCGTGCACGCGCCGCTATATTGGACAGTGGCGCTAGTGGCGCCCTTTTCAAGAAGGAACAGATAAGTACACCAAACTAAACACACATAAAGTTCCTCTTCCGCCCCCTTGTGAAGGAATAACAGTTCCTGAAACCGTTTCGGCAGCCTCAGATCCTCTGGGTCGATTTTTTGGTCATTCCTTTGTGTTGAGGAAAGCGTTCTTATGAGAGCGAGGCGTTCCAATCACCTTTTCTCGGCCAGAAAGAACGATTTATATATAATGGCTACTCTATATAGGGCCAGATGGAACTGTTCCTGGGGATAGTTTTCCCCGTGCTCAGTAAAGAACGATAATTTTAACCCCACTCTTTCGTGACGGTTAAACTTGCGGGCAGAACTTTGCGCTTTTTTTCGGACTGTCGTCTGCTTCTCGAGATCGAGAGGGGAAATAAAGATGGAGTGGTGGCCGTGAATTTGCATGTTTATGGCTGCGATTATGGTTTGTTCGTGCATCTCAGTTGGTCGCTCAGATAATGGTATTGAATGGAGCGGGACATAAAATGGGGATAAAAGGTGCGATGCTTTTAGTCATTTTCACGAGGAACCGGTACTGGGGAACGAAGGGAAGAGATGACTTTTAGCGGAGATTAGTTCAGCAGAACGGAGACCAAGCCGGATGTGCGATGTTTTTGTTTTTTTTTTCTCCTTGGTCACGCTTCCGTTAAAGCTGTCGTTGCTAGGGGAACCGAAAATCGTTCAGTGCCAGGCGTTGGCTTGCAAGAGTATAGTGCAGAATCAGAGACTAGGCTTAAGAAGCTTAGGGGTCACTGATCTGCAAGATGACAAATAAGGAAATGTGTCTCGATTTGGCGCTGCCTTTTCTGCAGTCTGGTGCCTCAAGCCAAATATTTTCTCGGCATCATCTAGGCTGTTCCATATACCAAGATGCTATGATATCATTATGCCTCTATCCCCCTCCCCCCTTTCTCTCTCTCCCTTGTTCTGTTGATTTTCATTTCTTGTTGACTCATGGACGCTAAGTGCTTTCCTTCTTTTCACACAACCGTGAGCGCATTTCTCCTATTAGCTGCGCAAAACATGACATATAGACAAATACAAAAGCATAAAACATCAATGTACTATCCTGTTGCAGATAACAACGTGTAATCGCACCTGGCTTTTCCAAATACATATCGATGACTCTACGATAAATACGATGACTCTGCAGGGTCCACCAGCGTGACAGCCATGTAGGTCCGTCAGTAACAGTTGTGGAGTTTTGGAGAGAGAAGGCGAGAAAATGGAAAAAAGTCACAATGGCACCTAAACAGTGCCCGAAGATCATGATCGGAAGATGGTTCCAGTTGCTCCATGGATCCGTTCCAGTCGATTTCGAAACTACTATAGAGTGTCATGTTATTCCTCGTGGACCACTGACCACGATATGGAAAATCCCACGCGAGATAGTGGCGTAGTTTCACTTGGGAGATGGCATTTCTTGAGATTGAGGGAAGACGACGACGAACAAGAAGCAACAGGACAAGCCTCATAACCAGCAAAGAACAGTTTGACTGTTATTCGATGGAGAACGTGACAAGAATGAGATGTTGAGATGAACAAGATGTTGAGGGCATTCCAGAATTCCCTCCCTGGAAAAACGAGAAAAGCTCACTTCCAATGAGGGCGCCACCTTCAGAAAAGTAATGCCGCAGTCGTGCGGGCGTCTCACGGAGTTACGGGACGTCTGGACGTCGCCTTTTTCCTCTGAGCGCCTCCCTCTCACTCCTTCATTTAGGGAGTGACGTCACGCTGCCGGAGCCTCTCCAGCCGCGGAAGCAACACTACTCTTTAAAAATCCTTTATTTAATATCGAAGCACTTTTCGGACGATAAAAGATAGCCAAGCGGATTGTCGGCCGATGTCGAAACAGGTATCTGTTGCATAGGTACGTTTCCGTATGCGGGTGTCCCTTTAAATGCGCTAGGCAGAAAAGCGCAAAGATGCAGCTAATTTTCTTCCTTTCCGTTCATCCTTAGAAGGATCTTATACAGGACATTAGTTTCGGTTCAAGGGATGGTCGTTCGAGAACATTTTGATTTCTAACGCCTAAAACATAAAAAAAGAAAGAAGCAAGAGTAACCATGCATAGTGACGATGTCCCCGGCGACGCATCTTTGAATCGAGCCCCCAAAGTATAATGATAAGGTGTAATTCAATAGGGCCGCTGTGTGCCGGAGCTGAGGGAGTGCAGAGGACGAAACTGTATCCCGAGCGCTCGTCATTTGCTCAAAAAGGCGGGCACTTTGAAACGGGATATTTTCTAAAGAATAAACAGTGTACAGAAGTGATCATCACTTGAAGAGCAACTATTCCGTGCTCCCCTTTCTTTTACTTTTTCTTGTACCAAGGAGGCCTTTGTCTTTGTCTTTGTATTGCACTGGCAGCTACCATGTAGATAATGATGGTAACGCTGGTAGTTGAGAAACTCGTGGAGCTGTGGACTTCACTTAACGTGAGATCAGCTACTACATAGTAGAGGCTAGTAAGGTGTCAGTATGTCGTATCCTCCTCTATTACCTTACGTGAACAACAACAACAGCAAATAAATATTGACTATGACATGGGATGGTTCACCATTGGAGAGCAGTACATTACCCCATTACATGCGAAAGCATTACGTGTGAGATGTGAGAATGAAGTTAAAGTTACGTGCAAGTACAACAATTGAGCTCTCCTCCACTGGCTGTGCTGCTCTACGCTACAAAAAAAAAAAAAAAAAAAGGTGAAGAGGAAAAAAACACAAAAGAAGGAAGCACCAATGGTCATTGAGATGCAGAGACGAGAACATTGTGCATTCTATCGATGGAGAGCAGGAATTTCAACAACCACTGTCACAACCTCACGTGTTTTGAAATTACGCTTGTTCTCCTTTTTTTTTTACAACTTAGCATACGATAACTGGGCGGTGCGCCACATTCCTTCAATACACTTCACAACACATAACACGAACAACATAATCAGATGACACGAAAGCCATAGCTTTTAAAAATAAATAAAAAGCCGGTGACACGTCAGACTGCTGTATGGAACTTCAAATAGAGTTGCCACAATATTGGGCATTCCTTCGTGTGGGAGCTAATAGATGTACTTTTACTTGAAAGCTGCGATACGTATGCCCGTGCAGCATGTATAACATTGTTTTATTCGCTCCCGTATGTAACGCTGCCCACTTCTCTTGCTGGGCGCATGAAAAGAAAGAGCGGAATCCTACCACACGTGTATCGATCCCGTGTATAGAGTGTGCCTCAGTATGCAAGGTATAGCTGTGGGAAGACACAGATGTCGCCATGCCTACGCGTTATTTTCGATATCCAGTGGCTCATTGAAGATCGTACGTATTCTAGAAGCACCCTTTTTTTATGACAACGTTTCTTGCGACTGACTTCCTTTATCTCAGATGAGTTTCATGACTTTTAAGATAAACAGCAGGAACACATACTGAAATACGTGCGATAGCAACTGTTACACGGTTGTGACCTTGTGTAACATATCGCGTAACCAGTACTGTTTTCATTATCTCCTGAAATCTGAACATACAGTTGATTTCACGCCACCCAACCGTGAGCTCAAGGAGCTGGATTGGAACAAACTGCATGTATCCAAAGTGAATGTCTCTCTTTAGTGTTACCCGTTGAATGTTCCTCTTTGTGCTTCCTGTTTTATCCTGTATTCCTAACAGACATGTCAACTAATACACTGAGAAATAAGGCGTTCAGGTTCAAACACCAACTGAACACTCTGTACCCTATACTTTGCCCCATTGCACTAACACTTTCGCGACGCGCAATCGTGTTACAAACCAATTAAGTGCGAATGACTTACCTGCAGTTTGTCGTCCTAATTTGCCACTGCGACTATAATTAGCGTGACAGCGGGTTACCGCTCTACGATGTAAATAAATTACTTCGTGCACAACTCCGGCTGCATGAACAACATGGCTCTACGTAACAAACAGATCAGAAATTGCATGTTCTGTATGTGTTTTTGGCGGGACCTCGATATCTATGGTGTTCGACAAGAACCTCTGAAAACGTGGTCACATCGGGCTGATGCACTATTGAGATCCCTTTCTGTTTTTTTTTTTTTTTCCTTCAACCCGCAAGCAGTACATTTAACGTAAGCTGTTCCTGACGAGGAGGTCAAAATTCATAAAGAGCACGTTGTTACAGAATTTCTCTACAACGTCTCCACGCTACATGTCTGCGCTTCTTCAGAAAAGGTGGTTGAACGAAGCAACAAAGCCCCAGTGTGATCTAATTAAGCGGGTGCGAAAATTACTCTCGAAACACGACTCGGGAAGACCTTGAAGACAATCAGACGCTACAAAAGGGACGCTAGTCCAACACGTCCACCAATCGTCTTGCGTTACTCCAGCACCCACTATGCTTTCCCCCTCCTCCTCCTCGAATTTCCCATTGTCTCTTCAATTACTGCCGGGATCTTTCCCTCCGATCACTTGAGTGTTCTTCCCTTTGCAGTTGATAAATTAGATCTAGTTTCCCCTTTTCGAAGAACGCGAGGGAGACACGCTCCGTCTTTTCCCTCGGATAGATGAAAAAGAAACAGACTCAGGTGTGTTCGAACCTTTTCACATTTATCAGGAACAAACTTCGTGAGAAACGGATGAGGCACCGCTGCCTCCGTTTTCTATTTCTCTGACTTGTTACAGTGTCTTCGTCGTAGTACTTTAGCGTAGAGAGCTCTTGTAACGAGACTATTTTGTTCCTTTTTTTTTTTTTTCGTTTCTCATACGAGCGATAGGGCAAAGTTCGTCTAGCTCGTAAAAAATTGTGAAAATACAGAAACAGGAAATGCTACCGCCGTACGGCATGGCCGTACTGGATCCCGGGTTGCAGTTCTTGTGCCTCGTTAAGCACGTCGCTGCCACGGACGTCCATGCAATATGTGCAGACTGTAGTGATATGCTGCAAAGAGTTCAAGAAGGACGCTTCCTTTTCGTCCTTTTCATCTTTTTCATTTTCTGTTTTTCTTCATTCTTTTTTTCTCACACGGCTGTAGTAGAAGTTCATGTTTTTCATTGTGAAGGAGTTGTGTAACGGAAGGATCATGCTCAAGAGATGGGGAAGTACCACTGTTGCTCAGATTTTTCCCGGTTTATAGGGTTTTCAAGGCAGGCGAGTTTTAGTGATCTAGAATGCCCTGGATACGGAGTACTACATTGGCATCTTTATATTTCTTTAATTTTTTGATGAATTTCTATCACGCGTGTAGGTGACTGCATGCCTAACTTCGCAAGCGCAAACGTTTGTGCGGCTGTCGACCCTTACATCGAATCGGATATCCTTATAGGACGATATCATTAACGCTGTAGGGTGCTGAGTCAAAGGATAAGGGCGCGTTCCCAAGCATGCGACTTGCGAGTCCGAAAGTTTCTTCAATGAGTGGCGGAGGCGAGAAAAAAGTACTGGTGTCACTCTCGTTCTCGCAAATCGTGTTGTTGGGAACGTGCACTGAGTCTTTTTTTTTTCTTCAGATACCATAGAGTTGACACCGCTGTAGTCAGTATCTGCGCGTGCCGAAGAACAAACATACTTAAAATTCTTAATTAATATTGTGTATTTTTACGTGTACACGGACAAATAACACTTAAACTTGACTAGAGCCTTAAAGTTGTGGAGTTTAAGCCACACAGGAACTGAAATGACACTCATGAAAGAGTGAACTGCTAAATTTTCGCGTATTTTTTGTTATATACTACCCGGTGTCTTCCCGATTCCCTCCGGGCTCATTGTCTCTATGCCTAACTATCGTGTCAAAAGCGAGGGCAGGAAACAGTAAAGAATATGCTTCAAAATATAAACATAAATAAAAATAAATAAATTCCAAATAAAATAAATAAATTCAATAAATTCACAAATTCTAATTGATAGCATAAAGCACTATCAGTTGTCACTGCCGCAATTAGAGTGCCACACCACTTTCTTCTCTTTTGATAAATCACCTTCACCAAATTAATGTTCTTGTTGTTCTTTTTGTTTCCTCTGGTACCTTGGTTCTAATTGATTTTTTTAAAGTTATCACTTGGTCTTCCAGCCGCACTTATCAAGACAAACAATTTCAAGCTGCCAGTTCCTTCACAGGAACTATTTTCCTATGTTCCGCTCACACTTCTGGAACGAAACACGTTTCAAGAACCATCCACCGAATATACTTCACACATATTGTCTGCCGATGCCCCCTCCGTTTATTTTTCTTTTTGCTTCATCCTATTTTTGTCTTCCTACACCTTAATATCAGAACGTTGTTTGAGAAATAGGAACCGTCGCGGATTCACAAGAAAAACAGAGGGCAGATGTGCCAAGACAGCCCCTACAGTGCATGTCCCTCTTCGAAGAAAAATGTGTCCCGCTGCCAGAAAGTACGAACGACATCGACAGCACTTTGGGTGAAGATAGGTGATGTCATCTCAGTGTGCTTTCATAACGTTCCTTTATGCATTCGCCCCTCGATGTCTGGCTCCGTACACAATGACTGACTCGCCCCTAGAGAATAGACAAGACAGTCGCGCCGTCGCAGATAGCTTTGATAGGCGAGACGCCTCGCAAGGCAATGATGAAAGTGACTTTCGCCTGGGAACGTATGGGCGGAGACCGTGCATACGCGTTCTGTGCGCCTGTCGATTGATTTCAGCTCTGGGTTCCGAAAACACGAGCACACTGTATGAGGAACAGCAAAAAAGAATACACGTATCATGTGTTTTTATTTTGTTGTCCCGAATGTCACGCCTGTTCTATTCCCAACGGTGTTCCCCTAAGTAACCTCACACTCCCTTGACATTACAGATAACACACGCACATGAACTTTGCAAGATGTTTTACTTGTTCACAAAGACTACCCGTTTCAACAAGTGCCTCACAGACAGAGTCGACGCCTGGAAGAATTTCTACGCACGATAGTCACAGGTACAATAGTAACGGCACATTGAAACGAACTTCCCCTCTGAGGCAATTCCCGTCGCGGAGTCCGGCAGACCTCCAAAAACCAAAGAAAATGCATCGTGTAGCTACAACGTTAAACCCTTCCAGAACTTATTAAACCAAGCAGGACCTGAAAAGCCACTCACGCAGAATGAACTGCAAAATTTTCCCTACGCTTAAAAAGACCACACAACGTTATGAACGCAAAGGAAAAGAGCTCGCAAAACTGTTCGGCACCTGTGGCATTCCTCCGCAGTCCGCAGATGCATCCAACTAACAGCAAAAATATAGCACGGAGATCTGCACGGCGCACCACCGACGACGAATTTTGTCCCCAGGCTTCCACAACCTTTCACTTCATTCTTCGGCCTGAAATTTGACCTCCTCCAGAGCAGCCTTCCGGTCGCCGTCCCCTGCTGGGCCGTCGGGTTTTCCAGGTGGCGACCGAATCGCCTTCTCGCTCGTTGTCTCGCGTGTGGCCACGGGTTCGGTCTGCGTAGTCTTCTGCGCCTTCGTCTCGCTATGGGCCCGGGGCACAGGCTCCGGCTTCTGTTGATCTGAAGACGATCTCGATTTCTCGGCCTTTCTCTCGATCTTTTTCTCTGACGACTCCTCGGAAGCCGCCTCAGCTGCCACTTCCTTTCTGGGCTCCTCGGTCGCCTCAGGTGGTTCGCGTCGCTTCTTGCGAACAGTCTCTTTAGTCTCGACGACGCTCTCTCCCGATGACTGGTCTCTGCTGAGAGCGCGGTCACTCCTGCCGTCGCCAGCGCCTCCACTTCCCCTCTGCCTCGGCGAAGCCGACCGAGGTCTTGGACGCGGCCTAAATGACGGCCTCCTCCAGGAGCCCGCCGTCCTGTCTCGCAAACGTGGTTCGTCATCCCTGTAGCTGTCCACGTCGTCATGCTCGCTCCTTGATCGTCCGCGACGTCGCCTGAAGTACCTTCCGTAGAACCTTCTTGGTGGTCTCCGTTCTACTCGCAGGTCTCTGATGTCTTCATACTCTTCGTACTCGTACGCCCTGCGAAAGTCATCTCGAAGGGAGTTTCGCAGAAGACCCCTAGGGCGACGGTAGAACCTTTGGTTGAAGGATCTCGGTACGGGCCCTCGACGCTGCGGCGGGGGACGCCTGGTGTCGGGAAGGTCTTCCATCTCCTGTGGCGGTGGCCCCCTTCGGGACATCGAGCGACGTGGCCTGGGGAACCAGCGTCCACGAAAGCGACGCCGGTCTGCAGCGTACGGACTTCCTTGAACGGCTTCTCCATCGGGGCCAGTCACGTTGGCCGCTTCACGACCTTTCTCTCCAACAACGACGTCGAACTCGACCACCTCTCCCTCGCCGACGCTGCGCATCACCTTTTGCGGGTTGTTGCGGGTGATGGCCGTCTGATGAACGAAGATGTCCTCGTGGGTGTCGTTCCGGTTGATGAATCCATAGCCGTTCTTTACGTTGAACCATTTCACGGTTCCCAGCACCCGCTCGGCGAGTACAGGCTTCTTCTTGACCGAGTCGCCCATGCTGTGTCTCGGCGATGTTCCACGCTGGGCCCTTTGCTGTTGCTGCTTCTGGTCTCGGTGTGGAATAAAAGACACGTGTGGCTCATGCAGCGCATGAGCTTGCCAATCGTCGTCGTCTTCGGCTTCTTACACTTGCAGAGAGATTCCTTTAACATTTAAAACACTGATCTATGGCTACACATGTCTACAAGTTGGGTACCAAACGGCTAACTATACTGTTCCTCTTTATTCAACAAACTGAGATTTTATTGTTTCCTTCGCTTTAATCGACAACGCCTTTCGCGTTTTCAATAAGAAATATAGAAAAAAAATTCAGGTAACGTGAGGTATGTAACTTTCACCAACAATTAAATCAGCAAGGCAACAGCCGTTATAGAAATAATATCCCTTCGTCTTTTTTTCCAATTCAAAAATTTCACAGAAACTTGGGTTGGAATTCCACGTGACTTCCTTACCTCATAACGCCTCATAAGCAGTTTTTTTTTCCGGAGAGAGGATGTAATAATTTGTTTGAAGTACTCCCACAATTCAAACCCTCAGCGCCAGTTTCTTGTTGTGTCATATAATGGATGGGAGCAATCTTACTCTTTTCATCTATCGTCATTACTAGAGCCAGATGACGCGGTTCATTAACTTCATGACGATATGACATGAACCGTGTGGAAGCGACTCCTGTGTTTCCTTTATTAGATTCCGTTGCGATAGTGCCGTACGTGCGTTTCCTAAACGGATAAAGGCTTCTTCATTGGGTTTCTGAAGCTTTCATGAGTGGTTGTCAACCTTTGTATTCAACTATGAGAATGCCGTATAGCACGATGAACAACAACAACAACAACAACAACAACTTTATTTTAAGATGATGAATGGGGAGTTTCATCGCCAACGGCGATAGCACGATGAAAGAGCTTAAGGATGCGTGAAAGCACGTGCACGGATGCTTCGTAGCACGTGCAGCGTTTCACATATTCTTGTTCCACCCACCTCAAGTGGGCGTTTTAGAATCGGAAGGGGAACGCATTCAAATGAGTCGCCGCTGGTAGGCTTGCTGCGAGACGTGCATGTCACCTGTCAGCTATGATGTAGAAACGTTTCATCAGGGGCACTTGGAGACACACCCAACAGAAGAACAATGTGAATGCCTGTCATGTCGGCCCCTATTTCATGGTGCGGGAAAGAACTACACTATACGAAAGCAGTCCCAAAGTGCCTGATTTGAGAGGGAAAAATTAGTTGTTTCACGTGTACTTGTCTGGAAGCATCGGACGATTTCGCAACAATTCTGTTCCTCCTAGGTACATGACTGATGTAGTTGAGGAGGGAACCGAACGAACTTTAATAGACTCTTCAGAAAGACCAAGGAGATTTCTATGTATGGGAACGTAGTGAGAAATGCCTCTCTTGCGTATACTAAACAGTTAGGCACATTCCTCTCCCCGTTTCCGGGCTCCATGAGTATATATTCCTATGTTTTTTTTTATTGCGTGTTAGCGCCGCGAAGCAACAGTGGCTATGAGCGGCGTACAGATGTGGACAGACGGAGAGAGGACAGCAGGAAGGAGTGGGGGACAGGGGGATTAGTATGCGTCCTGGGCCGACTTCAGGGGGAAGAGTGCCGACATTCGTCTGGAAAGTCTTCGGAAAACCCAGGGAAAACCTCAGACAGCACAGCCGGCGGTAGGATTCGAACCCGCCACCTCCCAGTCTACAGCACGACCTTGGTTACCACCAACGAGCCGACGCCTTAGCCCACTCGGCCATGCCGCTGGTCATTCCTGTGTTTTGCCCTACTAAAGGTTGTAGTGGGTAGGGGAACTAAGCATGGAACATTCTTTTTTTAAAAAATGTGTATTTTAACTCCTTTTCCTGGCGACATCTATCACTCCCTTTTGGAGAGTACAGTTACTCTCAAAAAGGAGTCTCCTCAGGAAGTCAGGAGACCGTCTAGCTCTCTACTGGAGAGTAATATTACTCTCCAGCCACCAAACACACACAGAGTAATATTACTCTCCAGTAGGGAGTTAAAGGGTCTGAAGGGAGTGAGTAGGCTCCGTTTTGAGAGTAATTGTACTCGTCAAAAGGAAGTGATAGATGTGGCGAAGAAAAAGAGTTAAAGTACACCCTTTTATTAAAGAGTAAAGGACAAACCCAACACAAGCCTCACAACACCCAGTTGCGTACTTCAGTTGAATGATGTCCACCTGAATAGCGAAGGCAGTTGACGTTGGCAGTATCACGCGACGCAAGACAGCCGTCCTCTATTATGCGTCAACATTGGGCGTTGCAATCGGACAACATTGGGCAGCATGCATGCTTGAAGTCTCCGTGATTGTCACTCGCTACTGAACACAGGAGTCTAGATGTGTCACCAAAGACGTGCCCCAATTTTGTACCTTTGAGAGACTCAGTTTTACTGAAAAGTACACTGTTTCTATTTGCCCGGTATTCACAATACGAACGTTGCCAGGATTAAGTTCAAACTAGATGCCCGTGAAGCGCAATAAATGGTGAAGCTTATGTTCCAGCGACTCGTAATGAGATTGTGTTTCCTTTTACCCTCGCAACGTGGGTGGAAAGCAAGGCGAATCATCGTACGTGCCAAAGAATGCGGTTCGTTGCAGAGAACGTCTTCGAGGCAGCGCAACTGTACGGAATGCACTTGCATCGTTTCTTCGCGAACGTACTTGATGGAACAGAACATTCCCCGTCACGCCACACGAATTCACTCTTTCTTTTGTCTCCGCTTTACCCATTCGTGGTTGCATCGTGACAATATGGCGTCGTAGTCAGTGTCCTACTTCCGCTAATAAGAGCAGTGTCGCATCTTTCCGTTAGAAAAGAGTTTCAAACGAAATGCTGCGAGGTTCATCTATGATGAACCTGTACGGGAATGGGCGAAATTGGTTGGTTCATAACGCGTTATCTCCGAGCGATCTGTCAGCAGGGGTAGGGGTATGTTGCTCGTGGGAGAAGGAATCATGTGTCCCGGTCCGACTTCACAGGGAATTGTACCGACACTTGCTCAGTTTTCTCGGAGTGTTCCCTGTCATAGGTAGCCGGTTGTTGACGTCACAAATTGACGGCACAGCTACGTGTGCTGTGTAGCAAAGACGCAGAAAAAGCATTTTAGAAGAACATGGCGTCATCGTACTCCAAGCTTTGCGCCTAATATGAAAATCGATAGCCTCAGCAAGGGACCTTGGCCCTGGCCCGCATCCAGTCTGGCGACGAGCCAGCACAGTACGGACAGAGGAAGACAACAAAACGCGTTTATTGATGGCGCATGTTCTTACACGTGGCGTGACAGCAAGTCGTTTGACCTATTCCCAACTCGCATGAACTGTAGGAGGGATGTCACCGACGAGCAAGCCATTCGTTGTCACGTGACGTTTCTTCACGTTGTTTCAACTTTCGAGAACCGTGTCTCGGAGATTTTCCGCGGACGTTAAACAATCCCGGGTGTGCGGGATTATCCACAGTCCTATCCTACGAGACGTGCAGCATGTAGCCCCACACGTGTAGGCGGACTCACATTACGAGTCGATATATTCCCAATTATTGCTATTTGTCGTACTTCTTCTCTTTCAACTGGTGTTACGGACGGACGGACACGGCTGCCGACGTCGGTGGGTCGTATAAGGCTTCCTCTTCCACCTCAGATGTAGAAAGCTATCCATTTAAAAGGAGAAGAAAGTGTAACTTCGGTTAGCCACCAGCCAGTACTGTTCTTTCTAATGTACAAGCTACATACACACAAAAAAGAAGAAGAAGAAGAACAGATATAATGAAATTTGACGCAAAAAGCTGTACGTGCTCGCTGCTGAGAGTTAGAACCGAAACCACGGACACGTCGACCAAACACACGTCGAGTGTAATTGCAATCGCCACCATTACCGTTCTTCTCTTCCGCCCAACGAAACCGCAAGAAGTTCACAACCACTCATTTCTTCCATTGTGTTGTTCACAGCTCGCTGGCGACCCTTTTCTTCCGAGTTTTATCCGCAACACAAATAGGGCGGACGAAGTAGCCCTCTTATGTCAGTGTCCCTATTATTTCTCCGGGGGCTGCTTCGCGACCCCGTGCTCTAAGCGGCAATACTGCGGAATTTATCTGGCTGGGTTCTCGGGGGAGCATGAGAAAGGTCAAGATCGCTGGGATAACAAACAGCGTGGCTCTATTGTGAACCCACCCCGTATTTTCTTAGCGCAGCCATCTCATACGCGTCGTTGCATAGCTTAGTCTGTCAATAAGGGAGGCTTTGTGGTTGGGGTAACGAACTGTGTGGGTAAACGGTGGAGTGAAGTCGGGCTTAAAGCAAGTTTAGACAACCGGGATCTAAACTTTGTCGCGCATGTACTTTAAAAAGCTTAGAGTTTGTGTTTAAGGAACAGGTAGAGATATCATGGAACTTTTGCAGTGTGACGTAAGCGTGTCGCTTAAAACACTTGCCGTGCAATTCATGATGGTTTGATGTGATGTGATGTGAAGTGAATAAAGAAAAAAATGGGGATGTAAGTTTCGACGAAGTCAAACTGGCTACCCCAGTACACTTAATACAGAAAGTTCAATCCGATGATATGATGAAATCGCAAAAGGATGATGTCCAGAGACGAACAGAGATAATAATGGAGTTCAACATGTAGGTCAAAAGTTCAAGAGCTGCTCCCAAGTTAGAGTAAAGTGGCGGAATCACCGGGGGCACACACAGGACACATCACACATTCACCGTGTCATAGGATGTCCATAAGCCCGGTTGCATGCAAAAAGTCTTCAAGTGCCCTTAGCGCTGATGCTCATGCTCATGATGCTTTCATGAAGTGTTTGTTATTTAATTACTTATTAAACGCTGCCGTAAGAGCACCTTGAGTAGCAGCACAACAGCTTTGAAGCTGCGCTGTGCTACGCACGACGCATATAATTTCATATTTTACGACGTATTGAAATACGAGAAAACTTTACCACAACTTTTCGAATGGCAAAGAGACCGGCTGCATGTTTTGGGCATTCTGCCAAACGCGCTTAAGTGTGATTAGGGTGCTTGAATGCTAGCTCCCTCACAGAGAGAGCGAGGTAGGCAGGGAGGGAGGGAGTGGGAGGGAGCTACCACTCATGCACCCTAAGTGTGACGGCTTCATAGCGCCATCTTCTCATCCTCGTCTTCGCGCGCCTCACTCGTTTCGGCATCATTGGATCTTCTTCTTCTTTACGACTGTTATGGACGGACCTACACGACTGCCGACGTCGCTGAACCCTATAAAGATATCACTTTCAAGGGAAACGTACTGCAAAGCAATAATCAGAAGCGGGAGGAAAAATATCACAGGCCGGAACAACAAAGCATTACCAGTGTTATCGCCGAGTATTACTGAATACAAATAGTCTAATTATACTGCCGCAGCACAGTAGCTCCCCACCATTCATCACTTGCTCTAACCTATAACGAACAAAGAAACCTTTCTTATCTTATGGCCGACCACCACCAAAGATGAACGCATTGCTTAGATGAAAACCCACGCCTCTAAACGCCAATGTGTATGCTGCGTTGGCGCAACGTGTAAGATTTATTGCCGGTTCCAGCAAAGCCTGAATGCCATTTCACCCACAGAATGGCCCGTTGATAAGGCCGCTACTGGCTGTAGCTTTCGGCCCTTCGGGGAGATTCAAACCTGATAGGCTTTTAGAAGGGCGTAGTGTGAACCACTAGAGATTTTCTCTCTCATTATTTTCTTGTGTTTTTTCCGTATTGGTGTGCTCGTATAAGATAGCACAAGGGCTTCTGGTCGGTTTCTGGGCCTGCCGTTGGAGTGCTCTGGAATCCGTTGTTCGGGAAAGGACGGTAAGTGTGTAGGGGAAAGGCAGGTTATGCAAGAGAGAGACACAGGTCAGCGAAATGATGGTAGCAAGAGAGATCAGTTCCGCTCAATGACGCCTGAGTATATGCCAAATTTGTACTAGCGTAAATTTGCGAGATACTCGGCGCTTTTTTATGTGATCGCCGCAGCAGTTTTGGTTAGAACCTTAGCAGGTTAGAACCTTACACTACCTTATTCCCGCAGGTCTTAACAGCGAAAAAAAAAATAACATCTCGACTTTGTTGATACCTATAGAGAGGTATCAAAGGTTTGTAGGGTCATACGGAAATGTTATGGATGATCTGGACTTCTGGTTCAACCCTTTCAGGGACGGATAGATTTGATTACCATTCCAATCTCTAACAATATAATGTACTAACCATAACGTAGCATACCGCGGTACCACAACCAAGAATTACAAGTGCCAGAAGGATGCCACTCCATCTCTGCTGCGCGCACAAACTAATTATTTCCTTCTACCAAAATTTCGATTTCTCTCAGTAATTTAATCACCGTACGGCAAACAAGCACACCCATCAATCTCTCATTGATTGCATACTCTCTGTACATTATACTAATTTCGAACTTCAATTTTCCATTCCTTTTCCCAGAGCTCCCTTGCCACTCCTTGCACACACATTGTTGCCCTCCCTACAGATTTTTAAGGTACACAAACACGAGGCTCTGTAACATAAAGCTCGGCACTAACTCTTCACCCCATTCCCCCTAGTGCCCTCAAACTGTACTAAACTAGGCAAACAGTACCCGGCGCTAGAAGCACTCCATACTTCTTAACCCTCATCGATTCGTCGTCACGGCGTCTCCATTTCTTCCTTCTCTCTCTCATTCAACATGCCCCTCCTCGACTCCTTATTAAATTAATTACTCCTTCCCTGTTTCTCCCGTTCCTTACAAGAATTGCATCTCTCAGTGTCAGCACAAAAAGAAAAAGGCGGAGGAATAGAGTGAGGGGGGTACAATATGGGGGTACATAGAGAGCAATCCGAGAAGAAAATGCACGTCGGGGGGTGGGGGAGGGGGGGGGTGCAGGCAATCCAAACACAGAAGACAGGGAATGGTTTGGATAGCATCGGCCTTTTGTGTGTTGTGGTGTCGGTTTCTCCCGCGAAAGTGTGTATACTGTTGAGAAATTTGGTATGCATCTGCAAATGTGGGGGGCTGGAAAGTTTGGCTTTACTCAGTGGAGATGTATTAAAGGATAGCGAGAGTGACGGGGTTGAGAGGGAGCGCGTTTAGGAATGTTTGCGTTCACGCTTTTTGAAAATGGAAAAGAAAAAAAAACAGTCATATTGGAAGGCCCTGGTTTCGCACTATTTGTCTTTTTTATCCCTTACTTTTCCGTGCGCACGTGCATTAGAGAACCTCTGTTTTGCTGCCTGCGCCGTAGCACAGCACAAGTTTTTCTTTTTTTCTTCTTCTTCTTTAAAGCCTCGTATTCTAAGATGCGTACGGTTCTGGGAACGTTTTATAATACGAATTCCCGGCATCCATGCTGTTGATGCTTATGATTGGATTGTTTGGGAAAATAATGCTTCTATTTATGCTAAAGTTGTTGTTGTTGGCCCAGTTGTTCGTCCGTCGTGTTGTCACGACACTAACGGATACGCCCGCATTTCCTTATGAGTAAGTTGTCCGATTTTTCAGCGTTCTTATTTGAAAACGAACACTATGGTTATAGTCTAGGCTCAGTATGGTAGTGCATGTCGGAGCTGCACCACACTATCCTTATAGCGACAGCGGACAGCGACGCAAAACGCCCGATCAAAGTTAATCGAAAAATAATAAAACGGGAGGAGCACAGCACAGGGGCACTCACCGTTGCAAACGAATTCTATGCTGTCATTTTATGTATACTGACATCTGGATAAGCATGATGCAGTTTGAATGTACCCATATTAACACCGGTCATAGTTTGACATAGTGCTCGTAGGTCCACTTATTGATAATTTCGAGAAGGTCCGTTCGCTAGAAGGCTACATCCACGAGTAAATTAATGAAAAATTCTACGAAAAGGTATTCTGGTGCGTCAATTACACTTCATTGGAATGGTTCGAAAGAGTGTCGCCGTTATGCGCCGGGTACCGATTATACGATCGGTACCTGTCTCTGGTGATACATGTCAACTGCTCCAGGTGGCGGAATCAACGTTGCTGATATGGTACCTAAAAGCAATACGTATTCGTGACAAACGGCGGAATCCGGATATCAATTAACGCTCAGTAAAAATGAAACCATGTAGTCATATTTCCTGAATGGCTTCTTTCCCCGTACTGTAATTTCTACCAAAAAATTCATCACGGATGCTGCCTGCTAAATTATACTATGAATGTACTGGAATTAACTCAGGAAGAACTGCGAGACTTGCGAGCTTGCGCGAAACCAACACACGTTAAAAATAACGATGGAAGGTGATGTGTTGGAACTTTGACGTGGGCCAAGCGTAATGCATGACACTATTATCAACATACATTCTACAGAACATGATACAGTGTTACGGTAATACACGTAAGTGCAAGAGCAATAGGTATGGGTTTTGTAACTGGGCCCAACTATCCCGCCTTTTTTCCCCCCTTTGGTCTACTAAATATATCCCCCCCCCCCGCCAACTATTGGGTTTCAATACAGAAATAGATGTCCATGAAGGTGGCGTGAACCTCTTTAGCACCAGTTCGCCCACGTCTGTTCACAAGCTCTTCGCGATGCTAAAGCTGGATCGAAAGAAAACACGTGGACGAATTAATGGGAGAGTCGTATTGACGCACAGGAGAGAACTTTGCCGAAAGGATAGAGGTGATACACACAGAAAACAAGATTGAGCAGGAAAGGGGAACGACATAAATAGAACCCGTCCTCCATCACGTGCAATCATACCTTCCAACCGACAACCAAATACCACAGGCGATGCACAGTAATCAAAATGAGAAACACTATACCCGTGGCTGTTTCGCGTAAACACACTCGCCAGGTCATTTTGGTGTGAGGGTCGACATTAAGGGCGCCATTGAAGCTTTCATCAAGAACTGAAAGTGCATAGGAGTGAATTCCTCTCTCCTTCCAGGCGGATCCGCTTTCGCCTAGACAGCAGCGACGGTCGATACGACGAGTTCTGGCTCAATATCTTTCGCTTGCTTTCCTTGCTGAGTGCTGGAATGTAGTTTCCTGCCTCGTGGCTTGTTAGAACAGCGTCGATTTTGCCATATTATATAAAGTGAGCGGTATCATCGTTAGGGAGCGACGTATGCTTTCGCTTTCGGACGAACGCATATTGAGCTGTGCTTCCTGAGCTGAAAGTGCGCGCTTCTAATATTGCGGCTGCTTCTCGCCTTCTGTGGAGGAGGGATGAAAGTTAATGGGATATCTATGAACCTCAACTTTCGTGCAATGAACGTTAGACTGCTCTTCGTTGAATGTTTGAAAGTTGAATTGTGTGCAAGATTGAACAGTATACCGGTGACTCGCTATGTGACGTATACTTGGTGAAAAGATATAGCTAGACATTTTTGCTTACATCGCTGGATGCGTACATGCACGTGCTTCCTTCCGATCAAAGTTGTTCCTTCGTGGTTTCCTTTCTTTTTTTTTTTATGAATTCGAGAGTTCGAGAAAGTTCGGAGAATTTGAGGACACGGAAGCGCAGTCAACTTTCTGAGGTTTACCCTTTGGCTGCTTTATTTGCTCTTTTTCTTCCTTTTGGTGTAGTACGCTTTCGAGCTAGATAAAGTAATAGTTCAACTTCAACTTTTCTTTATTGAAAGTCAGGAAATAGTGAAACATAGAAATCGGAACCGCAGGGCAAGCCCGTGAAGCGGTTCCCCTTCAAGGATAACAAAGACTTAAGGGAGCGCCATAAAACAAACAATGTCACAAGCAGCAATAAATGGCAGCAAGCGAAATAATGCAGTAAATCGAAAAACGATAGTAAGATTAAAGCAACAGAGCACCAATATAGTATTACACAACATGTTGTATTGCACCAATGTATTACATGAATACAACAGCTGTAGGGCAGGAGCATAACAACTGAAAAACGGAAAAACAAACCATTGAAACACATCTAAATTCACTCAAGATGTGAAATAATCTTATTTCGAAACACGTAAAGCGATGGGGAGTCACGGACGTCATAGGGTAAAAAATAAAAACATACCGTAGTTAGAACGGGGATAAGGAAGAGCTACTGTTAGCTTATCACTTCTAAGATTGCACACGTTCCTATTGAACTGAGGGAGAACTGAGCATGAGTAAACCATACCATGGATGATTTTTTAAAACAATATAAGCCACTTATATTTAACAAGGTCAGACAACGGTCTAACACGCAAGAGTGTGAAAGCGAATGAAGCGTAATGCGCAGTATGGTATGTAAGCACTTCGAAATGGTATGTGAAGCGTAATGCGCAGTAATATACCGGATTCGAGCCGGATACGAGCTGTCTTTCTGTTTTCATTTTGTTCCAGTCGATATTAATCCACAAGATAAAGTGGTTTACATCAGGTTTACAATTGTTTTTTGCGCATCGTGCAATGTGCACGTACCTTTTGTACCGTAGTTGTACATGTACATGTTTAATGAGTACATCCATAGTAAAATACGGTAGGCTACACTACGATCTTGTTTACGATTCAATACAAGCAGGCGCTTTGCATTTCTTTCGCCACAGTATGTCGTATGCGGCTCTTCGCCACGGTACAGAACACGTCATCTCGGTGACAACTGTTAACTGCCTGCTAGATTGGGACTGGGATGCCCAACTAAATAGGATACTCAATATGTAGATGAAACTCGGCCGGTGGTGCTCGCAGTCCATTCTTCGGAACATGCACACGCCGTCGTGCATGGATGTCTCGATCAGTGCTCGAGAAACGTTCATGAATTCTTGATGGCACAACGTCCGACAAAGACTCACCGGCTACTTGTTCCCATTCGAAGAGCATGAATAGGATTGGCATGGTTGCGCCAGGAGCAACGAGGAGCCACTTATTCAGCAGGTGCTGTTCAGACGCATTGCGAAAATGTCGGCACAAACGCAAATTCTAAGCATATTACCTCTGTGAAGTGATTGCATGCGTTAAACAGAATAGTAATAAATTATGTGACAACAACAAGAATGAATGATGGAAAAGTAATGAAGACATGGGGGATGTTTCCCCGTGATAAAAGATGTGAAGAACGTACGAAGCCCTGAAAATGTGTATCCTTTTCAGCAGATATGGGAGGCGGTTACTGTTTTACTGTTACTGTTTTTGCTGTTGTGAGTCATTTCTTCACATGTTGTAACGAGCGTAACATAGGTGTTACATATCGTTTTGAAGTAGTGATACAAGCTCCCGTGGCATAGTGGTTAGGATGATCGCTTTCCACGCCGAGAGTGGGAAGCGACACGGGTTCGAATCCTGTTACCGGCTGTGCTGTCTGAGGGTTTCCCAGGGGTTTCCGAAAACTTTCCTGACGAATGTCGGCACAGTTTCCCCTGAAGTCGGCCCAGGACGCATACTAACCCCCCCTGTCCCGCACTCCTTCCTGCTGTCCTCCCTCCATCGGTCCACGTCTGTACGCCGCTCATAACCACAGTGGAAAAAAAATGAAATAGTGGTTCTTTACGTTGATTAAACTTCTTGGATCTACCATGAGAGACACATGGCGACCAAACACGTCTGTTTTTCAAGTAAACCGGGTTTATTTCCAGTAAATCAACAAGCTCTCCAGCACTCCATCATCCATTCATCTATGTTGTTGTTGTTGTTTTGTTGTACCATGAGAAAAGGCTGGATCAACGAAGGGAGGGATTTGTGGGATCCTCAAGGAATTCATAACGAAGCATAGCAGTTATTTTCATGCAGCCACACACGCGCAATCCTTGTTTTGTTAGCGCCCTCTTGTAACCACATCCTCTCGTCGAATATCATCCCATGTTGCACAAAATCCTTCCAAAAGATTGTTCCCTCGGAAATGTACACACACCGTGATTCACGGCGAGTATTTCGATCCCTGCCATCACAGCCCTGGAATAGCTTCCCATATTCTCGAGTGTCAACACACATATGGTCTACTTTCATCCCATACGGTGACGATGTAGCTCATTCTTTCTTAGGAGCCCCGCGATACGTTATAAGATTTATCGACCTCATGGTCACTCCTGTTATGTCCGTGATACGAGCGTGATACCTACCCTTCTTTCTTCGATACGTTTGTCTTATTTCTTCTGAGCTGGTCATCCAACATCTTTCATAACGCTTTGTCCTCTGGCACTTCGTACTGGGCCGCAATAAACAGCGTTTCGTAATCTTTGTCCGCGTGTTACGAAAAATGATGTTCCCTTTCTGTAGCTGGCCTCGCGTTCAAATGGACACTTCAGCCGTTGCCCGTGGTATTGCGTGCTTCCAACATTTTGCCGGGAGAAAGAAATATTGCAGCCGTGGATGGGAGTGCAGGTTTTCTTTCATGTCTGGCAGGCTGTGTAAACAGCATTTCCTTATATTTTGTGCGTCAATTTTTTCTTCTTTTTGTTAAGCGAGTGGTAGCGCGGGGTGCAATGACATGGTGAGGGTCTATAGTCTGTTTGTGATGGAAATGTCGGAATGGTACTTGGAAAAGAAGGAGAGATTTCTATGAGCACGGTATACAGAAGCGCGATTGCGAGCTTTCAGACCGACCCCAACGTCGACGTTTCGGTAAACGCGCAAGATAAATTACGCAAAGAATGACGATGTGCTTTTGACGGGCCTACACGATGACAGCACTAGCCAGCAAGCGAGACATGTATGACGAAATGCTATAAATTATTAAGCGTACAGCGACGACCAAACTAAAACATGCAACATAAAGTCAGAAAGACAGATGATATACCGACGCCATAATGTGTCCTGTCTGGGATAGCGCTCCACAGACAAGGTGCACTTCGTTCGTGAAGAGCGCGCTTGAGCGCGCCGCAATCGCGTTGTCGTGTCGCATATTTGGGCTTTTTTTTTTTTTTTTCTAAGCCGACATGAAAAAGCTACACAAAGCGTACCTTGCTGGAAACACCTTGGTGGGGTGGTTCTCAAGACGACGCTCAAATGTCCAATTGAAAACATAGGCCTTAAATCGATATTTTAAAGGCTATGTAAATAGTCAAATCTAACAATTAATTAACTAGTCACAATGACAACATACTGGCGCCTACGATACACGAGTAAACACAATACCTTTTACAACCTTACTTTTTACACCTTTTATGCCTTTTTATACAGCTTTTATATCTTTTACACAATACGAGTAAAAACAACAAAACCTCTAGGTAATCAGTTGTTGACCATCCCGTCTCTCTCTCTCTTTTGTGGTCTTATTGCATGTTTTAGTTGGAACACCCTGTATAATGCGTCCAATAACATGATAAAGAAATCAAAGTGCATAGATTACTTTGTAGTCCTCTGCAATTTTCGAATACGCCAAAGAAGGAAGCAGGCCGAGAGTGACACGCACGAAGAAGTTCACTTTCAAGCTGCGAACTTTAAACGTATTCCAGAAACTTCCATGTTATCTGAAGAACACATTCTGCTTTGGACACGACGTTCGACGTCTATTCCTTATCAGAAACATTGCACAGTTGTATGCGGGTGGCTCTAAAAACGTGAGCATCGACTCAATGGAAAGCGAAATCTTTCTTCTGCATTGGAAGCCCTATTGAACGTGGATGACCAAACAACAGTGCACAGTGAAGAAGAAAGGATACGGAAGAACGGCCTTATCTGACGGTTCCCTTTCAAGTGGAAGATTGGAAACTGTCGTCGACGGTGCCCATTTTCGCCCGGCGCTGGAGGTTCCTATTGCGAAAATCGATGGCTATATAAAGGTAGGTATTCCCGGCAGAGGAGACTGTATAGCGTTGCAGCCTTAGAATAGCTAGACAGAAAAGTCTGGGAGGAAATTACAACAATGCGCTACGTACCAAGTTAATTGTATCGACGCCTAGGCACAAAAATTAGCGGAAAAGGCTTTTTCTGATCGATACCGCAGCGCTACTGCAGCGCTACTTTAACCGTCTCAGAAGTAACCCCTTCAATCTATGTGCTACATCCCCAACGACACCGAATATCCTTTGAACGTACGAATAATGTCCTAACGGATTCGCGCGTCCGGTGGACGTCCGAGGGATATTCATAGGACGTACAAATCCGTTACTTCATTATTCGTACATCCAGAGGATATTCGGTGTTGTTGTGGTGGGAGCTGTGCATAGCAGGTAATTCATAGAAACGACAAACCTTATGCAATGTCAGTGGAATTTGAATTGGAATGTAAGCCATTTATTGAGTAATACAAGCACCTAGTCAGTTTCAAAACGGTGAGAAAGGGGGAAAACGATGCAGAGGTAACCGAAAGCATTCATCCCAAAGCCGGAAAATGTGCTTTGTGTGCGCCTGTAAAGGGTGCTTTGCCTGCACAAGTACTAGTGGGGTGACGGAGCCAACTTTAATGCGAATGTTTTCCTTTTTGAATTTTTTTTTTCCTTATCCTTTCGGAGCTTCACCCGAGTGCATAAGTGGCGAAAGTATTTTTCTTCTTTTTTTTCAACTGAAAGAAAAGATAACAGATTCTGCAATATGCTGGAAATTGGATCAACAACTCTAATGGATAATGTCACCTTGTGAGGACGAATATAAAGAGGACGGTGGACATGCTTTTACACGAGCTTCCACTAAAATGATACAATTTGAGCATTGCCGTTTTGTCTTCCAGAGAACGCCAGCACATGGTCTTGGTGGTAGCATGCGGCTCGTTGCATCTGACCCATAGGTGACCAAACATAGGGATTGACCTGCAACAAACCGCCATCTCACACAACTACCGGTTCAACAAGGACGTATGACTCTTCTGTTCCGTAAGTAACCGTGCGGAAGCGCATGCAATAGAGGAAGAAAACACTAGTGGAAAATTGTTATTTGCTGATAAGGTGAAACATGAAAGTGATATAGGGCGTTGTATAGTGCGTTTGTAGCACATCTAATTGTGTAAAACGACGCATGTTCAATAGCATATTACTTTTCTAATGAGTTTCTTTGCAATATTTTCTCTCTGATGAATAACTTGAGATCCCTGCACTAGTATTTAGCTATGGGACCTCTCCATAAAATGACACGTGCAACTTGTATTACATGTATAACTTGTCCTTGTACAAATGAACTTCACAACAAATATATTACCCTGGTTTACATAACAAAATAAACAAAAACACAAGGACGTTTCGACGCCTTTACGGGCGTCCTCATCAGCTCGGATACACACGAGAAATAAACCAATTGCGTATCCGAGCTGATGAGGACGCCCGTATAGGCGTCGAAACGTCTTTGTATTTTTGTTTATTTTGTTATGTAAGCTAGTGTAATATATTTGTTGCGGACATGTCTCCTGGCTTTTGGTCTATTTTCAACTCCATCAAGAAACGAGCTTGAAAATGACTTCGAAAATGCGGAACATCTTTCTCCACGCGTTGAAAGTCACCTATCGCACTATCGGACCACTGATCGCGAAGTGCCATTCTTATCGACCATCGTGCAACCACCGGGGTTCCTCGGAGTGCGGCAACGAACAGACATTCGCAAACGGTTCGAAACGAATACGTGCTTGCACACGCAGAGCACGTCCCATGTTCCAAACGAAGCATCGTGTTCTCTCCCCACCATTGTTTCGCGATCGCCAAACTCCTGATGCCTCCACCGCCTGAGACTGCTTTGGGGTTCCTGCCCTGAAGGATGAGTCTGCCTCCTTCGGGCTATACGTTCCGGTCCTTCATAATCCTGGCCCTACCGTACTCTCACGTGCCAAACGTCAGAAGGTTGTGTCTCGTAAGAATGCGCGTCATGTTCCACTTTTATGAGATTCGATTTTTTTTCTTCCTTCTTTGTTGGTTTGCACGATGTCTTACACCTTCATATCTGTTTGCGATTCTGTTCACGAGTGAAGTGTTCAATTGTTGGCGTGTTCCCGCGTGCCTGATTAAGGAGAACAACGTAAGATGAAATGTCGATCGCGTTCAGAATGTGTGCTTTTTTTTTTTTTTTTTTCCCTCTCTCTATTACTAGCAGTAATATGTGTTGGCGCTGAGGTATCAGTGTTTTCTGTCTTACTGTAAGACTATGAGAGGCGCATGTTGGTTTCTGGTGTTTCTTTATAGTTTTCATCTCCAATAAGCGCACGGAGGTACGCAGCCTACAGCAGAATTGAGAATAAAAAAGTCGATATTCCAATGACAGAATGCTAACAAAATCTCAACGAACGTAAGAATATAAGATACATTGTCCCTCCTGTACTTCGGTGCCCTTTTTTAGATAAATATACATAAACATGCTTAGTTGTTTTTAACTGGTGGTGGTGGTGGTGGTGGTGGTGGTGGTGGTGATAGGGCTTGCCGTTGTCGGCCTCACGTATGTGGGCAACGTCACGACTCACGCCCTGGGGGAATGTGCGTCCTGGGCCGACTTCTAAGGGAACTGTGCCGACATATGTCTGAAAGCCAAGCAAATAATTGCCGACATTAATGTCGGCCACTTGCGTTAACGCCACAAGGACGGAAAGATGACCTCCATTTCGGGGAACAAAAAAAGGAGAAAGAAAAAATTTCAACATTCCAACGAGCTAACCTGCGTTTCATGACGAGCAGGTTTAAATCGACGACAGCGATGCCCTGAAGCACTTTGGAAGTCTGTGCAACTTTATTTTTATTTTATTTTTATAATGTAACATCATAACTCCCCGTTGTTTGACACTCGATAACCACCTTCAAAATCTGCCGCTAAAAGCACATTGCCAACGTGTTACACTGGAGACACACTATAGGACGTTACCACGGACATCCAGATACGTTGCATGCAACACCAGACCCGTGAAATGTACAACATGGGGCTAGGGCTGGAAACGGAGCAACTGCACGATCAATACACAGAGAGAAAGGGGAACGAGGCAATAAAGGAGGGAATAGCAGGGGAACGTTGAAACAGAAGGGAAGGGAAAACACTGCGCGGGGAAAAGGGGGAGGAAGGGAGCGTACCTCGTAAACTGTTTCTGTTTGCTGCGCTAGCCAGAACACGGACACAGTAGGCCAACATTTCACCGGCGAATACTCTGGACAAGCCCTTTGGGGGGTTTCCTCAAATCCGAATCGGCTTCCTGCCTGACTGATCTGCAAACTGCTTCCTATGTCGATGCACTCCGCTATGCGGGTTTCCTTTCCATGTTCTTTGCTTTCGCCAGCCGTTTCCCTTTTTTGACGTTATAAGCTCAGGTTTTTTTTGTCGTCTTCTACATTTCCAGACGGTGGGCTTAAAAGTTGCGTAAGCCGATTAGGAGGTACGGCTGGCGCCGATTTAAACTTGCACGTCATGAACCGTGGGTTGGCTCGTAAGAAGATAGAATAACGTACAGACTTTTTTAGAGTCGTGACCTGTAATTCCATGCGCTTTGCACGTGTGTTCCCTTTCGTTCTCTGTGAAATTATCCGGGAGCATTCGGTTCGTCTCCGAGCGACCGTGGTCTGCTGCGGGCGAACATTGTGAAGCGAAGCGAAGAAGCGAAGAGACGCGTTGCATCCTGATTAGTGAATTTTAGTATATCGTACGCTACCGTACCGTACCGTACCGTACCCTACCGCTATCGTACGCTCTGCGTACGTAAGGGATTGCGTTGGTGGCTCTGCACACGGTCAAGACATAAACGGAGCACCAACGCATAAGTACACCAACGAGCCGAAGCTGTTAACCTTATAAACAGAGCTTTGCGGATTGCACAGAAACACCACGCTGTTCCTTACGTATACGCAAAGGCGATAGCGTACGATAAACTAATACTCACTATTATTGCTTAGGTGCGGACATTTTTTGCTACTGTTACAATTTTTTTTTTCCACATGCTACAATGTTTCAAGCTGGAAAAGAAATTTAGTCAGTGGAAGGAGAAATCTAAATACATTTCGCGCGGTTTTGTGCATCATACTTTTGCACTGATACCTTTTTGTTGGAGTGTTATCGGTCTTCCAAGTTTCGAAATCCCCAGACAAAGCTTCCGCTCTACAAATATGGCCTCATTTTGGTAGTTTCCTGCGGCAGATTTCTCGCTCTGTACCCCTCCATTTTCTTTTTCCTTTTTTCTGTCTGTATGAGCTCTTTATGAGAAGTTGAGTCTTGTCCTGCTATGTTGTACATTTGCCAAGCTCAGGGATATGTTGCCCACGTCAAATTTACACCGGCTCGTTTTGGAGTAGCCTGTCCTGACTGGGTCGGGACTAACCTCTTCATATTTTTCATATCTAATCCAGACCAATCCACAGATCCATCCAGATCGACCCAATCCTCACCAATCAAATTTACACCAGCTCGCTTGCATAATCCGTTTACGCTCGACCTAATTATGTATGTTTGTTGGTACATTTCTTACAACTTTTTAGATTATGAAAATAACACTCACAACAAGAAGTCGAACAGAACAAGTCTCTGTTCGAAATATCGGTTGGGGGGGGGGGGGGTTGACGTAGGAATCCGAGCGGTCTGCCTGCCTAGAAATATCGGCGGCTCACCTCCTGGGGCACTACCCCTCAACACTCCTTGTCAGTCCGCTACTACTATTAGCTACCCTTCTGCATTCGTAAGAACGGCACTTACGGTACACTGTTAAGCTTCCCATATCCCCTGTGCGCGCAAAACTTACGAATTCCACTACATCTCACTGTTTTCGAACAGTTGCGCCTCATGAATATATTTTCGAAACAACACACGAACATAGCTTCGGCGTCCATCACTAACTTCCTCCCACTCGAGTAGCTTCCCCCACTGACCCTACAATCTGGTCCAATTTATAGCAGGGCCATATGCTTACTCAGCCCGGGATCAACGCACTCCTATAAACGTCTCATAAAACTGTATCGCCACTATACGTACGAATGAACTTGAAATGCTCTCGCGGAGTCGAAGCAGCTGACTGGCAGAAACGTCTGCAGTGGCTACGACGGGGGATTATAAAGGCCAATGAAATATGTTTCCCGAATGGCGCAAAACTTCCTTCCTTCAAATTGGCCAGCGACCCACAAAAGTTGAGCACGAGCCGATCGATGTGGTGGCCGCCTCTAAACGACCCCGCCCGGCTTTCTCCGGGCCCCCCCCCTCGTCAACGGACCAGCCATTCGATATGGATTCCCTTCATCAGTGTTAGTAGCGGCGTTTCTTGGAAAAGCCGCGGTGTGCCTATGCTTCTGCGGTGTGTGGACACCAGAAACGGTATCTTCTGGCTTCAGTGTTTATTATATACTCATCTTTTTCAGCGCTCTTCTTTCCGTCTTTCCTTTCATTTCCTTTTTTTCTTTTTTTGATTAAACGTGTGGGAGCACGAGAGGTCAGTGAACTGCAGTGTGCTTTGCAGAAAGCCGAGCCATGTAAGAAAGGCTTTTGTGCTGCTTCATTTGCAGTGAGAAGCGAGACTGGGTGAATGCCACTCCTCCATCAGTTTCAGTTTGATTATAGAAAAAAAAAAAGAAAAACAGAAGGCCATCCCTACTTGGGAGGGAGGCCATTCCCCCCCCCCTCCATGTTTTTGTTTTCCTTATAACTTTAACAGCCCTACTTGTGTTGGTCTTTGTACTGCTTTGGGGGAAAAAATAAATAAACAAATTATGAATGTAAATGTTTTGACATAGTGAAGTACGAAAACGATCTGCTTTGGAACCATACACAATCTTTACAGTTTCTATTCGTAAAGAGTCTCGCAACTCCAGAAAATGTCATTTATGTATTACAGTTTCATAGAGCGCGTAAAAACTACGTTTCTAACATCGACATAGGTGAACACACGTGCCATACAACACTTAGCAGCGATGCGGTCGTTCCTTCCACAGTGCATCCATAAAACACTAAATCCCAGAGTACGTGTACAATCAGCTCGCTGTTGCTATACCCTCACCAGCATGTGTAATATAAATATATTGCCGCGCTACGCGTACCAGAGATCACTAACCGTCCCATTACGCAGCCGCGTGCAAACACAGCGGTTCCGTTATTCTCCCAACACTCTCACTGCAACACTTCACACACTGTGAGAAGAAAATAGTAGTTTTAGTCCTTTGGGGAAATACATACAGTGCCACAACCATCAGTACCTTTCAGGACTAAATGCATGGTAGTTTGTGCGACGTCTGTGGACGAGTCACACAAACTTCCATGCATTTAGTCCACAAAAGCACTGTGGACGATTTCAGGCTTTTGATCCAGAGTGTGTAATAGCTATACAGCTTTTGCAATGGAACAGGTAGCACCCATGGTGGGTTACTGAAAGCACGATGGTTTACTTTATTTTACTAATTTACTAACTAGCTAACTGACTAACTAATTAACTGTGGACGATTTCAGTACAGGGAAGTAAATTTCAGGGCCAAGGGAGTATTGTTTTTTGAGGTACTATAACTACTCCCGAGTTTAATCCTTTTTCCCCTATCTCCAGCAACGAGCCACCTGCTGTTTCTTTTCTTTCTCTCTCTCTGTGTTCACAAACCGCTTTTACACACCATACCCTTAATAAGAGCCCCCCACAAAAACGCTCCCAAACCTTCCACCGTATCACCCACGCTTCGATTCCATCCCTTCCCAATTCAAGCACGCCCGCACACACCTACGTTCTTCTCTCTCTCTCTCTCTTTTTTTTTTCTAGAACACCGCGATGCGAACATCAGGTCTGAGTTCCTCTCAAAAGCCGCACAAAAGAAGGTGCCGGCAGACACCGGTTCAATAACCCCGACACTTCGTATCGGATATTAAAAACCACCTCGGCAGCCCTCATTTCTTCCCACGAGAGGGCAGCACGTCGAATGCAGTCGAGCTCGCACCTTGCCTGATAAATTACGGCGCTATAACTGTCTTTAGCTCTGCTCTCCATATCCGAGCGCAGGCGGCACCATACGCGTATTACAAAAAGGAAAAAAAAAAAGAAGAAGAAGAAAAGAAAAACGATGTGATTGGAGTCTACCGTAACAGCGTCTCTCCACCTCAGATGACTCCATGTGCTTCAGGAGATCCAATCCCGATTGCGTATAACGGTCACGTGACGGTAATAATCGAGTTACCTTTCTCCACTCTCCTCCGTCGTCCTCCTCGCCCTGTTTCCGCTACCTTTGCATCTTTGGTGGCGGTTTATGTTTGTATCTGAACTCTTTAAGAAGAGCGATTTCCTTTTTCTTTTTGTATTCTTTACTTCGGGATTCTCTCGTGGGCATATTATTTTTCTCGTCATCGATCCCGCCCGCATTTGCAGAACCTGGGTGTTGTCACATCTTATATTGCCTGCAGTATATTTCCGAAGGCTCGCCGTAGATGGCATGTATGGGACGTCTCTTAGACCTAATAGCTTCTTTTTGTTTGTTTGTTTGTTTGTTTGTCGTTCTTCCCCTTGTATGAAAATAAGCCCGGTACCTTGATTACTTCGTGATGCTTGAGCGATTTTGACTGTTGTGCTTTCCTGGCAAACTTGAAAGAGAAAGAAAAGTACTTTGGAACCGCGCTGCGCGTGACGAGGAGGAAGTAGGCCTAGTGATTGATGATGTTTGATTTGTTACTTTCATTGGTACATTAAATTTTAACGTTAGTTTTTGACCTGAAGAAGGGGGCAGGAAGTCATCAAATGAATATATTTTGTGTATCCTCAAATAATGGGTTCGCGGTGATTTTGTAATCATCAACCCCCCCCCCCCCCCCCCATACTGGTTCAGTGTATGAACAAGAAAGTGAAATTAGCAGCATAAGTGCCTGAGTAACGGACTTTACAACTGCACAACTTTGTTACAACTTAACAACTGTAACAAGTTATGGAACACAAGATATCACGAGGTGGTCGACTATTATGCTCAAAATATAAGGCGCAATCAGTAATTGTGACGTCAACTAAAAGAATGACGTCGCAATGCGCTGTCCAATGAGCTAAGCCGTAAGAAAAAAAGAACATTGTGTCATTCTCAGCACGTGACGTTGTAATGATGTCGAAAACATTAATAACTACCATCATTTATCATTTAATACCCATATATGCTTTCTGTATTGGTCATAAAATATGATTATACTATATTTCAACTACGGCAAAAAGTTGTGTTCCTTCTACGACGCTGCTCCATTTCAATACAATACGTCACTGATGAACTTATTACATTTGAAGCGAGTAACTCGAGGATAAACGAAACACATTTATCGTGGAACTATTGTTTTAGAAAGGGCTGGCTTCATCAGCATCGTACTACAAAATACTACGTGTATTTGCGAAGGAAGTCTGGAATGACTGCTACAAGCTATTAAAGATGCTGCATCCATGACACAACGAAGCACCCAGCGTTCAGGTTATGACACGCAAATTACCGTATTTTCCTGTGTATAACGCGCGCGTTATACAGTAAAAAAAAGTGTTCTGAAGAGGCCCTGCGCGTTATCTAACGGTGCGCGTGGTACACAGAAATATTTTCCCGCAGAGTTCCCTCTCAGGTCGGTGACGTACAAATTCCAGCCTCTTCCAGAGTGTTGTGGCTTTCACCCATATCTCTTAACATCAGTTGACAAAACGGGCGAAAGGGCACTGGAGTTCATAAAATGTTAATGATGCTGCATAAGGATGCTATTCAGCAGTCAATAATCTGGAATTCATTTCAGAAGAACGACGCGATTGAGAAGGGACGTGAAACAGGAAGCAGAGAGGAGACTGAAGTATACAATGACAGCGACGCTGTTGCATAGGGGTTTAACGGATTTGACTAAATGTGTTTCAAATATAGAATATGCATATATGATATACCGCTTTGGTTTATTGTGTATACTGGTGGCAGTACAGAAGCTTGTAGCACCATTGGGGTGCGCGTTATACAGGGAACATTTTTCAAATTCGGCCCGTTTTTAGGGGTGGGCGTTATACACCGGAAAATACGGTAATAGAGTTTTAGTGCATCGTACGCTATTACTTTGCGTGCTTACCAGATAGCGTTGGTGGTTCTGCGCAACCGCAAAACATAAAGGGAGCTTCGCGCAGTGCGCAAGACCATCACGCTACTACTTAAATAGGCAAAGACGATTGCGTACGATACACAAAAACTCACTAATATGACGCTTTGCGTAGTGCCTTTACGTAAAACACTTTTACAGTTTTGCCACTGCTGACACGTCGTTGCTCGACAACGATGAAGCACTAAGCGAAGGTAGTGTTGAAGTAACAGTAATAACTTAAAGAAGGAATTACCAGTTTTACATTATTTGCATATTATTTACAAACTGTTTCACGTACCGCGTGGTCTAATTCGCTTCTCCCATTCCGCCCTCATGCACCGATATCATTGGGCGTAATAGTAGTATACGTAGCGTAAATAAATAAATATAACTAAACTCATAACCAGAATGAGCAAACGCGAAGAAGTCGCTGGCACGAAATACGCCCCTTTTCCGACACATTTGCCTCTATACGACCGTGTTCCGCAAATCTCCCAAGCACAGAGCTGCCACTTGTGCGTATTAATGTGAGCAGCAGTCAGGTAAGGTGCTGTCAAGGTGGCCTCCCTTATTTGTTTTACGCTTAAAGCAACAACTTTCGCTCTAGCATAAAGGAGAACGTCAGCGTCGGAAACCTAATTTCCCTGTCCGAACCTGCGGAAACATCGCGGAAGGGAAACAGCGAGAGAGGGGGATGCAATGGTTCTGTCACGGTGCCAACAGCCAGAGCGCAATCTGCATGCGAGAATAGGGCTTAACTGCCGCTGTTGCCTAGCAACCGCCGCGACGCCGAGAAGTCGCATTGCTCGCTGGCTCGTCTTGAACAGAGCAGAAGGAGCAAGTACGCTTATGAAGGAACGATGCGGTATGTATATTATTCCAGAACGGTTTCTCGTTCGCTCGGCTTCGTTACTCCTCCTCTCCACATTTGCCTTTTCTTCTCTCTTTCTTTTCTTTTTATTTTATTTTTTCTTACTTCATACTGTTCTTTTCTTAAGGAGGAAGAAAAATATGACGACGGTGGTTCTGGCCAGACGTAATGAAATCTATTTTTGTGTCTGCGCAACGTATCGTACCGTGCATGAGAGTACGGCAACGAGAGTACGCCAAATTGCAAGATCTTGAGCCGCATGCGTTTTCGTTTTCTCGCATTTATTTTGACTCCAAGAGTGTGATGTCGGTTGGTTGGTTGGTTTGGTTTAGCGTAATGAAAATAAAGTGGAGAATGTGGCGCTCATAAAGATGTTCCAGTTCAATTAAATATCCAGTGGAGGAAATAGTTTGACGTACTATATACTGGACTCGTTAATTCTTTACGAATATTTGCGCAACATTAAAAATAATAATTCACAATGGAACGAAACAAAAAATGCCTCACCCGTAATTACACTGTACCATCTGCGTAATATCAAAGATTACCGAGAAGCTACGATTAGCTTATACACGTGAGGCGGCCCATGGATGATGAAGACGCGCCTCTGCAACCGCGCGCTACTGCGCAGTGTTGCCAAGTTGGAGGATTTCCCTCCAAATCTGGAGGGTTTGTGCCGGAGCCTAGCGGGAAGAATTTCGATTTGGAGGGAGGCGGGAAATCTGGAGGTTTCGGTTGCACTTCGGAGGGATTTCAGAGGAATTTCAACTTTCGCCATGTACCCATATAAGTTTTGCTAATACGACCCCAAAACAGGATCAACGAATGTCAGATGACAAACTGCAGAAGTTTCAGAATGCCTTATGTTTTAGAAAGTAGCGTGTTGCACACCTTATGGGGCTTACTCGGGGTTTCTTCGTGCTTAGTGTGCTGGCGTCTGCTCCGGCCAAGCGCACGCTCCTCACCGTGACGGCGGACGCGTGTTGGGTTTTGCATACTTAGTGAAGCTCTTTGGATTTTTCGCGAATGTGTTTGCTTCTGGGGCACAATATCCCTCCTCACAATAATGGGAAAGCCTTCCAATCCAGAGAAGAAATCACCATATACCAGTTACCAGTCAGCACTCGTGGACCTTCTTGAATCCTTACAGAATCGGGCAGCTCGCTTTATTTTATCAGACTATTCTTTTCCGTCCAGTATTACATCTTTAAAGGCCTCTATCAATCTTCCTCCTCTTGCACACCGTAGGAAATACTTTTGTCTGTGTTTATTCCACAAATTCTACTACACCACAATCATCTGTCCAGGGTACATCACTATGGCCCACTACATCTCCTCTAGGATCGATCATGCCCATAAAATCGACTACATTCCATGTCGTACATCTCATTTCCAATTTTCTTTCTTCCCCAAAACCATCAGTGCTTGGAACGACCTTCCCCAGTCTATCGTAGCTAACTCCGACTTTTCAGTTTTTCGCAGCCAGCTAGCTGCCAGTTTTGGTGTTTAATTTCCCTATCATCGCATATGTTTCCATAACGTTTTCACATAAGTGTTTTTTTTTTTTTTTTTTTTTGCAAAGTGTTCAATTGCTTGTGTTCTGTATCATATACTTGCTGATGTAACCTCCCCCTCACACAACGCCCCCCGAGGGCACGAGAGGTATTGTCATAAATAAATAAAATAAATAAATAAATAAATATACCGACAGAAGTTCTCGAAGGAGTGACTTAAACTTGATGAATTCAAAGACTGGCTTGAAGAGGTATCCCAAAGCATAGCATTGCAAAGCAGTGCACTCTACCACACTTCTAGACTCGATCCCCACCCTTTACTTTTATTTTCTCATTACTCTCACCTCAACTCGAGTCGGGGCGTTGCTCGGTAAAGGAGATGCCTGCGTATACAAAACATGTGATATCTTGTTCCTTGCAAGTGAATATATCAGTATATCATCAATATCTAATTGTTTCACTGAAAATACACGATGTTTTTAGAAACTGAGGTTTTTGTCCAGATTCTAGAGGGTTTTGGGGGTTGACTTGGAGGCGAGCGCCGAAAAAATGTTGGCAACACTGCTACTGCGCCTGGCAGCCAGTTCTACCGGCACCGTCCGAGCGTGAGGTCACGCACATCTGCCCGCTGGGACATTCCATCACCACCACCTGTCAGGACTCTTGTAGAGAAACGCCACTTCCTCTCCACGTGTGTCCTTTAGTTTTCTCGTGATGTACTCTCATATCTCCCATGATGAAAAAACCCGAACGCGCGCTGCAAGAACAATGACGACGGGAGGACAGTGTTTTTTGGAATCCGTTTATTTGGTTGTGTGCACTGTCGCTGTGTGATGTTGTGATTGTTGCCTCCGTACCGTATCTTTGTTGTTGTTATTGCGCTGTCGTCGTTGATGTTGCGCGCGTGTTATCGCTGTGTATATAATTGTGGCCCGGCGATTACGTTTTGGCTGGTGCGTGTGTTACGACACGTTTCTGTTCTTTCAATTTCTCTTTTTCTTATTTGTATTTTTTTGTTTGCGTTGCAGAATTGTCCGGGTGCCGAATTAAATTTCTTCATATATGTATACATGGTGTTTGCTCTAGCGTGTCCAGAAATTTTATTTAAAGCGAGCGATAAAAGAGAAACGAGCACTACTTTTCAGCTACTTCACTAAGAAAACAGGTGCTACTAGTGAAGCAGTACCTGTTTCTTACTCAAGTAGCGGAAAAGTACCACTGGCTTTTCTTTTATCGCTCGCTTTAAATATAATTTCTGGACACGTCAGAGCAAACACCCTGTATAAATAATTTACTTATCAACTTATCAACAAGGACGCAAGGACAAGACTACTTCAACCAGCAGCAACCTTGTATTATTTGGGATTGTGTGTAAAGGTTGCCGCTGATGTGACCCGTCTTGTCTCCGTCCTTGTCTTGTTATGTTTTTCGCCATGAATTTTATCCACCAGCTCGCCCGCCCGCTTTTATGCTATCTTGTCATTCATTTCTTCAATCGCCGCTTTCCTTTCCTTCAGGAATACCGTTTTATGTACCAGCATTGATATGCGTCTTTTTCAGTATTTTATGCCGAGGCGTGCTTAAAAAAAAGCTTGCCAAATAGGATTCTTAGAGCGAAACAGGAATCGCCTGGGGTGTGGAAGAATCGATACATCTACTTATGTGTTATCCATAGGGAGCAAAAAAAAGTGGGGAAGGAAGGCATCAACAGATTATGCGAAGATAGCCTTCAACATCGAAAGAGAAAACCTATTTGAAATAACAGACAAAAGAAAGGCCTCTCACTTGCACGTCTTGCCCTTTCCTTTGTTCCGCTTATAAGCCTTTCTCTGAATACTTACTAAGTTCAATGTTTGGAAAGAAACAGCTTAAGTGTGTTTTTCAGAATTACATCATTTCAGGCAATGCCGCTTCCCATCACATTCAGTTTTATAACGTCATGCCTCGTAACACATCGATACAGCTAATCCTGTTAATGTGCACGGAATCCTCCTGAAATAGTGAGTTGTTGGGGGAAAAAAAATTTACTTTTACCGCGTTACTTTTGGTGCGCGTTAAGAAAAAAACTGTTTCTTTGTCATGCAGCGCAATGCGTATTTTCTTAAAGGGATTGTCACAGAAGTGAAAGACGGTAGTTGATTGAAAAGTCAGCGACTTCCGGTGGCGAGATTCGAACCCATACCTCTCGCCGTGACTGTGATATTTCGTGATTGTGATATTGTGATATACTACATGCTAGAGTACTCAGGGGGAATTTTTTTCTCTTCCTCATTACTCAATATTATATTTCATCAATATAAAAAAAATATAACTTCCTACTTGTTGTGAGTGGTGAGATAGAAACCCTTGAAGAAACTTCCACGTCAAGCTCTGACGTCGCGAGGTAGAGAAAGCCTCGGCCATTCCCATTGGTTCTCTGAAACACGTGACCTCACCCACTGCTGTCTCATTGGTGGGGATGCTTGCCGTGAAGTGTGAGCCAGATGAGTTTTGTTAGCCCGCTGTGCTGTCTGGGTGTTTTCCCCTGAGTTTTCCTCGGACAAATAAGACAAATGTCGGCAGAGTTCCCTGTGAAGTCGGCCCAGGACGCGCGATCTCTCCCCCTGAGATAGTCGTGAGGTTTCCCGCCTGAGCTTGGACGACTAGGGCAAGTAGTCCCATCACAGCCCCCACCGGATGCGTCTCGGTACCTAACCGTCTTCTACATTTACCTGAAATAAAATGGAGATATAACTTAACCTAACCCAACCTAACCTAACCTGGTATAAACTAACGTACATAACATAACGGGTTGCATCAGTTGGGGCGAAGTGTCCCAACAACTTTTAAGAAGACTTCAATGCAGTCACGCGAAAAAGTATTCCGCCGTTACTTTCTGGAACGGTTGCGTCGAAGTAAGATGGCAAGATGTTCGTCGCAGCTTTCAAGAGCGAACAGCGAGATCCAGAATCTTCTGACACTGCCAGATGTGGGACTTGATCCGTGATGTAGAGATCATTCCACACTGAAGCAACGCAGTGAAGTCGACTTTACGAGGTAGACTCGCCAGTAAGAAATAACGAGCACCGAGCCCTCGACCTTTTCAAAGCAGTTTTTCTAGCGGTTATGAGAATGGACGGTAGGTATGAACCGGGGACGGGAGGATTGGAAGACCAGGTGGTCACGTTTCAGAGTATCTTTTGGGGATTCGATCAATGTGGGATCCCTACCTGCAGCATATGGGATCCCTACCAATCAACTCTTACGGATCTTCTCGAGTCCATTCAAAATCGTGCAACCCGTTTTATTTTGTCCAACTACTCATATCCGTCTAGTATTACCTTGTTAAAGTCATCCATCGATCTTCCCCCTCTTGCACTCCGTAGAAGATACTTTTGTTTGTGTCTCTTTCACAAGTTTTACATCAATCAAGCCATCCGACCCTCTTTCATTGCACCAGCACACTACATCTCCGCCCGGACTGATCACACATGCAAAGTTGAGCATATCCATTGTCGTTCATCCCAGTTTCTCAATTCCTTCTTTCCACATGCTATTGACATTTGGAATGACCTTCCCCAATCCATTGCCACCATCTCTGATGTTTCTGCATTTCGCAGACAGTTGTGTTCTTTTTTTGAATTATAAAGTGTGTCTCATTTACTTGTATTATTTTGTTTGTGTGTTACTTCACATATGTAACCTCGCGTACTAGTTATATTAATATATTCATTATGTTATAGTGCTTGTTGTATTATTAGTTCACACCCCCCTCATGTAACGCCCCTCGCGGGCATTTGAGGTATTCACATAAATAAATAAATAAATAAAAAATGTTTCTTTTCTTTTTTTTTTCTTTTTTTTTGTGAATCAAGTACGAAGGCAATGTTCTTCATGTGCGTTGTTAAAAGGCGTCGTATGTTGTTCATTGTATAAATAATACATTATACCCACTTTTCTCGTCCTCTCCTATCCAAATCAGCGCTGAGGAATCAGAACAAGGATTGGCAGAATAAAATATATGGCCTACCTTTCACTACCTGCGTCTATGCGTGTATAAAAAGCATAAATCTTAAATTCATTATATAAGTTAAAAGAAATTCAAACTCTCCCGCGGCGTCGACCAAGAGTGACCTCTCAGCATTAGTTCCGCAGGGCAGACGCTTGGTCGCATATGCCTCGCTCATCTTTTTCCGGCATTTCTAATTTTGGCAACTCTTCTTCGACCGATGTGAAGAAGCGTATCATGGCGAATATTTCGCCGTTCCAGCTGAAAGGTCCCTTTTCTCGGTGTATTACATGATTAGTCTGGCAGAATGTGGTAGTTGGTATTTGTAGAACATAGCCACGCCGCACACAACAACTGACGAGTCTATGTGTGTTGTTCAGTCTCGCCCGTTATTGTGTGCTGCTTGGCTATGTTCTACATGACTAGTATTCAAGAAACAAAAGCCAACAATTGTAGTATTATTTTACAACGTCGGGGATTGTGTTTCAACGCAGGATGATAATATGACAATATTTACGACGAATAAACGACAATATTTCTTATCGTGCTCTTCTCATACAGTGGGGGAAGGGGGGTATATTTACTGCTGAAAGAAGAAAAAAGAAGGGAAAGGTTAGCCATGATGTAGGCTTGCTATTCCCAAAGACAAACAAAAGAAAGATGACGCAGCAGAGAGACAGAAAATCATGAAGAAATACAGGAAAGGACAGCTCATTCACTAATCGTTGTGCAGACTGTCATATACGAGGTACCAGAGTTGCTCGGGTACACTCGTGTACTCGGTATTACCGCAAAATGCTTATAAATGCCAGAGTCAGTTTTCTGGGCAGTTTTGCATGTCCGAATGAAAGCTCATAACTCCGTTATGTCCATTTGTATTCGAAAACGCCGCCAGTCGCCGAAAGAAAAAGACAGGAAGAAAAGAAGATAAAAATATCGCGTATCAGCTTTCTTCCAGATAATTTTTACTCGTGCAACCATTCCCTCCCGCACACCCGAAACCCCTGCTTGATGTATCCGAACCAACCCTTTTTCTCCATAATCGTTTAAATCGCTGGTTGAGGCATGCCCAACTGTTCCTGAAACGGGCCGAAAAAAGCATCGCCTCTACAGCTTCCTGTGATACCCGAACGATAACAATCCAAACCAATCCAAGCCCAGTCATTGCTTGCTACTTCCAAACTGGACACAAATCCCCTTCCTACCAATCGCATACAAGAGCCATGTACCATTTTATTCCATATCATGGTTCGCAGTCTTAGCAGGCGCAACGTACACTTGAGCACATCTCTTCGTTATCCTGCGATAAGGCTACTCATATTTCAAAACCCACAAGGACGCATTAATCTTTGTTACTGAAAAAAAAAAAAAAAAGCACTGGCATCGCATCTTTTTCTCTATTTCCTGGCATACGTTGTCCCTATCTCGTATACGCACGTCCTCTATACGGGAGCATTGATTTTTTGTGTATGTGGACTCCCTATGTTTGTAGCTTGGGCGTATCGTTCGCTTTTTTGTGGATGTCGCTTCTGTTTTGATCTTCCTTTTTTTCTTTCCCCTCCAGGAAAGTCTTTCTTGAACCTCTGTATTCGATAGACGTTGCCCAGCGGGAGATGGGGAAAATATTATTTGTATTAGACGAGAAAAAAAAAGAGACTGGTATAAGTTCGACGAATACAAAATGATGTCAGGCGAGTTTTGGATGGGGTTTGTGTGAGTAAAGGTTAATAATTTGGTTTTAACTTTTATACGTCCGCCTGCATATAGTAAAGTCGGATAAGCACGGAACCGGGCAGCACAGGGAAGGAGGTTATATTGCTTTCGTGAGCCCAAGTTGACAAGGATGAAGCTCAAGATGGGGTATTTTTCGGTGACAGTAGTGACAGTGAGTGGTCTTAAGGGCAAGTGTCAACTACCCTTATGTGTGCGTTTAATAAAGCGACGTCGCACTTATTATTAAACAGAGTGTACTAAATAGAGTTTTATTAAATAGAATGTAGCGTCGCCTCAACATGTGAAAACTTTGATTGATTTAAAACTAAAAATATGGCAATGTTAGTCCCGTCGAAGACGGGACACGCTTCTCCAGGCCAGAAGGGAACTTATGAACTTTAATGTGAGCGCAATATAATGAAAAAAAAGAAAGAAAAAGACAGTAGTTCTGGGAACCATGTATCTCCAGGTCATCGCGGTAAGCATTTAAGCCAACAATTTCTTTTTCTTCGTCCCTTTCTGTAACAGACGTCATTGTTGAGTCATTATTGATGTTGATGAAAAAAAATTACTAGGGGGAGACGTTATTGTTGACTTTAGTGAGATAGTAGGACTTAATATAGACTGCGGGAAGGTGAGCAATGATGAAAACGAAGAACACTGCAGGTCTCACAACGTTTCTGCGTTCGAAATGTCCCCATTCTAAGTCATATATTTTAAGCCAACGTCATCCTTTTTGCAGCATGTTGCTTAGTTTATGTCCTTACATAATAGCTCTTTTTAAAAAATAAACCTACATTATGTACGCCTTGGATGAAGAACGTCTCAGCTACTGGTGAGATTGCGATGGAGATTGGTTGAGAACATCTAGGTTTCAGAATAAACCACAAGAATGCATTTCGAAATGACGAGGCCATTTGGTTCGCAAGAACGAGCAATTGCACAAATATCACTAAAAACACCGCGTCAGTACGGGTGGTAACATATTTTCAAATAAAATGGATTGGTCCGTGACTTTGAGTGTTGTGGTGAATTGCGGTGTATCTGCAATGCTGTTGTCAATACCTCAGAGTGGTTCAAATTGGTAGAAATGTGTCGACATATTCACGAAAGGAGAGTAATACATCAGAAGCGCGTTCGTGTCTACTGTCCTCAGTGCAATATTGACACCTTTCTATGACCCGCCGCAGCGCGACACCCAATACAAAACTAGACCCTGACTGAAACACATCGTCTCACACCACACTACGAATGAACTCGCAGCACTTCACAAACAGTTCAAATCTCGCTGCCACACACGCATCTTCGCACAAAAACAAACTTAATATCACGTGACCTGCATGCTTTTCATCTTGACAGCCGGGCACTCCGCCGCCGTTGATCCAACACCGGTGCAACCCATTCCGGAAACCATATTTACCGTCCCCTTATACACAAGCCGAAATACGCTCTTACTGAAAAACTCCCACAGAGTACACTTCTCCACTGCGCACGTTTTCTCTTTGCCCGATTTCGACAGCGGGACAGGTGTCCATTTCCACACGGGGAATGTTCCCTCTCACCATGAGACACTTTGCTTTGGGAAAAACCCTGCCGCCATGGCAGGTGTAAAGCGGGCTTACCTGTCTGTCCTTTTCCCAGGGTCTTTTCGAGCCGGTAGGGACCCACGTATTGAAAATGGTGGGAATCGCTCCCATTTGCTCCTCCAGCGCCCGGTGCACAGCCGGGGTCGCGATTCGAACTTGACGACATGGCACATGGGGATATCCAGGCTTACACCAGTCCACTACAGGGAGTCAAAACCACACCGGGCGTAGGAACGTTCCGTTCCCACTCGGTTCACGGGGTCCGACGATGCGGCAAATTCCCGTCGAGCGCCGCCATGTTGGGCAACCGCCGTGGACGGAGAAAGAGGAGGCCGTCATCAGATTGACGGCAGCGCTATTGATCCGTGCGCCGATCTTCGCCGCATGGCGCGTGCGCGAGCGAGACGGCACTGCCGCGTTGCGGCAGGCGCGTGAGTTGGGCGCTTGGCGCATGCGTGGTTCTTTTAATCTGCGAAGACGGAGCACGTGAATGGGAAGACTGCTGTTTAGGGAAAGCGGGAAGCGAGAAAGAGAGAGAGAGGGAAGAAATTTTGTTGCAGAACTCAGCTGGTTTTAGCGAGGCGAGGGAACGTAAGTCTGGAAACGTGCGTGTCAGTACGGCGGAATATACGCTAAATTTAGCGGGTATCGTACGACTGGGGCGTGTGGTTGCTTGATTACGTTGTGGTCGCGTGTGTGGAGGCCTTTATGCTCGTGCTTGGTATTGTTCTTGTACTTTCGGATCCTTACTTGTGTTTCGGATGGGCAATGACTCGAGGTTAAAGTGTACGCATATAGGTATCGTGTGACATATTACTCAGCATGACAGGAACATAACGTGAGACTGAGGTGTCTATGCGTCGGTCATCGTGAAAAGGGCCTGAAGATTGTGCGTAATGCGTGGTCGGGTAATTTCGCGCAGTTCTACTTTCGGTTCGCTGTTGGGTTGTCGAAAAAAAATAAATAAATAAAACAGGCAATAATCGCGAATCCATGTTTCCAGATAATTTAATAGAGAACGCGTTTCGTTCTCAAAGAGAGCTTCATTCTACTGTAATAACGACCGCTTCAGCAGTGGAGGCTTCACCTCGTGACAGGTGTGTTATGCAGTCGAAGCACGCTTTACAGGCGTTCTTTTACAGCGTCAGCAGCTAAGGGCAGACCCATCCGTGATCGCTTGGTCGTCCGCAGAAAAAAGCACTGAGGTCACGTGACACGTCATGCGAAAAGATAACATCCGAAAGGATAACGTCGTCGTCTGTGGCGGCCTATATGCTGCTGCCACAGATTACGACGACGTCAGTCAGTTCTACCGGCGGCGTCCTAGCGTGAGACCACGAGCATCTGCCCGCTGGGACATTCCATCACTACCAGTCCCGACACATGTAAAGGAAGACCATTTTCCACTACAGTTGCTGGGCGTAGTTTCGCATCCCGAGATCGCATGTGATCGCCATTGCATTGCGACATTCATCACACATTCATTCACACAGCGGGCACTGGAAATCGCGTTTATTTTTATTTTATATTATTTTTATTTTTCATTAGAAATTTTCTTTTAGAATTACTTGCTACTCTTATCCACACTATTAAAATGTGCACTGCTGCTTATCCTCGTGAGTAATACGCGCAAATGCGAGCTCTGCTTCGCACTAATTATGGCGTGGATATGCCTTTCACGCATACAAGCCTTTCTCTTTCGCGTCTTCGCGATCAGTAATCACTATCAACTGAAAGCTATTGCCAGGAGGGCGAATAAAGGCACACGACATTGCCGCAACAACAACAGATAAATCACGACTATCAAAATGGGCGCTTCTTTATCGCTGGGGAGTGGTACGACACACAACACGCAATGTTGACACGCAACAATTAAAAGCATTGCCGAGGAAAGCAGCAGTTCCTTTCAACGGGGTTCCCGCTGAAAGACTCAGCAAAGCAAAGTTCCCGCATGCGGTGTTCAGGAACTCCGCCGCAGAAGTACATACACAAGACATAATTTTGTATCATGACGTTTCGTAGAAATTACCAAAATATTTCATACACTTCCTTCTGCCAAAATTGAAGTAACAGAGCCTACCGCAGTCAAACCCTGGAAATTGCTAGTTTTATTGCCAAGTTGGCACTGCTTGAAGTTGCACGGAACAAAAATTGCAGCCTCCTCAATTAAACCACACTTCAATTTCTTCATAAAAAGTTTATTAACAACAGCTACTTATATCTCGCATGTGTGCAACGATGATTTTCATTACTTCAAATTCAACTTTATTTTTTCGACATTCAGTTTTACAAGCTTGCAAATGACAAACAGGGACTGCAAGGTATCCCCGTAACGCAGTCCCAATGACAGAGTAGTTACAATGTACTTGTGTACAATGTACAATGTACGGCTCCCGTCAACCTTAATAATAACACTGGAAAAAATATGGTCTCGTTCCCGAGCGCGATTACAGCAACCCTTGGGACCATGAGGAAATCTTAATTGAGCAAAATTATTCTGTTAGTTTAACGCAAGGATTTTGTTCACTTAACATTCCCCTAGTGCCCCAAGAGTGGTTGTTATCGCGCTTGGAAACGAGACCATTTCTTTCTTTTTTTTTCAGTGTTGTTATAAAGGTCAAGGTTGGGCATAGGTACTAGTCGCACATGTGAAGTACGGCACAAATGGCTTCACAGGAAGCTCTGTTGCCATGGTTCCATGCCGACACAATTTATGTTTGTCCTCTTACGAACTTTCAAAATGTAGTTTCACTTTTGTATTGTTGATGTGTTAGCCAGGTCAGCAAGAGGTAGAACTCACCTTCGTTAGACCTTTGCTGTTGTTGCGCCAGAAAACAGCAAATCAATCAATCAATCACCCTCCTTAAAGGTACCGTAAAACTGTTAAGGCGCAATCTCAACGAGTTCATTCTCAGGACTATAACATCGCAATTTTCGTTCCGACCACACCCATAGTTTTTATTAAAGGAAAATTGGAAATCGCAGGCAACACTGTGCCAAAGTAGACACCAATTTCGCACTACCCGTCAAGTACGGCGGCAGAACTACTTTGCATGTGTATAACACTGGGTCAACGCATCGACATGCACGGAACCAAAATCCCAACAAAAAAACGTCTGGATACATGAGCGCCGGTATTGCCCGCTAAAATGAGTGTTTGTTTACGCCAGGTGTCGCTCCAACCGATTTTGTCGCAGTGCCGTTTATGCCACAGGGAGTCTGGCCATTAATGGGACCTGCCTATACTTGGAGCTCCACCCACTTTTTGAGCTCTCCGGCCAATCACGAGGCAAAATACAGTTCGCTATTAATCCCAGGCTATCTAAGCTATAAATTATCTGTATTCACTGGGTGCCGACATTTTCGGGAAACTGGATTAGATTGGATTGAATAGGATATTCCCTGACGACCAAGCAACATAATGGATTTTGCGTCCACTTTTAACGGCGCCATCTGGATGGAGAGGGGCATGTCGGGAAGACGCAGAATAGCAGAAGGGCAGAAGTAGCAGAAGTGCATGCTAGCAGAACTGACTGGCCGGTAGAACCGCTAGTTGGAACAGACTGACGGTATTATACGTATTTTAACTATAAAACATAACATGATTGAATCGAGAATGTGCAAAGGTGTGTACATGAATAAAAGTATGTCATGAAATGCAAATTTTTGGCAATCCGTAGCGTTTTTCTTGCTATTTGCGCGTGATTGCTGTCGTTACAAGGCCTAACAAGGACGACGAAACATGTTATTTCCAGGTAAACATTGACACTGGAGCGTAATTTATAGGTGATTTGCAAGATAACTGCGACAGAATGTACACTTTGACACACACACAAATTGATGTAATTTGTGAAAAAAAATTGGTCATGAAATCCTCGCTTTGCCGTTCCAAGCTACGCCGCCATTTTCGGGAAAATTTTGGTGTCATGGCGGCCTGCATAGAAAACAGCAGCCAATGAAAAACGATCAATTTGTTTGACAGGTCGAGCCTCTTTTTGAGGCTCCTCCTAATGGCATACACGGCACTGTTTTGTCGCAGTGGTGACAAAGTATTGCTTCACAGCCACATATCTCGTGTGGCGCACGTTGCGAGGTATTTAAATGGCACCAAACATGCACGTTTGTTCCATTACGCAATTTTATTACCTTCATGCCATTTTTGCCATTTTATTCTTTCTTCAGCACATAGTTGATTTTAGCCCGCGAGAATGGACAGTGTTCACCGGCTACAAGCTATTGAGACTACAGGCATACGATGCTCGTCCGTATCCTTAGTGACGGATGTGTTAATGGCTTACCAGCATGTGTCCGAAGCAGGACACAGGCTAGTTCTCCAGTGGGTTACAATCTATTGTGGCGTCATGGCGAACGAACAGGCTGACAGCGCCACAGAAGCAGCTCTCTCATCTAGGCGACGTACGAGTATTGTGCTGCTGAGAGGAGCCCGGCGTTCCATTCTTCGACGTCTAGTGGCAACACTGGCTTCCCGCCAATTGACAGCAGACATTATCCTCCCATCTATACTTACAAGAGCTGATCGCCAATGCTCGCTTTCCGAATGCTACGAAACACCTCTCGTCAAGACACTGCATTAATCCATCGGATGCGACTCAATGTGGCTTTTACAGCTCAGTGGCGTTACCGCTTACTACAAGCTGACTCTCCTAGATGCCGTCTCTGCGGCTATCTGGAAGATCTAGAGCATATCCTTCGTCGTTGCCACCGCTATCAACCTTTCAGATCCATACTTTCAGTGTCACTAATTCAGCTGGACTGTCTGCCTCTTTCTTTGTCAAAATTGCTTGGTCCATGGCCAAATCTAGTCCACCAGCGCTCTCCCTGAAAGCACTTCTAAAGTTTTTGAACACTGTAGGACTTCGGTCCTCACTGTGGGGCGACTCAATATTTCATTTCAACACATTACCGCCAGCAATGGGGTACGGTATCGCCCCTGGTGACGAAGCTCCCCAATCACCATCATTTAAGTAAAGGTGTTGTTGTAGTTCCTTTGTTGTACGGTCGTTTTTCTTTGTTTTACTTCGTTGTGGAGTACCTTTGAAGGGGATGTGACACGTGGATGGACACGTGATCCATTGCATCATTCAAGACATTGTACTGCACGCGGGGGAACTCAGTGAAAGTGAATTTTTTTACGCCTCGTTAGCTTGCAAGATAAATGCCCTTGAAGGCACCTTCGCGCCTAGCTCTGACGTATTATATTCGTATTGTATTTCTTTATTATTAGTCATCTCTATTGGAAAATACATACATATTTACATGCAGGTGGAGAACCCAGTAGGACACAAAATCCCTGTTACGAAAAAAACGTCAGCGAGCCTCGGCCATTCTCATTGGTTCTCGTAATCACGTGACCTCAGCCTCACTGGCGGATGTTGCTGCTGTGATGTCGCAGTCGGTATTCGCGATGCGTTATACTGTTTGCTTTAAAGCCTGAAATTCACATTCACATCGATGCATAGCGAAGTCCCACAAGCCCTTTAATAGTTTATTTGTAAGGCTGGACCTTTTTTCTTTTTTCTTTTCTTTTTACTTATGCGTAACACCGCATTGTATGCTCCAGAACAGTGCGAACACTCTCGTGCTCCCCAAAGTAACTCACCCTAGGATTTCAATATCCCTTCCCTTATTGAATATGTTTCGACAGCTATATTTACACGTGATACATTCAATGGCAACTAGACACCTATGTAGTACAGTTCCTCTTACGAGTTAGTAAAAAACCCACAAAATTTACGCCCGGTTTTCCATGAGAAAACAAAACCTTCGTGTTCACGCTTCATCAGTTGAGAAGCCTCCTTTGAACGTTGCCGCTCTCATTCTCTCTCTCCTATTCCCGTCCCCTTCCCCGTCACGTCCCGTACCCTTCTTGCAGTGTCCGACAGATGGCACTGGCAGTCCTGAATTTGGAATGACGTCACTCATATCCTGAGCTGACCTATTTTAGCGAGTTTACTCCGCTATCAAACACGAATTTTTGGTTTTCCAGCTATACGGTTCATTAATTGCTGTCTTGAGACAACGGACACTTGGCAGCGAAAACCTTTGTTTCTACGTAGTGCGCCCGACAATGAAGAGATGTCGCCACAGGCGTCAACTTTTCGTTCCATGCTCCTCGGCCTGTTCTCTATTTGTGAGGAGGAAGAAAAAAAAAAGTCCAGTTTCAGTTCGAGGAAACCGTTTTATTTAGTATGACCGCAGGCAGAGCAGGTGCTAAGGGAGCACGAAGCCTGCCATGTGATCAACAATATTCATGACTTGTTGGGGTCTCAACATTTGCTTTGGAAAGGATTGTTTTTTCTTGTTATTATTATTAATATTATTCATTTACCAGTAGTACTTAGATACAACAGAAGAGTAGACGACTGGGCAAGTTGGTACAAGCTCTGAGCTAGTGTTATATTATTCGTTTTTCTGCCCCACCCCATCCTCCATGAGCGCTGATACTCAGCCATTAGATACAACATTCCACTCCTGTTACGTTTCCGTTTTAGGGGTTTCTTGATATTCGAGAAGTTTTCCTCAGTCAGCAAAATTTGTTGCAGTAATATTGCAGCAATGTTGCCATGTCATATTGATATTATATTCCTAATGTCCGCCCTTGTTATATTGCAGCAACATGATAGAAACAACATTGTAGGTACACTCCATTGACGCATTGCAACAACATTTCAGGAACAACATTCAACGGTAATCACACCCTCATAGCCTACAGTCTAGAATTCAACATTTTATACATGTGCTTTACTTTTCCCTGTAAACAAGAAAGCAATAAACGCCGTCGATCTGCTTGTCTGCGTCATATTGTTCCTTTCTGATTACTCTGTCCTCTTTCATATCGAGCGTAAGCAATGTTCCTGGGACACTGCCAAAACATTGTCCCCACAACATTGTGTCCGCATCTTTGCTGCAATGTTCCGTCACATTTGCATTGGAAACATTGTTGCAGAAGCAAACTAACAACGCTTCCAGTACAAAACCTCCGCAGCATTGTTTCAACATTGAGAAAATGATGTTGTGGTAATGTTGCATATGGTTGTAAACCATTGCAGCAACATTACTGGAGCACTTCTGCAACTTTCTGTATTGACTGGGTAGCGTCAAGTTCTGCAACCTATGGCTTCACGAACTCTGATACGACACGATGATTAGCCCAGATTTTGTAGCTGGTTTCTTTACATTGCTGATACAGAAGACCACAGCATATTGTTCAGTCGGAGGGCGGGATCATCTGCTCGCATATTGCAACTTGGGCTTACGCTTAGGGGCATTCCTCATCATTCGGAAACAGTCTTGGACATACACATTCATCCCCAATTATAGATAGAAATATAACTGTCAAGTTTTTTTTTTTCCCGGAGCTTGAGAAACGCGCCCACGAACAAATAAGAAGAAAAGAACAGAAACCCGGAAATCATTACATATAGTGTGAGCTAAAATACGCACACACATAAATGGGGTGATGATGAGCTGGGTCATTCTCCGCCGTTATGGCGGTACACTGCCCCATTGCGCTTGTGGAAGGGATGAGAAAATGATGATGATGATGGAAAAGTGTCCGGCTAGAGTGAGCTAAAACGATGAACACCGTGGTCCCACAAACGCACAAACGCATTTTGGAGTAACCAGTCCTGACTGGGTCGGGACTAACCCCTCTATATTTTTCTTTCGTGTCCAATCCAATCCAATCCTATCCTACACCGTGGTCCGAACATAGACCTGATTGGTTTTTCGTTTTTCTTCTATTTTTTTTTCTTACTTCTTCTTTTTCTTTGGGATTAAAAAGAGAAGAGAAGATTGCGAGCAGAGCAGAGATCACTCCTAAACTAAAAGAATATCGCTTTTTTTTTCTTCTTTTTTCATTCCTTTTGTTTTTCTTCCTTTTGTTCCTTTTTTTTATTTGAAAATTTTTAGAGAATAAAGAATATCAAAGGAAATGAAATTTCGCTGTCTGCAGAAAAACACATTTAGCATATTCGCTATTTCTTTTACGATACCTTTTCTCTACTGTTAACAACAACAACAACAACAACAACAACAACAAATAAATCATGACTATGGCCTGGGGTGATTCACCGCTTGAGAGCTGTTAAGCTGTGCATTGCACATGCATGTATTAGCATAAATAACGCATCGTGTGACGCTTCCTACACATCACAGGATCGCGTTTGAGTACATGTTAAAAAGCCTTTGGTAAACCCTGTTAGCGTAGTGTTGTACAAGCAAAAAATTGCTGCGTCTCCACAGACAGGCGGCTTCTCCATCTCCTCTGATAGCCCTCACCGTGAAGAATGAACACGAAAGACGCGGGAAATCATGTTGAAATTATTGTAGCCTACTAATTTTTACACAACAGAGTTGGAATATGACGATGTTCTCACTGAACTGGATCTTAAAAGTCTTATTATTTTAGTTGGTACTGTCTTTGTCAGCATGATGGCGATGCATTGTATTACATTTGTAGTTTCTAAACTCAGCCAAAGTATTCTGTGTTTATAGTTGCGTATGTGATATTTCAAATATTCAGTCAAATTGATATTTTTGTTCATTTTCTGAAGCCCTGTGTCTTTTTTACCCCGCAGGTGTGCTTCACGTCTCTCCTCTTCATTCATCACGGCGCCACCACCTGGGCCAGACAGTAGACTTGCGTGAAAAAGTATTCCACAGCAAATGCATCTTGTTACTTTCCAATGACACTCAAACCAGCAGGTGATGGTGACGTGGACTCGAATAAGCAGGTATTTCTTCTTGCTCTCGTTACCTACTTGTGCTTACAGCAAATAACAGTACGAGTAGCAATGAATGGAACTTTTTTCACAATGGCCTATGCGCATGCGTATGGCCTTGAGGCGCCGGAGACGATTACATACGTCTTCACTAGATGGCGCACTGTGGGACGACAGAAGTGGTGACCAGTGGGGAGACCGCCCGAATGGCGCGGGCTTGTCATCCCAACTCCAGACCGGTTTTGGACCTTTGTGCTACCCACGTTTGATTAGTTTCGACGAGCGCCGAGCATGGTTCGTTGGAGAGTCGCTAGGGTACGACGCGTATGTGAAAAAGGTCCATTGTCTCATGTTCATAAAATGTGTCATGTTCATCATTTTTGCGCATGTACTTCGCAGTATTGGAGACATTTTTGACGAACTTGTTAATAATGACGAATTGTTAATGACGAAGGTGTCCTGATGCTATATCTCAGGCTGCAACGTTTCTCTGCATCTGCTTCTAGGCATGAGATACTACCCCTATTGTAAAACGCGTCTTACACTTCTTACTTCTCCGTATCACCGGGAGGTGGTGGGTTCGAATCCTACCACCGTCTGTGCCGTCTGAGGTTTTCCTTGGGTTTTCCGAAGACTTTCCAGACGAATGTCGGCACAGTCCCCCCTGAAGTCGGCCAAGGACGCACACTAACCCTCCATGTCCCCCACTCCTTCCTGCTGTCCTCTTTCCATCTGTCCACATCTGTACGCCGCTCATAGCCACAGTTGCTTCGCGGAACTAACACGGAATAAAAAACTATCTGTACTTTGTTACTTTTCTTCTTGCTACTTCTCCTACTTACTTCTCAGTAAAACGTGTCTGTGCGGGTCAAATTTTGCTGTAAGGGGGGGGGGGGTTATTAAGAAAAAAGGAAGGTCAGCCAGGCAGAGGTCGGCTTGCTATTCCAAAAAAGAAGAAAAGGTAAAGAAGAAAAGAAAAAAAGAAGAGGAAAAGAAAAGAAGAACAAAAACTGTAATTTTAAACTGTAGCTTGTTGCTGTTAGAGTCACCTATTTAGTGACTCTAGTTCGTGTAGCCTCCGTGTAGTCCTTGCATGTTATGCGTCCGTTTTTATGTTTTTTCTCGTAACTTTCTAATCACACCTTCTGAAAAAAATGTTCTCAACTGCCCGCTGAGAAGCAGTAATGAAGACAAAACCGTCGTCGAAGCGATCTTGTGGCAAGATTGTATCAAGAACCAAATTGCGTAATGATTCAGTCGATGTGTCTCGGTGCTAATATTTGCGCATGTTTCCATTCTCGGAGCTTAAATGATCCGACGCATCGCCTATCTTTTACGTGTCGTTTTCCTGCCATTACGATATTTTATTTTATTTTAATTGAACGTCTGGAAAAAGTTGGAAATGTGCCATTCGGCATAATTTGCATGCGTCTAGCTGATCAGTCGTCTGAAGGACAGTCTTACGATAAAGTGGAAGGCATCATTTTCGAAACCCGTTGTTGGAGAGGTACGAAATCCTCTTGCGCAATGGCTATAGCAGGTGCTCTACAGAGACACCTCGTTATTTTGTCTAATTTCGTTGTCGCATGTTCAGGATTCGCGAAAATGGTTACTATTTCTTATTAAATACCAAATTAAATTTCGTACTAAGCATCGTACATCAGGGCTCAGTGGTTGTGAAAAAGGTAAGAATAGTTGACGCTATAATTTATTGTGGACCATCTACAGAAACTGGAAAATGTACACGATGATCACCTTGCGCTAACAGTTGTCAAAAATAGTGCAGCGCATGTGGAAATTCTTCTGGGAGATGAACCTTTATTTTTTGAGCCCCCAAAATTAGCAGTATGGCTTCTTCGTTACTTTATTTCGCCATTACACACACACTCGTCGGTTAGCTCATGTAAATGCATGATGTCAGTCGTATACCGCACCTCGTGAGCAAATTCTGCGTTGTCCTCCTTGCCTAGGTCATCTTCTCGGTCATCTTCAATTACCAAGTAAGGAAACATGGGAATATGAAGGGAAAATTCTTTGTCTCAAAATAAAACCTACTAGGCGCAATTCCTACCAATACAATAAAAAGAAAGCAAAGAAAGCACTGTAGCGAAAGAGTACTTCCTGGGCCCAACTTCCAAGGAGTGACAGGCGCTGGACCCTGATGTACTAAATATAGTACCTGGACGTGCCATATCCGATGCATACACTGGGGCAATAATTTTTCAGTGTCCATAAGGTCTTCAATGTTTCATGAATAACATGCAAAATTCTCATCACGCTCGTTATAATACTTGATTCATTAAAAAATTTAATATTTTGTACTTTCCGCTGTTTCCCTCGCAGGCGTCTTTACCTTCTTCGTCGTCTTCTTCCCCTGTTCCAGGGCACGCGAGAGCCCAACAAGCGATATGGAGGTGGGGATTAGCAGAATATTTTCGCTTCTTCTTTGTATATTTCAACCATTTCATTGAGGCGTCAAAACATATCTTTCTGCGTGTACTTGTTTTAGTACACCAGGGCCGAAAGAGTTAAGAAAAAAAGAAAGGAAAGGTCAGCCAGACAGAGGTCGGCTTGCTATTAAAAAAAAGAACAAAGGGAAAGAAAAAGAAGAAAAGGAAGCAGAACACTACATTTAGTCACCTGAAACTAAAGAACGGCATCACTGGAACTGCCTTCTTGCCCTGTACTTATCCTATAGAAGATATCATGTCGAAGAAATGGCGATAAATAGTTCATGTCATGCTTATGCGCTGTAACTTATATCTAGGGTCTGACTTTTTCGGGGGAACCCGATTTCCCCGAATTATCCCCCCCCCCCCCCCAAATCAGTATAGGGCCAATTCGGGTTAAAGTCGATTTCTCCCCGAATTCCAATCACATATCACGTTTTACCACGTATCCCGTGCACTATTTGTTAGCAATGTAGACGGATGTGTGATGTAGATACTATTTGTGCGCAACAATAAATATGGGAAGCCCATTTCATGTTGTAATGCTAGTCCCCATAAATCGTGAGGTATGTATGTTTGGCCACTATATGCACTTTAACCGGGGGCGGCTAGCTGTACAGAAAGCAAAACACACCCGAATGTATCCGTAACACACGATTTCACCCCAAATTACAGCTTTAAAAGTAGCACCGGGGAGACACGACAACAACACACGTAGGACACGGACGAAGTAAAGAGGACTGAACAGTTCGCTGCAGCAAACTGTCTTGTCCTCTTTACTTCGTTCGTGTCCTATGTGCGCTGTTATGGTGTCTCCCCTGTGTATAAACCGACTACCCCTCTACCGCACTGTATTAAAAGTAGCACCCGATTTTTCTCTCGTGAATCCCGTAAAGGCATTTAACCCGAAAAAGTCAGACCCTACTCATATTCACATGGTGAGAGCTAGCAGGAAAACAAATACCCCTCTATACTGCAGCTCCCGTTGTTAGCTTGAGTACATCGATGTGTAACACCCACTGACGCTAACCTAACCCTCAAACATAACTGAAAAAACATATGGCACATCCCTCTTATCTCTCATATCTTCCCATATTTTTCGAAGATATATAGCATAGCACACAGTAACTACACACCCACTCACCGTTCCGTTTAATTCTCATTCCACGCTCGACTACTTCTCTGCGTACGTAACAAATAGAAACAAAAAGCACAATCAGATACTGTCGGTATATGAAGGTCACCGTGACGTGTCCTTGAACTGGAAAAACATTACCAACGCTACATCGGTAGCAGCTTTAGGGCGTCTTCTTTTTTGCCACTACCTGGTTGAGCGAGAACTTGCTCCCAAAAGGAGCACATCGGAAGAAGGTCGCCAAATTCCGATCGTGTGTTATTTTTCCTGCGAAGGCGACCTCCCAACGTCCTTGAGGACTCCGAGACTGCTATTATTTTCTTCTTCCTCAACGCAGTAGCGGCATATGCATTAGCTGCATCTCTATTAGAGAAAAGGAGGAATATATAATTGAGGAGATAGGTTACATCGATACCGATGTCAAGGCTGGTTTGCACCAATACCTCTCTCTTGGCTACCTGCCCAGAATACATATTTACTGGCGATCAACATTGTGATGATCGGATAGCTGGAATTGTCTCATTCTCTCTCATGTACAGGAAGAAGGAGGGGGTGTCATAAAGGTTATGCAGAGAGGTTACTCGCCAAAAAATAGGGCCGAGCAACTCTGCCTTCATGTGCTGTTAGCCGCTAGTGAATGAGGCAGGTGCTACGGAAATCAGAGCAGGGGTGTCAAGTTAGTGTAGGAGATCGAAATGCCAGTATTGACATAATCTAATCGACAGGTAAATGTCCAAGAACTTTGATGGCCAAGCGCCCATTTTCTTCATTGTTCTAATAAATATACCCCCCCCCCCCCAAGGACCAAGTAGCACATTCAAACTAAATTGACTTTCTGTAACTTGCCTATGGACAAAAACACAAACAGGATCGCCTGTCATTTTTGGCAGCACGATGGAGGAAGGTGTAAAGGATGGTGATGGCGATGTATAGAAGAAACAAATGGGGAGTTGAGTCAGGACTAAATCAGACTGGTTACCCCGGTACAACCTCAATGATGTTCATGTCAGAAAACATAGAAATTCGGTATCGATGCTGTCGTTTCCGGGACATCCACACCAACTTGACAATACTCGTGAGTCCTGCCGTTCACCACGTCGTTTCACCGGGTTCGCCTAAACGGACATGACAACAGACGACTACTATGTCGACTTAGGGGGGAGTAAGCTTCCCTAACTGCCCGAATGTGTGCGTCTATTGAAGGCACAGTACATAGGTATATTACAGACGATATCGTCACCATCGACAGAATCTTCAGGTAGTCCTAGACTAAAAAGCGATAAAAGTCAGTGCTTCGCCTGTGTTTCGTCTGTCCGTGTCCGCAGCACTGGGGTTTTATCGCTTTTAGAAGTCCTAGACTATCTGAACAGCATACTTTTCGACGTAGGCGATGTCTTGCGTCCCCAGCCTGCAACCGACATCGCCAAGTTCTGCAGGCATTTGTGCGTTTTCTTTCTTTTTTTTCAATTTCTTTTTCTTTTTTTTTAATTTCTTTTTCTTTTTCTTTCTTTTTTTTTTCACAGATACCAAGTTGTTGGATTTGTTGCTACCATGGATGGGAGTCCCCATGTCCAGCGTATTATTCCGTTTAATTAGTGTTTTTTCTCCCGATTACGAGAACTGGGGTATTGGCTTCTTGCGCCCCACATTTGTTTGTTTGTTTTTCTTTTTACACACTTTATTTCTCTTTCAGCAAACCAATTCGAACCAGCCGCCGCACTATGATCTATTAAGCACACATAGCGAAGTTGTGTTGTAGTTAAACGGGTAGTCTAGGTAACGATAATGAAAGTGGCGCCCGTGGAATTGAGGGACTATTTTCCCCGAGAAGTAAACAAATAAGCTATATTTTCGTCTTGTTCACCCTTTTCCCGCTGCATTGGAAGTCGCGCACGTTTCATTGTCATCTATAAAATAACGTTACATACCTATACCTCCACAATTAGTATAGGTGGTTTCCACGGGCAAAGGTAAAAACCCTGCGTACTTTCCGCCTGGTTACCCCACTAGCTCAGGGCGCCATAAAACCTCAATCAACCTCACTAGCTCAACGTTGACGAATACGTATGTAACCGTCATAGTAAACATTTACTATAACGTTTGCTACTCAAATGAGCCATTTGACACAGACTGAGAACTGCGCGTACCGTCCCCGCAGCAGAACGCAGCGAATGTTCCATTTACGGTTAATTGTGTCGCTTCACGAACGACGAGGAGAACATAATCTTCCGGCCGTTGTGCAGCAGCTAAATCGAGCAACACTCAAAATCTAGTCGCTTTAGTATGATTGTCAACATGCTAGCTCACGTCTTCTCCGTTTCCGCGAGGCTATATACATGCTTTTTGATCCACTTCGCGTTAAGACTAGTTCGGGAGTTCACTCGCAGTTTGAACGCGACCAGCGGACGAGAATCCCTCATTATAAATCCTGCCACGCTCATTGCGACGCTGGCGCCTAGTTGTTCCAAGGACAGATTGTTGTATGTGTGTTATATTGTGTTAGGGGGTTTCATGCTTGACATTGAGCTTATCTCTAAAAGGAATGTTACTTTTAAAAAACACACACTCATTTAAACGTCCGAGATGGGCGGTATATATGCGGCCAACTCATGTTTATTTGTGACCGAAATGGAGCCGCTGAGATTTTGTGTTTATACTTCTTAGCTAAGCGTTGCCAGATTGTCGCTTCGAGTGGGATTCCGTAAGGGTTTCAACTTCTTTTCTTTTCTTTTTTCTTCCTCTTGCATACCCGTGACATTTTGATCGCTTAGTGTGACCCGTTTTGCTTCTTCATGAGCGTCAGGAATCGTTAGCTGTTTCTCCACCGTGTTCCACTGTACATGCCCCATACTCGATTTATAACGATGAAGAGTATTATTGCGGAGATTCGTTCCAGGGAATCGTGCGATGTTCATAACGCTAGACTTTTTTTTAATTATTATTCGACGTGCAATATGTAAGGTTTCGTGCTCCTTGCTACTTGCTGAAGAAAAGTTTAATTACAGAAATTGGAGAAGAATTTCAGCCTAATCACGTGGTTTCGATTCATTAGTCGTTTCATACGACGTTGAATACAGCGAATCACTCAGCGTCAGAATAGTAATTGTCCTCTAATGGCAATCGTCAAGAAACAATTGCGAAATTCATGAATTTGCTGATGCTCTGGCTCACCAAACTGAACAACAACAACAACAACTTTATTGCGAGTTGATGAATGAGGAGTTTCATCGCCAGGAGCGATACTCTATCCCATAATAACGAAACTCCTGAAATAATGAACCTGATGAAATAATGAGCCCCTTCACAATAAGGATCGAAGTCCTATGGCATCCAGAAAGGTGAAGAGAGCTTTGAGGGCAGAGCGTTGATGGGCTGGATGTGGCCAGGGACCAAGCAATTTTGTGACCAATTGCAAAACGCAAAGCATCCGTTTACTTTGTGCAACATTGTGCAGTCTTAGAAAACTACATAGGTGATATATTTGCACCACGACAGCGCAACCGACTATACTTTCTAACATGCAACTAACTACTTCACTATACCGCAACTACCCCCACGTTCGTTGGGTACAAACCATGAGCGTGGCCACACGAAAATCACGGGAAAACATGACAAGTTCTGTTGTGTCATGTTTATTGCCCTCTAACATAAGGATTTCGTTAGTATACAGTGTTTCCTCACTAGATTGTGTTTACATAAACATTCTTTCTCTCTTTCTTTTTTTTTTTTTCATTGTGTATGCAAGTGTGATCAACCTCTGTTGTTCTTCGTGTGTACCAAATGAGCACACAAACAAATCAATTTAGTCCACGTGTGTCTCGCGGCCTGAACGGAAACGAGCCGAGTTTGGCAACAGCTACATAGCTCATCAATCTGTACGAAGTCCTGGAAACACACGCGCTTTATCTACCTGGAGTACATGTCTGTGTTACCTGGAACAGAAGAGCAGCTGTGAAGCAATTTCATTCAATGCAGTACAACGTGCCAGCGGCATGGCGAAGTGGGTTAAGGCTTCTCGCTCGTTGATGGTAAACAAAGTCGTGTTGAAGACTGTATGGGAGGTGGTGGGTTCGAATCCTGCCACCGGCTGTGCTGTGTGAGGTTTTCCCGAGGTTTTCCGAAGACTTTCCAGACGAATGTCGGCACAGTTCCCCCTGAAGTCGACCCAGGACGTATACTAAACCCCATTACTTACTGCATGTAACGTTGTGCTAGTGTTTATGTTCTTCTTTCTTTCTTTCTTTCCTTTTCCTTTCGTTTTGTTTCTTTTTGTTTCTCATTCCTTTTCCTTTCTTTTTGTTTCTTGTTTTCTTTCCCTTTCCTTTCTTTTTGTTGCTTTTTGTTTTTCTTTCCTTCCTTTGTTTCGATTCCCCCTTTCTGTTCTTTTTTTTTTTCCTTTCTCCTTCCTCTTCTTTTTCGTTTTCCCCTTCCCCCTTTTTTCCTTTTTTTCGGAATAGCAAGCCGGCTCTTTGCCTGGCTAACCTTTCCTTTTTTTTCTTAATAAACATACCCCCCCCCCCATTACTTCCCGCTGTCATCTGTCCACGTCTGTACGCCGCATATACAGCCACAGTTGCTTCGCGGCGCTAACACGAAATTTAAAAAAAAAGTAGTACAACGTAGAGCTGTCCTTGATTTTTGCACCGTTACTGGTCTGCGTAACATAAAATGGCTTGTCGTTATCATCAACATCAACATCATTACTCTGACACTGGAAGATCGAGCTGCACAGACAAATTAGACACACAGACAACTATAGGTTGCAACAGCGTTATTTGAACGATGCACTTCAACGTGTCTAACCATTGTGAATGAATAATAATTCATTACATCGTTAAATAATCAGAAATTCGTTCCTGAAATCCATTTACAAAGGAACCAATTCCTAGGAATCAGTTTTACGTGACTCGGCCGTATAGCTCAGTCACTGAGTTAGTTATTATTATACACTACGATGAGTAGCCTTCCACGATTCGCGCCTTGTGCATGGAAACTTCTGTCTATCGAAAATGAACCTGCTAAGTTTCTGTCGGTTAACCGCAATGATATACTGGATATTAGATTTTATTTAACCGTGCCCGCCAACAGCCGCGGTCTGGATAGCGGTACACAATATGTACATGCAGACACAACAAAATCTCCAGAGCTTTTCCCTCTACATAACTTATATGTCAGACACAACGTCACCGTCTCCGTAAATTAGAAAAAATACCAAGCTCTTTGCCATACACATTATACTGACCTTGTAAACGAGAGATAGGAGAACTATAGTTCTCCTATCGATAGATAGATAGATAATAGATAGGAGAACTATAGTTCTCCTATCTCGGGCCTGTATAGCATTATTGCTGTATCTCTCTCTCCTGTATAGCACTGTACAGGTCCACATAACATAAGTCCTATATATAAGAGTATAAGTAAGAGTAGTAAGTATAAAATAAATATCGGGTACTCCCCAAACAGAAGTTAACCAATAAAATTAATTCGGAGCACACGATAGCGCCCGTTAAAACCCCCTTAAAATTATCAAGTCTACGGTCAGCTACCAGTATTAATCCAAGCTTACCTAAAATATCCTCGTAATCATAGAACACCATTTTGCCATAATATCTATCATGTACAGTTCTTCTGTACAAATGTACATGTATCTATATCATGTACAAATTTGCGCTGCACACGTTCGATGCTGTCGGAATCACCTTTGCCTATGACTGTCCTAAATCCACAGCTAAACAAACTCTTAGATAACTCATGGTGTCATTGCATTATTCTACCCCTTAAACATCCCTTAAAATTCCCAGTGTAACTTCATCTTGCAGAAAATTACACGGCAGGGCTGCCAATATACTTCTGCTTCTCTACTGCAATGCTGTTTTGCTTTCGTTTCATATTACACTTCCGAGTACTGCAAAACTTGTAGCTCTTTGCGACAATTTGCATACACATTTGATACCGCGATCTTCTATAGCCTTCTGCTTCTGCATGAGTGCACTCTGACATTAACATATAACTAAATCTACGAGTATATGAATTTTTCATGCTTATGCAGATGCTCTGCTGCATCTTCGTCGCACCTCCTGCTTCGAAGTCGTTACTTTATGCCGAGACAGCCATATTCATACAGCTGATTCGCTTCAATCGATATGTCAACAAATCGCGCTTCCCGGTGTACCTCTTCCCTGATAATAAAGCGGAAATACCACGCCTACACTTCCTACATAAGTGCCAGTTATACTAGCGCGCGAACGCGTGTGAGCATGAACAATAACGGTAAGTAGAATGCGAGATGACGTCAAATGATTTCAGCTGCCGGAAGGTCCATAATAATCTCACTATAGTTGTCGCATACGCTAACAATGCGGACGAAAAGTTTAAGAAATGAACTTCCTTAATTAACACTCATAATACGGATGTACTGTTATCACTCATAATTGAAGTTTGCACTGGGTATTCCCCAAGGGCTTTCTAAACACATGTCGATAGCCTATAGGACACGTTCTAGGCCTTTCTGCTGTTCTCTATCCGTCCACGTCCGTAGTATACACTGGTCGTAACAAGAGTTGCTTCGTAGTGCCCCTTTCCCCGGCTTAAAACAAAGCTTGGTTCTGTTATTTACTACCCTATAGTAGAGAATACATAGAAATGAGGAAGATGGAACACAAACAAATGTGTGTAGTGAGTAAGTTTGCCACTCAAGTAGTAGATCACCCCCTCAGGGCACATTGGTCAGTATGCAACATGAAATGACGAGGTTAATGGGTGGTTGGGTGAATAATTATATTATATTGTTGTCGTTGGTATGACATGAAGCCCTCATGTCCCGGTGTTGTAAAGAAATAAGGGAAACAAGAGGTTCTTGTTTCGCAATAATGGTTTCCTAAAAAGAATGCCACCACCATGAAGTCTACCTGCTCCGATTCGCAAAGGATATCCTGCATGTCCTACACCTTTCCCATCAATGTGTAGTACAGACATGCAAACACTATCCTCGAAGGGTGTGCGAAAAACGTCGCTCGAAATCCGGGACCAGGCAGCGCCACGCACATAAAAGAACGCACCCTAAACCATCGCCTAAAAAAAAAAAAAAAGAATAGCTAGGGCGCAAGCAGCGCTGAACGCCTTTAAAGTGGCCCCTTACAGAGTGTGTAATATGCATAACAGCCGGAAAGGTCTTCCCTTTCCACGGCTGGCCACGAAAGCGCCCAAAACATCGACACTTTATTTTTTTATTTTTTCGTCTCTCACTCTTTTCTCATCATCTTTTTCGAGCGAGTTCACAACCGGATGACGCATCATTGCCCTGTTGAAGCCAAGCAACCGCATCATGCACGACGTCCCGTAACATTACCGGTGCAACCGGTGCAGAAATCCCGGTGCGCGGCCATTATTCTCATTATGTGGACGGAAACTATTGCCGTACTCAACTTCCGCTGGAATTACATTTGTTCCGCTAGGCGACGATGGACACTGAGATTTTTTTGTTGCTTTTGAGGGAAACGGTGATTCACAACAGCCGTCTCTTTCTTTGTCTGACCGCTATTTACGGTCCTAAAATGCTGCTTTGTTGTTCCCACGCCATCGCCTTTTGTTCTTGTTGTGCAAATCCTTTTCAAGTAGTTTGACATTCAACTGTGAAGTGAGACACATGTCAGACTGATGTCGTAGAGATATGTGTGATAAAAATGCATGAAAATGATAGACGGTTAATGTTTCTTAAATGAAGCTGGATATTAAGAAATGAAACACAAACGCCTCGATATTAATGTGTCGTCGTGCTGTGGAGGTCAAACTCTAACCTTCGTATCGCACCAAATCGTGTGGAGATGAGTTAAGATATGGATTGCAGATAAGTAAGTTGTCAATGCTCTCTAAATGAGAACATCCACAACTTCGACCATTTTTTTCTTTATCACATCACATCATCATCTGAACGAGAAGTGCGTCGGACTAGTTTTGTGCTTTCTGCGGTATAGTTGGCCGATTGTTTTGTGTTGTGTCTTTTGTTCTCATCCCAAGCAGCACAATGTACTGAAAGTCGAGTGCAATAGGGGTGGACGGGTAGGTGGAAGGCCTTGAACAGGCTCGTGCAACTAAAGGGTATTGATAAGACACATACCGACCACCCCTACTGCACTCGACTTTCAGTACATTGTGCTGCTTGGGATGTCGCAACTGAGCTATCTGATACATTACGACCCCTGTCCTTTATGTCTCTTGTGTTAGCTTAGCAGACGATTTGTCCCTTTGCAATTGCAGCGTCATCGAATAAAGTGTGGAAGTGCCAAAACCAAGCTTTAGGCTGCATACAAAGTAATTTTTGTTACACCGTTCGTGGTACAAAAGGAGATATATATATATATATATATTTTTTTTTTGGTAAACAGACTCTCTTATTTATTCCGCATGCTCAACAAAGAAGTGAGATAACAGTGTTAAGAAAGGTATTTTCAAAGCACCCACCTGAAATGGTTTTCAATTTCTTTTTCTTTCTTTTCTATAGTTTTCTGCGTAGCATGTCGTTTGAAATTGTCCTTTTTGCAGAGTACACCATGTAGAAGGAAAATTTACAATACAGCCTTCACACCGACTATGGTGTGAAACTTGCACCATAATGGTGTGTGTGCCATATAGGACATGACATTTAAGGGTTTAAGGGTGTAAAAAAAGACTACTGTGTAGAAAACAATGCCTGCCCAAGAGCAGTGGCACAGGCTGCTCCAAACACTGGCAACCTCCCAAGGAAATAATACTCACACGTTTTGACTTAAAGTTGGCGTCAAGTATGACATCTATCTTCCTCCATCTAGACCGGTTTCACCAACACTGGTTAACTTCGAACCGAGATCAAGGGTTGGTAAAACTTGTAGTAACACTCGATTCCGTTTTACAAACGTTAGTTGGTGACGTGATGAATGTTTCGGTGACAATAACTCCTTTTACCTTATTAGCAAAGTTAAGCGTTAAATTCAAGTTAAGAGACCGTTGATCTCGGCTCGACTGTTAATCGGTGTTGGTGAAATCGGGCGCTAGTCAGTTCAAACTTTGACGTTATTGGTTCTCGTATTGTAACGAGCACGTGCTTCCATTCCCGCTTCGTACACACACCCACGCAAAAGACCGCGATTACAACCATCTGCGCACGTGCCCACACGCCCATATCATCAGTTGCGTCACACTGCGGTTCCATGTGGCAGAAAATTGTGGAAGCCACGACCGTGGAGCTCCAGACATCTGGCTTCGATTGTGAGAATTCAGTTCAAGCTACGCTCACGCACACATACTCTGCCATATAAGTCATGCGACGGGGCAGGAAAACGAAAAATAAAGTTTATTCGCCATACCGTTAACGCTGCACGGTGGTCTGGAAGTCAAGCGTGAACAAGTTGGTTGACTGGTTTTGTACAAAAAAAGGGGTTCGCTTTACGCCAGGAGCATGTTCGAAAAGTTGCGCGGAGTGGACAACGATGCTCATTCGATTTTTTTTTTTTTTTTGATTCCGTGTTACCGCCGCGAAGCGACCGTGGCTATGAGCGGCGTACAGATGTGGATAGATGGAGAGAGTACAGCAGGCAGAAGTGGTGGACAGGGTGGGTTAGTAATACTAATCCACCCTGTCCTCCACTAGTACTAACTTAACCATACTAACCTAACCTAACCCACACTTGTACGTATTTGGAGTATTGTATTTAAAATACTGTATTCTAAAATACAATTTGCGGTATTTTGGTACTCTACTCAATACTTTTTATTTTGTGTATTTGTACTCTATTTAAAATACATTTTATGGTATTTTCTACTCAATACTCTAATTACATATTTTGAATCTCCCTCTCAAACTTTCTGTGTCTCGTCTTTCCATTATATCTTTCTTGTTCAGTGGAAATTTCCTGAGTCCCTCGGACTTGACCCGGATAGTGACTCTAGACCCGGACGTTGGCCCTTGTTGGAAGTCTCCATTTAGAGATCATGCCCCGTTTATACTAATCCTTGGCCAGTGAGGGTTCTATTATGTGTGCCCTGACGCGGTGACGCCGGATTCTGACCTGGCCGAGCAGGGACATGCTAAAAGTTTGCTTTGTTCTGGGTCACATATACTCAGTGAAGTTATGTGGTATCTCTTTGTCATCTTTTTGGGACTTGTGTTTAGATAACTCCTATCACACAGCGGCGGCTAGCGCAGTGCGCGGGGTTTAGGTGATCCATGTGCCATAGCGGCGACTTGCCGCATTGACCAGTGACCGGTGACTTTTTGTGTTTAAGGATGAATAGTATCTTAATTGTATTTTAAATACCTTTTGAAGTATTTTGTACTCTATCTTAATTACTCTAATTTTCATGTATTTATGCTCTATCTTAATTACATTATAACGTTAGTATTTATTATCTTATCTTAAATACATTTTTGAGTATCTTGTACATGTCTGACCTAACCTAACCCAGCCTAACCTAACCTAACCATACTAACTTAGTATGCGTCCTGGGCTGACTTCAGGGGGAACAACAACAACAACTTTATTTTCCACCTTGGAGAGTGGGGAGTTTCATCGCCACAGGCGATACTTTACCCCATTGCTGGATGGAATGGGCGGAATAAAATAACGAGCCCCTTCACAATAACGATCGAAGTCCGATGGTGTCCAGAAATGTCAGAAGAGCTTTGAGCGCAGAGCGTTGCGGGGCTGGATTGGGCCAGGGACCAAGCAATTTCGATAGGGAGAAAGGGCGAGAGTCCAGCTGACGAAGAGACTCGAAGAGTGTGGTTCGGGAAGGTTCGTAGTGAGGGCAATGAAGAAGAATGTGCTCCAGATCGTCAAGAGCACCACAGTGGCAGCAGGTGGGAGAGTCAACTTGTCTAAGCGGTAACGCCACTGAGCTGTAAAGGCCACATCGAGGCGCATTCGGTGGATTAATGCAGCATCTTGACGAGAGGTGTTTCGTGGCATGCGAAAAGCGAGCGTGGGATCAACTCTGTTCAACATAGAGGGGGGAAGAATGTCGGTTGTCCGTTGGCGGGAAGCCAGGGGTGTCACTAGGCGTCGCAGAAGGGAACGGCGGTCTCCTCTCAGCAGAACAATACGGGTCCGTTTCCGATACGAGAGGGCTGCTTCTGCGGCGCTGTCGGCCTGCTCGTTCCCCACGACACCACAATGGGCTGGAACCCACTGGAGAACTAGCCTGTGGCCTGCGGCGTAGATAGTGTGGTAAGCCATTAGCACGTCTGTGACTAGGGGTGCGGATGGGCCTCGTATGCCGGAATTTTCAATTGCTTGAAGGGCTTCAGGGCTTGAAGGGAACAGGGGGAACTGTGCCAACATGCGTCTGGAAAGTCTTGGGAAAAACCAGGGAAAACCTCAGACAGCACAGCGGATGGCAGTATTCGAACCCGCCACCACCTCCCAGTCTTCAGTACGACCTTGGCTACCACCAACGCTCAGCCATGCCTCTGGTATTGATTGATTGATTGATTTCCCAGACTGACGTTATTCTGTTGATGTTCATTTCATGAAGCTCGTATAGATGCTTCGAAGTTCGAATCATTGCTGAAGGTGACGACGGGTTGAAATGAACGGATGTCTTGCGACCATGTTATTGAAGTATATGGTGCTTAGCTAAACGTACCGGTTCTTTCGTGTCACTACACACGCGTGTCATCATCATTTTCAAGAATATGGCGTATTCGCACACCGGGCCGCACCGAAGGGCTTTCTGAAGCGGATGTAGTTAATTCCAAACAAGCACTGAAAACAAATGTGTCGTGTGCCTGTATTTCTGTTCCGCCGCAAAACGAAAATGGGTCCTCGGCGAAGTGTGATAGGAACACTGCATTAAAGTTAAAATAGTGAGAATATACTACTGTACTATCATGTGCTATCAAAGAGAATGTGATAGCGTAAATAAAATTAGATAAATAGAATTAAGTAAAATTCATCTCAGTAGAATTATGAAATAATAGAATGAAAATTAAGACGCAACATAACGTTTTCACTGAAATTGATCTTAATCTAGTTTGGTTCGGTTGAGAAAGAAGAAAAATATGGAGAGGTTGAGCTTCGATACCAAATTTCCGGAAAGGTGTGTGTTCTACGAGATTCCTGATAAAGGAATGATCACACGTGGGAAACAACTTGACCGATAAACGGCTGGCCAGTTGCGGAGCACTTTCTTGATGTCAAGGGGTCCATTGACGTATCTGTCCAATGCACCCCTTAGCACTTCACGACTTGCTGCGTATCGCTCGCAGACGAACATTATTTGCTCGGTGTCCTCTGGCCATAGGGTGCAGTGTGGTGAGGAAGCTGTCCCGATATACGATGCACGAACGCGTGACCAACGCGTGATTTTAATCTACGGGATTATTATGCTTACGCACAACGTTTTATTTATCCATTCACTCTAATCGCCGACCTTCACGTAACACTGTCGGTTTTATTCGCAATCACCGTCACTGCGGAGGATATCTTCCCTTTAATCGCCACTTTGAATTGCCCTGGCAGTGTAGACTCGTTTTTGTATTCAATTGCTCCAACCGATATCTCCGTCGTATCACTCTATTTCATGGTTACGTTGTTACGTTGGGAAGTTACTGATTGGACAGAGGGTTGTTCACCCTGGATAACCGTAGGAATCAAGGACACGCGAAGGTAACTGGCGCTCTGCATAGATCGCGCGATAAAGAGCTCTTGGTATCACTTTCACTGCCCTCGAGAACCACGTTCTCTTTTTATTTATTTATTTTTTTTTTTTTCATTTCCGCTCTGTCTGACGTTCGTTGCTTGACGTTGGTCGCGGGATGTGAACTACGCCGGCGTGGGCAGTACGCCTTACATTGTAAATATGAATATTCTCGAAATGAGCCTATACTGATTGTACTACACTGATTACCGTTTCTTCTCCGGCGTCCTGGATTACTATTATTATTATTACATTCTATTGTTACATTGTTATATTAGTATTACTATTACATTCTATTGTTACATTCTTTGCTGCTCGTAGCCCAATAGCCATTGAGTCACTCACCTCGAAGTTCCGAACCTGGCACAGCGCGCAGACGATCAGCAATACGGTGACGCGGTGCACTTTGCTTAGGTGCGCCATCTTCCGGTGCAAGATCGACTCCCTGTATGTAAAATGCAACAGTGTCGTCAGCTAGAGGCCATTGGGAACAGAGGAAATGCTGAGAGTAATTCTGAGGAAGTGTTTGGTGATGACGCGCGCAAAAAACACCTCGCGCATTACAGGAAACGTATACCCCGAGGGCTATTGTGCGCCTTATAGAGGTGCGGCCTCCGAGAGATGCTTGCGAGGTCAGAATGTATCTCATGCTTCCTTCTTGAAACGAGCTATAGCTTGGAGACATTTATCGGCTGTTAATTTAAGTTTTTGTACTTCTTGTGGCTTGGACTAGCTTATTGGACTTGAACTTGGGGGCATCATCGATAGGTCGACCTACCCCGATCCTCATCTTCTCACAATCTGATGTCATTTTCCGTCTACAGTCGTGACGCTGCCCACAACTGTCATGCCAACATCGGCAAGCTGTACACATCATTACCACCACCCACCACATTTCCGTGTTCCGTGAGCGACGTTATAAACAACGTCTGCTAACTACAGGTAACTTTGAATGCGCTGTAATGACTGCGACACGCATGATTGCAATTAAAGCTCGGTCTAAAGTGATTAACAAACCCCGCGCGCTTAATTGGTGAATGTGGAGAGTATCTGATATATTCCTGTGAGCAATCTGACCTAGCGTCCTCACTGTGGAGCTTATCATTATATCCTATAGCCGGCCTCGGTGGCTCAGTCGGTATCGTGTCCGCGTGCTGATCCCAAGATCGCGGGTTCAAACCCGGCCGAGGACGGTAGCAACTTGGTGGAAGGGTACAAGTTGCTCAGACGTCGTCTTCGTCTTCCGCGAGGGACGATAAACGTGGTGCTCCGTGTGTCGAGATTTCGTCGCGCGTTAAAGGACCATCAGGTGGGCAGAATTAATCCACAGAACCGACCACTGTGACGTCGCTCATGATCACAGTTGCCTGACGACGTAAAGCCCCGAATTACTATCATTATATCGAATTAAATTATATCGAATAAATATCGAATATATCGAATAAATATCATTATATCGAATTAAATCGAATTACCGCGTACACTGCAGTGGAGTGTCACCAGCGGTGTTCAGCTACTCCAATCATCATAGTCGTCATCAAAATAAAGTAGTTGTTCTTGTACCACAAGACGAAACGTTTTCTCGCCAATAATAATAATAATAATAATAATAATTTTTATTCAACAAAGCACACTACAAGTATAGTCAACAGGCTCGTCTAAGCCGAAAGGCTTGTTGCACTGGGCCTGAGGCAGTCAGCAGCATACAGTTAGACAATATATAAACACATATAAAGGTACTACGTCGTATGGTAAAGTTGTCGTAGCGCTTTTTTAAGTTTGTATCTTGTTTCCAAAGAAAAAAAAAAGTCGAAGGGAAGTTCCTTGAAGATGCAAGATGCATAACATTGCCTGCGACAAAGTCCATATTTTGTGTGTGAGAAACGCACAACAAAGTTAACCCGCCTGTGTTTGGAAGGGCAGCATTCGCCGGCAGGGGTCCTAAATGAGAGGTCCCAAAAGTGTTTTAATATGACAACGTACTTAAAAAGGTTAGAAAATGAGGGGAAACCAAGAAGGGACGTTTGTAGCTGTTAATTTTTGTAGTCAACACTCTTTAAGCAACTTCTCGAGATAATAATAATAACTACAGTGATAATGAATTATTAACCATACAAAATATAACATATGCAAGTAGCGGTATGAAATCTCTCTTTATTATTATTATTATTATTATTATTATTATTATTATTATTATTATTATTATCGGGGACGACACCTTACGGCACCGTACAAGCTTTTACCTCTTCATAGAGTCGCATATCTCGGAGAAAATAGCCTCGCTGGAACATTTATTACATCGTATGGTCCCAGCTCTTCTATTCTCGAATTTACAGAATTCCAACTTACGAAACCTTGTTCACCCGTCGTCCTCTTGCTGTGTCATCCAAAAGGGGCAACTTCGCCTATACATATGAACGAGCAGAACGACGACAGCGTTTCTAGGAAGAAACAAACTAAAAAGAAATACATAACCTTTCGTCCTTTTAAATGGCACGTGCCTGCTGACCCCAGGTAATCAAATAACATTCGCTCGGAGTCTCGCGGACCAAAACAATATTGCACGCACGTTCCAACGGCATTCTTTTTCCAATAGAGAAGGATTCGCTTTCCAGGCGATAATAAGTTACGTAATCGCACCTAGCAATTCGATGTACGAGGTATGTCGAATATCTCTGACCGTGCTACATATATAACCTATAAAGACCGTTATTCGTAAAGCGTATTGTACGTGTGTTCCTGATTTCGAATACGTGTTCCCTGCGAACGATGCGTAAAGCGCTCGTTGTGCGTGGTAATATCATTCCTATAATTGTGTAACGAGTCGGCACGTGCCGCGTACATATTGTTATCGGTGTAGGCTTGTACGTCATCGAGCTTGCGGTGACGTGCGGGGGCACAGCGGGAGTGGAGGGCATGCTCGCGGCGTTGTTGCTCTCGCGTGGGTCATGCTGTAACGATCGTCAAGACAACTGTCGTCGTCGTTCTGCGCGAGACCGTCCCAACGGACATTAAATCAGGCAGCACGGGGGCTCGTCGTTCGGTTCTTCTGGAGGAAAGAGGCTGATATAGTCCACCTAAACTGTTTTTGTTCTACTTCTTGCAAGGGGGGGAGGGAATATATGTTTATTATGAAAACAAAAACAGAGGGAAAGGACTTGCAAGAGGCTGGCGCTTCTCCCGGGCACATTCATACCGTCGTCATTCTGCAAGCTCAGAGCTCTGGTATATAGCCTGGCCTAATGGGGAAATCTCTAACTACTCTAACTCTAATGGGGAAATCTCAGGAACGCAAACTGCAAGAAAGAAAAAAGGGGAAAGAAAAGCGTGAACAGTAAGAAGCACATGTGAACGGCATGCTGCTTAATTGTGATTTTACCATATGATACATATACTGTTTAGACAGGTTGTGGTGGTGGTTCTGTTAAAACAGAACTTAACCACGTAGCACGCTCCTAGCCAACCCCCATTCGTAACGGTATCATCCAGAGTCCTGATTTGTTCAAAACAGGGGGAGTCGCCTATCGGCAGGAGGGGGTCTTGTCCAACGACCCCTATAGCACTTTGCACTTCCCGACATACTCACGCACCCTCTGCGCATCTCCACCCTTCCTCCTCCACCAGCTACTTCTCACTTTTCTTTTTTTTTTTTTTTTTCTGTGGTAGTCGCGACGACGCCCACTTCAGTGTGGCCAATAACGGCAAACCAGTTCAATCATTGCCTCCCCTCCTCCTGAGGCATGCATAATGTGTCCCAGATAGGTGCCTCCTCCCATTTTCAACCAATCAGGTCGCAGAATGATATCACTCGAAATTATGAATTTCTAGGAGCGTGCTCTGTGGCAAAATTCTGTTTTAACAACGTACCAAAGACACATCATGCAAAGTAACTGTTCTGAGACTGAAAGACACAAACACAGCTTTTTTTTTTACTTTTAGCTTTCTTATTTTCGAACTGGGAGACCAATTAAGAGAACTCTTTTTCTGCAAAAGCAAGTGGGGTATGTGTCATATATACCATTCCACCATAACGCCCTTGCGTTTTCTATAATTTCCTTTGTTAGTTTTCTTGGTGAAAAAGCGGAGGCGAACACGATAGGTCTAGCTCCTGTGATAATCAGGGCCTCCGAGAACGTCGACCCCGTCGCAGACAGTGCGATGCCAGGAAAATTACCAGAAGAGACAGAAATTGGACAGAGGGTCTTGCACAAGGTGCTTGAGCTGCAGCTGTACTTGATTCTTGAAGCTGAGGAAGAACCGGTGTGGGATCTGAACTGTAGGTTCTTCGCACTTTCTCTCGCGCTGGATTTCAGACATGAGAATTATATACCACTGGCTATAGGGATGGCTCATCCACCACGGATATACGTCATTTGCAGCGACGTTCTTTCGAGTTGCGTGGGTATGGGCAGTCTCATCATAATTCGTCGACACGCCGACACCTGTCTACAGTCCTGTTGTTGCTTCTGCAGCATGCGTCAAGTCGCGAAGTACGACACTGTGTCCGCTACACTGATTCCAAGACAAACCGTTGAGTGCGCAAGAACAACAACAACAACAAATAAATCGTGACTATAACTTGGGCATAATGACATATCCGGTTTACTCGGCCTGATAGTGACGGACATCCGACCTGAAGACTTTGAAAGATAGAGATCACACCTCCGTCGTTCATCGGTTCCCGGCCACTCCAGAATATCCGACAACGGCGAGACCGGTGCTGTGGCTGTTCATCAGCAGCACACTTCCGTCCTTTCTGTGATAGGGACTTCTGTCCCTATCACACTTTCAAGAAGATCGAGACAGGGGATTATTCCCTCGCCACTGATATCCTTATTTGACCGCCTAACAGTGTCGACTTGACATCCCAACCCAATCCCTCATGTATCCTGTGGGTCCTACGCTATCCTCCCACAAATGTCCCCCCGTTCGTTGTGAAACGTCTGGTACGCAAGCTGTTTTCACTTCGCGCCGCCACTAAATAAGCTGTGACAAAGCTCATTATGCTCCGAGCGCATGCTCCTTCTTGTCTGTCACCGACGCAAAAAGCGAGCGACACCTATTGTGGTCTCAAATTGCGGGACTTGACAACTGACCTCTCAGCTTAGTACCCATCCTCGGGGATAAACCGATCACACTTAGGACAGCTCTGCTCTCTGTTGTCAACTTTTTGCAATCCATATCTTGCGGTCTTCGTACTTTCCCATTACACTCCTTCCTCCCTGCACATTCTTTCGTCATCATCGTAGTTGTCGTCCCATATAACAATAACAGATCCAATGGCAATGGCGTACCATTCTATTTCTGGAGAGGAGAATCTCCCCACAGTATCATCATGAGTTTGTTGTTCGCTGCTCTTCTGCAGAAGAATATACCGTTGACTATATGACACTCTTAAGTCCGGTGCTAGAACACCATGAAATATGTAGTGACCATCACATTACTAAGCTAAATTACAACTATTACGAAACTAGAAGGGTAAAATTGTAACAGTGCCTTCTTACAGAGGAATAAGGAGGTATCGAAAGATCATACTGTTTATGCCACATTTATATGTCAACGAACAGAGTGCGATTAAGAAAGCTACATTGAACTTTGGAGTACATGTGAAATGACGTCATGTCCTTGGGCTTGGGCTTGAGTTTGGTACATTTCACGTTTCGACAAGACGAGTGAAGTACCCTATTATATGTAGAGTACTTCACTATTAATCAATCAATCAATCATTTTTATCAATCAATCATTTCCATGTTAAGCAGCACGAAGCCGCTTTCTCTTTGTTTCTTCTCCTTTTATGAACCGCTGCAACGATAATAAGCTTAATGTTTGACGAGTCCCCGTTCTCTGTGGCGCTTGACACGCGACCAGTAAGCAATTGATCTCTCAGTATGCGCTCATCCTATACAATATTTCGACATTTTTGCGACATCTACTTAACTTCCCTTGTACACGGACCTAACAGCCTCACTTTGTTGTTGTGCGGATGAACAGTAGTTACTCGAGAAAATGTTCTGACTTTTTAAAATTAACCAGTCTCGAGCAGTAAGTTCTAGCGCGGAGCATGAAATCTTTAAGTCGTTAAGAGCCCACTAGTTTCAAGGAAGCACTTTCTTCCACGTGTCCAGTATACGGATGATCTTTTTCAACAGAGATCAGCACCAGCTTTAAGAACCATAACTAAAAAGGGCCCTTCACCCCGCAAGAAACAGGCGATCGAAACTACGAGCTAACAAAGAGCGTAGCGCAGATATAATGAGAAATGTTATTCTTCTGCGTTAGAGCCGATTTATGGAATCAGCACATCCTTTACTTATCACGGTGTAACGTTGCTAGGAGGGATCCTCTTGCAACACAGTTATGCGCATATACATCAGCGACGCTGCGCGGTGAAGTCTTGAAAAGTGCTAGAGTACCATAACCCCGCCCGATCGAACTTTGAATGATTCGAGTAAACACTATATACGTCCGTGATAGGTGTAATAAGAAATACTCACAGTAAGTGCACAGACATTGATTACTGTCGACACTAGCGATGATGTGAAGTTTGCAGTCTCTGCGCTTTATGAACGCCGGTATTTTCAAACCCGTTGAGCGTTATGCATCGATACGTGTCACGCGAGGGACGTTTTTTAAATTTCCATAATTTTAGGAAAAATGCGCTTTACAGCGGTAAATGCGCTGTGTTAGAACAATTCGGAAGCTGCACACATTAAGCCTGAAAAAACACACACACACACATAAGGTAAGACCAAAGGGAATGTTACTTCATGCGGAACAACAACAATAACAACTTTATTGTGAGATAATGAATGCCTTATAGGTACGTTTACCTTGGGGCAGATTGATTCTACACAAACTTTAACACTTGACGTTGACGCTAAATGGTGTAGGATTCCGCGTGGAACTATTTTCTTCTTTGCCTCCCTAAAACCACGAATTCGTGTTCCCGGGAATTTAATGTATCCGTGCATGTGGCACGTAACACGTTCGACTTTTCGTACTGGAGATGAGTACTTCTTTCGATGTATAGTACGCTAGAGCTCTACTGCATTAACTGAAATCTTTTCGCACAACAGAAGTACATAATACACTATGTAAAAGCTCTCATAGCCTTTTTTTTTGTTTAAAGAAAAAGATACGTCCAAGAAAAACAAAACCCTGTATGCTCTACATAGCCTGTGATTATGACTATTCACTTCGCTGGTATTGGCTTCGGTTCTTTCACTCTAAAAATAGAGGTGGAGATGGTGGTGGTGAAATAGAACTTCACCGCATAGCACTCTCTGCGCCAACCGTTGCCACGAAAGATAGGGTTGCCAGTGATGATCCGAAGAGAGATAGTAGGGGCGTATGCCATTTTGTGTCAATCTGAATATAACTGACACAAAGAGGGGTACGCCGCCTCTCTTTCGCTCTCTGCGAATCAGAAGCGATAACCCTATCACTCGTAACAATGGTTGACGCAGAGCGTGCAATGCGGTGAAGCTTTGTTCTTAGAGTGTTGAGTAGTGTTGGAGTATTTTTCTTTTTCTTCCGTCTTTTTGCGTACGAAATATTTTTTGCTTTCTCGTGCCGGATTGCCCAACTCTGAATAAATTTATGAATGTACGACTGAGAGTGTATTCCGGATACTGTCCAAAATAATGCCGTATTAATTCAGCATTTGCATAGTGTATTGCTTCTGTTGTGTGACAAAGATTTCAGTTAATGCACTACAGCTACTAGCATACTACACATCGAAAGTAGTACTCATATCCAGTACATAAAGTCGAGCGTGTTACGTGCCACATGAACGGTTACATAAATTGGCGGGAACACAAATTCGTGGTTTTAGATAGGCAAACAAAAAAATAGTTCGACGCGGACTTCTACATTATTTAGCGCCAACGCTAAGAGTTATAGTTAATGTAGAATCATTATGCCCCAAGGTAAAACTACCTACCTAACTTCGTCTTCCATCAACCGTTAAAAAAAAAAGTAACAAACAATGTTACATCCTTCCGACGGCCCGCGGGTGCTTATAATCATCGGTACCCGCCGACACATGCTCAATAGCTATTCATCGCAGCTGCTGCAGCAGCTCTTTAAGAGCGGGCAAATACAAGGCTCACATAATAGCAAACGCATGCATCGATTCCATTATGACAAGGACACGCCAGGAGAGGGACATTTTCTTCTCCCCGGGCCTCCAGTTAATAGCGCCATTAGCCGGTCAGGTCCATTTTACGAGTTTCGGCCGAACTGGCCTGGCAACTGCGTCAATAGCTGCAGAGATGCTCGAGAAATTAGAGCTTTCGAGCAACGCCGCGTAAGAGGGATGATCCTGGGGCACGCAGCCTCGACTTTGTGGATGAAGCACGCTATTTCTGCCGTAGTGGATAGGAGAGTTCGTGTTCTTTGTTTGCGCACTGACATCAAGGAGTACCCGAATAAGGGGGAAAGGAGGGACGGGGGCAAAATGGATATGCACAGGTATTTGCGACATTAACCGTGTTTTCACACGAGCGACATCGTGACGGAAGATTCTAGTGGAAGAAAGAGCGAAAACACTGCTCTCAGAGCCGAAGTTCTATCCCGTGTTATGTGGAGCATTCGCACGGTGCGGAATATTGGGAGTGGCGTACTGCACACCTAGCAGACGAAGCTTAGCAGACGACAGCGTCAGCGTCTTTTCCTGTCGTCTGCTGCGGGATATCTTGTGACTGTATCGCAGGATATTCCCCATTGTTAGCAGGCATCTTCCGCCGGAGTATTCTGGGGAATGCCGCTCGTGTAAATACACGGTAATGAGAGTGCGATGCATGCGCTAGATAGACGTAGTTATGTGCGGTTATTAACGTGGCATTCATGTCAGCGATGATTGTTCGCTGGAACGTATACGCTTCTGTGTATGTTTAGGAAATATGTGGGTATCTTATACATTCCCAATATTCCGATTTGTCAACTCCTATACAAGTGCTGCACTCAGCACGTCACAACACTTATACCGAGCCAGAATGTGCCTATAGCTAAGGTAGCCAAGCGGGGTAGTAGGTGCATATCCATTGGTATTTTTTTTAGTTCAGTGTTAGCACCGCGAAGCAACTGTGGCAATGAGTGGTGTACAGATGTGGACAGATGGAGTGAGGACAACAGGAAGGAGGGGGGGATAAGGGGGCCATTGGTAATCCACCTGAGCCAAATTGCACCGGTCTGTGATCAAAGCAGTTTTGAGGTTCCTCAACGACACGGGTCTCATGCAACAGCCTGTGAGCTCGAGTCTTGTCATCTCATTCATCAGTGCCCCTCCAAAAAATAAAAGAAAGAATTGGGGGGGGGGGTATATTTATTAGACGAACGGGAAAAAAACGGGGGAAAGGTCAGCTAAACGGCACGTCGGCCGCAACAAAAAGAAAATTAATGAAGATGAACAAAGAGGAATGAAATAAATAAAAGAGAAAAGAATTAGGAAATAAAGGATAAACTAGCAAACGGTGGAACAAGGAGGAGATAGATTAAAGACAAACTCTCACCCTTATACACACTACTCTTATTTGTCTTTAATCTATGTCCTCCTTGTTTCAACTTTTGCTAGATTTTCCTTTATTTCCTAATTCTTTCCTGTTATTATTTTTTTGAGGAATAGCAAGCCAACAAGCTGACCTTTCCTCCTTTTTCTTTCCTTTTCCTTCCTTTCCTTTTTCCTTTTTTTCAGTTTTTTATCTCTGTTCTAATAAATATACCCCCCCCCCAAAAAAAAAAAAAAAATGCAGAATGGGGACAGGCGACAGAGGCAAATGTTTCTGCCCCCGTGTTTGTATTGCAAACTGTAGGATGGAACGAGCGCAATGCTCGCCCACATCACGCTTCAAAAATAGTACTGCTCGAGCCCTGAAAATGAAGAGCAGGCACCTACTGCTTTGTCTCCCTCCCCCGCGAACATGAAAGAACGCGGATATGAATGAAGGCAGCAACAGCTGTTTCGGCCTTCTTGGGCCTCTTCCTATACAATTTGGCTGAACTGGAATACCAATGAATGTACATAACATTCGTTTATATTATTTGTTGCGCTTCCACGATGCGTATAGCTGACACGGTAAGGGATGTCCGCGAGGCGATCACACGCAAATTGTGAACGTAGAGAAGGCTATATACGAGACAAATTCCACGTCTGATATGATGGTCATATACGTTCCTATGATGTCACCGTAACCCTTACACTGACGTGAATGGCTGCTCCAGAAAATTCAGGACATATAGGCTGCATAACGAGGCTTCTTTTGCTGCAGCCCTGAATATTCGGAAGCTCAACGCGCTTTCTCTTCTTCTTCTTTCGATATTCAGAACGCACAGGTTCCATATCATAGCGTTCAACTACAGTACAGTGAAGGGAAGAATACCAGTCAATCTTCTTTTTCTTTTTTTTTTCAACTACTAGATGCTAGATCCAGTTACTGATTTATCAGTGTCGCTGGTATTTCTCCTGCTATACGTGCAATGACCAATACAATGTTTTGAAATGCTAATATCAGCTTTGCAGGCTTATAAATGTTTCAGTTATGCAATAGTAATGCTACGTTAAGTCTAACATACAACAACAAATACATGTAGTGGCAATGAGTGAGGATACACAAAATAATGAACATACAGGGCCTCATGCTGCTCGTTGTGTGTGGGAGGTATTGTTTAGCCCTACGAAACACACGATACCGTCGTACACGTGTTCCTGAAATTACGCGACCGGAGTTTATTAATTCTATATGTACTGTGGAAAGTTTATTAATTCTACGCGGATATTGTAACGTGACTAAACTTTTTGTTTCCTTATCGGACAACAGACTTTTCATTTTGAGCTGCTACGACGAAGCCGGTGGATCACGTGAAGACCTCCCCTGGTATCGTCAATATTCGCTGGTTCCGAGAAAGTGTAACGCTATGCTTCCAGGCGTGTTATCTGTTTTGTGGTACTAATGATATGGAACCGTTCGTGCGGCATCCATCGGCGCATGTCGCATAATTCAGTTCCGTGTTATTGTTAAGAAGATGTAACCTGCGCACACACCTAATCGGCAGAATATAATATGGAGAGAAGGTACCGTCAATAATAGCGCCAATAAGCGCGTGATAGACCGGTTATGATATTGATAATGATTATGATGATGGGAGCAAGAAAAACAAACATGCATTGGTGACTTAATGATCCAATTCTGATCCAGTCATCCAATTTTATGTTTGTACGACTGTGAACCTTTAGCTGAAGGCTCCATTGTCCCTTTGATGTTGTTTTCGAGTATTTTCTAATTCTTTTTCACCGTAACTTCTTTTTGTAGGGACGCTTAAAGCTAAAAAGTTCCCATTTTTACGTATGTACTACTCTCATCCTGCTTCGACGAAGAGAATGCAGTTTTACGCTTATTGATATACATTATTATCCGCTGTACACCCTTTATGAATTAAACAACGATGGCGACAGTGTTAGACAAGTTCGATGGCCGCCTCTCTCAGAGCGAGATATCATCCCCCCCTCCCATAAAAAAACATTCCTGCTCTTTCACGTCTTATGAATGAAACACAAATTAACTGACTTAATTAACTATACCGTAATTAACTGAGTTCAGTTATCCCTCGATCGCGGTATATGCCAGCCACATAATACACAAACGGTCCCCTATATAGTACTCCTCGAGACCAGGGTTGCTCACGCACTGATATAGCGCCTCCTCCTACGTAATACTTCACGTTGTTCACTGTACATGCTCCCACGTACTCCATCGTTCCCCAAGCAATCGTTTGTACGGGCTGAGAAATTAGTTTCCACTCGAGCTAAGCAATTTGTCTTCCAAATGCAAACAAAAAAAAATGTTCTAATAAAACAAGAACCTACATCCCTTCGTGTTTCTTCAGCCTTCTTTCATAACGTTAAAGAAAGTTTCATGGTCAACCCTTTAACGCCCCAAGTAACTCGTGTCTTGATAGCCTACGCGAGATCTGCCTACCGTCCTTGGCTACGAAGGGAGGTGGTTTTTCCCGCGCTCTTGACATCACTTGCCCAGAATAAACAAGTAGGATGAGCAAAGTTGTGCGCGTGGCTTCCGACTCAGTACGCGTTTCGCGTGGCGGAAACGGGACGTCAATAACGGTTTGCGAACACGGAGTGTAAGATTCGTACTGACGTGAATGCTTACACACACTTCCTCATAATCTCTTTTGCGTTCAACTCGTGATTTCGCATTTTGGTGATGTAATGTGTTTTCGAGTTCTTGTAGTCTGAGCTAGTGAGTGTGCTTGGGGAACAGGCTCCGTGTCTTCCTCCGGAACGGACGGATATCTAAAGAAAATTATGGAGTTCGTAGTTCGACGAATGCGGAACTACCCGAGGAATGTAGAACAGATATATACTCGGGTATCTGGTAGACGCGGTTACTGCGTAGCACTAAAAACTGACGCTGGACATCACATCAGCGACAGCTCGGCACTGAAAGAGAAATGAAGCAGACCATGTGAAATGTCAAGAAAAGATAAGATACAAACAAAAGTTAATGGGAAATGGGAAATTAAGCCATCGCGCGAGTGTACGAAACTATAAAACGGCGAAGCCAGGTGAATTCCACTTCGCTTTGCTGAGATCCTTCCCTGAGGTGTTTTCCAAAGAGGTTTGCTGTGAGTTGCTTTTAGAAGTTAGGAGCACAATATCTTTGTCTTCTTTCTTTAGCACATGAGGTATACCCCGGTAGAGCGGGAAAAGTCAGGTCAGTAATAGAGCAGACAATTGAAAAACGGCAATGAAGCTTATTGATATATCATTGCTGTTTTTTAATTGTATTCCTTCTTTACGAAGTAACGATGCAACATGAAAAACAAAATTGAGTCAATGGGCTGAAAGCAAATCCACTCAAAGGGGAACTTGGAATTCCATTTTTCTATCTACCGTGCATTGTATTTGAAATTATGAAATATCATTTCGCGACATACCAGACAACTATCACAGTCCAGGTTATCTTTTAGTCTACATCAAATATCTCCAACACACTATCGAAATCTTCCTGAAATTTTATAGCAGACTGAGAAGACGACTTCACGCGTCGTTCCGTATGTTGGAACACGCGAACCATGAGGAGAGAAACAACTTTTCAACCACTATTCTACTCTCCACCTACTCTCTTAAGACAAAACTGATGATGATGATGATTCAATTTTAACGGCCCATAAGCAACTCAGGCTATAGTGCGCCAAAACGATGGTAACACCGCATAGCACGCTCCTATAGCCAACTATCATCCCGAACGACAACGTCCTCTCCCTTGATTCGATGAAAACGGAGGACACACGCCATTTTTTGTGGCAATTACGAACTGCATACTGCATAATGTGGTGAAGTTCACCCCAGGTCTACACACTTTTCTCGTCTTCATCACATATCCAGTTACCGGGGAGCATCCCGAGAAGGTACTTGTTCCCTTTTGCCGCACTAATTATTTTGCTACCTCCTTTATTCCTAAGATAGCTAAGGACTGGAACCATCCGCCTGCTCCTGTTGTCGCCATCAGGGACCCACAAAAGGTTAATGACCAACTAATCAATGTACTAATCACATGATTATGCTACGCATTGTGGGAATCTCATCCCACCCGGGGTTCCAAGCCGTTTGCCGATAAGCTAAGAGAAGAGAGGCCAGACAAGAATAGCAACATGACAAGGGTTTATTACTTTTTCTCCAAAACAAAGTCCACACGAACAGCAAAGGGTCCAGAATCCTCTGGTAAAGCAGGACAAACACCAAGGACCAAGACGAACTGGACCAAGATGATGATGAATCGCGCTGCCGCAGGCTTGTGAGTCCTCCTCCTCCACTTCTTCTTCTTCTGCTTTCTCCTACGGAGAATGGCCATTAGCCACAAGGAAGATTGGCCAGGGCTATGAGTTTGACTACCTATACTATGACATGACGATGACAATCTGAGCGGAGAATGTGATGGTTGAAGTGATGGAGGTGGTGAATGAGGACTGCTTAATAAGTTTGCTTGTTTTGTTTTTTCTGTTTGCTTATCACGTGACCGGCCCGAGTTCTCGCTTAGTCATCCTCATCGTCTTCACCATTGCCACCTCGGTGGCCACAGTATATACCACTCCCCTGCGTAATTCCCCCAACCTAAGGGCAAAGAAAGAGAGAAGTTCATTCTTAAGAGTGAACGAACCTTTTTTTCTCGTAATTCAATTCAATTCACTTCAGTTTGAGTTACGATTATAGCCGATCGCGTTTTGCTTGTTCGCTTGACATCGTCTGGTCACACAGAAGCAAGAAAATGCATTTGCTGCACTTTCTGTTTTACCCGTCATTCTTCTTCCCAACTCTTCAAATTACTCTTAGCGCGGCGTCTCGACAAACTACTGGACAACTCATTCACCGCGCTATACGACCCGCACATAAACTGTGCCTGCAACAACATTAAGCTGCTATAACGCGTAACACATTATACGCATCCCATTCTGCTTCGCTAGAGGCCGTCACTACAACAAGCAGCCCTATTACAATCCTACCAAACGACCTCATGCAGCAGGCTCGTTCACCTTGTTCAAAAATCATCAACAGATCGACCCATCGTTTCAAAAGTCTCTATTGTGTACACGTAAGCGTTTCCCACTTGGAAACCCTTGTACATTGCGAGGCGTCCATGCAACAGGAATTCCATTAACCCGCTTTTTTACGAGACTATATTCTTTCGCGATGCAAGTGCTTCTGTTACAAACGGTCTTATACGAATAGACGGTCATGCAGAAGAAGACGTCATGCTTTCTAAGAAAACGAGTGAAGTACACAGGTGACGGGAGTTGTCCTGGATCTTGCCTGCGGGACATGGAATGCGAACGGAGGGTGACGCTTTCGCTTGGAAGCTGAAAGGAAGCTCGTCTTGGCTGGGTGGGGCTCAGGCGAAACCAGATCGTTGCCGGTCGCTGAACCTGCTGCTCACCGGTCTGAGTCACCTCGAAAATAGTCTCTGTAATGTTAATCGCCGATCAGGTTGGAAGTTATGTAGCCAAGGTTGTCTTGCATGACGGCGTCCTTCTCAGTCATTTCGTATCATTTTTCTTCTGTTAACCATTGCCAGTTCGCGTTAAGTATATTCTCTATTTGCATCTATACGTCGCAATGGTACGGGTATGTACAATCTACGTGGCGTGGTAATTTGCAAGTGTATTGACCATTTGGTGTCGACTCTTGAGGAAAGATGTTGCTATGCGTATGAGTGGGGAGGACAAGAGTTCTGAAGCGAGCTTTATATAACACTTCCTTGTTTGATTTTTTCTTTTTTTTTTTTTTGCCTTTATTCTGGTGTTACTTCTACAATATTACTCAACGCAATAAGTATCTGCATAAAGTGCGTACAACATGGTTACAATACGTTATATAGTGCCTGAACTTATCTATAGATGCTTATATTCGGCTTGAAGTTTGAAGACGCAGCTAGCTCTATCAAGTGGAGAGTAATATTTTTTAGAATTTCAGAAGAATGTATTTCAGCGTGCCATTTTCAGTGAAACACGTCTACCACCGAAGTAATAAATAATTATTTAATTAGTAATTTATTTTAGCGCCTCGAAGAGCCCACATGACCAGGATTGCATAAATACCTCTGGTTTAATTAATATAACTGAAGCTCGTTCATTTTTCAGCGAAGCACGTCTGCCACCGAAGTAATAATTAATTATTTAATTAGTAATTTATTTTAGCGCCTCGAAGAGCCCACATGACCAGGATTGCATAAATACCTCTTGTTTAATTAATATAACTGAAGAGACATTATCTCTCAAGCTTCTGAGTGTCCACGTATTAACATTTGAGTTCGAGTTTGAACGTAAAAAACGTATCAACATCTCTCTCCTTCTGTAACTGATTAGTCTTCAAATCATAGTTGGAAAGATTCTCGTAGTAAAGTTTATGCCGTGTATCTATGTCCCTCTATCCCGCATTTCCACTTAAGAATGCCGCTGCTGCTTCACGATGATGTTGGTTGTACTTTTTATGGCGCACGAGCAACTGTATGGGGCGGCAATGCGTCAGGTGTGTGAAGGAGTAATGTGACCAGTTAAAAGTAAAACGATTTGGTCAAAAATAATCCGCTATACAGACTGGGATGTAAAACCTAATGGGATACAATGAACGTCGTTATTTGTATTTAACGTGGCGAAGTGCAAGTTTATTAGAGTTTAATTATCTGGAGTGTTTCATTCCTTGTGTTCATTATGTTCTTCACCACCACCCGAATGGAATGTGAATAAAGACATTTTTGCCTTCATCGTCCAAGTGGCCAATATCTCTAAGAAAAACTATAAATCATTATAGATCTATAGGGCTCAATCAGATCGAGTGAAGAGCCCAACTTACATCAGCCCTGTTACTTCAAAAGACGCATTAAGACCACGCTGCATCTGTACACTCCTCTTCTTTCGATTCAGGCTGAACCTTATACTGTTATTTCTCCAAACACGTCACTCCAAGACGATCTCCAAATGGCCCTTCGGGCATTGCGACATGCGAGATCATGCCATTCTGCCTGTATTTCGCGAGAGCGAAATTGATTATCCGTTTCAGCGTCTTGGGAAGCCTAAACGGAGGGTAAACACTGCACGATCGAACAGTATGTCTGAAGAAAAGCCCCTACGACGTAGTAATAGTACATGCGCTTGAAGGGCTGCGTGTGCTTTATGGGATAGGAGCAATACATGGTAAACAAGTCGACCCTGTTGCGAGGGCTTATACGGGCATGAGTCGAGCTTATAGAAGGTCATTATTTTGTTGATGTCTGCTTCGTGCTTAACTTCGTGATTTGTTACGTAAGGATATTGATTGATCGCAAGCGTTCAGTGATGCGGCTTTTTTGGTGCGCGCGCGATGTGGAACGCTAGCGTTGACGTTATATCTGTTCTTTTAAAGTTTCAATGTGTTAGTTATGACACCATGAAGTCGATTACGATCAATTATGAGGGCGACGATTGAAGTCGATAGAGATAAGTAAAAATATGGTACTCTACAAGCTAAAGTGAGTGTTTTATTTGCGGAATGTACAATGAAGTCTACAGTGTTTTACTTGTGTGAACATGCCGGTGCAGTCAGTGTAACCAGAAATGGTAGTTGGTGTTGACCCATCCTGCAACACTGTTCTGCGGAGAAGGAATAAGGATTATAAGCTGAACAGAATGCTGAACTTAATTTTTTTTTACGACAAACATAACGATCTTGATGTTTCCGATAGGTACAAGAACTAAAGGTGTAACAGAATTCTGACCCTAAAAATTTTTTGCTACACAGACATGATGGTGATGTGATAAAGAAAAAAATAGGGGATGTAAGTTTCGACGAAGTCGAACTGGCTACCCCAGTACGCTTACACATAGAAAGTGCAAACATATGATGAGATGATGAGGAAACAAAGAGATGATGACCAGAGAAGAACAGAGATGATGATGGAGTTCACTATGCAGTTCGAAAGTTTCGACCAAGTGAGTGTAAAATGTCGGAATCCCTGGGTGCACACACAACACACATTCAGCGAGTCATAGAATGTGCATAAGCCCGGTTGTATGTAGAAAATCTTCAAGTGTCCTCAGCGCCTCGTCGGACCTAACAGTTTCGCGGTGTCGAAGGCTCGGGAGTCCAGAGAGGCTCGTCTCTAATACAACGTATTTCCGATACCTGAGAAGGATGTGTTCTACGTCCTCTACAACGCCACACTCACTACAGTTCGGAGAGTCTCACTGCACAAACATAACGACATTCATATCTTTGTGTTTCTCTAATAAAAAATTGCGAGTTCATTTAATCTTTGCTCCTTCCGGCTGAACAGTGGTGGTGTTGTTGATGATGATGATGAAACTCCTTACTCTAGTCGGCCACACTCCGGCGGGCAACGTCACAACGATCGTAGGGAGGATCATGCATCCTAAGCTGACTTTGTAGGGAGCTGTGCCGACATTTGCCTTAAACTGTCCGAAGAAAACCCAGGGTAAACACCCGAATTCGAACCCGGGTCTCCTCCCGGGACTCGAATTCGGGAGCCAGATGTCCTGAACAGTGTTATAGTGTGCAGGAACAGAGCTGCCCAATTCTCTAGAACAGTTAGCGTGTAGAACTACATTGCGAAACACAATGTGTACTCTTAGGTAAGATTTTTTCCTTTCATCGATCGTATCCGCTGCATATGATCCAATCTTTCACTTCATTGGTTTCTTGTTTCAGGTCGTGCCTCAATGGCAGGGTGCTGTGCCCAACCTGCATTGTCCCAGCCACCGTCGGGCATAGCCTGACGATCTCGGCCAACGATGGACGAAGGAACGACACTCCCGTCAGTTAGAAGCCATTGATACAAGACCGTCTAAAGTCATTAGACCTTGTGGACCAACCCTGTAGACACCAGCAACCGTGCATTTCGGTCAATTATGAACTTCCTAAGGACAACAGGCCTAGTGGATGAACTATAAGGCTCCGCCCCATAGGAGATATGCGTGCGTGTTACATTCAATTCATCTTCGTGTCACTCATGCCAACTCACACGCAATGGAGTAGGATGTCTCAGCTTAAGCGGCGAAACATACAAAGATATTGTCATCGCATATTTGTTGTTGCTGTTGTTTCGCTTTCTTTTGTATAACAGAAGTTCGAAATTTTGATAGTTTCTATCAAGGCAGGTCCTGAATTTTTAAAAGTCATCTACAGCCTTGAAGCTATCTTTGAAGCTTCTTCCGGTTATGTATAAGTGACCGAGAACGATGATAAAATTCAATTTTCTATCTTATCTGCCGCCCTTGTCGACACGCATAAATGTTTTACTCGTGAAGAGAAAGATTTTGCGAACATCACCAACCACAACTACATGAATAACGATGAGATGAGATGTTTCACCGCAACAGTTGCGGTACCAGAGTTGCGCAACGCAATGGACTGTCAATATTTTTCTCTTTTTTTCTGTTAGCGCCGCGAAACAGCTGTGGCTATGAGCGGTGTACAGACAGCGGTGACAGAATCTTTAATCGCGAATTGTCCATGAACAGAGTCATTCACAGCAAACTGAGATTGTCCTTTCCATCAGACATTCCATATATACATCGCATGCTTGCAGGTGCCTCTTATCGACGCTGCTGTAATGTTCCTTATAAACATACACACACACACAAATACAAGAGCAAATGATGCCGGAGGGGCTCTGCGATTGGGCGGCACCCCAACCTGTCGTCATGTGCAGGAAATTCCAGGGAACGACGCAGTTTCCGCTCCGACACAAAAGGGCATTATGAAAAGAAAACTGGGCGGACAGATAATCACCCGCGCTGTGCATGGCCAGCTTTTCTCACCGGTGATACATCCCGTACGGCTGCGTGATGATGAGAGTGAGGGTGCAGAGAGTAGGCGGAAAGGAATGGATACAGTGTACCAATATAGGGACGTGAAAGTGAGAGGAGGAAACAGGAGGAGTACCTGATGATGGTGGTGACGATTGCGCTTCACGTGGACTGTCAAGAGTTTCCAAGAAGGGCAAAGTATGAGAAAATGACAGAATTTAGAGGAGAGACGCGGTTGACTGAAGGGGGCCGAACGTGATAGAGATGGCGAAGTGCACTAAACCGTCTGCACCGACGACATTAACGCAACGTGCTGCGCATAGGTGTCGCTTCCACCTGACAACGGGTTGCGCCGTGAAACTTACATGAAACCGAGGAGTGGAGCCAGGTTCAAATCAAAGCACCGTCTGTGCTGTCTGCATGTTTTCTCCCGAGTTTTCTCAAACGCGAAGGCGAATGTCGGCACAATACCTCGTGAAGTCGGCCGACGAAGAACGATCGCCATCGAGCAACGTGACGTCATATCGGCAGGCTGATAGCTCGGCAATAATACACCAAGAAGTAACCAATCCCAAGGCGATCCAGACAGCGCCATATACTACGAAGGCACTCTGCTCCCTTCCCTGTATCATGTGTCTCTTTCTTTCTTTCTTTTTTTTTTTCTGAACTGTCTAAGCTGTCTAGGACAGCGAGAGGCGTGCTTAATATAAGTATAATGGGAAGGACACCGAGGGTACTATAACGGACATGGCCGTGTAAAGATAACGTTTAGATATCCTTCCATGTACGGATGTGCATGTGTTTCCAGGGGGTTCCCCAGGTGGTAGAAATACCCGTAGTCCTACCCTGCGGTACATGCAACATGTCGCCACACATGTTGACAGGCTGGCGTACAGGTCGACTCACCGTACGCGTAAATTTACTCCCAATTATCAGATATGCTTGTTTTAGGGAATACATTGAATTTTAGGGAATCACTTAAATAAAGTTGTTCTTGTTGTTCGTCACACTTATTTGCTTCGGCAGCGGTCATTCTTCTTCTTCTTTTTAAGTGTTGAGAGAACGGTCAGCCAATATTTGGCTTGCTACTCTTCAAGAAAAAAAAACAAAAAAAACTCAGTCATTTTCATTGAGCACGGAACCGCGCATGATATCCCTCACGATGAAGTATACATTTTGAAATGTCATTTCAGAGCCGGAAACCTTAACTGGTCTAGCATCGTATTTTAAGCGCTGCCAACCACTAACGATCCGGACAACAACGTTTTGGAAAGTAATGGGAAAGTCATCGAAAGGTTCAGAGCTACGTTTGATTGACACAGGAGTATCTCGCATGCTTCGAAGGAAAGAAATAGAAATCAGGCGTTCAGAGGCTAGTCTTTTTCCCTCCACCTGTCAAGAAAAATGTCTTCAAATACTCGCAACCGACAAAAAAAAAGATACTTATGGAGACGTCCTGCTATATTTTGTTATTCAACGTACGTGGCTCTGTACGCAACTCAACGGAAACGCGGACTTTGGTCGATATCTACGAATCCAGCACCGCGACATTTCAAGCGCTTATCTCTCGTTTTGCCTGTGAGTGTCTTCTGCGTCAGTTTCCCACCGCCATGTGGACAGAACCGGCCGGACGATTCTGTAAAAGCACCTTGTCCTCACTTCTTGTTTTCGCTTCCCGTTTCAACCTCAAGTGACCCTTCACAATATCTCGCTCTTCTGCTTTCTCATCTCCGTTTACTTTTTTCCAGTTTTTCTTCGCTCTAAAAGCGCGGTTTTGTGAAAGCCCTCCGTGTCCAGCGTAAACTACGCCGAAGACATACCCCGCTGCGGCTTCATTCACCGCAGGGCGGGCGGGTGATCCATTTGGCATGGTGGTCACGCAAAGAAAATGACACTGAGGGATCCAGGGGACACATTGTGTGGCGTCATTGTCGATATTTCACGCTAGTTTACTGCTTTCGTTGAAACGTAAGGTAGCGCCGACTTTCAGTCTCAGAAAGAAGCGTGTGTATCACGTTGCCCTGCCTTGATATGAACCAGGTGGCGATGAAAAAGAAAAGCGATTGTGTAAATGCAAGAAGATTGCAGAATGACAAATTTGAGACTGTATACACGTGTGAACGTGTACCAGGCACTATGCGCCCTTAGGTAGGAAGATCCATACTGTAGTAAGGGTCGTTTAAGACTGATGGTTTCGCTGGTTTGAAGCGAAATGAAGGGCAATAATAGAAGTTCAATCAATCAAGTGCGACAAAAAAATAGAACCTCATCTCCATATCTTTTTTAATCAATCAGTCAGAACTGCTTTGAGTCGACTGTGCTGTCTTGGTATGTACCCGACGAAGTACAGGGGGTGATGATGATACGGCTTGCCGTAGCCCAAGCCCACTGAAGTACAGAGTAAATATTCTCCAACCCGAACCTGGTGGTGGTGGTGCTCGTGAAAGGGGTCCCCGTTGTCGGCCTCACAGAGGTGGGCAACGTCACGACTGGCGTCCTGGGCCGACTTCTAAGGGAACTTTGCCTAAATATGTCTGAAAGCGTCTGAAGAAAACCCGGGAAAAACCATAGGCAGCACATCCGGCACCGGGATTCAAAGCCGGGTACCTCCGAGTCTCGATGTGAAATAGCCAGTACGCTAACCACTGGAGAACAGAGTAAATATTCGCAAAACCCGAACCTCTATCAGCATACCCGTGCGTGCGCATATCCTATCAGAGCTACGATGCACGGAAACAGCTAGTCCATTATAGCCAAGACAAGCCATGGCAAGTTTATCCGGACATTCCTGCGCTCGTCAAAATCGAGTTATGGTGGGGTTGGTGATTTCGGGAAGGGGTGGGGAGGAGCGCTAGAGTGGCGGCTCGGTGTACCCAGGGGAGTAAGAGGATGGGAGGGTGAAAGAGGAAGAAGAGAGATTATGGTGACACAGGAATTGGAAGGGTGTGCTATCCGTCTTGCTCTGGGACTTGGGTAGTCCAAGAGAACTACCCACCACAGAAAACATGCCAGTCAGAAAAGAGTAAAACGGAAAACAGTAGTCTTCATTGGGATGCTCCCTGTACCACGGTAACCGCCAGGATTATTGCCGATGTTACCCCATGTCGAATATAGTGGACTAGTCCTATCCGTCGTCTGCTGACTGTCTGCCAATATTGTGGTGGGACGTTCTCTACTGCTTTGTGTTCCTGAGCAGAAATCGCAGGACGCATAATAAAAACTGCATAAAAATTGTCGTCAACTACGTTTTTCTCTCCTTCTGCACACAGGCTCCTCTACAGCGCAGACGCTGCACCACCTGCGCAGGTGCTCCAACTGGCGGTTTCCGGAACGCCACGCTGTTACAGATTTAAGAGATTGAAAATACAGTATATAGAGCGTAATGCTTTGCGTGTGAGCTACCGGTAATTTACTTTGTTGGGTGTTCTTTCATATTGTTGAGTATTTGAATGACTTTCAGAAAGGAACGCGGCTGAAGTTGAGTACTTAGTAACGATTAGTGCAGTTCATATTTCGTTCTCGAGTTTAACAAATTTTCCTCTAACAGCGACTAGTGCTTTGCCTCGTAATTGCTTCTTAAATGTTTGCAGAGCAATTTATTTATTTCTGTACAGGAAGGGTGAATATTGCGGATGGTGATGGCTCCATATCATGGTACAAATGTAGGAGTTGATGCACTAATTTCCTGCCTGGTTTATCTGGTCAGGATGTTGTTTATTACTCAGGTAGATACTACAAGGTAGAGATAACTACCTTAAGACACTCACAATCGGATAAACTAAGGGAAACCAGTCAACATGCACGACCACGCGGCCGTTTCTCGGAGAAATAAAACGGGTAGACCAGCGGCGCAAGAACTCTACTTCACCTTGCACTATCAACTGTGCCTCTGAGTGCCTCATCATGCGCGAAGTTTACACGGACTAACATGTGCGCTTTGTGCCAACCCGAAATCCGCGTCTTCCGTCGTTGTCGCTGTATTCAGTGCCGCCAGACTTGTGCCCGTTACCAAAAAATAGGAACTAAATACCGTTACCCGTTATTTCAGAAAAAAGTAACTAAATACGTTACTCGTTACCAACATACAAAAGTAACGAGCTCTCGTTACTCACAGATAACGAGTTACTTTTACGTTACCGCCGCATAGTTAATGGAGCCAACAAACATGCCTTCACTTGCCTTCAACTCGTTATTAATTAGAAATTGCACTTCACAAGAAGCTGATACTCGAAATTTACATCAGTGATCTTCGTTCTCTTTCGTGTGAAGACATCTGCTGCCGAAGTGGGGGTGATCGGAGGTTATGAAAACACAAGAAAAGACACCGGTTTTCGTGCCGCCGATCACCAAAGGTTCCCAAAAACAGACGAGGGGCTGCACCATAATTTAAGGCGCTCAGAAGCTTAGCAAAGACAAAAAAATGCTAGAAGTCGAAAGGCGTCGTTTGTAGCCATAGCACAATTGGTGCCCATTCTTGGGAGGGAGTGATGGTCGGAGATTTAGGAAACAAGGGAAAAGACAAGGGCCTTGGTTTAAGACGATTCAGCACGTCAACAACACATCCAATGAGGGACTGCAATGAGTCACACGTGGTCGTGGGTCACGCAGGTCCACGCATTGCGCCACACGGAGTGCCAAAATGTGCTACCCCGCGCTGAAGAAAAGGAACGAATAACGTCAGTAACGAGTTACCAATTTTTGTAACTGATTCCGTTACTATTACTATTTTTTAAAAAGTAACTGAATCGTTACTTCGTTACCAAAAAAAGTAACCGTTACCAAGTAACGAGTTAGGCACAACTCTGAGTGCCGCCCACGTCATAGACAAGCATCCTGTTGTGCCGCAGCAATAATTATTGCCAATTTCTCAATTGTTTTTCTTCTCAACTCAACTCAACTCAATTGTTGAATACCCTCACATTTTAGGTTGGCACGGCATTCCCTTCCTCCCCACGGTTAAAACACACCTGTTCTGTAATTTAGAATATGCAGGATCTTTTCTTCTTTTTATGGTATTAGGTTCCTCGTTCTGTGCAATAGCGCCCTCATGTATTACTGCTTCTCAAACAAGCCTTTGTCCTCTCATCTGCTATGTCATTGAAACTGGTAGTTCCTATATTTCTCGCTGTAGTGCTTTACTGATATTCTAATTCGCCACGACTTTTTATTGATAATTCAGAGACTATCGAGGATCCCCATGAATCAACAAACTCGATGACTTCGCATTCGATTCAGCATCCTATCATGGAAAATGGTGTGAAGTTCAATGATGGCCTCTGATATGGTGTAATGCTGAAGTTTACATCGAATGATGGGTCATGATGTTGATGTGATATGATGAGCTGTTGACTAAGGTCCACCGTGATGTGATGCCAAATGAATTTCTTGAAAAGTGTGGACCTATGGCTTTCACTCACTGCATAATTGTACGACTCTACCCTTCACTAAACTAAGAGCGCGGGTATCGAACACGGGAGACCTTTTGAAAGTCCAGCTGAGTGTACTATTCGCCTGAATGAAGAACGTGTTACAGCAACGCGCAACCATGGCGTGATATTCTGAAGAACCTTGTGTCTCAAGTTCCAAATTGGAGAGTCACGTCCATAAAAAGTCTCCCCGTACGTCATTACAAGGAGATGTTGAACCGCATTGCTAGCCATCAGGACAAAGACGTGAGCTGGCTTCTGTGCAATGTAGCCAGACCAGTAGCATATATCCCGAAGGCGCCAAAGCGTGCAGGCGCTCAAAAGCACGCGGCTCTGCCAGTTTTTCCACGAAACAGGCGGTACCGCCTTTTTAATGGCCTCCTGCGTGAGTTGGAGGCGATACCTCATACAGTAGCATTAGCAGCAGCACTTCTTTTCGCTGCAGCCCACTGCACAGAGAATTACCTCTTACGCGTACTAAGGTTCGAGACCTTGAACTGCGTCAAGTTCATTTACTGAGAGCGATTCACGATGTCTGTCGTACAGCATTCTAAGAGGAACGCTGCACGATTAGACAAATTGCACTTTCTTTTCGGAACTATATAGATTCCATAGCCACGCCATGAGTCCTTTCCGAATTTAATTGTGTATTGTAAGTATTGTATTGTAAGTGCTAACCGCAGTCCCGTCTGCTTGCAGCAGTTCTTCATTGTGTTTGCAGTGTCGGGGAGTAAATTTCAGGGTCAAGAGACGACAATGGGGAATAACTGCGACCTTTAGGGGGCTATCACTTGTAATTGCTCCCCAATTGATTTCTTTTCTCCCAAAATGTTAGTGGCTGTGGCGTAGCCAGAAAAAAATATTTTGGGGTGGGGTCTATACGGAGATTTTACACGGGGAAGGAGGACTTCACCCTCGTTTCCCTCTCCCACATGCACTACCAAAAATACGTGTCTTGGGGGTTCGAACTTCCGAACGCCACCCCCACTTTTCCGGTTACGCCACTGCTGAAGGGGTTTGGAAATCTGTCTGATAATTATGAAAAAATTATAGTCTGTGTAGGGGGGGTTGACGTGTGTGTAGCAGGTGAACAGTGGCAGCGCGTGCATCTTTTGTACGTGTTGAATCATTTTATTCTTCTTTCCATCACGTAATTACGAACACGTGTTCAGTGCATGCCAAGTACTGTATTTACCTATGTTGCTATGGTAATTTGAGCTCCTTGTTAGAATGGGGCATACGTGCATATTCCTGGCAGTAATGCAGGCTTAATCATTACATCATCGTAAGGCCAAGGTGATTCTCGTGGGTGATTCCCGAGGATTCGGAAACCTCGGAATATTGCGTGAGTGCAGGCTGACCGCAGAGATTTGTGTTATTAATTTACGATCGTAAGGAATTCGACGAAAAGCACTCTCGACTCGACTGGTCGACGAATTATAGTAATTTGTGCACGAAGGACACGCATCGGTTCTATTATCTTCGATCACGTCTGTGTCCCTGCATTTATTGCATGGCTGTATGGCATCGGACCACAGGTTCAAAGTTCGAAGCCGGGTTCGCCTACAAGCGGATGTAATGTGCACATGTAATTGTTTTTTCTTTCTTTTCTTTTTTTTTTCTTTTCAAATTGTCTCAATTTCGTTGTGCGCGTGGCATGAGTCACGAGGCGTGAGTGTGATGGAGAATTTTTTGTAGAATCCTTAACAACTAACATCAAACTGATTAGTTAAGTCATGACTCTTGTGACTTTGCTACTGTGTAATGCGAGTTGGTTATCAAAATATTTTATACAGGTTAGTATTAATAATGAAAGATGAAAGTCACTGAAAAGGTTAGCCAGCTGTAGGGATCGAACCCACATCTTCTGGATCTACTGTATTAATATTTTGTGTAGTATGCTTTCCACGACCATTTCGAATTATCCTTTGATAATGATGATGTACCAGTCTTTTAAATATATGTACAGTGGTTGCGACCTATTCGTTAATCTTTATTTGTTGTAAGGACATACTTCCCATTCATCGTGTCAAATGACATTGTATTGAGTTTTGTCGTGATTTTTTCAGAGCTCTATAAGATTTCATGCATTGGAACCACTCTACGAAAACGCGATTGCGATAATATGCTCAAATTCAAGGTCGACAATGTGATGCCTAGCCGAGTGAAATTTGCTTATTATGCTTTAAGAAGCGTCAGTGTTGTACACCTTTCCAGGACAACTAAAACACTTTATTACTGAAATTACGTGCACGGCGACTCGAACACCCGCGGTTTGTTTTTGATGCATTATGGGCAGCTCTGTTTCCTATTGAAGCACTATTTACCAGAATCCTTATTATCTTTTCTGTACCTCCTACATAGCTTTCCTGGAACGCAACGTGCTTAATCCAGCATCACTGAGTAAAACTAACCGCCTCCACCCACTGATAATTTCCCGCCCCCTAAACACGAAACCGAAGCTGTGCGGCATCAAATTCATGAGGCATTAATGGCCGGAATGTCGGTCAAGGACTCCGTTGGATTTTGTGGAATCGCGTCGTTTGCATTTGTTTCGTCTGCCCCGTGGGACACGCGAAAATACATACTTTATCGTACATGTAAGCCCTCGTTTCATCGCACAACATCCTGGAACCTTGTGCGTTCCAAAAAAAAATACGCGTCTGAAATTGTTGACATTTGTGCTTCGCAGAGAAAACGAGGTTGGAATGCCTCTTCCTCGAAGCGCCCTCGCAGACTACAATGATAAAAGGGTAATTGTTCGAAAGCTTAATCGTTTTTTTTTTTCTTCTTATTTTCAGTATAAAATGTAACTCCGCTTGTTCCCTGACTCTTCTCTCTTTATTTTACGTTCTGGTTATTCGGTGTCCATTAATCTCCGAATTATCCGGAGCGAGCACATACATATAAAAACGATGACATTGCATGGGCATGAATGTAGCATCGGAGTTTTGACATATGCGACATGCTCTGATGGAGATAAAGGAGGTGATCAATGAGATCATGCATGAAATAAGTTAACTGGAAATATAAGGAAGAATGATCAATTGGAAATGTAGAACAACCTCTGAGCCGCACGCAATTAAAGCGATAGCTTTATAAGAAGGAACCCTTTTTAAGAACCCTCTATAAGAACAACCCTTTTCAAGCTGCTCGCATTTAAAACGCTTGGCAGAAAGACTAAGGTGCAGCCAATTTTAGTTTATCTGATAAATTAGTTTCAAAATAAGTGAGATAAAATACACCAGCATATCACAATTTCATATACAGGGTGTTTGCTCTAACGTGTCCAGAAATTATATTTAAAGCAAGCGATAAAAGAAAAGCAAGTGGTATTTTTCTGCTACTTGAGTAGGAACAGGTACTGCTTCACTAGCAGCACCTTTCTTAGTCAAGTAGCTGGAAAGTAGGGCTGGTTTCTCTTCGCTTTAAATAAAATTTCTGGAAACGTTAGAGCAAGCACCCTGTATACCAACCCATTTTCCTGTAATATTGCCTTCCCATCGCCTACAATATATTGTCTTCCCCCTTTTAACACCCCGAGTCTTATCACGACCGTATATTCAACGTGTCGTCAAATTTCTTTATTTAAGCCTGCTTCGTCATTTTCAGTAAAGGCGCGCACGCTGCGAGTTAACGCTATCTAAATATTTGTCTCCCGGTGAGGAAGAAATAGACGAGTATTTCCCAAGGAATGCTTAGTGACTAGTTCGTTGACTAAAGGGTGCGCAACACACACACACACTCTCTCACTCAGACCATGCATTGAAATCGTGCTCTTGGAGTGCACGTTGGCACTTTTCGTGCGTGAAAAGCTCATTTGACGCGGATTCTTCGCAAGCAAATGTGCAAAGTTCGGAGTCAGTGTTTTCTCGTTCTTAAATATCTCTCCATTCGACGATTGAAGACTCAGCTGGAAAGTAAACACTCTTGGGACACTGTCGTCTTTTCTATTTTATGTCATAAACAGCTTTACACTCTCTGAAGCAGAAATATGCAACGTGAAGAGTTGATACTTTATAGAACGTTTGGCATCCAAGTGTCCTAGTTCTATACGGCCCTCCCTCAGTCCTTCCGAGCTCAAGGAACTAACGTACACATGTTATGACTTAATAGAATTTTCGGACAAATGCCTATGTACGTTTTCTTTTCATTCCAGGTCTTAAAGTTCTGAAAATACAGCAGGCATTTGCTGCAAAATGTCAAGAGCTCAGTGTTAAAAAAAACAACAACAACAACAAGGGTCTGCTGTCGTATCCTGTTGAATGTCTCACGGAGGGGTGGTAAAATGCTTGGTGGTAGTTTTGAGTGCCACTAGTTAGTTAACCAATGCATCAGTGTCGATGTGTCTGTGTGTACGTCAGTACAAGTCGAATAAATCGATAGAATTCAATTCCTCTACTTGCTACGTGAACAATCAGCCAGGGTACGATCAGGACAACCTGCAGATACCGCCCGCACAGGTCTAAGTTATCGCATACGCACTGACGTGCTCGAGATGTTGGTAATAAACTGCGAGGCAGACTGTCGAACGTATCTGCTTACGTCGTCCCTCGCTTGAAGGCTCGCTCCTATGTACAACAGAGGTCTTCGAGATTAGATTTGAACCGCAATGTAACTAAGTACTTAGCTGTGATAGCACTCTGTCCTAAGATACGAAGATCCTATACGACGCGCGCGCAATCCAGACCTTATCGCAAGTTACTAATAGGACACAATTAAGGAGCGGATCTCAATACTCTCCAGAAAAGAAAAAGAATCCATCATCCTTGAGATTTTTGTACAGTATAACAAAAAGATCGCAGCTGCACTCCCTCTGATAAATACGTACCTTTCATTTTCATCTTTTTGCAACTACTAGACTGAAGCATGAAGCACACTCGGTCCCTTGTTCCCTTTCCAACCCACATCGTCTGTTTCAAATATTCTTTCTTCTCGAGAACACTATAGAGGAATGGAACTTACTCCCCCAGGAAGCCTTTCATATCGCTTCACTCGATTGCTTTATCAACTTTATTATCACAAATCTGTTTCGGTCCATGCGCTCTATCTAAATAAATCTTTACAGTAGTAGTGGACTCTCTCGTTTTCGGCGTTTCTCGTAGGCAATTATATTTTTTGAGACCTCCAAACGCGGCAAAAATGGGCGCAAAACCAACTGCATAGTAGTTGCAGGTTTGAATTGACTGATAACATCATAAGACAACAGGATAGCTTCTATCTGTCACCTATCTTCGCCCTTTTTTGTAATATTTCGGAAATATAATCGCCGAAAATGAGGAACCCTCTTACTGTCTCTAATCAATCAATCAATCGACCGATCGATCCTTTTTTCATTTTCATTCATTCATATCCTCGTATCGTGCAGTGATCTCAATCATTTTTACAAATAGGAATGTCATATTGTGATAATACTACTTCTCTATACTTTTGTTACGCTGCTTGTTTCTTTGTGTTTTATATACCTTTTTATCTGTATTGTACCATCCTACTTAGGCCTCGTGCCGGTAGTATGAATAAATATAAACATGGTCGATCCATTGGTGGATCCGACGAAAATGCGTTAGCATTAAAACTTGAAAACCCTTTGGGAACTCCCCTTTACAACATTACACAATCCTTCAACGACCCTTTAGAACGGTACGCAACCCTTCACACGACCCTGCACAACGGTAACGCAAGACAGCATCATCAGCGAAATGAGCCTTTCGGGCTTCCTCCGATTCAGCTTGGCGGTGCGTCTCGCAGCCTCAGCCTTCTTTCGCCGCCGCTCCTCCGCACAGCCTAGGGCGCGCCCACGCAGACACGTCTGAACTTGTCGACGACCACAGCTGCACTGCCGGTGGGCGGTGGCCCGCGCACCGCATCGCGCTCTCCACGCGCCCTCTCCTTTTCTACTTCCCTTTCCCCTCACACGCATGCGCGCCGCGCCGGGGCTACAGACAGACCACGCCGCGATTCTTGCGTACCGAGGACTCTAATGCTAACGCATTAAAACAGGTAAATAAAGAAAATTTTGTCGTACGGGGGCGTCTGGATATCCAACCCCTGCTTCGCCGCCGGTGTATCACATGTGCCCGGCAGTTCCTGGCTGAAACTACCATGATAACCCATCCTACAGTCTATCGACCCATTGATGGAGTTTGTCGTCGCTTGCCACTCTAGTCGTAAGGAAGAATCCCTTCTCCACCGCCCACGACTCAATGTTGCCCGTACTCCCTCGCTTGTCTTCAGAAGGGGCCGGTTAAAGGGGTTGTGACACTTTGATAGATCTGGTTCATTGCATCATGCGCGCATTGTGCTACACTGCAGAGCACTGAGGAAAAACGAATTATTCTTCTACGTGTCGTACTTAGTGAGATACAAACCCCGGAATACGCCCGAGTAAAGCGCAGACGTCAGAGGCCTGAGACGAGCTCCCATTGGAAGCTGTACGCACGTGACCTTTCTGCCTCACTGGTTCCGACGCGCGCTGTGATGTCAGAGCCGGGTTAGTTTCGGTATTCGCGGTTCCAATTTTCTGGGCTTCTATTACCCTCTTCGTGGTGAAACATAGAATGTAGGCTGGCATCAGTGCAAAGAACCGTCCTTTCTCCTCTCGTCTCCTTTTCTCCTCTTTCTTCCCTTACAAACAAACAACCGTCTTTTACCTGGGATGTCGTGTCTCAACCAAGCTGCACTGTCTGTGCGTGGAAGCTGACATCCCACATCAACTCCTGTAACGTCAACACCATAGGAACACCCTCCGTTGTCATCTTCTCCGGATTCGCTGTAATGACTTTTCCTTGGACGCTCTCCTTGGCCCCGTCCTGCACCCCAACTGTGGTCTCTCACTGGCGCTCCCCCCGTTTCCCCAGAGCTTCAGGATCAGGACTCATGAACTGCATGCGACTTTGTCACGTCCTTATGTTTTTTTTTCTTTTGTGTTGTTATAGTATCTCTTTTTTCTTCCACTTTTTTTCTTTCTTCTTTTCCTTTATTTTTTATTCTCCTCTTTTTCTTTGCAATAGCAAGTCTGCTCTTTGCCGGGCTCACCTTTCCTTTTCTTTTTCTTTAAATAAACATATCCCCCACCCCACCCCGCTTCAGATGAAATATACCCCGTAATCTAGAAAATACGCAATTTAAGACCGGCAAGCACGTTGACAACCGTGTGCTTGCCTTCTGTGGAAATTTTTGTGCACTGCGATGCCGCAAAACCAGCAAAAAACCAGCAAAGCCTTTCAAGATAGAGAAGAAGCTCTCGCACTTGGCCGCAAATATGGCAACGCACACAGACATATATATTGGATGATGATGAGGTGGGCGATTCACCGCAGTTGTGGCCGTAAAAAAATGCGTTATGCATGCATTTCCATGCGATATACGTCATAACGAGTAATACGTGCATTTATATGCACAATAGAGCCCTTTTAATCGGTCCCAAACCAATACCGAAAACGTTTTTTTCTTCGTCCAGATACGGAACCACGTCGAGAAGAAAAAAAGCATTTGCATGAAAATCCGCGTTCTAAATCAGCAAAGTGAAAAACAATGTCAGGTCTCTATAGGAATGGATGTACGAGTATATGCTGTGTTGTAGATCTCTGCAAGGTTCTGAAGCTTCCGTGGGGAACGCGACATGAAGATACTGCGCAGCCCAACTGCACGGGCGCATTTCATGCTGCTGACACAGTGCAGAGAACATGCATGATGCATGAGTATGCTTTCAAACTCAGCGAGAGGACCGTATAAAAATGATGTAATTCTGCATCGAATCTCAAGACCAGCAAAGTAGGCAGCGTACATTCATAGCTAGTCCTCCTCACTTCAGTTACGACATCAGTCTTCGGAAGTTGCTCTATCTCTGCATAGACGACCTCGCAATTACAAGAGCGTTTAGAGAGAGATTAAAGAAACCTGTTAGGGCAGGTTAACCTTTTTTTACGACATTCCAGTTCTAATCATTTTCTTCTCAAGTCCTAATTGCCGTGAGGTGTCTCTCTTCATTCCTTGAACGGGAACGGAAAAGTAAATGCGTTAATATCCGCGCGATAATTCAGATCCTTTTTGACGTATACGGCGATGTCCTCAGACTAAGCTATAGTTAGCAGGTCGAGGTGTTACTTATCTCCGTGTAGTAAAGGGTTTAATTTCCTGCATCGGCTGTTACTGCTAGGGTTACCATGGCAGTGTCTGGATCGGTAATGGGCGGATACCTGCACCATAACTTAAATGCATGCTTAGCATAGTTTAGCTACATCAGACCCGCTCCCGTGGCTCAGTGGTTAACGTGCTGGCCATGTCATGTCCAGACTGGGAGATACCCGGGTTCGGATCCTGGTGCCGGATGTGCTGTCTGGGGTTTTTTCTGGGTTTTCCTCAGAAGTCGTCAGACATATGTCGGCACAGTTCCCTTCGAAGTCGGCCCAGGACGCAGATTCCCCCAGGGCGTCAGTCGTGACGTTGCCCACCTCCGTGAGGCCGACAACAGCGACCCCTTTCACCACCACCATCAATTACATCAGCGTCTAACAGTTTGCGAACGCTTACATAAAACATCACGTGAGAGGGGCTTCGGTTTGACTGAAGTGCTCGGTGTATTGAATGTTGGCCAGTGTAATTGTAACGTTTATTCTCTTTTTTTAATCAGACAACAAGAGGAAGTCTGACAGCGCAGTTACAGCTTTCCCGCAGAGTATCACTCTGATTTCTCTGTACAGACTACCTAATGCGGACATTAAAACAGTCCGTGTAATTTCTAACGTTCCGCAGGAGTTAAATGGAGAGCACTGTAGCCATCGAATGCCACATGAGTGCTACGCTTTAGGAAAGTCCGTATTTCGACATCGTAACTTCAATGTTGAGGTTTCATACAAAAGCTCTCGTGCTGTTACTTCCTAAACACATTATTGAATAATGAGGGGCTTATTGAACGGTATTCTATTTCTGTGAGAGCTTGCTTGGGATGCATTTTTTTTTCTCTACTTCCTCTTCTATACTTACGGGAACTGGAGTAGCCTTTGCCGACTTTGCGGGCATCTCTATATTTTTCTTTTTCCAATCGATAGACGAACCCTATGACAGCTTCCTTACAGCAACTAGAACGACCACCCAGAAACACTCGCTTTCATTCTAATTTCAAACTGAAATATGAAGGACCACCAACTGCCCCCAAGCTTTACTATGTTTCTCCACCTTCCTTTTCCACCCCCCTTCCAGGCATTACCCCGCTACACGCTTACGCGCTATACAATTTTCTTGACATCGCACAGAGACACTTCTTGCCACGTGAAGGACAGCTATGACACGACATGTCACTGCCATCGAAGCAAGCGTGCTTCCCCTTCAGAAATCACGCGACAAGACACGGAAACACCTGTCTCCGACTCCGTTCATGGCTCGGTCCAGGCGTATACTATATGCCAACGAGGGAAACCGAAGCAGGAAAAACGTTGAAACGGTATAATGAAGCCTTTCTCGGAGACACCGCGGGGGCAGCTATCGTGCAAGCCTGCTGGACGGAAGCCAGGCTTATGAATCGCTCGTGCTCGTGGAACATAACGTGATGCAGGATAAGACTAGGAAGACACGAATGGTTCCGCCATCGTATAGAGTGAATGGGGGAATCCCCCACTCGTCCTGCACCTGTTTGTTACTGGCGCTAAATGTCGAACGGGCACGCTTGACGTATAGTGTGTTCTGAGTGGCTTTGGAACGGTGAGAACGTCCACAAGTGTTGTATGCTGTGTGTAATGTTGTGAGTAAGGTTTCTTTAGCACCAGCACCGGGATGTAACATGTTTTTTCTCCTTGAAGAGACGTCGATTATTATGGAACAGGATATGTTATTCCGATGTGTTAAACAACAGCGCCTGCTTGTCTCACTGCACGATCAGACTTGGTTTTGTCAGCGTTTCGAAGCCATGTTTCAAGAGATTAAAGCACTGTCTCTTAGCGGGCGAAACGGTCTTCCTTAAAGGTTATCCGCTGGTGACCTTCATACTCATTTTATCGCATTACATGCGTGCTTCAATTAAACCAATACACTCCCCCGTGCATAGGCTATCCTATATGCGAGCTGATTGACTATCACTCATGGCGTAGATTCGTGGCGTAAGGCAAACGCCTATAGTGTTTGTATGGTGCTGTCGCCGATCTACGCCACGAGTCGACTGGTCTACTTTGTAGTTCCTGTGACTCGTGGAAGCTAGTCTGCACAGACTTACAGTAAACTTCCTTCAAGGATCTGAGACACCATGTCACCAGTGGGCGAAAAAAAACTATAACTAACGTTAAAGTGGTAACTGCGACGACAGCGAAAGTACAGAAAGTGTCACAAGAAAACATTCACTGCATTCATGGTACAACAAAATGCCAACGTTTCCTTGACTTTGGGAAGACGTGGGAGAACGAAGACTGAGTGAACTGGAAAATGCAAGTTCAAGAGCGATGCTCACGTTCTAGAAAGAGGTTTCATTTCCTTGAGAATGAGATCTTAGACTTTGTACTACACAGCACACAGCGACTTAGAATCCCTTGCGTGTTATTTCGGCACGTTGTAAGGGAAGAAAGCGATCTCTTAAACAGATCCCGATCAAAGACTACACGTACAAGGAGGGACGCTTATTCCTTACGTAGATTGTACATATTGCCACAATACCGTATCCAAACCTTTGACGGATTTACCTGCCCTCTTCGGCTTCTCTCGGCTTCTTCTTCGCGTATACGAATAAGAACGCCGCAACATTCGATAGTTCTCACCAAACACAGTGATCTTTTCCCTTCGTCGTGGCGGCGGTAATTACCAGCTTTAGTAGACGGGAACGTATTCACGATAAAGATTATGAAAACGTGATAAGGCAATCGTCTTATTACTTTGGAGTGACAAATAACAATTTGCAACAATTAACCAATCAATCAACCAATTTTCTGATATTTGGTTTGACAGTTTCCCTCATCGTATCGTTTTCCTATAACGATTCCTATCTACTAAGACCCTCGAGGGCTTGCACAGTACCCGATCGGAAAGACGTATATAGCGCTACTCAAGAAGCACAAGTCTTCCTACGTGTTTTGCTTCGAAACACTCGAGACTATAAAAACACCTCAATATGCAGTCTAATAGCGTCGTGTCGTCCTGTTTCCCCCCTGCGACTGCCCTTGTCTGAACTCCGTGGGATAACTGAATATATACGTTTTAATCTCCGTACAAGGTTCACCGAACGGAGTACTATCAACCTGTGCGAGTTCGCAGGAAAAGTTAATCGATCTTAGCATCCTACTCGCTTGCGAGTGAATCATAAAAGGCCGTTAACTCTTCGTTTCCAGATCAAGAAGCGAAACTGACCCAAATCCGTCGCCCACTGATTCCATCTTGAGTAGGTGCGTGTGTCATACAAGGATTTTCCAGTCACCTCCTGTATGATGCTCCTCCTATCTGTATATCCACAGGACGGCGGAGCGCTTCTTATTCCAACTCTGATCATGCGGCAGATACAGACTCGGATACGCCGAACCGAAGGAGGCTTATGCTCCAACTGCAGCGTGTTGGCAAATATTGAGCCTGCCTGTAGAGTGTGACCTATAGAAATCGGAGAGACAAATATTTCAAGCTCAATTAAATAACATCAGTAGGAGGCCTCGTGATCAGCCGCGATGCAATTCTATAGACCCATGTCTTAAGTGTATCGAAGCCTATCACTGACAATGCTGCCTGAGGTTTTCTCCTAGTTTTTCGGCACTTTCCAGACGGAATGTCGGCACAGTTCCCTCTGAAGTTGGCCCAGGACGCATACTAAGCCCCTCTTTCTGCTGTCCTCTCTCCATCGACCCACGTCGGTACGCAAAGTTGCTTTATATCGCATCACTAACACGGAATCAAAATGACAACTACCGGCTTGTTCCAGATACTTTAGATATAGTGATATCGTGATTTATTATAACTAGAGAGTGGATCTTTAGGCACTCGCAGGTAGCGCTCTTAGATAGATAAGATAAGATAGATAAGCGCTCTTCGTCGCAGAAATCGTTCTAGGCCAACCAACCTTCAGAATCGTATCGTTTTATCTTCCGATTGGAAGGAAAATTGATACATAGAAAGACGTGCGCCCCCTTTCTCAGCTTATCGAGGGACAGAGCGATATCATCTGCGATTATGATTGGTATAGTGCGTGCTATGCGGTCAAGAGCGCCCCCTGTTAGTGCTTAAAAATCCGCTCTCTAATTATGACGCAGGAGACACCATTTTCTTTTTCTGCATAGACATGTAGCAACACTTCAATAAGGACTCAGAGGGCATGCAGTTACCGCTGGTGGACTTGTCGTCTGCACCGAACTAGGCGTTTGGGCCCCGAACTGTGATTGTCGGCATGCAGCCATTGTTATGTATGTCTGTTCGCTATAGGTGAAGAGACAAAGCGCAGCGTCGACACAATGGGAGAAAGCCACAGAAACAAGTCACAGCACTTGAACTCTTCCTAGCTACTCACAGCGGTCGCGACATAAATCATATCTTCTGTCAGAAAACAATCGAACTGTGCGAGAACTTCAAATGAGTAACCTACGTCACGCCAACAATATTGCCACACACGGAGTAAATTACTCGGAATTCCTATCCCCAATGGCTTACGTTACAGAACATATTCACCCACGCAAAACAGACTCAACAATCGTCTTCCTTCAAAAAATTGCATTAACACGGGAATGTCAAGACGTCAATGTCATGGTCTCTACGTCATGATGTTATTGTAGCCCCCTCACCTACTCGACTTGTCACAGACCAGGTTACCGTAGGAGGCCCGCTGGGCCCGACGTCTTCAAGTAGGTCGACGTCCCTGTGTTTACCGTATTGAAAGACGTCATCGAACCACGTGATGTGTTCACCGAATCGGCACCGTTACGCAGGTTGACCTAACTTCCGAAGAGCGTTTCACCTACTTTGGGGATCCACCAAGCCCTCGCTTTACGTGGGCATGAATTTCATTTGCATAATGAAAACAGAGTCCCTGCCGGGCTGAATTTGGCCCAGCTGTGCCCTGCTTATGTTTTCGGTCGTGTTTACGTAGATGGGGGAGGGGGGGGGGGGGGGGGGGGCTACAACAACGCTTATGGGTAATCGGCACGAATATGATGCCATGAAAACAGGAAGGAATTGCTGCAAAATAGTCTGCGTCGATTGAAGACTCATGCTTCCCACGTAGTTGTTGTGTTCTCTATTCTACTTTTGCCTTAAAGTACGTTGGGCGTACCTGGTCAAGTGTCCTTGATTCTTGCTCCCTGTGTGAGCTTTCTAATTCGACCAACTGCAACTATTGTCCAAAGTATTAGTTATGCTACATAACCGATCGTCATTGTTAGTGTGAACGAAGTTAGTTAGCAGGTCTCCCGCGTTGTGTACCACAAGGAAGCTCGCACGAAAGTGCTTCACTTTACAAGGCTTCTCGACACTGGATACTACATAGCACAAGTTGCGTATGTCCTAGCCCCTACGTATGTCCAAGCTCGGCTGACGAGAGCCTAGTTCTTGACATTTTCTTTTTCCTTAATAAACCTTCATATCTCCCCCCCCCCCCCCAGTTCCTGTTATCCTTAGGGTAATGGTATGTGCTCACTTACTAAGCCATTTTAAAACAAATCAATGAAATAACTTTCTCTAAAATCCGTACGAAAAACGCCTAAACGTGCCACAAAGAAAAGTCTGTTTTTTTTTTTTTAATACTGTTTATCACCAGTAACTTCTCTCCAAATTCATTGCATATCAAGCAGATACACCGTTTAGCCGTACAGCCTTCGCAGATAAAGGTGATCTAGTGTGACATGTCTCGTGACGCAATATGCAAAGTAGGCCTCATAGAGCGACCTTTAAAGAAAGTAGATGCTTGTCATTGCTCTCGTCCCTGCAATGTTGTTGTTGTTGACATTGGTATCCCATTTACACTTCCTATTTCCTAACGTTATCGACATAGGTTTCATTTATACACACTTGAGCAACGCCAATGGTGACACCAAATCATGCATACTTCCGTTTCATTATTGCTGCCAAGTTTAGAATGTTACTGAGCCGAGATTAGGAACACGCAAACGATTGTAAAAGATTGTAAAGTAATTACGTCCAGTGCAGAGCGTACGCTCTGACACGCGTTTTAGCGTTTACACCGGAGAGGTCAATGCGCGGCAAAACATGCAATCCCAAGCAGCAGAACATCTTGTCTCAATATTGGAAATGTCGGCCCAATATTGGACCAAGATTGGACTAATATTGTGCCAGTATTGCCAATATTCGACCAATATTTGAAATGTCGGCCCAATGTCGGCCCGAGATTGGACTAATATTTTGCCAGTATTGCCAATATTGGACTAGTATTGTGCCAGTATTGCCAATATTGGACCAATATTGGAAATGTCGGCCCAAGATTGGAAAATATTTTTTGCCAGTATTGCCAATATTGGACCAATATTGGAAATGTCGACCCATTATTGGACCAAGATTGGACTAATATTGTGGCAGTATTGCCAATATTGGACCAATATTGGAAATGTCGGCCCAATGTCGGCCCAAGATTGGACTAATATTTTGCCAGTATTGCCAATATTGGACCAATATTGGAAATGTCGACCCAATATTGGACCAAGATTGGACTAATATTGTACCAGTGTTGCAAATTTTGGGCCAACATGTTGTGCTGCTTGGGATGCTGAACTGATTGATTGATAAAAGAAGAAAATAAAGAAAGAGTGCTAAACTATAGGCATACACAACGTACACACACCGAGCATGAAAGACTGTCGTCGCATCAGTTATTACCTTTCTTACGTTTTTTAGGAGCTACACGGCGCTATAATCCTTTTTACTCCGTGTTAGCGGCGTATACAGACGTGGACAAATGGAGAGAGGACAGCAGGAAGGAGTGTCGACAGGGGGCACGTCCTGCTGCGACTTCAAAGGGAGCTGTGCCGACATTCTTCTGGAGAGTCTACCGGAAAACCCAGGGAAAACTTCATACAGCACAGCCGGTGGTAGGATTCGAACCCATTACCTCTCAGCCCGTGGTGTCATAGCCATTGGAGTGCCAATGTCTAGCGCTTTGTCTTCAGGGCCATTGAGGCTTCGAAGAAATAACGTCCTTTCCACTGCGCATGTCAAAAACCCAAACCGTACTTTGGACTTTGGGTGCGCACGCCATTTTTGGGGCCCGAAAGCTGGCTTGCATCGCTCTCGCGGCCGGCGAGAATCTGCGTAAGCGTGTCGTCTGCAGACGGCCGAAGAAATGGGCAACAAAAAAGTGGAGGTGTTTTATTTTTATTTTTTTATTTTTTGCTACTAATGGAATGACATGTCTACGAAAGGTAATGTTTTGTTATGTCTTGTTATTTCAGGTGGTTGCCTGCATTATATAATGATAGCGTTTTTAGTGGCCCCTATTGGCAGGCACCCTATTCTAACAAACCGTAATATCTGAGACGGCAACCAGGGCGGGAAAAACCCTAGAGTATATGCTGCTGCTTCCCAAGACGTGCCGTGTCTTGAATGCGAAGTCGCAGTAAAAGAAGTCAACTTAGTGGGCGTGTGCCGTGATATTTTCTGCTCCCTCAGGTCGGATCCTGCTCATGTTCCTGGTCGGGTTAGAACAACAATGTAAGGAAAAGGTTACGCGAAGGAAAACCCTCTCAACACAACAGAAAGGGTAATGTTGTTGGAGGTACTCACATTTATTTTGCTCCCACGTTCCCCGTATCATATGTGATGAGGAGGGAGGAATATAGTTTTCTCTCTCGACCTTTCTTTCTTTTCTTTTTCTTTTTCTTTTTTACGTTCTGGACGGGCGCCACGAGCTTGCGTTCGGTTGGGATCTCTGTCTTCGTGGACATACGAATGAACACACAGAACGGTGTGCCTGTAATGAAAGTTTTCTGTAGATTACATCTCCAATTCATCAATTTTGCGTGGTGCGCAACTTTCCGTCGAATGTGCAGGGGATTTGAATCACTTTCGCGTGAATGTGTTTCCGGCTTATTGTTACAATTTCGTACCACTCTTCACTCAAATTCAATACAATACAACACAATGTCATATAGGCACTGGGGAGATCTGTAGAAATACTCGGTAGCACAATACTCAGTTTGGAGTTTGAAAGGGTCGTCAACACGACTAGAGGAGTGATGGGAGCTTTGTATGTAGTGAGACCCTGAAACGAATAACTTATATAAAGTAGGTTGCTTATAAAGTTGAAGATCGTGAGCTTTAATTACGATATCTGTCTTCCTCTGTCTTCACGCATTGTGTTATCTTTTCGTGTAGCATATTGTGACCAGGAGCCCCTTGCATCTAAATGCTGCCCTTGACACGAAGGACAGACGTCTGGCATTCAGCTCAAGCCTTTCTTTCGCTACCTCATAATTATGGTCTCGCTTTTAATCGCACGCGGAAGCGTTAGAGGAGAACATCTCACTAAATATCCAAGCACCCTTCTCATTCTCTGATCATAACAACAACATATCGAGCACTTTCTTATCCTATATAAAGCCACTCCTGTGCCCCTATGTGCATACTTAACTACATATAAACTTACTTACTTACTTACTTACTTACTTACTTACTTACTTACTTACTTACTTAGTTAGTTAGTTAGTTAGTTAGTTAGTTAGTTAGTTAGTTAGTTAGTAGAATGAAGTAAACGTTGGAGCTCTCAGTAACCCACCTTATATAACTTATATAACTGAGGTTTTCCCTGGATTTTTCCGAAGACTTTACCGACGAATGTCTGCACAGTTCCCCCTGAAGACGGCCCAGGACGCATACTAACCCCCCCTGTCCCCCACTCCTTCCTGCTGTCCTCTCTCCATCTGTCCACATCTGTACGCCGCTCATAGCCACAGTTGCTTCGCGGCGCTAAAACGGAAAAGACAAGTTTTCGGCAGCAACCAGAATTGCATTCTCCATGCAAACAGCCATTCGCTTTCCCACACAAAGCCTTGCCGAAACGACATCTAATCCCGACCGTCGACCCATCTGAAGACCCGGCCGCTGCTTCGGGCAACAGCTGCTGAAACTATACCTGCTCCGCTCGAGGGTGAACCTGTGCAGGGAAAGGGTCGTCTCAGCAACGGAATTGGACGTTGATAACCCGCCCGCCCGTCTGGTTGATTGTGACATCGATGTGTTTTTTTTTTTCGTCGTGCTTCGAGTGGCCGGCTTTGTTGAACGGTTCCAAAGCACGCACGTGACTGTTTTTGATATCAGATCGGTCTTCCTTCTGTCGCTTCCTTACGTGGAGTCATTGCCTGATTTCGGAGCATGTGAGTTGGCATGATCAGGAAGTGAACCGTCGGAGTAGTAGTTTTCAGTCACACGTACGTCCCTATGCAATCGAGTGCGTTAGGGTTGTGTACGTCCTGAAGAAAAGATGAATTCAATACAATGTTCCCAAGTGAGGCTCTTGCGCATGACGTCACGCGCAGCCTTTGAGTGCCTTTGAGTCACGTGACATGCGAAAACATGGGGATGCGACACAGGCGTCATGCTGCGGGTGCCGTTGTAGTCAGTCCGACGCTATCTAGACTTACGACTCCACGACTCCTTTTTTTATTGCTCCCATCATCGTCATCATCATATCATCATAATCGGTTAGTCCTTGTTGCCCCTATGCGTTTGTCGACTACAAATAATGACTGTCTTCTTCCCTACTTACACGTAACGCTGTGGTGTTGCCTATGGCTAGAAGCAGCCAGAAGTCCTGACGCTAGCAAATTAGTATAAGCAGCTAGACAAATGCACTGCAAGGGAAGGAACTCGAGCGTACAACCAACAGTCGAAGCCAGCGCAATCATTGTGGCGTGTGTTTATTTATGTCTGCCCATGATCGTGCCTCTTTCGTCATGCACCATGAGGGCACCGCATAAGGCACATTGCTGCGACCCAAAAGGTGTACAACCCTTCAGACACACTTACACGGAACGGACGGCTGCTTTTTTCTTCATGCTTCCAGTCCGCCATACTTTATTCCTGTCATCGTCCCACCTGCCTGTCGACCCGACACATAAAAGAGAAGAATTCGCCAACCGACGCTACCCCCTCACGGCTACCTCTGAGACATCTTCAGAGGTCTACAGAGCAGATGAAGAACGTGCCCTCACTGCAGCCGTCAGCAAAGCAAACTCTTTTCTTCCCACGTGCCTGAGACAAAAGAAAAGATGCAAGACACGGAAAGACATCGTTTTTGTACCCGCCCAGCGTGAAACATCGGGGCCGTCCGACTTGAATCCCCGATGAGGACATTGACTCCCGCCTGGGCGACGACAGCTAAGGACGCTCTGCTTGAATGCTAATCAACTTGACTTCGTTGCGGCCGGCGAAACACAAAAAAACAAAATCAAGACTCACGTGGGAGATCGTTTGCGTTAAATTGGACTATTTGTTTCGTAGCGTGTAACAAGACCGGTCGAAGCTGTAGGACATGAGTCCTTCGACTCGGCGTGACTTCTGTTTTCTGTGAGCTACGTTGATTGCGTTGTGGTGGAGTTTAAAAAAAAAAAAACACTTCGGTTGGGTTGTGTAATTTGAAGTTAGTTAGAACACGTTGAAGTATATTGTGTGCACTGATACAGCAATGTGTATGCTGTCTTGAGGACCAATGTTTCAAGCTGACTAATCAGCCATACGTCAAGTACCTTTGATCTTGCCGCAATATGTGGTACTAGAAAACAATAGAAAACGCTTTTCTCGCAATGTAAGAGTAGAGCCTGAGAGACCGACCTCGCAGCATATCTTCTCTGGTGCTTTTATGAGCGACTCTCATCTCAATTCGCCTCGTGTCGTTGATGATGATGATTATGATGATGTCGTCTCCTGTCGTGATGCCGCTACCAAGTGTAAGGAAAACAATGGGGCAAGATGGAAACGCCCTCCTCACCGCCTCAGCACCACCTATACTAGAATCGAGACACGATATTGAATATTGAGTCCTTCCTCCTATATTCCGTATATATATTCCGTCCTATATTGTCCTTCATCTTCACTTCAGCTATGCGCGAGTTGTGGCACGAGATTTGTGCAGTCTGAATATCATCTAGCCCAGGAGTTGGGAACCCGCGGCTGAGTTGCGCTGCTCATGTGGCCCAACGCAGACCAAGCGCGCAACTAAAATTCCAGTGCTTAGGAGTTGTTGTTGGTTATGGATGGGCTTGAAGAGAGGTTATGCAAGACTCGGCTGGCTTGGCAGAGGGCGCGGCATGGCAAGCGAATTCCTTTTGCAAAAGCGCTCTGTGTTACCTTTCCCGCTCTTAATAAAGCTAACAAAAGTTGTTTGTTGTCTGCCGCAACTTCCTTTAACTATTACTTTTTAAGCGTAATGTACTGAAAGCTCGCATTTTCCATGACGTGTTGCTTTCACAAGACGATGTTTTACCATCGTTTTGTGAAAGCAACAAGTCATGGAAAATGCGAGCTTTCAGTACATTACGCTTAAAAAGTAATAGTTAAAGCAAGTTTCAACTTGTTCAACCGCTTAATAACTGCGGCAGACTAATTGAGACTTACTTTGAAACCTTATGGAATCTTATGAAATCTTTGGAATCATGGAAATAATTTCAAATATGTTCTGCGGCCCATGGAAACAAATCGACGAGGAGGGGATGAAATGTGACCATTAGGAAAGGTTCCCGACTCGTGATCTAGTCCATATATGCTTTGACCCTGCAACGCTTTGACCCTGCTTTGACCCCGCGTGGTCTTTTACCGACTTCTTTCGTCTTTGAATGAAGAAAAGAAGGAAGACCCGCGCACGAAGAAACTTTGTTGAAGCTTTCTTCCCTTTTATTTCGTGTTAGCGCCGCGAAGCAACTATGGCTATGAGCCGCGCACAGACGTGGACAGATGGGGAAAGGACAGCAGGAAGGAGCGGGGGACAGGGGGATGATATGCGTCCTGGGCCGACTTCAAGGAGAATTGTGCCGACATCCGTCTAGAAAGCCTCCTGAAAAACCCAGGAAAAAAGTCAGACAAGCCATCCGGAGGTATGGTTCGAACCCACCACCTCCCAGTCTACAGCACGACCGTGGAGGTTCCACCAAGGAGCGGGTGCTTTTATCGTTCAAGCTTTCTCGGTATTTCATTTTTATAGAGGACTGCATTCATAGAGGAACCTTGACTGCATAAATAGTAGTTAGGAAAATTTGGAACGTTTAAACAACAGGAGTGTCTTGAACACTTCGTCGACGGATCGATGTCACAATGAGCCTAATTGAACGGCGATACAATTTACAAAAAAGAAAAAAGAAAACACACACACACACACACATGGTAAAGACCCCGTAAGAAGCCACAAAAAATGAAAGAAATACATTATTTTGCGTTCAAACCGAAGAGTGTGTGTTTTCCCTTTTTCCCATTTAAATTTTTCTGTTTTTGTCATTTCTTTTTTTGCGCTTTTCAACAAACAACAGGGGGGCTACTTCTGGTGAATTCATGGCCCACTGATATATTTTCGGGAGAGAAATTTTCTTAAACAGCACCCGGGGTAATTCCTTCCTCCGTACGGGCTCAACCTCAATAGGAAGCCGTTTAGCCCTGTTTCAATTCATATGCCCTTCTCATAACCTTGTGGAGCATCGACAGGGGCTTCAGTCATTTATTAATTTCTTGACAACCACCGGCTTGTTCCAGATGCTTTACACGTAGTGGTATTTGTTGTGACCCTCGGAACGTGGACCTGGCAACATTGGGACTCATAGGACAGTTCCACATGGGACATAGCTCACATAGGACAGGACCGGAGACTGAACCTAACTGTAGTTATCCCCAGCGTTTGCGCCTTATCATACGTAGGGTACATTACGCTTGCTCTTTTTATATGCACTCTGTGACGTATTCCTGCGCTGTATGCTTCACCTGTCATGTCTGCATCTGTGCGGGCTCCGTCTTATTCCCATCTCACTCACATATTAACGCAACGTAATGAAGTAAAGTACCTCAACTATACCTCATGCCATAATCTATGCCATCATCATGCCATCCACTATACCTCAATACCTCATGCCATCACCATCATCATGTATCTGTTGCTGTTATTGCTCGGAACCCTTTGCTCCTTCGTCTTGCTGGACAGGATGCAGAACTATACCATAGAGCCCAAAATCAACCAAGGATTTTCTCCGTTTCAAATCACGACGATGATAAGGATTACACGAACAGGAATAATATGGGGGTGTCGCCCGCTGACCCATTCCTCGTTCTATACAAACGACAACGCAGACTGTGTTTCTCCACTTGTACTTTTTATTTGCCAAAGAAAACAGTTACCATGTCCTTTTTAGATACACAAGCCAGGGCGCAGCACGATGAGACCCAGTGACACCTGACGGTTACACGCGTCGTATATTGCTATACGAGCGGAAAGATTACAGCAAGAATCAGGTCTCCCAACTGCGTTGACGCATCGAGTCAAACTCAGGGGAGACGCCTCGGGACGAGAGAAGACGAGACCAGCCTCTCACATAGAAGGCACACTGAAGGCGAGACTTATCGGAGGTACAATTTCGGAAAGATAGCTCAATTTCAAAATTGTCACACTTATAGTAGCTTTGTACAATTAAGTCGGCAAGCCAAACACAAGAGGACACGTAGATATAGCACTTCAAAAGCTTATCCAAGCGAAATCCTTCGACAAAGGCACATAATCCCCAACTTTAACAAGTACCGTATAAGCGAGGCGAACCTGTGCCCTCAAAAAGTGCCACTGTTGCCTTCGCTTGATCCCCATTTTGGCCTGATACCAGAATAGTGGAATGTTTCCCTTGTCCCCACGGTCAGTTAAATCGTTTTCTCAGGCAACAGCAGCAGGAGATCTAGAGGGCACAGATTGGCACCACACTCCAACTGGTCACATCGAGATTAATGGTGCAACAATATCAACGAGCACTTAAGTAATAATATCGTAGGTGTAGAGACACGTACATGTTTAAGATTAAAATATTGTTCTCAGAACATACTGCCCTGTATATCATCGATATACGGGAATCATCTCCGCTCCAGCGTTTGGAATGTTCGAGAGAGACCGCCAACCCCACATAGGGTTCAAACTGCGCCGGTCTCGCTTAACTTCCGGTGACGTTGCAAGCCCCCCCACCTGTGGAGAGTTTGAAACGAGTAACTCTCGGAACTTCCACTTCCACTTGGGGGCTTCGCTGTCATTTATTCGCTTCGGCAAGAAAATGAACGGAAAGAAACACAACGAATGAGTACGATGACGTCATTGATGTCGTCTGCTGCGGAATAACGATGTTGCAAGAGGGCCGACGAAGTGAAACGAAGAACTTAAGAGCGAAGTGTTATGATGTGATGAGTAACTAAAAATTGTGAAGTGAAAATTGGGCGGACAATAAATAATAACATACGGGAAGGGCAAGGAGATGAACTGTGTTGTGCGCACTCTTCTTGTGACAACGGCGAACTACAGCTGCAGAAATGAGTTGAGGCTTCAAGGGAAGCACCACACACTAGCGCTGATCCGGCCAATCAACATTTCTAATTTCTTCCCCCTAGCTTTGTATGTCCCACTTCCTCATAATCTTTTTGCACAATACAGCATAGCAAACCACAGTTCACTCCAAAAATCGAAACAAAAAACTTTCCAAACTTCAACCAGCAGACGACACCAAAAACGCCCTAAAGCGGTTGTCCACTGGACCAGCCAGGGACCAACCACACTGGCAAGAACAACAGTATATGTACAAATCAGATTACGCCACTGGCGTTACTCTCTTCCGAGAAAGAACTTAGGATCGAACTGCATCGAAAAAACTTGGGGGAACCCAGGCAGCCGGACGCATGTCCCAGCTCCAGACCAGCTGGGGTACCAGGACAGATCCGACCGCCCTTACAGGGAACCAGGCTCAACAGTTGTACGGCGTGCAGAACTGGTACACCAGCCTCTGTGACCGCTCAGTCTTCTTCATGATGCCCTTCTTGTAGTACTGGCGAATGGAACGACTGAGCTTGTCATAGTTCATGGCAGGTCTGTTCTTGCGTTTGCCCCACAGGCGGGCCACACGCACAGAGTCCTCGATCTTGAAGACACCGCGCGATCGGTCCAACCAACGGATGCAGCTGCCGTACAGCTGAGGTTGAGAAAGGAGCTCCTTGAGGAACTGCCACAGGTGGATGTGAGAGTGGGAGGCAGTGCTTGGGCTACGGGTCACTGCCGCGGCGCAGCGCTCGGCGATGTCGCTGCTCGCATCACTGCCTTCGTCTGTGAAAGAAGGAATGTGGATATGAGTGTCGTGTTCAACATTGCAGCACGCTGTGCAGGTCATGTGCAAGGGATTACGCTGTATGCAGTTGGCGGAATATAGTGCGAGCGCCTGAAGTGACCTGGGTAGGGTAACGTCCTCTTTTTTATAGTCAGGGGATCGCGCGGAGTGTTGCATGACTTTAGGAAAGCATCTAGATGAAGGAATCAAACGTAAGGCTTGCTGAGGTATTCTTGCAGCTGACCCGTTCAGTAAAATTCTTATTCGTACGTTACCCTGTACTGCATATACATTAGCTTGAAAGAATGTATCTGTACAGCAACCTTAAGTCCCTCCACACTCTAAAAACTGAGGGGAGGGGGTAATGGCAGGATAGGCTGAACTTCACCGCATAGCACGCTCTGCGCCAACCATTGCCACGAATGATAGGTTGATCACATCTGATTCGAAGAGAGAGAGTAGGAAGTACGCCTATTTTGTGTCAATTTGGATACATGATAATTGACACAAAAAAGATGTACGTCTCCCTCTCTCTTCGAATCAGAAGCGATAACCCTATCATTCGTGGCAATGGTTGGCAGAGAGAGTGCTATGCGGTGAAGTTCTGTTTTTAGAGTGCACGTGATACAACAACGTGGAACGCAGGGTTACAGTGTTAGAGCTCAAGCTCACATACCACATAAAATGCACATTGTATAACAGGCATTAACACTTTGAAAAAGGAATTTAGTCTGCAATCCCACCCCCCACCCCCCCAAAAAATAGAAAACGGACCATTACATAGCGTGACAGAACAGGTTTCTACATCTTAGCCAGCAGCGACTAAGAATTACGGTGTGCATCAACGGCCGTTACGGGACTCGCAACCGCTCAAGAAAAGCGGCGCATCTTATCATAATATGAACGTTATATATATAGACGCTCGTACTATATAGCGTGCCAGCGTACGAGCTGCAGCGAACGTGTTCCCGCACACGAAACAGAGCCAGGCTGCGCGCAAGGCTTAACAGCGGCGAACACGCAAGAGTGCAGGTGCGTTCAAGGTCCACCGCCCTTGCTCGTCGGTGCATGCAGCTACGATGATCTTTGACGCAGCCACCTTAGGGCTAGCAAATCACGGTCAGTGAAAGCGAAGGCAGCGGAAATATCTCGTGGCGGCCACTCCCACGGTGTCTGAAAGACACCCATGAGGCCATGATGGGTCGGTCAATACTATCTCCCTTGTCGTGGACTGGAAGTTTCCATGGGAATGTCACTGACGCGGAGTTCCTCTTTGAACCATTTACAAACTTTAAGAATTACATTTCGTAAGAATGCATTCGAATCTCGAAGCTCTAGTATTCTATTACATGATTTAATCTCCGGAATGAGCGGTAGATCTCACAATGGCTGAGAACGGCTGAGTTTTGCTCTTTGCCTGCACGCGTTTTACTTTTGTGCGTATTTAGTTGTATATCACATATTTTACAGAAATCACAGTCGGAACTAAGACTTACGGCTATATTGTGTGAGGAGCAATTACTTGCAGCCGCTATACTTTTTAAGACCAATCGAAAGTAAAATATCTTGACTTGAGCCGACAAAGGCTCTGCCAGTGTGATCAAGCAACGAGCCAGCATACTGCCAATTTCCTCTCGTCCACCAAGAAAGAAAGTTTTACAAACTATCTCGAACGCGAGCAAAGCCAAAACAAAACAACATACTCGCTTTCTTTTTCCTCAAGGGCTCCAGACAGTGTCGACCGCACAGGTGCAGCGTGCAGACGATCAATTTGGACGAAACAAAGAAAGAAAGAAAGCGATGCCCTTACAAGGTATCTTGGCGAAGGATCGACTCGAAAAGCCATTTTCTTTTTCTAACCCCCTCACTCTCAGTGATCTAGCGAACGATGCTACCACCATCCATCCACCACGCCCAACGAAGCCCAGAAAATTTCAGAGTGGGGAGAAACAAAAAAAAAAAAAAGTCTAGCCGACAAACAACAGAAAAGCTACGGAGCCGACGCCCATGATGCTATAAAGATTCCGAGCTGGGCGAAACGCCTGAGGACCGGTCGCATTCCATAGCGGGGGTCCTTCTACCTCGCCCCCCCCCCCCTTCCAGGTTTCGCTGCGTAAAGCGGGTAATACTAAGGTTCATCCCGTCTACGGTTGTTGGTAGAATGGGCGGGAACCTGCAGAACAGGTTGTTGCCAGGCTTCCCCTTTGGAGGTAGGAACAGGCTTCCTGAGAAGCTCCAAATCGCACCAGAGTTTGTTGCTTTTGTGTTTGGCTCCTATCAACCTCCTCTCTTTTTTTGAAGCCCTGTTATGAAAGTTCATCGATGGCTCTTTGAAGCTGAACCGAGAGACAGGTAGCCAAGCGAGCGCGAACGGAGAATGCGTATAATTTGGAAGACGGAGGCCCTCCTCTGGGGATACACCGAGGGGGGTTGAAGAAATTAACTTTTTCCTTCTTCCCCCCAGGGTAAGGTGATTGGTTTGGCGGTACCATCCGTAAGAAAGAAAAAAAATACCTTCGAAATTGTTGCGCTGCATTCTTGTTTGAGAAGCGATTGGCAGAAAATGACCGTGAAGAAAAGGCGCTTGACCGTCTCGAGCTCTTCCACGTAACTCTAGCACAAAAAGGGTGCGAGTTGACACAAAACTTACCATCACTGTGAATCCCTTCACTGTGACCGTCGCTTAGATTAAGTGGCAGGGTATGAGCAGGTGCCTCCTGCATTCCTCCGGAGATGGTCTGACCCAGGAGACCAGCCAAGTCGAAGACACTGTCTTCGGGGCAGAACTGTTGCGGACTTCTCTGAGGAGAGCTCCCTGATGGCGTCATGTGGGCTGCTGCAATGACAGAAAGAGGCCACGTGTAACCGTTGTCGAAGGATATCCTGAGACTGAGAGTGAGCGAAAGATACTTCGGCGTACCTGACTTCCAGATTTCCAGTTGCGCGTAAAGAACATCACCGGACATGGGTGACCTCATGCGAAAGTCGTCTTCCGACAGCGTGCAAAGACCTGCACCGTCCATGTTGAAGTAGTCCGGCCGGATGGCGGGATAGCCAAACTGCTGTTGCGTCCACACCAACCAGGACTGGACGTTGGAAGTTGTCCATTGGTAGGGGTCTGCGAAAGAACGAACACGTGACATTTTACGTCGTGTCTTCAATGTAAAGTTTTTCGCAGAGACTTCAGTCCTGCATACGTCATTTCAAAGCGTCTAAATCATAAAGTTTGAAACCACGCGTCTCTTCTCGGCCTCAAAAGTGTGCAACATGTGCTTCAGCCTATTTCCGTCAGTGTCAAGGGTCATCCACTTTATGTTCCCTCCTACGTTAACGCCCTGAAGCTTGTTTCTGGCGATGGGAGGCCGACCTAAATTCTTGGCCCGATCATGAGCTCGCTCCAACCCAGTTTTGCACAATCTTCCTCGAACGGCTGCTTTGGCCAAATTTTACGCCCTATCGCGAAGTTTGCATCTGAACTAGCCGGCTCAGCGTGCAGAGCTAGGTCAGCATCTCCGTATTTCTCTTTTTCCAACCAAATCAGACTTTTACAGCACCAACGAGTATTTACTCTTCTGTATTTTGGGCGTTCATTCTACAGTGAACGGGTTGGACAATACAATGTGTTTGCAGCGACACGCAGAAAGGAAATGAATGGAAATAGAAGGAGAGGGCAGGGGGTTTTCGAGAAGGTCGTTGATTGATGCATGCTTGTTCTTTTATAAATGCATATATATTCTCGTTTGAGAAAGACCGAACTGCTGAGCCAAATGACTACCACTATGAGAATGGCCATATTACACACCAGCATGTTCGTGTGCAATGCAATGTGCATTGTGGCCGAAGCACAGTATGTTGACCAATCTAACAATAGCTGTATTGTTATAATTAATAATTAGTGAGGCCTATGCTGAAGAAAAAAAAAGTTTGCTACTTCAATTATGAGCACCTGTTCTCGTACTTTTTCTCTCTTTTCTTCTCCTTTTTTTTTTTCTATTCTTCCTCACATATGGTCAGGCGCAATGTTATGCCCTATTTCTGTGTAAGTAGAGTTATGAATTCCAATATTCACGGGCTTTGAACGTTGGGCACTGGGCGGTAACGTCCCTCCCCGACAGCAAGTTAGTACTTCCAATCTTATCGCCAATATTGGTGAAGCGAACCGAGCTCTCAGGTGTTCGTGTTGTCCTACAAGGAACGATAAGCCATCTGGCTGAATTTATTCTCGCGGGTAATCAGTCCTGCGGGAAGCAGCGGTCCCATCAAAAGCTAAACAAACACTAGACCACGACATCTCATTGAGCCAGCCAGCCCCCACGCGCGACGGAGGAAAAGGGGAAAAATTCTCTCTCTCTCGCTGTGTGGGCACCATGCCTTCCGCGCAGTGCACTTCAGTTAAACCTGGCAACGACATGATGGTTTTAGAAATTCGATTTTTTTTATGCTTCGTACTACAATAAAGCCTGAGCTTATCTTCCAGCTAGCCGGCATTTATACCATTTCATCAGAATTAAGAAGACCCTTTGTTTTGATTTCGGTAGCGTGATATAGTGTTGTTTGAAGTTCTCCGCAGAAATCTCAACGTGGTAGCAGTTTGTGAGCAAGCGAAGAAGAACAGGTGTCATCGGTATTGCTTGACGCTAATATACATGGTTGTCAATACTGCTATGTGCAAGTCAATGTTTGATAGAAAATATAGCCACGGGATATGTCCCATATGAACGAACTGCCTGACATATTTTTCTAAAATTTGATGTTTCCGCACCTGTCGAAACACGCCCGGGCAGTATGTCTTACTACTGGCGGTGTGGGCGATATATGATGTGATGTGATGTGAATAAAGAAAAAAATGGGGATGAGAGTTTCGACGAAGTCAAACTGGCGATATAATTAGAGAAAAATCCGCACATTTAATGTAAATTTCGTTCACTTATTCATCAGTATACTGGTTTCTAGGTTAGCGTTTTTCGTTTTCTTTTTATTATTTTTATTACGTAATGAATATTACAGGGTACAGTCGCAAACACCCACTGAGTGATGCTGGATAGCACGTTTGTATCATGTTCTCATGGTGGCCGCACAGTGATTTTAATTATTGTTCTTATCCAGGGCCCACGCGTCGAACATTTAATTCTTTTTCTTTAAAAATTTTCCTGTGGGACTTGATCCGCAATCTGCTCAAGCTTATTAGCGCCACCAAACAGGAGGAAATGTGCGAATAAATCAACTTTTTAAACTATTTGCAGAGCAGTGCATCGAGCAGCGCTTGCTGCAATATTGTTACGCGATACGCCTTGCACGTACACCCACATTATGCATATTAATACTGGGTGCTACGAAAAGGAACTGACATATAATATCATCACTAAAGAGCTGAGTGGAAAGAGGTATGGTTGATTATGAAATAATAAGTATATAAGTGCCTGTGACTCATCAACTCCTTTACCTTTCAATAGAATCTTCACAACTGAATTTCGACCATGGGTGATTCTAAAAGAAGCAACCCTTTTCGTGGATAGCTGGAAAACAGACGCGCATAGCTTTGCGCAATTCCTGCCTTCGGTGTTTGCCACTTAGCAGATCTTAACCAGCGTGAGACTGATGAATCACCATGTCCCGTCTGAATTGCTTCGCCGCCCAAAGGTCAAGAGTTGATAATCGTACTTTGGTCATTTCTTGCGCGGCTGTAAACGTTTTGCGTCAGGGATTGCCTCCTGATAGCGGGCAGTAAAAAAAAAAGACCGAGCAAAGGGCAATTCGGCTGGACTTCGGTCACGTGCTCAAGGGTTTGCGGCCGATACGACTGACCATAGGCAGCGCGTTTCCAACCCATTCATAATCTTGCGTTTCGCCGAACATCCAGTTTGCCATGATGGTCGGTTAACGAGTCCTGCAGCTAGTACTGACATTATCGTATACACACAAAGAGAAAGAGAGAAAGAATTTATGTAGTCTCACAGGGGGTCTGCTACCGTTTTCGAGTATGTTACTCTGGACAACCTTTACAGAAAACGTCCAGGCATGCACAACTGGTTCCACCGTTTGATCCCGGACTACCTTCCAGCCGACCGCCATACGTGCCACGTGCTTAGTGGTACACGGCCCAAAGTACTTCAACCGTTACCGGTAGCCTGAACGGCATGAGCTTGTGCCCCCAACCATACACTCGTAGTTATTCGACAAGAACCTGAAGATCTCGTTAACTGAACACTGTCAAACATGATTACGCTTTTAGTAGTATACTCCGTACAGTCCAACTCCTGCATAGCGCACGAGCTGCGCAAGAAGATAACCCTCGCTAACTAGATGCAGCTAACCCTCATGCATCCCGACGGCCATGGCGACGTATCGAACACTGAATAGAAACTTACTCGGTGAGATGTTGAGAATCTGGCATGCAACTTCAATGTCCTTGGCCGCTTGCTGCATAGCCAACAGTCTAAGCTGATCCAACTTATCCGCCGACAACGACGCACAACAATCCACAGCCATACTAGGAGCACAGTCTTCCGTTTTCACAGTCACTCTCTGGTAAGCCGGCGGAGGTCCCTGGGGCCGAACTTTATCGACGGCGGGGATCGCGGTCTTAGTTCCTTGACACCGCACATCGTCGTACATCGTCGGGCTCGACGGCTGCTGGGCATTCTGTATCCCAGACAACGCCGAGGATCTGGGAGATGCCTGTTGCATCGGTGGTGCAGGTGGAGCTCCCGGAGGGGACTGCGGGTTCACGTTACATCCACCGCGCGAGAAAGACTGGTTCTGTTGGGGTGGGCTGCAGTTCTTGGTTATGTTCACCAGTTCTTCCAGGACAGCGGGATAGTCCAACATGCTATTGGAAAGCATGCAGGATGACTGTGGCGAAGAAGGGGCAGATTGGGGTTCTTGTTTGATCTTCGGACCATCCTCGAACCAGACGCCCAAGTCTTGCATTCCCCAATTTTCCATGGGTGACGGGCTCGCCACTCCGCTAGAGTGACTGGGGCTTGGCACTAGTTGATGCCGGTGCTGCAATAAAGGAGGTACATCATGAAGCACCTCTTCGTAGCCAGTGCCCTGCCCACGAAGCAGGACTGCCTTTCCCCCACTAGAACATAGTGCCTTATCGAGAGGCAGTTTGTTTATCCTCACTCTGAACTTTGCTGCGCAAACAACTCGACAACGCTTACGCAATATCGGACGTCATCGTCGCATCGTCGATTCATCAGCTGAACATAAAGACGGGCACACTTGAAAGCTTCCTTTTCTCTATACCTGCCGCTATATGGGGCCCCTTGTCTCCCTTTTGTTTAACGCATGCGGCACTAAAATAGACGGTAGAACCTGGCCAAGGAATACATAAGCGCGTAATTATTATGCAAGGCGTTGTCTCCGCATATTATTCCGGGAAGAAAAGATGCAGCTCTGGTATTTATATATACTGTATACGGAGCGCGTCTCTCTCGAAGGGGCGGGCACCTGAAACGAATCCAGCTTTTGGGGCCCAGTCTCTTTCGGAAGCCACTCCGAAACATCCTCTCCCTCTCGCTTCTTTTTTTTTTTTTTTTTTTCGGTCTCACTGAAACCGGCTTCTCGGTGTGATCGTCCCGTGGAGCAGTCATTCCAGGCTACGAGCCTCAACATTTCAAAGGGGAGGGAGCCGACTCTTCTTCTTTTTTTTTTTCTTATGTATTTCATGCGTGCTTGTATACATACCACCTGCTTTGTTTCATGAAAGTTTCGCCCAGTAATATTCGGTTGTGATCACCTGGTTTTTCTATATGTAAGAAGGTGAAGTAGGAGAACCAGTGCTTCGTAGTTTGAAAAAAATACGGGAACGACTTTGAAACGGGTATACCGAGTAGTCTCAATCTCTATTACCATTTGATTAGGTGCCCACGATCGAGTACCCACTTCATCAAGTATCCGCGATCATGATCAGTCAGTAGAACGAAGATAACCCATCCATCGCTTACAAAGTGCACAGGCACGACTCGCTAGAATGATTCAGAGCCAACAAGTTGCTCCTGGGAGAACTCCCGACAAATCTTACACACCTGTTAATGCAGCAGACACACATGGCTTTCGCGCGAATCAGCTAATTAATAAATCGATCATAAACAGCCTGGCAGTTACAAAATGGGAACAGGTACTCACAGAGTCCACGCTTGTGTACGGTGGGGAGACGTTCGACTTTAACATGTCTTCTCACACAGACATCACGCACACAACTTGTGACGCGGTGAGGGAAGGCGGAGTATTTAAGCAAGGGCGCCAGTCACGTGACACGCGGGCGTGACGTCCGCGTTACGTAGCAGACGCTCGGCGGAGGAGAGCGCCTGCCCGCCCCGCCTCGGATAATAATACAACTGACGTCGCTGGCAAACGTCGTCATCTCGCGCGGCGCGTTCTATCCCAGAGTATACCGCATGGGGGACTTTGGGGGCTTCGGTAGCCCCCCCCCCCTCCCCGCGCGAAATGACCGTGTGGCGCCATTTCTTCACCGTCGTCTCAGGTGAATTTGTCGAGACGGTGAAGCGCGAGACAGGTCGGACAACCGCTGTCTAGATATCACCCAGCGATCACTACGTCGACAATAACATTGATCGACCAGGTTTCTTTGTTCGCTTGCTTTTGTTTGTTTGTTTGTTTTTGTCGGGCCTACACGGTTACATGGTGGTACGGTGGTACACGATTATGGCGAAGCTGTGACGCACAATTATCGGTACATGTATACTGTTACCTGTCCGAAAATAGCACTCTTTGATGTGAACTATTGGTGTCAATTCAGAAAGTTTTCCGCGAGCAGTAATACCTTGATTCGTGTATTGATGCTTATTCGTGTATTGATGCTTATTCGTGTATTGATGCTTGATGCTTATCGTGATATCGGCTCGCGATATATGGCATGCTGGTTCAGTGGTTAGCGTGCTGGCCACGTCACGTCGAGACTGTGGGGGGTACCCGGGTTCGAATCCCGGTGCTGGCTGTGGTCTCTTGTGGGTTTTCTTCAGACGTTTGTCGGTACAGTTCCCTTCGAAGTCGGCCCAGGACGCACATTCCCCCAGGGCGTCAGTCGTGACGTTGCCCACCTCTATGAGGTTGTGAACGCCGAGCCATTTCACCATTCACTACCATAGCATACCAGGTTGTGAAAGCGCGCGAATGCATTTCTGCTGTAGGTAGGTGCATTTCTTCTTGTTTTTTTTTTTTCTTCTGTCGTTAGTCTGTCCTACCGGGAAGAGTTTCCATACTTTCAGTATCATGTCGGCGGACCGACTCATACGAAGGTGGAGAGTTTACCAGGACATACCTCGTCGGAACCAACACTGAGAAGTTGAGAGAGATTATGGCTTTTAAAGGGGCCGTAAACAGGTACAAAAGGTGCACATTTCTTTGTGTTATATTATTGAAACTTATGCAGTGAAAACTCCTTGCAATTACTAACGCTCAAAAACAAAAAGCGCTTGCATACGGATGAAATATTCACTGCACTATTTCGCATTTTAGCTCCGCCCCACGCTCTAACTTTACGTCATTTTGACGTAGCGCTTTCCTCACCAATTACGATCGAGTGTTCCACGTATGATTTTATTTCAAATGCGGAATTGGACTAGATGAACGTGAATCCTCTTCTATTCAAAATCTAAACAGTTACAGCCTCAAAGTGAAAAAGAAATGCGTTTAATTTAGGTATCATACGCACACTACGTTTTCTGGGCAGTAGCACGCAGCACACCACGAGCGCGAATGAATATCCGGGACTACAGTTCCGGAATCTTAGGTAGGTGCGCGATGGAACATCTTCGTCATCTTCGAATGGTCCCGACAACTGGGCTGCCGTACTTTGGTTTGAGTCACGCGGCATCGCGTCACCAGCTCGTGTGGTACAGTGGATAGCGTGCTGGCCATGTCACGCCGTGACTGGGAGGAACCCGGGTTCGAATCGCGTCATGTGATAGCAGCCCAACTGTTGACGTTTGCGCCAACCGGAGATGTTGAAGATGTCATGACGTTAAATTTCAAAACCACGGGGAGCAAAACGTCGTTTCACACAAACAAACTGAGCGCTCCGACTCACAGCTGATAACGAAGTATGTTTATTGGCTGGTAAAATGAAAAGTCATATGCGCAGCTCGGCCCCCCGATTGGACGGCAAAACGCTGCGTAGGCATGTGACGTATGCGTGGTGGAGAGAGGCTCGCTGGTTACTCATCTTTGAAAGCAGTTATATGGGTCAATGAGCTGGCACGAGCCGAGCGAAATGTATATTTGGGTATTATGATCTGCGTTCTTTCATGGGGTATCATTATTTCAGAAATGTTTGGTGGCCTGTTTACGGCCCCTTTAAGGAAAGTGTTATTAGACAGTTATATAGTTATGAGTGTGTTATTAGAGAAGAAGAAAGCATGCGCTTAATTAATTTTTTTAACATTTTTTTTCTTTTTCATTCGTGTATTTGTGCGGGAACGTGTATTCTTTTTGGGAGAGAAAAACGTCCCTGTGTGGATGACAGAAGGACCAAAATTATCTCTACTTTTTTTGTTTTGTTTGTTGCTTCGTCTTTTTGGCCATAGAAGTAGAAAACATCCCCTTGGACCTCTGCTGGCGGTTACCTTATGGGCAGATTACAAAGTTAGAGGTCAAGCCTCAAAGCCTATGTCAGAAGCGTCCGTTATTAAAAAGCCTCTCCTCCATTTAGTACAGAGGTCTTCGTTGGACACGAAAGGTCACCTGTTCCGCTGAAGGCCTAGCAGTCGGAGGTTCTGAAAACATAACCGCTTTATTCTCAGATACGGTGAAATGTGCCATTCGATTATTCCGTATACGATCTCTATGTTCGGAAGCGTAATAACAATAAAGGACAAGGGACAGCAAAGATGTGTGGATTGGTCCAAGAAACCCCTAGAACGTACGTCACCTCCGGTTCGTAAAGAAATCACGTGTTTTCAGCATCTGGCGGGTTTCCGTGAAGAGCAGTACTAATAAATTTATTATTACTTTCTTCTTTTTTTAATTCTTTTTATTTATTATTTATTTATTTATTTATTTATTGCTAAGGTGGTAATTAACAACTGCTAAGCCCGAGAAATGATCCACCACCGAACGAAGACAAATATAAATATTGCAAGCAAGAGACACGAAAAGGAAGATGACATTATGAACAGAATACCTTAGGACTTTGTGGAAAATGAAACACGTAAAACTGCATGCATAGCTAGAACAGTAATAATTGTGTTGGAAAATTTATCATATCGAGAAAATATGTCTACATAATGGTTCCCACAAAGACTATAGTTACTCGTAGGCGATTTATCGGGCGTATCTTCCATATATGCTGTCTACATAAAAGACAGAGTGAAATCTTAGTGAACGGGAGCTAACGTACATGGAACAAGTCTCACGGCTGACCTCTCTTTACTCTTTCTTATAAAGAAGCAGAAGAAGAAATTCTCGAATAGTTATAAATCCGAACAGATAGATCTATTCAAGAATGCCACGCATCCATTTATGCGCAGAAAGAAAATCTCTAAAGATCTGATGCAACTTCCGTTTAGCAGTATACTGTTAATTGATTGAAGTAATCAAATAGCCTTCTATATCAAGTTCGTACATAGCCCTTAACAAACCTTTATGTCGTCCGCTGTAACACGCGGGTACGTTCACCCCGCTTACAAGATACGTGCAAACGGCCCCGTACAGACAACCCCCTCATTCTTACGAATCTTACAGTCATCACTGCACAGGTACATCGCCCGATTGCAGCACGCCGTGAAAGAATCCAGGCGTATATACATGCTCCGCAATAATGTCGCTTTACGAGTTTCTTCGCTAATCAGGAAGACCTCCAGACAGTTGTCAACAGAGAATCTTATGTCGTGGCATGTGATTCGACGTACATACACTTACGCATTAGGTTATATTGCTGCTTTCTCGAGATAAGCCGTGTATTGCCGTACATACAGCTTTGCTGTAACAGTGAAAGTCCAGTACGCGCTCGTTTACTCCAGCAGTTAGTATCAGAATGTTTACAGAGCGCGTCGTAAAACACAGGAAGAGGTGTTCTTTCGGCTATGTAGAACGTACGTATGAGCACGCTCTTAGGCAAAATACTGCGTCATTGACTGAAAGTGATACGGCGTGATGGCCCACGACTTTATCGAGTCACGTGCGCTGTATTTGTGTGGGGTGAGACGTTTTCAGCGTTATTCTGATTGACAGAATTGACATCTGTGCGCATTGGAGGAAACGTGAGAACCTGGACGTAATGAATCCACAGACGGACCACCTTGGTACTGCTCACAATCACAGACTTTCATTTCGTGATGTGAAACCCCGAATAACACTTTATCCTTTATTTCAGCTTTTTTTTTTTTTTTGTATACAAAAAAAATATTGGAACAAGGACAAAAAGCAACTACATAGCAGTTTGACGAGGTTCTTGCCCTTTGGCTTTGACAGTGGATAGCTACGTCCATACAAAACAATTGTAGTTAACCTACTGCTATAAACACACACCTATTGCGCGCGTGTGTATACATATACACATAGACGTAGCTACTATAAATTCTACCACTATAAAAATATGCAGGTGTCTTAATTGGTAATAGAAATTTGATGCTTCGTTCTTTTTTTCTTTCTTTCTTTTTTTTTTTTTTTTTTTGTATTGTGCTAAATATAGGGTAGGCGTTCTAGGACAATCGTTGGCGGTTATCTTTGAGGAAACCCTTTTTGTTTTGCCGTTATTATTTTATTCAGAGCCATTCATGTTCTGTGATTACTTTTTGCTTATTTCTTTTCATTGTGCCAGTGGCGGTTATACAATTTCACCGTAAAACACTCTGGCAACTGCGCGGTGGTTACAAGTGACAGGTCACGTGGGCGTATAAGCTGGTAAGGACGCACATACACTATACCTACACGGCTGTCGACGTTGCTACCGTTCTCATAAAAATAATATTTCATTGCAGAAATTGCTCCTTAGGCTTTCGAAGTGTGTTCTTCTCGTTTTACTTGTTGAATAATGCGATTAAGTGTAACATTTATTATGTCGTTGTGGCTGCACGACGGTGCATGTGTTCCACAGTGTGGGAGAACAAAGTAGCAAACTTCTGGTCGTTCTTGGTGTGATTGGTGCGCACTTTGATGGTCACATCAAAGCACAAAATATCATTGATTTGTAGTCTTATCTCGCACAATCACGTTTTCTTTTCTTCTTTTTTCTTTATATATAGGAGAACTCACGCGTCAAGCAGAGTTGAGGCGAGGTCAATGGCAGCTGCTTAGGACGATCGTCCCCAGGTTTATAGAGCAAAACAGCTAGACCATGTTAACCTTACACGCGTTCTCGCACCACTTTCCTCGCGACACAATACCAATGTTGCACGTGGCATATCAAGGCAAACTTTTATCTTCACTTCGCGTGCGTGCCATCTTGGGTTCTTTTTTTCTTTGTTTTTTTTTTCTTTTCTTTCTTTCTTTTTTTTTTTTTTTTGAAGAAGCTCCAAGCACGCTGACATGTCGCTCTGCATTTGCACGAAAGTGAGACCGCCGAAATCAAAAGTTTCAGCTTTGATGCAGCTTGCCGGAGAAAAGAGGAGAGACAAAGCAAACTTTCAGGATTTTGAAGACGATGAAAGCATGATCAGCCGAGCGGTCCTCCACTCACCCATTGTTGCCGACCCGCACCATTGTTGCCGAACTGGAGACGCGTGCTGGATGCGCCCCTACACGAGACTATACCTATACCGTTAACAGTGGCTACAAAACAAAATTTACGCGCCACTCGTTGTGGGGGACTTTTCAAAAAGGTTTACGAGACGTGTTTTCTGCCTCGTTTTCTTTCAAAACGATGAATGCCAGGTAAGATAGGAGTATATTTACGCTGCGTTTCAAATGTCAAGAGCGAGAGCCAAGCCTTGCACGACAAAGTTACGGTCTTGATTTCATCCTTTTGTTCCCGTGTTTCAAAACTTACGAGCGTGAACCGTTATGAGTTCGCCATTGGAGAGGGTGCTTCGTTTCTTGTTGAGATTACGCTCTGGTGAGTGCTTTAGTAGGAACTTAATTGATGTCGTGTTCACCTTACTTCGTGAAAAGAAGATGATTAGTAACTTGGAAAGTTGTTCAGAAGGAGCTCTTTCCTACAAGGCCCTTACGTAGTACACTCTAAGAAAAAAGGAGTACTTTTACTCCTTTTGGGGACTAAACGCATTGCCACAAAAAATAGTCCCTTTCGTGAGCAAATGCACGGGAGTAAATGAATGTCACAGAGTGGAGACTGCATTTCACGCGCTGTTGTATGAGTCCCAGGTACATAATTCGTGCGCACGCATGAAAATACTTTGAAGCAAACCGTCAACCGTGATATATCGAGTCATATAAAATCTTGCGCCAAACATGGGGCACAATTTGCGAAGAAAGATACGCTAACTGTTTCCTACTCTGTGTGGCTGGAAAGTTGCTACGTTGTCTGAGTTATACAGCCTTATGTCGTTCAAGTTGACCAAGGGCACATATTTACGTAGACTGTTGCATTCAGGAGACAATTCGCGAAGTTTGGTGGCAATTTGCAGTCCTGGGGAGTAAATGTCGGGGCTAAATGTCGGGTTAGGGTACTAAAATGGGAAATAATTGCAGACTAGGGGAGTAGAAGCTGCAATTACTCCCCGTTTTACTCCTTTTTCTTTTTTTTTTTTTTAGGGGGTACGTACAAGGCTAAGAGAGCCACCTTTTCAGAACCGAGCTACTTACGGGTTCATAATTCAGTATATCGTGAGGAATATGCTATAATGTGTTGTGCGAAGCATTAACCAGCGCTCGGCGCGGCACTATTGCAGGAACCGCGCCTCATTTGACGTTAAATATCCCAAGGAAAGCGTATCTTCTTTCGGATCGCACTTGCGTTTTCCCATCGAGCGACAAAAAAGAAAAGAAAAGAAAAAAGTCTATGGAACAACAGTAACATCCCAGTCATCATCGCCAAAATAAGGTTTGTGGTTGTTATTCGTGCAATCGTCTTATTTTGTGGCCTTATTGTGGCGTGACATTTTACAAGGGAACTCGGTGTAATCTGACAGAAGCACTTCTTGGTAAATGTCAGCACAACGTAGCGCTCACAAGCGATAAGACACGACAAGGTATGATAACAGTGGTTATTTTATGCGTTAGCGACAAAAACATATTTAAGAATGTCTGACGCAATTCTTCGAATTATTTCGGAGCGAAGTTACGCTGCGAATTGCGATCTATTCTTTGAGCGTAATTTGCGGCGGAGTCGTGGATCACAATGTTTCACAGGCTCGTCTCTGAGGATGGTCAAAACGAGGGGGAGAAAATTTGACGGAAGACGAAACCGACCGGAAGCAACATTGTGCAGTAAACATAAAGAGTGGAAGATTCATGAATGACCAGCTTACGCACGTCGTAGTATTTCCTCCGGCTGACGCAAGAGGAAAAGTGTTGTTGGCCGAATGAATACTCAAGAGTTCTTGCGGGAAAGAAGCACCAAAATTAGCCATCACCGTGAAGTGTGCCCTTCCGAGAAAATACGCAAGATACGCAAGTGGCGGGAGAAAGAGAATGTCCAGTTTTCCTCTTTGTATTGTAAGCGGCCGGCAACTGGTACGAGGCATAAGGAGGTCGCGTGGGATTACCCACGCCTCGGTAAAGCGCTAATCTTATGTGGCTTAGTCATATCCACTAAGGTATCGAGGAACCTGGAGCACGGGGTTGTCAACCTCAAGTTCAGTTGATGTTTTGTCTCGAGCGTGTTGTTGCTGGCCACGTCGCAACGACAACATGAAGCTGGGAAATGTAGCGTTCTCCTGGTGGCTCTAGGAAATGCTATGTGACGTTTTTGACGACGTCATCGATGTATCTTTAGACACTTGAGAAAGGGGTATATTTGTCAGGGGCGAAAAAACGAGAGTTTTAAAAATTCAGGGAAGGTGTCCGACTCATTGTTCTACACACATATGCGGGGCTACGGAGTAACGCCGCGGTGTCGCATTTCTCCGTTGGGGCGACACCCTAGCGGACATCACACACATTACTGGGACAGGATAGAATAGCCGGTAACCCGTTTCTTATTCGATCTCTTCCCGATATCTAGCAGGGGGCCGCTCCGATGAACAAATACGCCAGTGCGGTGTTCCCTAATATTTTATCCCAACCTGTACTACACGTCACTAAAGCAGGCCGGATCAACAAACTACAAACAACAAAAAATGCAGCATTCTCTGCAATACACATCGTGTTGCTCTGTGGCTTTAAATTCACTCACATTGCCGCTTCTAAAAATTATTTTGCGAGAGAACCATCTATCCAGCTTTGACCCTGCATCAGTGCAGGGCACTAACTGGTTGCTGTACTTTGTACCTCGCAACGTATTTCCCTCTCACACTACGCAGTGTTACCAAGCAGTGTTCTTTCCGTGTACTGGTATGCTGCCCCAGCCGTTTTATAATGAAGTGGGAGATTCAAAGGTGTAAGAAAAATACATATTGATACTGTGTGTGGCGCGTGGGTCCTGGCGCTTTTGCAAAGCCAAAATTGTATGTACTGCTGGAAGTGTTGTTCTATAGCCACCACTCATCGCATCCATAACCATCATTATCTGTGCCTACGTCGTATAGTTTATCATGATCATTAGTCATGAAGCACAGTTCATATACGTTCAGTCGAAGAGGCATACGTAACGACTTGGGAATCTTCAAGCTGCTTTGCGTATGGATGGTATGTCCAACCGTTCTCGAGTTACAGACACATCTTTTTATTTTCTGCACGTCCGTGACGATTAGTCTAAATCGATACCTGAATGCACGTGTTCCACCACAGTTAAGGAAGATAGATGCCATAGAAGAAGCACGCTACGTAAAGAAGAACAAAAAAAGAGGTCTGTTCAAAACCGTGTCCTGTGTGGACCTTGTCTCTTCCATTGCCATCTTTTGAAAACTCGCCAAGAGTAACTCCGAAACTGAAATGCCTGAATTGGATAAGCGACTCCCCCATCCCGAAGACACCCGTTACAGAGTTTTCTCCCATGATCCCAGTTTCTTTCTGTCAGATGGTCACTTCGTCTTTCTTTTGTCTGATTCTTCACACTTCGATGCATGCAAAATATGGATGCGCAAGTGGCAATCATTCAGCGGATACGCGTTTCTGTGGACCTCTTTGCCTCGCCTTCTTCAGCAAACAATGCATCCGAATCACCGCGCACCACACTACTACGGTTCACTGCCAGCCGTCCTCTCAGTAGACCCCAATTTCGAGAGTCCCTCAGTGGTGACGAGAACCTGCGAAACCACGCCTGAGAGAAACTCAAGTTCACAAACGAAGCCCAGCAGCACAGGAAGATTGACGTCCATCCCTTCAGCCGAAACCCCCCCACGACATCCGGTCGACGTTCCACTCAAACGACGCCGCTGACGGGGTGCCAACGTCCAAGCCAGGGGCTCGTCCCGCCCCCCGCAGGTGTTTGGCAGGAGGCTTGCCGTTTCGGCCCCAAAATGTGTCTCCCTTCCAAAAGCGTTTGACAGGACGGACACGACCGGGGGAAGGAGGGAGCGCCCCCGTCAACGCGACCGCGGCCCTGGCGGACGGCGCCGCAACTAGTCCAGTCGAACATGGCGTTCACGTCGTCTGCCAGCAAGACGACGTCCCGTGCATCGCGAAACAATGGACACCCCGATCCCGACGTTGTGGACGACAGGTAAGCGATTTTGAATGAGACGGGAAACAGTAATGCTTGCGTGTTCGACGTGAAGCAAAGCGAGCATGCTTGCGAGGTGAGCCTGTTGAAGGACAGACGACGCGGTCGCCTGCGAAAAAAGCAGGAGGACGCCATGGCGGTCGCGAGGGCGGGTGGGTTTGCGTCGCCGGCTGTAGCTTCCCGGAGACGTGAGGGCCTCCGGGTGGAGAGAGCGGGAGAGGGCGCTGCGCGCGGGTCGATGGAGCCGCTCCAAAGCAGGCGACTTGGACGACCGCGTCGTCGTCTGCAAACTTTTATGTTTGGGGAAGAGAACTTGAGCGCGATATTTGTGAAGCACACGCTGTAAGATGTTCAGCGCGCGAGATGCGACGGTGGCGGGCCATTGCTGCCAATGTGACCGGAGTGCGGAAAGGGAAAGCAACGATTCTCTCGTTTCATAAAAGGCGGATTGGGGAAGTGGGACAAAAAGGGAGGAGGAGAAGGCGCGTCGTCGGGTTTCGGGGAAATGAAAGGAGGAAAAAGAGGGAGTGGATGGCGCGTGTTTTGCACATCGTCGTTCAAAATATGTGCGCTGCTTTCTGCTCATTCTGTTGATGAATTTCCCGGGGGGGGGGGATATGTTTAATTGTGAAAAAAAAAAAAAGGGAAGGTTAGCCATAGGTTAGGTTAGGTGAATTTCTCGGGCTGCACGTTGCCCTCAAGGAGTTTGCAACATGGAAACCCAATATCAGGCACAACTGCGACTTGATGTTTAGGAAAGGAGCCTCCACCTGCATATTGCTTGCGTTTGTTACACTTATTTCACATGTATTGTATTCTGAATCATTCACTTTGCATTGTTCGCGTACGTCCCATATTAATTGATAAGTTGTCACATGTCTTGTGAAACAGCCTCAATGGTGACTAGACTATAGGTGCCAGCGTCAAGAAAGTAGGTATGTTCCAGTGACCGTAAGGTGATCACTTTCTGGCAGGGCTCCCTCTGAACCCTATAGGACAAGCGATTCTTTGTAAAATAATAATAATAATAATAATAATAATAAAGTGATGCACTTGAATCACAATTTTTAGTCTCTAACAGGAAGGGGGTTACACGTGTTCGCACTCGAGAGTTTCAAGCTGGTTGCTGTTCTCAACTTCGCTTCGACATGATGAGCATGATTTCGAGTGTACCTTCGATATTTAACGAGGTAGCCACGGACGGGAAACTTGATCTTCACGTATGACGTAAAGACATGGCGTAGCCGATAAATTAATATTGTGTGACTTGCAGATCCTCGTCTCCAGAACCAGCACACTTCATGCCAACACTGAAGCCAGAGAAGAACAACAGGGAATCGAGAAGGGCTGGTAGGACGAGTGCGATAGACGTTGATGCCAGGTACGCTACTACAAGAACGTATGTCCCTTTTTCCTGCACTAGCCTTTGTGGCTGTTATGATTTTTGAAGTATGAAATGACTACCTCCGTTGCTTGATTCCACAATACGCAGTGGATATGTATATGACGTTTTCCGAAAGCGCTTTCAACGCCACCTTGAGATACAGAAGGGCTAAATGCCTCATCCTACTCCTTCGCCATGCACGTGGATACATTAAAGTCGGGAAGTCGTCTTCCTCAGCTAATCGCCACTGACCATTTCAAACACAGGCTTCCTGTGGCTGCTATTGGCTTCCCGTGCGGCTGATGGCAGCTCGCCACCATGGCTACGGCCGCGGATAGCCCGGTTGTGATTGGCGGACTCTTAGTGACTACGTCACAATCAGGCTTTTCCGTCTGGGTAACCCCGTTCCCCAGAGTAACGTTTACAAAAATTGAAAAGAAAAAAAAGAAAGAAAAAAACGTATTGTGTCGCGTTTTAGTGAAAATGGTTTCGATGAAATATTTCAGCCCGAACACTACCCGCACGAAGTATTAAAAAAAGGAATTGCGATGCCGGCGTCCACTGAGTTGTACGTTTCGAGAGAAATATTAACTTTTGTTTATTTTGTTTATTTTTATTTTTTCTGGTGCTACGCAAAAGGGAACCAAATCCCTGTCTAGGCGAGAACACCAGGACAATATCACCAGGTTACACGCAAAGTAACACAAAGTAAAACGCAAAGTTATAAAAAAAATATAAAAAATAAAAATTAAAAATCCTCGGTTGTACTTAGAATAGAAGTTCCAGTATCACTGCGGACTACTTTTTACTTCACCAGCGACATCAGCCTCACCTCATCCTCAATGTTACCATAATGTGTCCCCTATGTTGTCCCTCTGATATTCTTGTGCACTAGTCATAGGTCGTGCCATAGTTGTACAACCGAAGAGCGAGTTACCGAGCAGCGCGCAAAAGTGCAATGCCTATGGACGCAACGTGGAAGTTGTCGCTGCCGTCCTCGTCTTGCTGGTTTCGCTACAACCCTTTACCCTTTTGCGTTCGACTGCTTTATCGAAGCAGGAAATAACGCTTTCACTTCCCAGGAAACGACAACCTCGTCCGTTGCTTGACGCCATTTGCCTCGCTTAATCGGAAGCCTCTTACGACAATGTCGTCCGCTAAAAATAAAGCTGCCTTCGCGAAACATAAATCGCGTCTCGTACGAAGGCAGGGTGTTTCTTGCGATAATGCAAAATGGTCCGATGTTTTTCTAATCTAACACGCTCAATGGACTGTTTTCGAACGCAGATTAGTCATTGACTGTCACTCCATCGTCCAAACTATCATATTTATTCACGATAACTGAGACAATCGAGTGGCAATCAATATAACGAATGTTTAGTGTTTGGCGCTATCACACAATTGGGGAATAAAAATCGTATGCTATTTTGCTATCTGTAGCATATCTCAACTCTGTGGCAATATATCTGGCAATGGAGCAAGTAACGCCTTTAATGGGTGCTGAAAGTTCCAACCTTTAACATGAAAGAACTGATGTTCTGAGGCTGGAACAACATAGAAGGGACATATACATGCAAGGCCTCAATTTGCGTAAGAATGGCTAAGAATGGCCTAAGAGTGGCTGGTTTGTCCCTTGAGATGACGCACCCTGGAAGTCGCTGAGAAGGCGTGTTAGCTTAGCTTTTTTTTTTTTTTGATTGGGTGTTAGCGCCGCGAAGCAACTGTGGCTATGAGCGACGTACAGATGTGGACAGACGGAGAGAGGATAGCAGGAAGGAGTGGGGGACAGGGGGGTTAGTATGCGTCCTGGGCCGACTTCAGGGGGAACTGTGCCGACATTCGTCTGGAAAGTCTTCAGAAAACCCAGGGAAAACCTCAGACAGCACAGCCGGCGGTAGGATTCGAACCCACCACCTCCCAGTCTACAGCACGACCTTGGTTACCACCAACGAGCGGACGCCTTAGCCCACTCGGCCATGCCGCTGGTTTAGCTTAGCTCAATTGGTAGAGCCCTGGACCGGCAATCCAGAAGATGTGGGTTCGAGTCCTACAGCTAGCTAACCTTTGAGTTTCATCTTCCAACCTTTACCCTTTTCTTTTTTCTTCTTCCTAATCTAATCTAGTCTATGTATCAATACGAGTGCTATTCTGGTGTTACCGGTATTGAAGGGAAACGTGGTATTGTTCAACAATTCAGGCATGCTTCTATACACTAAGCATATGCCATGTTTGTTTTCTTTGTAACGGGGTTCAACTCTGCAAGTTGTGTTATTTATTAAAGGGCAGCTTCTTTTTTTTTCTTGATCCCGACGTTGCAGATATACGTATGTTGCACGTTGTTCTGCTCTCTGCCCTGTTTTTACTTTTTTTACTTTGCAGGGTTTGTAGATAATTCGTGGAGAACCGGGTTTAGCTATACAGTTTCGCTTACCGCTTTTCTGATGCAATGTTCAAGAAATTTTTATGTTACCATTCGGTTATGGTGCCATGCTGCAATTCCTATGTCATTAAGACGTTTATGCCATTAAGACTTTTATGTCATTAAGACTTTTATGTCATTAAGGCTTTTATGTCATTAAGACTTTTATGTCATTAAGACTTTTATGTCATTAATGCTTTTGTACCATTACGACATTGTATGCCATTAAGAGTAGTTACAATTTGGCCTAGTGGGTAAAAGAGTCAGCTCGTTGGTGGTTGGTAGCGAAGGTCGTGCTTAAGACTGGGAGCTCGTGGGGTCGAATCCTACCGCAGGTTGTGCTGTCTGAGATTTCCCCCCCCCCTTTTTTTTTTGCGGCAGACTTTCGATCCGGATGTGGGCACAGTTCCCCCTGAGGTTGGCCCAGGACGCAGACTAACTCCCCCACTCCTTGCTGCTATCCTCTCTCCATCTGTCCGCGTCTGTATACCGCTCATAGCCACATTACAATTGAAGCCGTGTTCTAACGTCGAACGATACGTGGCTACTTTTTCCTAAAATGCCTGTTTGATTTTGTGTTAGGAGAAAAATGTAGAGGCATTTACTCCTACAGCCAAGGAGTTGGCATACTGCAGATGTTGGGACGCGGAAGACAGGGACAGAAGGAAGCACACAAACACAAGCGTCACACGCAACTAGTATGTATTGCAGGAAAAGAATGCTTTAAAACACAACCGGTAGGCGACACGTGCCGAGTTATAAGCCTCAAAACGTGCTGATAGACGCACGGCTGCCAGTAGATAGTAAGGACGTAATTAGGTACTTAGGAAGGCAAGTTCTTTATCAGAAAGTGTTAGAGATGGTTGACTGACACACTTGCCTTCCCCCGCCGAAAGTATGTGATGCGCTTCTATTATCTCCCGGGTAATTTGAGGTCTGGCCCTCCCTAGGACAGTGGTACCCCGAAAGAGTTGGCTACTCCAAGCCGCTAATAAATACCTGTCTGCCTGCCTGCCTGGCTGCCTGTCTGTCTGTCTGTGTGTGTGTGTGTTAGCGTCGCGAAGCAACTGTGGCTATGAGCGGCGTACAGATGTAGACAGATGGAGAGATGACAGCAGGAAAGAGTGGGGGATAGGGGTATGTGTGTGTGTGTGTTATGATAAGGGAAGAATTAGCTACTAATGTGTGAAAGGGGCCGAGCTGTCCACAGAAAAAACTTCACGACAGCTCTGATCGGTCGTCATCTCAGTGACCCAAAATGCTCTTGTCATGACGTATGTTGTTCCATTCGCTGCTTGCCGACGATCAACCCGATCTGTGGTTCCCTTTCTTTCGGTTCCTTCCTTCCTTTCTTTCTTTCTGTTTTTGCATCACGCTGTCATATACTCAGTGCCTTGTGAGAATATTTTGCCGAAGCACTAGTGCACGCATTTTTGGAAGCCGTGAAGCTTCTATCCAAACACGCCTTCTCTCGTAATCCAAAGCATCTGCATGACTGTCACACGAACCTGCGTGTTTGAATCTACCCAATGCCTACCCGCGTTTAAAATCCATCTCGTGTACAGGGTCGAGCTTTGCGTCGTCTTCTCGGAAGGTCGCGGTTGATAAAGCAGTTATCAGCTTCGCGACAGGTGTCACGCTAGCCGATCAACGAACGGTGGCGACCTTTCAAGCCAAGCGTTCCAACGGCGACGCAGGCACAACCACCCACATCCTCGTTGCAAGCGTCCTTCAGGATTTCGCTATATGTCGAAGGAACGTTCAGAACCCGACACTTCGGTGCCGTCTCTACCAGACTCTCAACCGGATGCGAAGGCTGATGATCCTGACACGAGTATTCCGACTCCTGCCCATAAACGCAGGTCTGGGACGTCTTCTAGGTGAGTTGTGGAAGTCGTGGAATAACTTAGGTCGAGCTTGGCATCGTGTAGTTTTTGCTCGACGTTCGCGTCCATGAGGGACACGCCGTCGTCCTTCTTGTTAGTAAGGCGAATAGGGCATCGAATTAATGACATTTTGGTGCAAGTTTGACGTCACTGTGTCTCAGAACGGCGTTTGCAACCTTCGGTCGGAGCGTATGGTTCCTTTTGCGTCGCGTGAAGGATATGCAGGGTTGCACGATGCTAGTGTCCATGCATGCCTCCAACGGCAACCCCGTCCCCCCTCTCTGTCTGTTGACTGTACCCCGAACAGCCATATTGTAACTTCATTTCAGTTCTTACAGCGTGCAGTGTCCATGCGAGCAATGAAGCAACATGAAGATGCTATTGATTCTATGAGCTAAGCAAACAAAAACGTACGATCTCATCGTCGTGGGAAGCTTTCCGCACACCATTTCATCGGGATTTAATACAGGTCAAGTGTGATTGCCGCGTACTTGCTGTAGGTTACGGAGAAGAAACAGGTGTTGCTGGCAGGGTGTGTTTGTTTTTCCTATCAATTATTTGCTTCTTTGGGATATGAACAGGCTCCAGTTGGTACGCAAACAACGCGTGCGCACCGTATCAGTACTGTCTACAGCTACGACTCTCCAGATAAGAAAGCGGGAGTTTGCTTTTCCAATTGTATAGCCTCGATTCTTGTAATGGTTACGACGAAGGGATGAAACCTACGTGTTATCTCTGTCATACGTAGTAGAGTCCGTCCTTGCATACACTATTGCTGCGAACAAAATGGAAAGGTTCGATTAGTCCAGTGCGTTTGCATTTTGACGATTGAGAAATAAGGAAAATAGAGCAAACAGAAGGACGCTAATGAGCCTATAGACAGGTTGAATTTAACTGTCAGGTCGTTTGCTAATCGGGCAGTGTATTTTCGTTAACTCCGTGTGCAGAATTTCTTGTCACGGGTATATGTCTAGGATTATAGTTTCGATTAGTTCTAGCTGAGCGCTAATCCCCAGTCCTCCTCTATAGACACGTACGGAAACGAAAGCGAGATGCGGTATGAAGTTCTGGTGAAACAAAAAAACAACACCAACAACAACAACAAAACACGTAAGAAACATGTTTCGCGTTTCTTTCTCTTTTATCTTTCTTACTTATTTTCTCCCTAATCTAACCTATTCGAAGTCACCTGGCTCTTCGCAAGAGCCGCTCTATCGAACGCTCGAGCAGGTCGACGAATAGCTCATTTATTTCTATTCAGATATAAGCCTGGAGTATAATGTGGGCAGGTATTCGGCCACCAAAAGACGCACTGCTAACCGTGTATTCACTCGAGCGACATTTCCCCAGAAGCGGAAGATGCGAAAAGCGTCATACCTGTCTGCTGTCACGTGAGCGCGTGCGCTCAACGTCGTGTCTTCACGTATGCTGCTAACCGTGTGGAATATCCTGCTACACAGCCACAAGATATCCCGTAGCAGACGACACGAAAACGCGCTGACGGTGTCGTCTGCGAAGTGTCGTCTGCAAAGAGCGCCAGTACGCCACTCTCGATATTCTCACCGCGTGAATGCTCAATATAACACGGGACGGAACTTCGGCTCCGTAAGCAGTGTTTTCGCTTTCTCTTCCACTAGAATATTCCGTGAGGATGTCGCTCGTGTGAATACACGGGAATTCGCGGCACATTTGCTGCCCAAGAAGTATCCCATACCGTATTAGATTCGTTATTACTTCTTCTTTTCCCTTTTTTTTTTTTTTTTTTTTTTTTTGTTAACGGTTAAGGACTCGTGCTGTAGGAAAAACCTTCACATCTTCCTTTCTTTTTTCTTAAGAAACATATCCCCCTCCCCCATTTCACTTCGAACGGAAATACCAGTTATTCTTGCGAAAACAGATATTCACAGTAAACGATAATGCCTTTGCTAATCAAACTGTGCGCTTCAAGTCGTCGTATTTCGTGAAATAAAATTCTCCGACTTTGGATATAGGTATCAAAAGAAATGTCGCATGAGCCTGGGCCGTTCTCCGAGCTATGGAAGGCATCCATACATCATGCTTGTATTTCCTACATGAGTCTTCCCGTCGCCGAATGTGTAACGCCGTGACTGCATGAAAATCACGGGACGCAGACGGGACGAAAGAATGATTGTGATCCGCAGGATACGGATATCCCTTAACGCATTCTCTCCATTTCAAGGCGGAAGTGCGCAAACAGGCAAATAAAAACATCTCCCAGTGCATGCGAGAGAACGGCAGATCTCTGCTTCGCCCTTGGCTAATCTTTAACATATTCTCGTACGGCGTACTTTTGCTTGAGCGATTTAACGATTGCGTCGTTGAATAATTTTTGCACTTGTTTGCATATGTAGGCTGGCCGACAAACAGCACTGAAAGAGTAAACACACGACCCCGGAGGAAATTAAAAGAGAGGAAAAACATGGAGATATTGCAGGACTTCGCGCTGTTGTAAGTCGTTGCTTCAGACTGTGCTGAGGAGGTTTAAACAGTGGAAACGAAGGCAAGACTTTGGAGAGCCGTTTTGCCATAGCAATAAATGACAAGGGCAGTGCTGCTTTGATAACATAGTACAGTGGTTTGTCGATTTAGATTTCATCTGAATGAGGAAGATGTTCTCATAGTCTGTGTGAGAAGTCAGAGAACAGGGAACATTTCTTACGTCCGATACTGTATGTCCAGTCGTCAACCACCTAACGACAAGTGCATAGTGAAAATTTGAAATGCGAGTAATAATAGATTAGAGATCGAAGTGCTTCCTGGTAACGGACATAGAAATTGAAAATGATTAGCATTTTTTAACCTGCTTGCGCCAATGAAAATTTCAATGGCGCGTGCAATCTTTTCGAGCTCGTATTGCTGTTCATTGTCGAAATACTACTTCACATCTTCAAGACAGTCAGCGCAAACACCGAGCTTGGAAGTTCTTCTTCTTCCCTTCCGCGTGCAGCAAAGTTTCATTTTCAGGCACTTCATAAACAACTTTCTCTTCTTCTTCTTCAACAAACTATAGCTGTACTCCAGCTACAGCGCTTCACGAACGACTACCTCGTCAAAACCTCCAAAAAATATATACAGATACACGGCGCAACCATTACTTGAACCTTACCGCCCTCCAGAACCTAGGCCATCAAACTTCAGCACAGATGAGGCACCAGGCACGTCTAACTTGTTCCATGAGATATCGCGGTCTGCACATCCGATTCGTCCCCTGCGGCTCTCGCAGAAGACGTCGATTAGACTCGGGGACACGTGGCCCTGGAAGTCTCGTGTCTGTGTGCCCAGGAACCGTTCCATTCCCCACACGTGAGGTCTGCTTGCGTCGGAGATCGCACAGCGCTTGTGTGACTTGATTGTGTACGATGACATCGAAGGAGACGACCGATACGATGAAAGAGACGTCGGAGAACCCCACGCCAACTTCTAGCAAGAAAAGGTGGGACGACGTGGTTCGGGGTTGTAGCAGGGCGGGCTGTGGATGTGTCTTTCCGTACTATGTGTGTTTTAGTAGAAGGCCATGTAGCGGTATTGCAGCCAGAAAACTATTTCGAGGGGGGTTCTACGTGGAGAGGATTTCACCCTCGTTTTCCGTCTCTCAAATGCGCTATACCAAAGGTACCATTTCGGAGGAGAGGTTTGAACCCCCGAGCTCCGGCTACGACACTGCCGTGTAGGAAACGTAGGATACGTCAAGCATATGACATACGCTTCAGTCACTCATGTGGTAGAATGTTGTTGATACTTTGGAGCAGTGCATAGGGTGCATACGCAAATGGTCCCTGTGAGACAATGTGCTTAGGGACACTGCATCCACGTTTCGTAGGGTAGGGGACAAAACAAGCTCTGCGTAACACAGAGAGGTGGGTGGATCAAGCCCCATGTCTTGTCTATTTTGCAAATTTGGGGAGTCTTTCTTTTTTCTTTTTTTTTTCGTGTACTACTGCGGAGTAATTATTTTAGTGCCATGACCTTCGCATTTGCGGCAGACAGGTTCACAATTTCCGCACATTGTGCACCAGTTCTTTGTCTGTTATTGGTACTGCGGACGATATTGAAAAAAAAATTTTTTTTTTTCTTCAGCATAGGCTATTCGCAAAGCGTCCTACAAAAATGGGATGCTGGATGGGAATGTATGTATTAGTATGGATCTGTACCAACGCGCCCAAAGCAAAGCGTTAACATGGATGGGATCTACGGCATGATATGTTCCTAGTGTGGAAAGCACGCAAATAATATATATCTCCTTCCAGCGTCCACTTAAATCTAGAAGTTCACTTTCCCTCCATACTGCAGCCAAAGTGCGTTAACCAAGTCGCAAGGGCACGCCGTCCACTCATCCATTCCTCGATCTCATCATTCTCAACAGTGAAATGGCCATCTTGACCGAGACAAAGAAAATATGCGTAGCTTTTCTGGGACTGTTCCACCCGATTCTTCTTTCATATGTACTCCAACGGCCTCGGTCACTTTCGACCTCTGCCTACCGTAGGGGACGGTAGGCGCATCACGCGTCCATTGAAGAGGAATGCTGGAGTAGGAGAGAGGGATGAAATCGTGACCGGGTAGTTCGATTGCCTCCGACTCAATGGAGGTAGCCACGAATGCTTTGACGGCAATTTAGTTCCATCAAATACCGTTTCCGATGCAGTGCGCAGTCCTGCGGAGAACCAGTGGAAGAATTCCTGTGTACTTTTGCTAGCAAATGGCTTTGTGTACAGATGCGGTCGGATAACATCACCATGCATGAACATGATCAACGTCGAGGTGACGGTATTGCACCGTCGTTAGGGTCTGGAAAGCTGCGGAGTTGGACTACCGACCGTTCTAGGTGCTAGTGGTGCTAGTCGAATAGCGATTGCGTAGCACGAAGCAGCCTGAAAACAGCGTAGTAGCCTAGATATGATGCTGGCACACGGGTTTTGGGCCCATGACCTGTGAGCGATGACAAAAAAGGGGAACGCCAAACATCAAAAGAACTATTCAAAGGGAACCGAAACATGACGTAATATTCAATCAAACGGCGCCAGAATATGACGTAATATGCAACCGTCATAATATATAACGATCAGAGAGAAATATGCCGAAATATGCAATTATACAGGGTGTTCAAAATTGAGCTTTCACGAGCGCTACGCAAACACAGCGATGACAGGAAACCGGATGATAACTTTACGCTACTTGTGTAAGAAACAGGTGCTGCTAATTATGTAGCACCTGTTTCCTACTCAAGGAACAGAAAAATAGCAGCCAGTTTTCTTTTGTTCGCCTATTTATAAAGTGCTAGTGAAAGCTTAATTTTGAACACCCTGTATTACGGTGCGTCGTGTGCTGACACTTCGTCGCACGTTCGAGAACCCTGAGGCAGGCAAAATTAACCGACAGACAGTTTCTGCGGCGGCGCTCGTGATCCTAGTTGTCTGATTCCCCGAACGCCCTAATTCCTCGAACGCATTTCTAAGGCTCTTTTTTGTTAACTGACCGCTGTGTCTGTTCATGTGACGTCACTGGTGTGCATTGGTTTCCTCCGCGTGCACCTCCAACCCATCTGTGTGTCTGTCCGACATTCTCTATAGCCACCTCCTATGGGTTGCGTTTTGCTTTTGTTTATATTTGTATTGCATTTCTTTGTATTTCTCTCAGCCCTCACCCTTTTCTCTTGTACCATGTGACGTGACTTCGATATATCCTTCACCACTTGTAACAGGTCCTCAAACCTGAAGAAGTGCAGCATACTGCACGAAAGTCTTGTTTTTAATTTATACATAGTAAACAGTTGATGCTCTTAACCGTCTTTGTTAATTTTTGTCTCATGAGCTAAAACCACGATTTATCTATCAAGTCCAGAGGGAAGAGGGCACTGCATAATAGAGGTGGAGGCACTTGCAACATATGTAAACAGATGTAAAACAATACATTGAAAATATCGGAGATTTGCGCAACTACATGCGATGAAACGGTCACATTGAGAACACAAAGATTACTAAGAGAGAACTTAAAAGAATAACATTTAATATTATATAATGGAACAGGAGCCACGTGCTCGTATTACACTCAGTGTAGATACTCAGAACGTGGGTTGGTACCGACCTCTTGAATCCTTGTGAAACCTCTTGAATCAGGGCTAAGCTGTTCAGGAGAGCCACATTCCAGTACTTGGGAAAACAGCATGCAAATGAGTTAGGAAATAATCGACAACCCACTGTTTCAGGTGGACTTTGTTGCTTTATTGTCTAGTCGGGTAGACACAAATGTTGCCAAGGTAACCATGTCCGTACTGTTCAGTGTGTACAATATTATGAGAGACAAAGGTCGGCTTCTTCGTGTCGCAAGTGTAACGTGGCGAAGGGGAGCAGAGACTTGATTTCTGAGGCACCTATAGGCACCTGAGAGACCTATAGCGTTGCGTTACTAATTGTTTGATAGCTACTGGTCCACCCGGAGCAGGTGTTCTTGCTCACGATATAGGCTTGCAAAATACGCCCATCTATAGGGGTATCTTTCTTCTTTTTTTTTTTATTGGAATAGCTTAATAGTTTTATTAGCTTGTCTATAAACAGCGCGATGACCTACTAATATGGTACAATGGAATATGTTCCACGGTACATGGAACAATGAATATATAATGGAATATGTTGGCAAGAGCTAAAACGGAATATAAACAGAGTCACATCACCTCCAAATGATGTTTGATATAACGTGTGACCAGGGGGAAATGGTGACCTTGAGGATAGGTACAAAAATGGAGGGTGTAGGGCATCCCTGTTACACCCCTGTGGGCTGGCTCGCTGAGTGGTCCGTATTATGGCCCCAGATGCTGAGAGGGCTCTTGACTGGAGCGCGATTGATTTTCGCTGGTGGTTTCCGACCCTCGGTGCCGGATTTTGTCGCTCTGTATCAGATCCAGAAGCTTGCTCCAGATCAACCAGTAGAATTCACCACAAAAGACATGTCAGACGCCGTTGTGGAGCGCTGTAAAAAAAGCGCAAAAAATACATGCATGCGAACAACGAATGTGAAGTTACATATTATTTGGTTCATGTTTCAGCGGCGGCAACGGGGAGGAGACGGACAAGCGCAAGAGGCCCATGCGCTTCTCCGGCCAACACGACATTCAGCTCCTCCGGGAGGTGGTGAACCTGAACCCATTCAAGGACACGCCACCCACCACGACGTGGGCATCCATTTCCAAGAACTTGGAGCACATGTTCATGATCAGCTCAAGACGATGCCGAGAACGAACAATACTCATGCTGGACCAATATATCAAAGGAGATTATCCGAGCCTGCAGAGGTTTTGTACAAAGGAAGAGTTCCAGGTAAATACCAGTTGATCAGTTTATCAAGTTTGAAGGAGCAATGAAGGACCCCGAAAATAAGTATTTCGTTCGATTTACTTCTTTCTCTTTTTTCTCTGTTGTTCCTTTTTTTTTTTTTTTTTCGTGTTGCGCAACAAACATGTGCTCTTGCGCTAAAACGATTGCCGTAACTGACCTGCGAATAATCGGACCAAGGGGAGGTTTTTCATCTGCACACTATCTTACAAACCATTCAACTTGTTCAGAGAGCCCGAGTGGTGCAGACGTCACTCAGTGACGTAGACGGTCCCCCTCAAATAGCGCCGCGCCGTGTCCGTAGCGGACGAATTTTAGGTGTGACATGAGACCTATAGCGTTGCCTCCCCACGCTGATGATACGTCACAAGGACCTGATTACGACAGGCCAGGATATCTGGCCTCATCGCTCATGGCTGTTTTTTTAATGACATTTTGTAAATTTGTAATTGAGCATTGAATAAGACACTGTACAACCAAAATATTGTGCATGATGACTCCTGGTTGATTGCTCGATGAATAAACGAGGGCTTCGAGGAATGCTAGATGCTACATCCTGCTCCTTTCAATCATGAAATGTTCAGATGCTGCACACGCCGATAATGTTGCGAAAGTTGTATTGCGACCCTATCTCGTACACACAAAACGTCTGCCTTTGCTGATTTATATAGGTGAAGGAACACCTTCTGCAAGACGTCCTTCGCCAATACGAAGAGGGTGCAGGCGGCTACAGCTCTAGGATAGGCGGCGGTATTGTGTCCGCTACAGTGGCAGCGGCGGAAGATGATAACGAACCCGACGACGAAGACTTCGACTTGGACAAAATCAGGCCGAGGGTCATCCTGCACGAGGAGTCAACGCCAGAGCACTACGGCAGCAGGCAAGGTAGCTAGTGGAGATTCTGCCTCTTTTCCTCTTGTGCTTTTGGTTTTGCTGTGTCGAATGGCGTCGTACATGGGGTTGTATAGTGTGAAGTCATCGCAGCACGAGCACTGCAACAACTCGCAACCAAAAGAGCTTCATTCTAACCAAAGCGTCGAACCGAAACGTGTGTCGGTTTGTTTCGGGTGCGGGTTCAGCCATAACGGTTCGGTTCCGGTTCAGCTCCGGAGTTCACATATGTTGGTTCGATTAAACGGTTCAGAGGCTGTAAACCGCTTCGGAACCGGTTCGAGGTTCTAATCTGGGCAGGCAGACCGCTCGAATCCCCACGTCACCCACCACCACACACCAACCCGAACCAAAACCGGTATCCCCAACCAGTAACGGAAGTTTTTAGATCGATTCGGTTCTGGTTCAGCTCCAAGATTGTGCTAGTAATTACGGTTCAGTTACGGTTCAGTTCCAGCTAAAAGTTACGGTTAATTCCGGTTTTCGGTTTCGGTTCCGGTTCGGTTCGACTCTCTGATTCTAACACACTCTTTCCTCTAACTGTCGACAAGTTCCAGGAGTCGGTGTCGCTCTTCGACGTGCTCTTCCTGGAATTTTTTCTTGTCCCCTTTGTTATTTTAGTACTCATTATCTCTACGCGAGGTGGACTTAACGGATCCTGTCCCCGCTCTTTTTATCACGCGCGTATCTCCCATAACTATTGTGACTATTGTGTTTGCTGCGCATCAGGAGCAAACACGCGTTGCATCTAATGTTACCAATCCTATGGTGTATTCTCTCGTTTTGCTTTATCTTCCCATTGACGTTTTCAACCCTTGCTGCTGATTTGTAGCAGACAAGGTGCGGGCAACGGAATATTCACTTGTCTAACTTGCTTGTTGTCATAGAAAGCCCGAGCGTTCCAGCATTTTCGACCAACGCAATAAAGCTGCTCATTCTACTTGCAACATTACTGACGTTGATTCTTGTGGAACAGTCCGGCGGAAAGCAAATTAAAAACTTTGCGCAAAAAAAAAAACGCAACAAAAAGCAAAACAATCAATCAACTTTGTAATTACGGGATGACGGCGCAAAGCAAGATTGCTCTTGCGGATTAGCAGTTGCTGAAGCGAATAAGTCGAATTATGAAACTAAATGACACCTAATCACCCTTTAATGAACTCGTCGTCAGGTGGCAGTGAGCACGATCAAAACGGCAACCCTTGCAAACGACCACGACTAGCGGACGAAGACTGCCTCCTGGAGGACATCATGGCCGCGGCCACACACGATGGCCGACCTGCCGACTTTCCAACGCAGGTCATCTCCTTTCTGCTCACTAGACAAGCCAAAGAAATGAAGGTTAGAGAGAAAGAGCTGAAACTTCGGCGGGAGGAGTTGGACCTGGAGAAGGCCAAGCTGAAACTCCAGGAAGACCGGCTCGCCCTCGAAAGAGCACGCTTTGAAATCGAGCGGCAAGAACGAGAACTACGGCTCCGGTCTGAGAAGCAAGAGAGGGCTGTGTTCATGGAAGTCATCAAGAAGGTGATCAGTATTGGTCAGGAGTCTTGAGTAAAGGCACGACGAGGTGGTTTAAGTACAAAGCAGTGAAGTCACGAATTTGTGTGTTCGTCCTCAACGACTCGCATTATATTCACTAAATAACTTGGATCTCAAATAACTACGCATTTCGTTTGTTCTTTTTCTTCTTTCTCTTCTTTCGTTCTTTCTTTCTTTTTTTTTTTTATCGACGAAGCTGTGAAGATGCCATGTAAAGTATTTATATGTCTGATGGCTTTTATCTTTTAGCTTTGTCCAAGGCGAGGCAGACGAACTCTTGTGAGGTATGTGCTGTACTGCAGTGAACATGTAGAGCTAGAGCTGTATTGAGTTCTGCTTGTCGTCGTGATCAGTTGCGATGATGCTGTACTGAATTCTGTAACGACACTTTCGTGGATACGGGGAACTCGCTATCGATAGAATGCATCGAAGGCATAGAAGCACAAGGCTCTTAGATACAAATGTACTACCAGTATATTCGACACCGACTTCGGCAGAGCGATTGAGCGTGCTCCTGGCAGAAATGCATGATCCTTGAAACATGCGTGCAACGAGCTTCAAGGTTAGGCCATAATTAAGTATTCAGACCTTCCCCGACTTGCATTCGTTTCCCATGTTTGTTGTTCTGAGTTAACTGAATGGTTCTCACAAGTGGGCATCAAGTGCGTGACATCTTCCGTTGCCTTTACTGGCTTCGGCGGTTGCTGTGAACTTCAATGCTAATGAAGACACTTATAAAACCTCTGTCATACGGGCAGTCTTCGATGATCGTTGAAACCAACGGCCATTGAACAAGCGCGTAGCGCGTGTAACGTGTCAACTCCGCAAAGAGCATTGGGTCCAATGCTCCCTAACAGGTTGACACAAGGCACGCTAGATGGCGCTGGGCGCATGTTCAGTTTCCAATGGTTTCAATCATGATTGAAGACTACCCGTGTGACTGAGGTATCAGATGTGTTATACGGGTTAATGTGATCATATCGCTGCAGACGTGGCATCTGTTCCTAGACGTTTTGTGTAAGTTAAGAGCGAAGGCGTGTCGCTGCTCGTTCTGTGCGTTCTGTGTACAATGTGTGTGTGTGTGTGCGTGTGTGGTTCGAGGAAGTGACGTTGGACTCCGACAACGTTTCAGCTTTCCATAGTTCAAATTAATTTTAACGTGGAAGGAAAGTCACGGAAGCTGTGTTCGCGGTTGTGATAAATAAAAGTTATTCTATTTAAGTCGGTGACTCTTCCTTTTATACATGTGTGTAATTCTCTCTTATTTTGGGTATGGGCTGTATGAATACTATATCGGCAAATTCTGTTACTAACAGCAGTTAAATCGTCTTACCCGCGTCAGCTTATACAAACTATTCGAAGTGCGGAAGTTGGAAAGGAGAGTTCTGAAATGCAAAGGGACAAGAACGCGATTAGCCGGCCTCACCTCTCCTGTTGTTACTCCCGTAGTCTTATGTTGCTACACGTACAGTCACAAAGTAACCTTACGCTTAGTGACTCCAGCTGTACGATACTTCCACAACTGGCAGCAAATTCCAGACTACAATTTAAAAAATGAAATTGCTCTTAGAGTTTGATAATATGACATGCAGTACATGCTACAGTCTTAAAACATAAATTTCGTTGAGAACAGTATTCTTGAAGCCCATAGATTGTTCAACAGGAACGTTTATCACCTAAGGTACAACCGTGCCGTGTGTGACGTCATCTGTATAACTGAGCCGTTCCTTCAGCTCTGAAGTGAAAAGAGGAGTGCTTCCAAAGCACCCCCTCCCGTCAAAAAAGAAAAAGTCGAAAACCGCAAACGCCAGCGACCCCATGAGGGTAGATTGACTCCTTCCGGCTAGGGGATTCTGCCTCAATATACCAGAAATCAATGGATTTCCCTGTAAAGTATCGCCTTGAGGGATTACAAGCGGAATCTCACAGACAGTGCTGTTTCTGTTTGTTGATAACGTCCACGAATTTGTCCTTTACCATGAGTGGTGTACGTGCAGTTCAGTAGCTTATCAGCTGTCAGATGGAACCGACATACGTCACATAAAAAGACGAAGAAAGAAAGTGGTTGAGCACGTCTGATACGAGCCAGTGTCTTTGTCGTGGCTTGCGCGCCGTCTGCTGTGGTTGCTCGATAAACTTGTCTGTATCCTGATGGAACACGATGGAAAGTGATGTTCTGAGGCTGGAACACAGAAGAAGGACTTTTCAGTTACTTCCTTCTTTCTTCATTCATTTTCGCCTGGTGCCACCAGCAGAATGACATCCGGTCGTTGGCATATTTTGACGAGTGAAATCTGCCGCTCAGCAGAATCGCGTAAGTGCGAATTCTCTACCACGTGCGATTGTGTTATCTTGATGTGGCTACGAGAGGACAGTAGTAAGGAGTGGGGGACAGGGGGTTAGTATATGTGTCCTTGGTCGACTGTTTTAGTATCGACTGAAAGTAATATCGTTCTACTCGTAGCAATGAGCGTAGCAAATGACGGGAACAGCTAGGGAGACCAGATATATAATATCCCTGGCAAACGAGCACGAAAAATGACGTTAAATACATACTTAGTTAAGTGGTCGTGTCATTAGTGCGGCGCCACTGGAACAGTTTGAATGGCATTTTTCTTAATGCTGTTTTCTGCTTACTGAGTTCGCCGCAACTCACTCGCCCATGAAATGCCTACTGGCTCCTATTAGCACAGAGTAACAATTTTAGTTCGCATAAAAGCACCTTGTACTGTACAGTGCAACGTGATTTGATAAATTTGTGCTTTCTCAAACATCTTCTGACGAAAGAAATTCCAATTTATTAGAAATTTTCATCGACAACAGGCAAAATAACTTGATATGCTGCCATATGCATAAATAAATATTGCTTGTTTTGGATTCGGCATCGGTAGGCAAATACGTTAACTGGTCATGCTATTCAAATACATTAGAACTTCTCCGCATGAAGACCCACATGATGATATTATATTTCAGAATATTACATGCGTTTCTAACGTGTTTAACTATGCGTTAATTTTTTTTAAAGCAGCATATCTTATATTTTATTTAGTGAGTGCACCGCATCGATATCATGGTCCTTAATGCAATTAGAAAATTACTTGTGTCACGAGCTTCGTAAATAATGCCCGCGACCCGAACGCCATTATCACCGTCAACACCGTCAGGACGATACGGACGGAAATAGCGCCATGTTCTCCTGGAAGATAGTTAAGTCCATAGGTGGGGAGTAACGCGTTACAAAGTAGTGCGTTACCGGTAACGCGTTACAATCGAGTAGTGAAATATGGTAACGCATTACATTTGGGAGAAAAGTAATGAGTAACGTAACGTCATTACATTTTTAATAACTAACGCGTAACGGCGTTATGCGTTACTGAGTGTTCGGGAACATTGCTTCATCGTCGAAATTTGAATGCTGGAGCGAGGACCGTGCCTACAGAATCCGGGAAAATCCCCGATTTTTTCTATTCATCTGCAACAATGAGAAGAAGGTCACATCGACACCCACGAAGAACGCAAAAGAAGTGTTATTGACCTACCCTGGTTGAGATGTCACCTTTGCTTACCACCTCTAATTTTCACTCCCTCTGGTATTTTTCGGACGAACGGGGCAAAAGCGGCAGAAAAATAGCCTCTACCTAAACAAGTAACAAAGTACCAAGGGATTGGCTGTTTGGATTTGTACTGTGTGAGATAAAAGTTCACCGTCTCTATCAACCTTGACAAGGAGCACTCACTGGTCATTAGTCGTCCTCTCAGCCCAACGGGCGAAGCTCACAGATGAAAATTTTGAACATCAACTACCTCTGCGTTACAATAAATCGCACATGTAAGTTATGTTCATGCGTGACCCTTGTTTGTGCCCAACATTGCTTGTATTAATTTGCGGAATGCACTTATGTGATTCAACCAAAAATGGTACATATGATAAGCAAAACCTCATGAAGTAATGCAAAAGTAACGGCATTACTTATCAGAAGTAACGGCGTTAGTAACGCGTTACCTACTACCGCAACAGTAACGAATAACGTAACGCGTTACTTTTTGAAAAAGTAGTGAGTAACGGTAGTGCACTACAAAATAAAAGTAACTTCCCCACCTATGGTTAAGTCCTGCGGGTTCCGCAGTTTGGATCAGCTAACGTCCAGTAATGTGCTAAAGAACCTGAAGCATAGGAAAGTAACCGAGAATTTCATTCAAACTCTGATGTGTCAATGTCAGGCTGTAACACTAATCGACCGTGAACTATTGACTACGTGCGGATTATTTAAAGAGTGCTGAAATTTGATGAACTACAAGAAATAGCGACATGGAATAGGCTGCGCGTGAAGCCCGTATGTTCAGGACACGGCGCACCTGTCGCGGGCTAGGGGGTCTTTAATTTCGACTGAGTCCTTTTAGCCGGCATTAGAGTCACTAAATAAGCTTCGCTCCAGAGTATCGACACTGAGGTCCAAGGGAGAGCAGGAGCGCCATCTTGTATCCGCACGACATCTGTACAATCCCCACTTTAGGATCAAATACAGCTAACATAATGCTTGCTGTGGGACAGTGAAGCGTGTATGATACCAGCTCCGGTGGCGCAGCGGTAACGCGTGCGCTTGGAGACTGGGAGGTCCGCGGTTCGAATCCGGTTTTTCCTGGGTTTCCCTCAGATGTGTAATAGGCGTATGCCGGCACAGTTCTCCTGAAGTCGGCCCATGGACGCAGCTATCCTCCCCCCGAGCGGATTCCGCTCGGTCTTCCACTTCACCCTTTCCTCTCCTCCTCTCCACCACCTTTCCCTTCCCGAGAAACATGCCGCCTAATCAGGCAGGCAGACCTCTCGGGTTCCTCCCAACGACACTCCTCCTCCTCCTCCTCCAAGCGTGTATGATTGTTGTGGGATAATTCATGTATCGTCCACCAGAGCGTCATCCAGAAGGTGTCAAGGTGAGCTCAAGGTCGTCAACTGTTGCTTGTAAGCGACAGGAACATTTCACCCGAGCACGATAGATGGCATCGTGCGCTAAAGTGAGCTGTGGGCGTAGGTAGCGTGGCGCGGAAACAAGATGGCGCATGCTCGCTTTTGGAACTCAGTGTCGATACTCTGAAGCGCAGCTTATTTAGTAACTCTAGCCGGCACCAAAAATGCAGCTGAAATCTCAGCGCAGGGCGTATTATGTACGGGTGCGTATACTGCTTGCGACATACTTGTCTGTGTTGTCTGGCTCGTGGTGAAACGATTCCTTATCGGCGGTGTCGCGAGCGGGGAGTTACACCAATATCGTCTACGAAGCGTAGCTGACATCACGACTATGGAACGCACCAGTTTTTCGTCGGGAAAAAGCCGTATACGGTTATCGCTTTGTGTGCCCATTTATGGAAGTCGTACACGAGACCATGGTAATTATGGAGAGGTGATAAGAGGAAGTGGTAATGGAATCTGTCCAGATAGTAGGATACTAAGAGATTATATTTAACAGGTTAGGGGACATATAAGTGCTAAGACACAAAATGTCGGTCGAAGTAACTTTAAGGATTTTCAGAGAAAACGAGCAAGAAAATCGAGTTTCGTGGCTTCTAACAGCTTCAGTAAAGTGGCGGAACACGAGCACAACAACAAAGCCACATTGAGACGGAGTCTACTCGGGAAGGAGGTAAAATGGCGTAATAGACGGGCAGGGAAAGAAAACGACAAATTTGGGTCTACCGAATACATGAGAGATTGAGCCGGGATGTCCCGGCACCATTGCTGCAGAGCCTAGGGTTGAAACCACGCAATTAGTAGGGTCCTTCTGTCACCTCTCGACAGCACAATGGGCACTGCTGTCGGGGACTCGTGGGAAACCGTTGCTATACTCTATCAGCCTCCTCGTTGCCTCTTAGACCGCAGTGACCTGGAATCCTCTGCAGAGATATATGATGACCTTCATCATGTAGACGCTGAACTTGGTGGAGAATCTCTACTACGATGGAGGCTAGAGACCCACGAAGCCCCATTAGTCCTTAGCAAAACGCTTCTGAGTCCAATAGACCTCTCCCTGCTTGTAAACAAATGACGTCATAGTGTTCGACAGCGCCACCAATTTGGTAGAGTTGAACTACGCTCGAAGCTAGGGGGCGAACATGGTCGCGCACTAAAGTCACGGTCTTGAGGCGATTACGATGTTCCCTGAAACGGACGCGACCTTCGGTCCTACTTTTTGTTTCCAGTAGGAGGCAGCGAACAAGTGCCCATTCGTGGAACCCAGTCGTCCCAGTCCGATGTTTGTTTAGGTTTCAGTCTCTCTACCAACGTCGTGATGACGTTTCTCGGGTAGAGGTCTATAATATAAGGTACAAAATTTGTACCCTGAAGAGACATTTACGGTCGACGTAGCCAATAAACGAGGAATGTTAGTAGAGTACACGCTGTGATCAAGAAAGTCTGTTACGTTCCTGTCAAAAGCAGAAGCAAGCGGATGCCTAATATTCTTCGATCGAACGAACGTCTTTTGTGTTACAAGCGCAAACAATCTACTCCAACGGCGAGAGCGACAGCAAGCAAAACCAGTTATCTCAACTATTCATGCTCTTGATACAACTGATGCGGTGGCAACAGTATTATTTCTGGCTATTGCTTTCAGAAGCGAAACAATTGTGAACGCGGCGCGACACGTATTTGCGCCGCGTAACACCAGCTGATAAACGTAGATTGCTGCGGTCCCATTCCTTCCCATCATGCTCATCGCAGCGGCGAATCGGAGTGGTTTGCGCTCACTGGTCCGTTACAAATGTATCGCTGAAAATGTTGAGTGGTGTTTAACTTCGCCTCGCCGCGTTTTGTTACGCCTCGTGGTCAGAAAGCGGCTTTAATTTTTTTAAAAGGCGCAACACTGTAACGCAATGTATAAAACGGGTGAATGCAATGGCCGCACAGTAGCATTACGCTTTGCATATAGACTTCAACGAATTTCCCAAACAATAAATATGATTTTCTTCTTTCCTTTTTTGTTCCTCGATGTCTTTCCGTAATTTTTTATTTGGTTTGATCTGAATTGAGATTGAGTTTGTTCCGATATCACGCAAGTTCCCATGCCTCACTGCATGACCTGATTGGACTCCGAGAGTCTTCGTGATCTCCAATGGGTGTCAGTGACGTTGCGGCATATTGCATATGTCATGTTGAGACTGGGAATTACCGGGTTTGAATGACGGTGCCGGTGATGTTTTTTCTGGGTTTTCCTCAGACGCTTTCAGACATATATCGGCGCAGTTCCCTTAGAAAACTATAGGGGCGGAAACCAGGTCCATATGTTACCCTGTAAAATTTCATAATAAGGTTATTTTTTAAAAGCGTCCGTCTTAAAACGTATCTAATATAAAAGAAATTGTTGGACGTTCCCCAAACGTTTTACGTTCATCCACCTTCGACAAAACAAAGTTAAAAAAAAAAACTGCAGCACGAACTAAAAACCTCCGCTCCAAACATTACTAGGCAACACACTCAAGGTCGGCCTCACTATAAACCTACACATTAAAGACAGCACGTACATAGCCAAAGTCTGGACATATATAACAGAGATCCTCCGCAGACAAAGGCCTCCACCCATCGCTGGCGAGAGGTGTTTGCTTTCCCAATTGTCGACATCAAAGCAAGCCGCCTCCGAAATTAGTCGCCGTTTGCGGCCCTCATTAGAAGCCGGGAGCTGCGAAAAAAAGATCGTGCATGCGGTTTCTACTCATGATGGACCCGACTTCTACTCGGTCTTCGTTGGATTGCGCGGATCGTGATGTGGGTCCTCCTCGTTTCCAAATTTAATTTGGTCTAACGACGTCATAAATGCCTCCGGCTCTGTCGTGATTGAGATTGTTTCTGACCACGCGTTCGCACGGGTTGTGTCGGAACGCCGCGTAGTGTTCTTAGTCGTTTTTGAGGACGTTATTTTTGAAGGCAGTATCGTTGGGCACCGTTGGCTCTCTTTGAAGGTTGTGTTTGATTTACTACAGACGTACTTGTACACGTTATACTGAAAACAAATGAACTGAAACCGTTACTCGTTGCTAAATAAGAAACGGAACGAGTTCCCGTTACCCTAAGGAAACGAGCTATTCTCACGTTTCAATGATATTCTACGGAGTCAAGATCTTCAATCAACGTGAGCTTTATTTTGACCAGCATTTCGCGTTGTATTACCTTTCAGCTACAACTGGTGTTCGAAATAAATATCAGTTTGTCTGGATGTGTTTCTCCGCGAAAACGTCCTCCGCCACGGGGAATGTCGACAAAAAAACTAACTAAAATAAGTAACTTGGAGTAACCAATTGCTAACTTTTGTAACGCTATTGTTTAATACAGCTTTTTCCCGCACTAACTTGAAAATAAAATAATAATAATCCATTATTAGTTCTCTCTCTTTCTTTCCCTTTTTCTTTGTTTTTTCCTTTTTGCAAAGCAAGTCGCTACTTCGTTACAAGAAAAGAATAACTCATTAATAGAGGTAACGAGTTCAATGAAATGAGATACATGCAATTCTGACTCTAGGTCAGTTGACTCTCCTTGTTTTCCAGCTCTTATTTTAGTCATATTCAAGCCTCGCACTCGACAGTCTTGATTGCAGTCGGAGACCACTGCTTCTAAAGTTTACACAGCTTCACTTATCTCTACCCCAAGAAAGAAAAAAAAATGAGGAGAGGTCAGCAAAACGGTATGTCGACTCGCTATTGCGCAAACAAAAAGGAACTACATGTAAATAAAAATGAATAAAAATAAAGGATAAAGTGAGGGTGAGAGGCGAGGTGCACTGCTGATGTGACAAGACTTGAGTTCACAGGCTGTTCACGAGACCTGTGGCCCTGAGAACCTCTTACTTTGAAGCGAGTGACATCATATTGCTAAGCTTAGATTTGATAACGTCTTTTATCGTATCGTTTTCCTATAATTCTTCCGATGCACTAAAACTCGCTAATCTCACCTCATTTCTCCTTTAGAGCTGCTTTCTCGTGTCATTCGAATTGAGTTGCACAGACGTTGCGTCCGCGAACGATAACATTCCGAAGGTTTCCAGACTCACGGATGATAAGCTTGAGAGCACACATGACGTGATTTGCCAGAGAGGTTGCACATGTTGATCTTGGAGCATTGTAACTTTTGATGTAGACAAGTACTCTAGCGATAGCTAGAAAAACAAAGGATGCAGCACAAAAGTAACTAATCGTGAAAACGATAATGACTTTATGGTACCAAAGGGCGTTGCGGCCTGAAACAGATAAGGAGTTGTCACCGCACATTTAGCAGAATACTGATTGAGTTCTGGGCGTTGGGTTGCGATGAACCCCCCCCCCCCTTGGATCCGCCCCTGCCGCCACGTTGCTTCACCTTTATCACCAAACTTTTTTGGCCCGTCTGTAAATGGGATTTGTATAGGATAATGTAGTGATATATGGGATAGTCCCCAACACAAGTATTTGCTACTAGTGTTCCCTTTCAATTGCAATATATTTGAAGTTGTAAGTGGTAAAGAGGAAACAGAGTATCTGTAGAAAACAACAGTATTTGAATGATGATGACTTGGAAGTTTCACGCCAGGCACGACATTCTACCCCATTACTGGCAGTACTGGGGTGAAATGGAATGAGGAGTAGCCTCATAATGAGGACAGAAGTCCTACTTTGTCCAAAAAAATTTAAAGTGGTTTTCGTATTGAATGTATGCCTGTCTTATCTGTAGCAGTTCGTTATTTCCATGCTCCACTGCAGTTTCAGCTTTCTTGCAGATTCCCTTACTTGCGTCAGTGCAGGTCGAAAAAGAAGGAGAAGAAAAAAAGGTGTGCGAGGGTGGGGGGCAATAGGAAACAGAGCTTTCAGTATCCAGTTCAATAATATCGGGGTCAACCTTGCATGTGATGCTTGACATTTGTATTGAGAGCCAGGCGCCATCTGTCGGTATTCATCAGAACATGTGTCGTAACAGAGGAAAGAAACGTAGAGCCATATTTTGCGCTACAAATATCGATAATTGCTGCGATGGCATAGATGGGGTCTGGTAATGTGTGAAAATCAAAAGAAGAACCAATTTACTTCTTCACTTACTTTATGTGTGTGTGTGTCACGTGGTGTGTGTTTCACAGTTTCACAGTATCAACGCCCCCATCTGTTGTAATGCCTGCGCTGCATGAAACACGCTTGTCGCATTTTACTCGCATTTTTGGAATGAACGAATATTTTTGTCATTTCCATTCGCTACAACAAGTTTGTTAGCAAAATTGTCACAAGATGTTGTGGACGTTGCTCAATAGATGGCAGCACTGAACCACCCTGCGCGCATCACGCTCGCGTTGCTCCAGATCGCATTTTCCTTTCGTGACTTTCATTCACATTAACCTTCGTTCTTTATTTTTCTTTTCTCTCTCTCTCTCTCTCTCTCTCTCTCTCTCGGATGTTTTTTTTTTTAACTGTCATGGCATTTTCTAACGTTTTGCTTTGCTAAAAAACTGAAACTTCATATAATGCCACTCCTTCATGCAGGCAATCAAAAATCGTTGGCTATCATGCAGTTTGGAGGAACGGTACTGTGTATGAACGTAGAGATGATGTGATAAAATGAAGGCTGAAGGCTACGGAAAGAATGAAGGCTATCAGTAAGCATTAATACGGCGTTCTGGCGTTCTTCGTCCTATATTTTGTTCTCCTTTCACGCTTTTGCGCAGCACTCTTTATTTTACTGCCACTCTTTATTCTTTGCCGACTACACGATATTCACGTACACAAGAACATACATTGAAGTACTTTTCATATTGATGTGAAGTACGACACCGGTGGGCGAGACAATACAATGTTTGTATGATGGAAAGCTTCCGTTCTTTGGCTGGAGCGCACAAAGTGACGTACAAACACAAACCTCAAGGTGGTTAGCGCAGTTGATATGTAACGAAGAGGTGCAGAATCGATTCCTTCTGCTGTCCTGGCATTTTTCGGCGACCACCATATCTCAAACCAATGTTGGCGTTTCGTGAGTTCTCTGTTCTATATATATATATATATATCGTTGTTGTTGTTGTTGTTGTTTTGTAATGTGCGACTATGTTCAACAACGCAGTGTAACTAGGCTCTGACGTTTTCGGGCAAAAGCACCAGCCATGTAATCTCCAGAACCGACTTTCTTCTACACTGGATTTGCCGCAAATTGCCTTTTGACTTTACAGCTTCAGTGCACCGAAAATACTAATCGCAAGAGCGCCGTCTCAACGTACGTACGCACGATACGTTCCGAAGGAACTAAAACGTCATCACACAACAATAAATGATGGACAGGTGACGTGGGATGTTTCCCCGTGGTACATCGCACACCACCGGAAGCCCTGGTGTAGGATCTACGGATGCGGCACATCGGTATTTTCCGATATATCCGTAAGCTGGTGTTGGCACGATCTGGAAGAACGTTCTCTGAAAGCCTGCTCGATCATGCCTGAATGGTGCGCATGAATATAAACCGTTCTAACCATCGATTTGACTTAAAAATACCTCTCGTTCTTTAGCCCCCGAATTTGTGGAGGGCATTTAATTCGAAAATGCCGCGCGCCAAGTGTAACCTGCCTTTGTACCACCAGTCACAGGAAGTGAGGTTGAAAAAGAGCAACTCGAGTTTTCTGCAAAAAGGCGGTGACCCCCGCCCCATCCGTTCTATCTCTTTCCATTTTCTTCTCTGTCTCTCTCTCTATCTCCCTTTCGTTTCCATCTGAAAAACTTTCTCATTGCGTCATTGTCTTACGTAACAGCCAAGCCGGAGAAGTTAAAGAGGTCACTGCACCGCTGCAAACTTCCAGGTCCGATCATTTGACATATTTTTCGCTTGAGAGTTCCTCCTGTGGGCCTCCTGCACTTATTATTGAATCAATGTTTCGTTTGTGAAGCACATGTAGCCGCTGTATGGAGTATTCGACAACATATGCTGTGTCTTTCCGAAGCAGTGGTACACGCCAACTGTTTTTTTTTTTTTTTTTTTAGCAGTTTAAAGAGCGGCTTTCATGCATCCAGTGTAGCTCAGTGCCAGAAGCAGTTCAGTAGTTATGTTATTCTTTTTAATTACTTTTATCATTATTATATTATTGTTATTATATCAGCATTTGAGAAAATGACGCAGCTGGTCGGGACGTATGCATATATGCATGGAATACATTTTTATCCTTTCCATCATTTTTATTTAAATTAAAAAAAAAACTATGAGAGCAGCACAGATATCGTTTTCGCAGTTACGTTATACGAGACGTCCTCTGGTGGAGAGTATGTTAGTATAAGGAATTCCCTAAAATCCACTAATTAACTTATTAATTAGGGAATTTTGGGCAAAAGCGAGATAGCAGAACAGGACACAGTCCTCGTTGAAAGCCATTCTAGCTTTTTAACATCCAGAAAAGAGCGCGTGCCGCGAAATATTTATTCCTGGATTTGTTTATTTAATTTATAAATATTTATAGCTGGATTTCAGTGTCTGTGCCGGAAAGCGGTTTACCTGGCCAGCAGGCCGGCACCTACTCCAATCATCTCCATCGCTCCAAATCACGTGGCCCTCTGACGTGAAATGAGCGCTGCGCTCCCTGTGTCGCCACGGTTTCGGTTTCGGCTCATTTGCATATCAAAAATTCCCGGATGGATGTTTTAACGCTTGAACGTGCGTGTTTCAGGATTTTTTTTACACGTGGAATGGCTTTCAACGAGGATAGTATCGCATTCTGCTATCTCGCTTTTGCCCGAAATCCCCTAATTAAAGAGTTAATTAATGAATTTTAGGTAATTATTCGTCTTGTAGTTGCGTACTTTCTTCGAGGGGATGTCCGCCTGGCCGTACATCTCAACTGCAAAAGCGACATCGGTGCCACTCTCATAGCTTTCTGATTAAAATTTTGTAAAGGATAAAAATAAAGGCCCCGTACATATTTTACGAGCGCAGATGCAAAGCATACGCTTTGCGACCTGCGGCATCGCCTTAAGCAAATGAATGAGCGTTAATGCATCGCTATTTTATATACTAGGTTCTAATCTCGCTTACAAGTTTCCATTAGTTCAGCAATCAGCGTTACTTCGGACCATTACTGCAGAGGCTTTACATACATCGACAAGTCGCGCGACGAAAAGAGCTTATTTTATATTTCTTTTTTTAAGTCATGTGTTGTTAATCGCTCTGGATTAGCTGGTCCCACGTCAAGTAAAGACTAATGTCCCCTATTTTTTTACCACCATCATTATCATACACGTGTGTACGAGTATGTGCAATTTTTGTCATACGAGTAATTGTTTCGAGTCTTGCACATGTTCGACAACCACTCGCACCCAGGGTGTCCCACCTGTTATTGCGCATGTCACTACAAATAAGATTCTTTATTATCGCGGAACAGTGGTACTGTATCTCACAGTGATACAGTGGCACTGTATCTGTTACCGTATTTCGCTTTACACTTCACCTACGGGAACACTCCCCGTATAGTAGCAGCGTAAAAATACCTCACCAAACGTCCAAGCAAGGATTTAAAAGACGGCAATCAGCCCGCCACCGACACAGTGTGGTTATGGTACTTTATTGGGAATTTTGAAAAGAACATTGCCCACACAAAATGAAGTACCCAAGTTGAAAAGGAGAATGGATGCACCATGTTTTGGCGCATGCACGGATGAGGATCGACTGCCGAAGTTTCAACTTATTCTTTGGCTTCGCTCGGTCGTTCCTGTCCTGCAGATCATATGGTATCGCCTTCGACACTTATCGATCTCACCACCATCGTACATATTTCTTCGAACGTTCTTGATGACCACAGCTAATTGATAATTGTGTAGAGATCACGTGTTCCTGATTCTGCGTTTAACGTGCCTTAATGTTACTTCCTGAATGGGGTGTGGCTGCGAAAGTAGGTTCGATATTTTCCGCTCGTTCAAATTGAATACGCTTTATAAGCAGGCGACACTAGTACGCCCATATTTTTCCTTCCCCATCCATCCATCAACTAACAAGCCCGTATGTTACACTAACCCAATAAGGGCAATGAGTTTTGCTAATCAATGCTATCACAACTCAGAAGAAAGCTGCAATGGCAATTACACAAAGAAGGAACTGTGCTACGAAGGACCGTAGGTAGCAAAAAGTCATCCAGCACCCGGCGGGACTCGAACACACACCTCTCCGATTGCTGGTCAGGTGTGCTTCGCTACACCGACATCGCGCTCGCGTCAACGATGCAACAGTAGATCATTGATTGGTTGTGTTTGTCAAAGCTGTTCATTCAGCCTCTACAGTTTACGGAATTGGGATACCACACGAAAGGCGTGATGAAAATACAATACAATGCAACGGAGTCTCCAACTGCTGGACGGTTAATTTTCGTTGTTTACTAGATGATGCAGAAAACGGTAAAGGAGTAGGTGTCATGGCACTGCCTTTCTTCTGCTTTTCTTTATTTTATTTTTTTCAGTCATGTGTTGATTGCGACATACTTGTCTGAAACCTTCAATCAGTGGTTCAACAGCCCGTATTAGGTATTGCCACCTTTCAAGGGGCTGTATTGCGTCTGAAAGTTGGCCGTATATGCCACAGGATCGTATTAGTCAAGAGAAATAATCTTGCAACAGCTCGATTTCAGATAGGATGGACCATGAGCTATCGATTTCAGACAAATATGTCGCGAGCAGTAGTGTCTAACTGTGAGGAAATCATAAATCTGCAAGCTTTTGTAAGTGGGCATTCGTTACTATAAGCACGACAGCTGCATGAAATGCCACTGCCCTGCGCACGTAGAACGGCGTTGCATTTGTCGTATTTCTTCCTGATAGACTGACCTTTGAGATGTGCCGCTACACTATTCTTTCCTGAAGCAGCATAAATGTCTCTTGGCGCTATCTTTATAATCCTCGTTCGTAGAGGAACATTCCAGAGCTGCGATTGTTCATTTTATTACCAAAGTCGGCTGCATTCTTGCCACACTTCTTCCTTTTCTTTATCTGAATTATTCATTGGAAACACGAAGAATAAAAACAGAAGCCTAATAAATGGAATTTAATAACCGCGCGTGTCAACTTTGGCTTTCAAAGCGTTTCAGACTCCCCCGAAGCGTGGCTTCAGGAAAGCACTTTCACCATTTTTTTTTCTTTCTCATATCACCATTTTTTTTTTTTTTTTCGTATCTTGTCGATGTACCCAACCACGTTCCACGACCAAGACTCTTGCGTGGCACTGTGGATAGAGCGATTGCTTTCGCGCAAGAGACCCGGGTTCAATTTCCGATTACGGTGGGTCACATGTCAACGGCAACGCCTATGAGTTCACCTGGGTGCCCGACGGAGGCCCGGAGACCCTCCGGCGGGAGGCCCATGGAGACCCGACGTGAAACCTGTCCAGTCAGCTGTGGCAGTCGACTGGACAGGTTTCACGACTCGCTATGCCCGGGTATCTCCCGTTGTGTGATACAACCATGACGCAATCAAGTTGGTGCTGTGTTACCTTCATCTGACCTGCTTAATTTTCGCTCTGGCTTCCGTTTTTGGCGGCTGGACGTGTCTTTCCTCAATGACTTCCAAATTAAAAACGATGTAAAAAATGGGCTTGCGGATGTTTGTTCCGCGCCCGGCTTGGGGCCTAGTCACTGGGAGGCTTTGAAGCTGGATGCAGCACACCGTTTTCGGCGTTGGGGCAGACAGAGTGCGTGTGAACACCGGCAGGGTAGAGACGCTCTCAGGGACTTAGGCAGGTGTTATCTGTGCTTTGCCACCCTGACTCACGCAGTCCTGAATCTGCGTCTGACATCGAGGACGTGCGCAGGCGCCTAGCGTCACTCCGAATGTAGTCCTAGCGCAAGTTTGTTGCGCAACGCAATGTGGTGCGCTGATGTCGGAAATTTATTGCTCCCGTGTGTTGCTCAAGCGCTAAGTGGCAGAAAATCCCCGAGTCTCCGAGCTCCGGTCAGCTGACGGCTCAATTTTGTCTGATCCCGGTCGTTCAGGAAGCAATATGTGAGCATTGTGCGGCCCTTTACAAGGAGTCACCGTCGGACGAGCCTATGTTGTCAGCCGAGAGCCCATGCACTTCCGTCGAAAAAAAAAATAGAGCATGTTGACTCAGGGCCGCTCATGCAAACTGAGATTTTTGCAGCTGTCTCCTCAATGCCGAGCGGAAAGTGCCCTGGCGTTGATGGTCTCCCAGCTGAGTTCTACAAGCGCTTCTGGAACGTTATTGGTTCTTGTATGACTCGGATACATCTGCGAAGACACGTCGAGAACACTGAGCCCAGATGTTATCGTCCGACTACGTTGCTGACAACAACAACAACAACTTTATTCAATATAATATCCTAGCTAAAACACTTCTGTTGCGCGTTTCGCCTCTCCTGGAGAAGGTGTTACATCCTTGTCAGGCATGTTCTGCAGCGGCAGGTCTTCGGACCTTCATAAAGTCGCTCTTCGCGATGCCTTCCACTGGATCAACAGTGGCCATGCCCCTGCCGTGGCGGCGTCATTCGATCAATCCAAGGCATTTGATCGTGTGCGACACGCATGCCTGTTCTGTCGGCTGAGTGCATACGGGTTCGCCATTGCATAGGCCAGTTTTATGGAGACCCGTGTATAGAGGAGCAAGAAGCGTTGTTTCTGTCACTAGCGCCCTGCCGTTGCCCTTTGGGGTAACTTTTGGCGTCCGCCAAGGATGTTCTCTGTCTCCCGCCTTGTATGCCATCGCCATCAACCCTGTTTGTTTGTTTGTTTGTAAGGAAAAAAAACAAGGAGAAATTGAACTCGTCTCCCGACTTGTTCTGCAACTCCTAACAAAAATGCTCACCCCACCCAACCCCCCCACCCCGAAAAACTACTTCTCAGGTGCTCTACTCGCAATCTTCATCTATTCAGAAGTCCACTATCCACATGTTCACTAGAAGTCCACAATTAAACACTATTCGCAATTATCCCAAGATTATGCACAGCGCATGCTAGAAGGTTGTATCCATCCCTCAGCTCTGGACAAATTTCACAAGTGCCGCCAAAGCAGCATCCCTCGTGTTCGGTGCCCAAATTCCCAACACCTTCACTATATCGAAGACCCTGTTGTCCAGCCGAGCAAGTGTAGCTTTCAGTGTAGCTCTTTCAGATGCCTCAGTTGTCTCGCGACGTAAACACCCAATTATTATTATTAATATCTTTCAGATGGATACCTAGTGCAGTGCGTTGTAATATGCTCACTATCCTCCACCGTTGCACAAACCGAACAATTCGATGAGTCGGCTCTTCCAACTTTATGAAGAAAATGACGGCCATAAGGCACATTCAAGCGACACCGGTGTAAAAACGTCTGAACAGGGCGCGGTAACGTAGACGGAACACAGAACTTGCTTCGCCATCGCCATCAACCCTGTCCTCGGGAGACTGTGCTCGCTGCCTGTTTCATGGGCACTACCCAATAGATGCCCTCCACCTGTTTTTGCGTTCGCGGGTGATGTCTCTGTGATCCTGTCGCGGGAGTGTTCCCTAGAGCCTGTCTTGAAGGCGTTTGAAGACCACGGAACTGTTTCGGGGGCAAGACTGAATAGATAAAAAAAATGCAGCACTGTTTTTGAACCTCCGGCCTTCCTGTGAGGCTATTTTCCGGGTTCCAGTGAGGTCGGATATAAAAATGTATTTGTGTAACTTTCATTTGTACTGGGATATCAGTGTAAAATGGCCTCGTATGTCTAGTCGATTATGCGCCGTCCTCCGGCAGCTTAGGTCCGTTGATTTGCCCATCACTTTTCAGGCTCACCTGCTAGTGGTCTGGTACTGCAGTCGTTCTTGGCCCCTAGGAGTCGTTGCCACGCCGCTAACGTTAATCCGTGCACTGAATACTCCTGAGCACCCAGCGTGCGTGCGCCTTAGTGCAGTACTTTCTGGGGTGCGCCACCAGGTGGCTTATGGACTGTCCGGGGTTTCGGCCTAGGTCCGAAGCCCTGCCTCGTCAATACGCTATCTTGAGGTTGTAAGGCGTTTACGACTCCAACTTCCTGATGCCGATATCCAGTTGTGGGCCGTCAGCGATTTCTATACGACCATCAGGGAGATGCAGTCCGGTCCCGCAGTCCCTTCCGTGCTGATGAAACTTTCTTGACATCGTATCACTGCGAGGTGACTGGATGTCCGTCGTGCCAGCTACAGTCTTCGGTGGAAGCTGGTCCACGGCGTTCTTCCACTCCGTGAGCGATTGCGCCGTATTCGTATCTCTCGCTCTGATGGTTGCCCGTCTTGCGGGATTTGTGAAACGGCTGAGCACTGTTTCATGCGTTGCCACGTTCCTCTTTTGTTGTGGAGCAGGTTAACATAAGTTTTCTCTCTCTCTCTCGACAGTCGCCTGGTCTGCCGTGCGGTTCCTAGAACCGTTGCCAGTTCCTCGTCCTGAACATAAAGGCTTTATTAATAGCGGAGATAAACTTCCAAATCTGAATCCGCCGTTGCCGACTAGCCTATACGGTGGCCCACACCTTGTAGATGCAGCCTATATCTGAGGCTGTCAGGGCAGGACTTTGTAGTCACATCGCCCATGAAGAAGCATTATACGTCCTCGTGGAGTGCTCTCGCTGCTGGCTGACGTCTTCTCGTCTTTTCCACCATGTTCAGGGTGAGAGGCAAATTGCTGCTTCTCACCCTGTACGTGGCTCGCGCGGACTGTACAGCCATCCGCAGCAACTGTCCCGTGTTTGGAGTGTTCGCTAAGCAAAACCTCCTAGGGTGTGTTGTTATCTGGCATGTATGACTGTAAGGTATAGAGTTAGTGTCTGTGCAAAGGGGGCCTACTCCATGGGTAGTTTTCCTGCTTGATGACAATACATACACCCTGCCACGAAGTAAACACTCCACTGGACCACAAGTACCACAGTTTCTCAAGCAATGCTACAGACGTCCTGGGTCTTCCGTTTCCTTTTGTTTTCTTTTTTCACTTTGAAAGCAAAGGAGGGAGGGGGCTAGAATAGAATAGAAGTAGAAAGCCACATACATCGCAGATGCAGCGTAAGCAAGCCACCGCAAGCACAAATTATCATGGGCACCTCCAGACTGTTGCACGAGATGTTCTGTGACAACGCTGCTGGGTAACACATTTCCTTTTGTAAGCCTTCGGTCTCTTGTGTGTCAAACCTTCCAGAAGCAGCCTGGCTAACGAATCCTAATTTGTATGCTTCGAATAAGGTGCCGAGTTACTATTCTGTCGTCGCTATTGACACCAATTAGTTAAGGTCGATCCTATCAGCACAGCGTAACGTCGATATAGAAGGTAAAAGGCATCGGCCCGCTTAGAATTCGATCCAACCGCCCTATCCAGGGACCAGTTAAACTGGTCGTTTATGTTTCCACATTTATTGCCGTCCTATATGGGGCTAGGTAAAAAGGGTCATGAACGCGTGGACAAGGCAATCGGATCAGCCTCCCATCGTCTAGATCTCGAGTTTTTGTAGGAAAGGTAGCTCTTTAAAGAACGTTCGAGAAACGAGTGTCTGTGCGTGGAAAGGGGTTGTGAGCCCATTTTGACCCCTCGCATATTGTGGTACAGTGCTGTTACTGAATGTGAAATGGGTGGGGGATATACGCTTATTTCGGAAAGGTCAGCTTGCTACTCCTAAAACAAAAATATGGTACAAAGATGAAGCAAAAACAAATATAAGATAACGAGGATGGGGTGAAGTGTAGATGACATGAAAGGTCAACTCATAATTTGTTCCTGGGGTCTGTCGTCTGGAGCTCGAGTGACGCACCGGCACCACTGACGGGAGCCAAGGCCAAGTAATACAGAAGGCCACAGGGGACACAATGAATCATAGGGCCAAGCAATACAGAAATACGTGAAATAGGCTGCCTGTTTGTTGGTTGGGTTCCTTTTCCCCTTGGTCTTCTACATTATTATTTCCGGACGTAGTCATTAGACAGTCTTAGTACATCGTACGCTGTCGCCCTTGCGTACGTAAAGGATAGCGTTGGTGGTTCTGCACACGCCCAAACAGCAGATAGAGCTTCACGCAGTAGGCAGAACCATACAAAGCTGTCCCTTACGGACGCAAAGATGATAGCGTACGGCGTACTAAAACTCTCTACTATTCTACTTCTAAATACTATGTTGTTGCATTAAGAGAATCGGAATTCTCTTTGGATTATCGGCAATGCTCCTACAAACATGAGCGAATAATTAGATTGTAGTCTGTTCTAGTCCGGTGTTCCCGATGCAAAGCTAGTACTGAAGGAGCTAAATGAGATTTTAAGAGCATAACGAATACATATGTATTTAGTTTTGATTGTAAACTAATCTTTTTCGGCTTAACCTAACCCAGAAGAGAATATTTATAAAAGCAGGGCGAACGAACGCGTCTTACCTACCCATAGCTTTTATGGAGGCTTCGTACATAGGTTGCAGGCGGTACACCCTTGGAGCTACCATATACTTTCCAAATGTTGATAGGGCAAAGAGAGCTAGTTCAATACAGAACGATGGGTACGAAAATATTTCGATGAAATAATGTTGACGAAATTATGGATAGAGTGAATATTCCTGCACGAAGGCGAACGATTATTGTAGCGAGATTGACCGACCAACCGTTTCAGAACTTTCAGGATAGTATTTGCATTCAGACTGTGTCGTAGGAAAACAAATTCGGAGAGTTCCAGGATAGGTAGAGGCCATGCCAAAGGCCGTGCAGATATCACTTTTTTTTTTCTTTTTTTCATACTATAGAAGTTTCGGTGCCTAAGGACATGTATATCTACGAAGCTTGTCCTTTTCCCTGCCTCCATCCAAACGAAGGATATCGCATAGATATAGGATACACTATATGAGCTGAGACAAGAAGACAGAGCTCACAACGGAAGTAGAACAGAGTACAGGAAATGGTGTCCTTATGCGAGTGTTAGCAGAAGATGGTAAAATGATAATCGTACAAGTCTGTAACACAAACTGTTTGGTCCAAAAACATGTTTATTGAACACATTTGTACTTATTTTCAATTCCAAGTTGGAAAGCGCTTCAAGTAGTGCCCGAAATAAATTAGCGGCAGGTACCAAAAAAGGAGAAAAGCCACAAAACTTGCACAAATTGTGGTACTTCCACACACCGCCACCAGCGACAGGCACGCTCAGTCACCCGTGACTCTTTTTTTGTTTGTTTGTTTTTTTGTTTTGTTTTCTGGCTATCTCAGCGCAAAGGAGAAAGAAATACAAGTTGCCTCTAAAGTCCTCGCACGTCAAGTGCGCAAAAGGCGACGTTCGTGAGAAAAATCACATCCGAGTCGTTGATCCACAAAACTGCAGTCGAAAACACGCTATTTGGTCGCTCGCTGACTTCGCACGCTAGAGATGCAATGCCTGAAAGAAACAAGGGAAGAAAGGTCGATTTAGCGAATCAACAAAATACCTTTCAGCTCTGCAACATCTTAGGCAGCCCAAAAACACAAGAAGAACGGCTGAGCAAAGGGAAATTCATCCGTATAAAGTGTAACATGCGCACGCAGAAAGTGCAAGTAGCAACACTATTTCGCGATTGTGCACGGCTCCATGCGAGTTGCCTTGAAGCCAATTGCCACAGTGCTAGTTTTCTGTTTGTTTTTTTGTTTTTGTTTTGTTTTTTTACCGCCAAGGCTCTATCATAGTTAGCCATTTAACGTCACTATTGTAAGACGAAGAAAGGGGGAGGAAGAAGGGAGAAATTAAAACTGTCTGGTGGGTTCCCAAGAGGGATCTCTCGAGCAATACATGCCAGGGAACGTTACGTCTCCGTCACAGCTAAGACGCTACATTTTGTATCCTCAGAATGAATTAAACGGACGACGCAGAAACCAGACGTCCTCCACAGAAACCCTCTTTGTATTGCCGTTTGCGTGAATCATCGCAATCAAATCGCAATCATCGCTACCTCTGCGCATGCGCTAGGCCCACTAGACTGTGCAGGGGCTGCATAGCCGCGAGATAAAGCTACGTCAGCACATACGCAGCCGGTGTCGGAGAAACCGTACTTATTCTGTTTATCCCAGCTGTTTGGCTGGCCCTATTTGCAAACATCCTCGCTGAGCGCCCTCAGCAACGGCAGCGCTGTCGGCTTGCCAAGGTTGTTTCGAGGTTAATCTCCCCACACATTTTCTCTCTCCTCCTGTACTCCTTGCATGTGCTAACCGCATACACTCAGTCGGACACGGCTCTGACGGATGGAAAAGTGACGTAAAACGTAGCTCCTCAAGGCAAAGGAAACCCTCAACCGCGACGCCTTGAAAGCCCCTATTTTAAACGGAAATCCTACCAATACCGCTGCGGCAAAAACATGTTTCTGTTGTTCCACTTTCGAGATTACGCCGCAGCTCATGTGCCTCAGCCACCAAGGATAACAGGGTCCACTTTAGAGCGTCCTGATAACGACGGAGAGGCGTTGCAGCCGCAAAACAATCTATCGTTTTGGATGTTGACAGGAGATACTCAGGAGGGCTGCACAGAAAAATTGTGCGAAGGCACGTGATATGTTACTGGCGGTTTGTGTGAAGTTTAAGTTAGGGTCACCACTTATATAGTGGACACATATTGTCTAGTTTCATAGAAACATTGGATGTCTTATCATTCGGTGACATAGGGCTTCCTCAAGCGGCGGAAGATATTAATAACCCAAACGAGCGACTGAGACAAACGCGTACGGCTTCAGGTACTCTGTGATTGTGTGGCCCAATATTTCGGCACTGAATTCGATTTAGGCCCTGCATCAAGCCTTGAAGTACGTAATTAACAAATTTGTTATGTCGGAAGACGTAATTAACTGTTGGTATTGCGAAGCGCCGCTCACGTGCATAGCATCGCGTCACGTAGCATAGCCTCTGTGCATGGAAACGTTTGCCCAGACATATTTATGTACCGGAAATCCTTTTTTTGCTTGATAGCGGGGAGCCTGGAGAGACCAGTTCTTCAACGCTTGCCGTAGACAGAACTTCTTTCTGCCGCCCGCTGTCCGACGTCCAAAAGCGGAAGCTATTTATAGACCATCCAGGACCAGTTGCAGCCCAGATAGGCCCAGAAATTACAGTGCACGGCGTGCGCTGTGCACTGACCCAAAACCGGTGGCTACCACGTGGATCGCTGATGTGGATCCGGCATTTTTTGCCGGCGAAGCATCAAATTTATTGGGCCCCCGACATAATGCTGCTTACAGTGCTGTTCTTTGCCCATGTTATGTGGGGTGTCAGGAAGCAAAAAGCATAGTTCAACATATCGAGCCACGGAAAAATGTTGAGCCAGTAAAATATAAACACTACTATTGTCTATTACCTGTCCTTTCTCTCGAACTTTTCGTGGCACATTGTATGTGCGGTCATGAAATGAACAAAGGTTCTTAGAAGCTGAAGACCGGCCGAGATATATCAAGGTGTTAACAATAAATAATATGAACAGCAAAAAGACCAACCACTGCGCAACAACAATCCGACCTTACGAATGTCATCTGCTGTGATATACCACAGAAAGATAGGTCGCAGGACGCCTTCCAGCCTTTTGTTGGTGGGAAACGCATACACGCGTCGTCATCACAAAGGAAAAGGCGTTACCTATCAGAACTTCCTCCGACGTCGCAGTTAGTTGCTCCATTACGCAAGAACTAATATTACATGCTCACGCAGCGAGTTATACTGCAACGGAACAAGCAGTCCATCAATATTAACGACAATAGAATGAGCCAACCTTATACACCACGTGGTGATTCATCACGCAAAAGAGCGCAATGATATTGAAGCAGACGACACAACAAAAGCTTCGTTTCGGAGCAGACGACAGGAAAACGAACATCTGCTAGAACTTTGCAACGGTTGCAATTCAACCTACCTATTAGGACTTCCCAGAGGAGTTCCTGCGGTTCCTTTCTGTGTTTGCCATCTTGGTTACGAGTTTCCTAACGTGTCCGCTTGGATCATGGTGGTTGGTGTGGGCGCAGACTTCTCTTTTTGAACGTTGCTTTCCACTGTGGCCCGCGAAGATGAATTTGTCCTGGTCGAAGTTGTAGTGCTCGTACTCGTCAAAGTGGCTTTCAGACATGGTTGCAAGAATGGATGACGTTGACCCTCAGAAGTACAGAAGTTGCTCTGCTCGGCGCGCTCGATGGGCTCTTGTTTATGTGTCTGCCGGGGAGCGTGACGTCACGGCAGAAGCAAAACAGACGAGCGTGGCGCCATCCTGGGGAATAAGAGGAAATCTCGGATCAATACAAAGACTCCCATGTTGATGCGCGAGTTGCATGTTTTGCCTGTTGGGTTTTATAGAAGCTCATGTCATCTTTGAGTCATTTGATTGTTGAAGAATGTACGTTATGTCAGAGCACGTAAAGGCGTGTTTCTTGTGCAGTTTATTATATGTTAAAACCATTGCTGATCCGCTCTCAACTATGCAGTATGTGTATTTTCCGACACCCGCTCATAGGGCTGTTGTGGCAGCAAAGTTTGCACAGCTCTATTTCAGGCCCAAGCGGCCACGTATAATACAGAACGTAGTTTCTTCGAACGTTATCTAGTAACGTTGGTTTCATCAGCGGGTTCTGGATGGTGTTTCAGGCGGTATGATGCCATGCAAAGCTACAAAACCTGTAGGAAATCCACAGAAAAAGCGATGCATCTTGCCAAGTGCGAACAACTCGAGGCCATGTATTTGAAAGTGCCACCGTCGTCTGCTAAACTACCGCGCGTTGAACATAAATTTGAGCGGGTTGCTGCAAAATAAATTAATTGTTGCCACCTTCGATTATCACACTTCGTTCGTTCGTTCCGTGTCTAGCAATTCGCTTTGTTCTTCTTGTCCATCCTAAAGGACGATGACCTTTAAGCATACATGCCATATTCACTCTTCACACAGCCTACGAACGTTCTGGAAATACGTTTCGTGCAGCTGCAGCTGATGTGTGTGAGTCAGAGTCAGTCACTCGTTCACCGTCCTTGCCCGAGGAAACGGAGAAACCGTTGTAGGCTTACGCAATAAACGCCGCTGCTTGCTTACTGCAATCTCGAGAGGTCTCGATAGTGGCCTGCAGGGTCTGCACTGCATTATGTCAACGTATGACGTCACGGTACTCTCTCGCTTCTTCAAAGTCGGTTCATGTGCGAGGTTTCTAGAAAGCTCGTTGCATATGGCTCTTTGCTTGCTCTAATTGCAGGGACAACTGATAAAATATTGTTTTCCGGTGTCTCATATTCTAATTTTAGATTGCAGGCTGTAATAGTATTCGTTGTCGAATTTCGTCGCAGCTTAATGTAGAGATATCGGAGTACTTTGCAGAGAAGTGTGTTGGATCTGGCAGGAGGTTTTAGTTCCAACAGGGAGAAAGAGAGAGAGAGACAATGGAAATCCTTTCTTTCGATTGAGAAAGTAAAGATATTTATCAGTATGCTGTTCTACTCTGCAACACTGCAAATGTGAGCTAATACAGTGAGGATAGAAACACGTACCAGGGCACGATGCGCTGACGTTGACAGAAATTTCTTCTTGAGTGAAGTAAAACTGACTTGCAAATAAATTCGCCAATTTGCGCTTCAAATTATCTTATCGAAATTTAAAAAAAAAAAAGAGAATGGCGATTAGTCGCCAGTTAATTGCCAACACCGTGGCCCGACAGCATAGACCGCGAAGAAAGCCGAATTGCGGATTTACAGCTGAACATGAATAGGGTTACTGTTCGATTACTGCAGCATGGCAGTGCTCAGAGGAGCATTATAAAATATTTGAATATTTGCCCCTTTCGTAGAGTGCACGTGACGATATCCTTTCTTTGGGTTTGAGGCGTTGACGGAGGGCTAAATTCTCGGTGAATGAGACGCAGAACAACATTTAATTCTCGTGTGTTTCAATATTGATTATTGAGGAACTGAGTTTTCATAATGGCATAACCTAAAGGGCTAGAATACTCCAGCATATGTGAACAACATATTAGTCAGGTTCAAGCATTCCTACACCCACCAAAATCAACAATATTTAGTATACGTGACGCTTTAGTAACTAAAGATAGAAGTTATAAAATTTCTATACATCGAATGTAGCGCTGTGCTACGTTCTGAGGTAAAAGCACCGATAATTTTTAATTATAAAGGGTAGCTATCTATAAAAGTTTACCCAGCATAGAACCATCTTGACTGTTTGCCCCATAAGGATTTGGAGAGTTTTGGTTGGAACTTTGGACTGCGATGTTTACCACGATGAAATTAAGTTACCAATTAGAGTTCCACGCGGACACAGGTATTTTCCACCTGCATTGAGTAATTGGTGAGTACGGCGCGCCGGCATGGATAAACTTTTTTAAGTATCTCAATTCAATTTCAATTCAATTTTATTTCATCTCTAGGATGTGTGAACAAAAGCTGTAAGACAGCTTGACAAGTTCCCATCCGCAAAGTTTACACTTCGAACTAGCACAGTAACAAACAAGAAACAATGCCAAAGTGTACACTTCGAACAAGCACAGTGAGAAATAAGAAAAAGAAAACAATGCCCAGTTGTCATGCACACTACAGATATAAAACACATTATCACAATTCGAGAGGTAACTACCATACACATGTACTTTTTATCTACCTTTACCTTTATCTACCTTTTATATCTACTTTTTATAGGTATCTGCCTTGTAGATTACATGCTGTCAGCTGTTGTCACAGTATAGTCGCGTTAGTTCTCAGCAGCAACAAAAACTACACACGCTGTACAAAAAAAAAGAAAAGACGAAGATGGGAAATATTGATAATAATTAGGCAATCAGCATAATGATATTTCCTTTTTCCTTCCAATTCCAATTCTACGTGTGAAACCAGTGTGTTTCAACCACGAATGTGTCATGCGATGTCACTCCACTATTTCCAAACCAAGTGCAAGGAAAGGCTCTGGAAAGCGAAGCTTTAGCGGATGTCATGCAAGTCCAAGTTTCGAATGTTTGGTATTTGCCCTTTCATTAAAAAAAATGTCTTGAAATTTCACGTTTCTCGTCTTGTATTTCGTCGAATTATGAAATATACATGTAAGTATTCGAAAATGACCTCTTCTTCAAAAATAGCCCTTTCGGACTGTTTATCTGTGTTTGCCCGAAACGACTCGTTCGCTACTGATAACCGGATCCATGCGCACGGCACTTCAACGGCCCAGTTCGGTGTTTTGATGCGTGAAAACTTGCAGAGGCAGCGTCGGGCCTGGCGAGACGAGCATTCGATAGAAGGCGGGAAACCTGTATCCTGCGTGTGCGCCGAGGTTGTCGGCCTTGGGGCATGTTGACGCATGCAGTTGTGCGCAAGGGCATGGACGCGCTGCAAAACACCACCTGCGGGGTGCACGGACAAAACGTACGAAACGTAGAGTTTATAGAAGTAACCAATAATACGTCGCGACGAATGTTCTTGAAGGAATCAGTGACTAGCGAATAAAGCTGACACAAGTGGTGCGTGAGTCATCACAGAACAATGTTTTCTAATGGAACGTTGCCGACTGTTTTGTTCTCTCGAGTGTGAAGGTGAGACAAGATTGTTGCTAGGTGGCCAGTTTGTCTCTGGTACCGTTGTCATAACAAAAGTGCAGGAGTCAAGCATAGACAAGCCTTCATTGCTGTCTACAATTGATAGAGTAAATAGTACATATGCCTCCATAACGGTTCCTGCTGAGAATGAGTTCTCGTAATTGTGCTATGTGGTTGTATTTCTTTTATCTTATCTATTTTATTTATTTATCTGCCCGATGTTCTGTCTCGTTTCGAACTATACCTTTCGACTCTTCTCTCATTCCTGAATCATGATCATCTTTTTAACGGACTTATTCGCAGTTTGCAAAAAAAAAAAAAGAAGGAACGAAAAGATCCGCTCACTTACGGACGCACGGTGAAATAATAGAGTTTTAGTCCATCGTAGGCTATCGCCTTTGCGTACGTAACGGATTGTGTGCTGGTTCTGCGCAATGCGCGAAACTCTCTTTGTCTTACGCGTGCACAGAAATACAAACGCTATCCCCTACGTACGCAAAAGCGACAGCGTAAGATATACTAAAACTCACTATTACGGGGAATAATGTTTCCTGCAAGTTAGTTATACGTCATTTTGTGATCTTGGGCACCTTGAATTCCTCAAATAGAGCAGCATTTCATCCTATATGGACTCATGTCTTTTCACCTACACGCAAAGGAACACCAGGTGGTTGAAATTATCCGCAGGCACGTGGAGCATGTCGCCACACAAACAGGCTGACACAACTTCCATCACTTAAATCTAATCCATTTAGATATTAAGGTACACGTCAGATATGAAGAACTTCGTATGCGCCATTACCTCAACATGAAAACCCGGACATACTGCTTGTGCACTTTTTCTACCCTGTCGTTAAGGTTCTAAGCGTGTTGAAAATGCTTTCGATCTATGGATGTCCGCTTATAACGCAGAACCCATATATAGATGACCTGATCGATGAGCAATATGTATAGAGAAGTACGTAAACCAAACGAGCTCCACACGAAATAACGGCAGATAGAGGAAGATAGGCAGTCGCACTTGTCTGCATTTTCCTCTTTGCCTTTCTCGTTGATGAGTCGAAAAATGATCTCTCTCAGATTAGTTTCCCGTACCTCTTTTTGCTAGAAAAACCGACTGCTGTAGCCATCTATACACAACAACCGAAACGAAACGCAACATGAGTGAGAACGTCGCTTATACTTGTGTGGATCGAGTATATAGCGTAGGCAGGGATGGGCATAAATACATTTTTTGAGTATTTAAATATAAATACAAAATACTTTGTTGAAAGAGGTATTTAAATACTCTGCATAAATACTTTTCAACATGAGTATTTAAATACAAAATATAAATACAGTATTTATATACCGTAACTACTACCATAAATACTGTGAGGAAAATGTCATCTGGAATTACAGAAATGACGATGATCATAACAACAAATCACCAACGAACAATAGCATTTATTTGTTAGATTATCATGGCAATTTTAATATTAGAAGTTTCTCGAATATTGCATCTTAGGCATCTTCTGTTCGGCCGTACAATCAGATTCGCAAAGGAGAAGAGCATCTCCACATGTGCCGATGAACAAATACTTACAACAGTGAAAAACTTGCCATCTAAAATTTTTTGTCGCATGCGCATGGTAGCGCAAACACGGCATAACTGCGCGCCAAACTCTCTCTTCTTCCCGAAAGGTCAAATGGAGGGCAACTTTAAGATATGAATCAGTATATATTGTATTTAGGAGTATTTACAAAGTATTTACAAGAATAAATACCCAAAAATTGGTATTTAAATATAATTATAAATACATTTTTCAAGTCTGTATTTAAATACAAAATATAAATACATGTATTTATATTTTAAATAGTATTTTAATTACAATGTATTTAAATACTGCCCATCCCTGAGCGTAGGATGGTCGTTGGTATCATCGTTGCAACATATCGTATTCAGGAGGCCATACGTGGTTTGTTGTCGCGGCGGGAAGGTGGGACTCACTGCAGACTTGGAGGTACCTTGAGTACCGAACTCTAAATACTGTATCTTAAATACTTTTGTTGGTATTTTAGTATCGTACTGAGTACGCTTCGTGAAAAGTATTTGTACTGTAATTAAAATACTATTTTCAGTATTTAGTACTCAGTACTCTAATTACTATTTCCTTTTAGTCGAATACTGAGATGGACATTCCTTTCTTTTTTCATTTCTTTTTTTTTTTTTTTTTTGCCACACCTGACGACAGTTGACCTTTCCAGGCCCTTTCAAAGGAAGTTCACGCTGTTATCATTTGGCTTGAAACACCACGTGTGTTCTGACTTTAAAACTGGGCTCTCGGTGCAACGACTGCTCTTTTGTGCGGTGTGTTGTGTGTCCGATGTGTTATCCAAAATTGCTCAGTCTTTTATTGTCCTCTTGCACTGCATTTCAACTTCGAGTTCTACCCTACTTTTTTGTGTGTTACGTTCTGTGAGGCCTTTGTCTAATTTGCAGGCATATTTTCACACTTCTGTGCCTGTTTATTTTTTGAGTATCTTATAAGTATCTTAAATACTTTTTATAGCATTTACTACTCTACTCTAAATACTTACTATCTATTTCTAACTATCTTTACTGGATTTTAAATATATTTTGCGCGCAGTATTTAGTAACGTATTTTAAATACTTTTTTGTAGTATCTTCTACATGTCTGTGTGGGAGGCGTCCAGAAGATATGCTGGATCACGAGCCGTAGTTACATGAATGTGACAGAAGCGCATCGTATCGAGTTATTGCACCTCCTCCCACGATCAGTGGATTGGTTGACGTGACACTGTTTGGAGAGGATATGTTCGATACGATCGATACGATACGGTAAGGCTTTTGTCGCAGCAGTGTAGGGGAAAGTGGGGCAAGATGAGACAAAAATTTGCAATTGAATATGGAATTTTTATTTTTCGTGTTTTGAAACAAAATTAGCCGTATGGGCACATTCTCGGGGGCCTCGAGCTTCTGATCTGTAGATCAGAACGGACGTGGCCGGTTCTAAAATAAACACAGAACAAGAATAATTCAAAAATGCAAATTGTCTCATCTTGCCCCAATCCTCGGGGCAAGACGAGACATCACGTGGGTATAAGATGAGACACGCCGTAGTAATGAATTATACGAATTAGTTTTTGCAATCCAAGCACCTACACAGCCCCCTTGAGCCAGACGTGTACGTATTTGGAGTATTGTGTTTAAAATACCGTATTTTAAATACAATTTGCGGTATTTTGGTACTCTACTCAATACTTTTTGTTTTGTGTATTTGTACTATATTTAAAATACATTTTATGGTATTTTCTACTCAATACTCTAATTACGTATTTTGGATCTCCGTCTCATACTTTCTGTGTCTCGTCTTTCCATTATCTTGCTTGTTCAGTGGAAATTTCCTGAGTCCCTAGAACTTGACCTGGACATTGGCCCTTCTTGGAAGTCTCGATTTAGAGATCCTGCCCCGTGTGTCCTAATTTTTGGCCAGTGAGGGTTCTATTATGTGTGCCCTGGCGCGGTGACGCCGAATACTGACCTCACCGAGCAGTGACCTGCAAGAAGTTTGCTTTGTTCTGGGTCACATATACTTAGTGAAGTTATGTGGTATCTCTTTGTCATGTTTTTGGGACTTGTGTTTAGATTACTCCTATTACACAGCGGCGGCTTGCGTAGTGCGCGGGGTTTTGGTGATTCATGTCACAAAGCAGCGACTTGCCGCATTGACCAGTGACCGGTGGCTTTTTGCGTTCAAGGATAAATGGTATCTTAATTGTATTTCAAATACTTTTTGAAGTATTTTGTACTCTATCTTAATTACTTTAATTTGCATGTATTTATACTCTATCTTAATTACATTCTATCTTGAGTATTTATTATCTTATCTTAAATAGTTTTGAGTATCTTGTACATGTCTGCCTTGAGCACACCGCCCACATGGTGTGTTATAAAACCACACAGAACCCGGTGCTATTTTACTCCACCGTCCGTTGCAAACAAGGCACCACCAGTCTGATGAGTAGCTCGGTTTTGAGTGCGCTTCTGCATTGCTGGAAATGTCTTAGGAAACAGCAAAATTTGCTGGAAAATTCTAGGTAGTATGAAAAAAAAAGGAGTCTCTGAGGAACACGCATAGAGCCACCTATTAGTTACATTAGTTAATTACATTAAATTTAAATTGCATTACATTTAAATTACATTAAGTTGTCGAGTCTTGCCCCGTGCATATCATCGGATGCATTAATTTTTCAGTTAAACACCGAATAACCAAGAGCGCCCATATTTTGCATATACTTAGACGAATGAATAAAGAAAGAGGATATGGACCTACATTGACAGAACAAGCCTGCGACACGCTGCTGCAATGCTGACAAGAAATAGGCTACAGAAAATCGCGCTTTTTTGCGGGTCTTTGCGTGCCAGGCAGAAGTAACTGATTTTTTTTTCTCCCCCCCTCTCTTCAACACCAAGCCGGACAACTCTCATGTGCAATAAAGCGGACATGCAGAGCCACCTATGAGTAAAGTTTCAAGCGCATGGAGCAACGCGTCTGAGACCGGCGGCGTCGAGCAAAAAATGTCGCATCTTGCCCGGTGTCTCCTTGCCCTACACCGCTGACATACTATAATTTATAGTATGTCAGTCACTCCATTTGAGAGTACACACCAGCGAAAATATCCTACTGGGTAGCTCAATTCAATAGCTTTTCTTTTAAATTTTCTAGCTTTGCGACAGAGTTTTTTCTCACACTTCTTTTGCAACACGCTCCCGCACTGTGCACATGTGTGTTGAGTCCATTGGCTCTTCGTAATCACGAGAATCCACTGTCTACTCCAGCACATTCCCGTTGACAGTCCACGCAACTATTATTTTAGCTCAATATGTGCAATCGGGGTATATTTCGGGGTATGCAAGCGGGGTGTTATCAGGGCACGTTGTGTTTGGCGTTAATGTGCTTTTGCTTTGCTTACGTCCCCCCTTATGTAATACACTCGGGCCTTTTAAGGGTTAAAAATGAAATGAAAATGAAATGAAACGAAATTTCCGATCACATCACCCTGCCTTCGTTTGCTTTAAGCCAACGGCAGGTTACCTGCCATAGACAGGGCGCATGCATACATGGTTTTCATTCTGTGGTGGTCTGTGTACAACGTCCAGAGGCATCATAGCAATCGCGAGTGGTTGGCACGAGTAGTAGCACAACAGTCATCAACATCGTCGGCCGCAGTCATCTCGCGCCGGCACGAGCGGCAGTTCATCTGACGTCACTGTCGCAGACGGCATAGCCTTTCCCCCTGCTTGTGGCAGCCATACTTTTGTGTATGGCGCGTGCACCCTTATTAACTGTGGTGCGAGCACGTGCGAACACAAAAGTATGGCGGACGGAATGAGGTCAGTGAAAAGGGTCTTTTCACGTTGCAGCTGCATGTGCTGCAGACGAGCATAAGGAATGTTAGCCAAAATGTGCATGACAGACAAAAGCATCATCTACAAGTTTCCATGTATTTTCAATTTATCCGAAAGACGCTAGATCAACATCAACACAAATATCCTTCCCCTATCTCTTGTGAAAGTGTTTTCTTTTTCTGTTTTTTTTTTTTTTTTTTTTTTTTGCGCGGAACGATTTTTTACGTGTTTATAGATACACTAACGTCACCGACAAACATGAGCTTGCGTTTTTCGTTCCCGCGTCAACAATGGCCTGCAGCAAAACGCGAAAATGTTTCAAGCGAAATCAACTACTTCGGCCAACATCAACATAAAAAAATAGCCACCAGCAGTGAGTATCATCGTTATAATTATTACTTAGAAAAAAATTACAGTCGTGTTAGTTCTGTATGTACGGGGCAGCAGTTCCGCTTTTCAACAGGACACAACCACACGTCACCAACCACAAACACGTCATACTGAGTGACGGACCGTGCAGAGGCGTTCAGCAAAGGGTGGTGGTGGCGAGGACACCGACTCTGGCGTCTTGTCAGCTTCGTGCGATTTGTCATACTGGAGCTGGAGCGCGTAGACTTCAGCCTGGACCTCGCGGAGATGCTGCTGGGTGCAACGGCGCACTTGCGTTCCCGATTCGTCACCGATAGCGGGTGGCTCCGCAGTCGACTGTATCATGTCGATGTACTGCTTAAACATCATCAGCATCATAATCTGAAAGAGAAGAAGTTGCTGCTCTATGATATACCATACGATACGTCAAACATAGCCAGTTAACCAGAGTGGTTTATGGGCTCCAGAACAGGAGTACTCCTGCGGACTCCTAAGCGCACAACGACCACAGTTCTACATGAGATACTGTTGGCAGAGAGCAACCGGAGGTCTACGCTTCTAGGTCAAGTTCGAAGGAGGTACTGAACGGGTTATCGAAGGAATAGCTCTGGATCAGACAAGATCGACAGTGCACGTCTGGACATGTAGACTAGACAGACACGTTTTGAACATCATGTCAGGTTTGCAAGTTGCAGAGGAACGCGGGCAGAGGCACGTTTGACCAAGAAAAATACATGGTGCTATTTCACTGTGCCAGAAACGTCCCAAAAGTCTTTTTCGCTTTGGTCTTGCCAGTGGCCCGTACTTAGCTGCTTCCTGCATAAATGCTACGCAACCGGCATCATTCTGTTGAACTGCTGTATGTAGAGCCCAGTGAGTAAAAATATTTCACAGAAGGGAGCGAAAGTATCACGTGTCCCGTAATCACAAGCTAGCGGAACAAAATACAATGATTAAATAATGTAATGATAAAGTTAGTACTTCTCAGAATTGCTTTCTAAAAAAATCCTCGGGTGCGCAATTACTTCCATGAATACATTTTCTGATTGGAAGTTAATGATTAACTAACCTTGGAAAATCTAAGTGCATTTGAAGCTTGTTTCAATGAACCTCTTCCTGTTGGTAAACAAATGACGTCAGTGTTCGACAGCGCCACCAGTTTGGTAGAGTTGAACTATGCTCGAAGCTAGGTGGCGAACAAGGTCGCGCTCGAAAGGCACGTTCTTGAGGGGATTACGATGGTCTCTGAAAGGGACGCGACCTTTGGTCCTACTTTTCTTTCAATAGGAGGCAGGCAGCTAATAAGTGCTCATTCGTGGAACTAAGCTCTCCCCTTCCGATTTTTCAGTTTGTCTACCAACGTCATCATGACGTGGAACCCAAGTCCTAAGTAGAACCGAAATGTAGGACCGAAGTAGGACCGAAAAAGTAGGACCGAAGGAGGACCGGAGGAGGACCGACGGTCATGTCCCTTTCAGGGACCATCATAATCCCCTGAAGACCGTGGCTTTCGGGCGCGACCTTGTTCGCTCCTATAGCTTCGAGCGTAGTTCCAACTCTATACCAAATTAGTTGCGGTGTCGAACAGTATGACGTCAGGGAGAGGTCTATTCCTTTCTGTATATGTATTACAAAACGCAAATACTGTACATGCTTACTACAAGATAACACATCGCTTTGAGGAATATGTAGCCCTACATCGCCCCCAAAGATCGCCCCCAAATATGCGGTATCAAATGTAGACCTCCCTACCAATGTCACACAAATATTTGATTTGCTTGCCTTGAACATCACCTGCACCACATTTGTGGCGATCGAGTGGCCAGGTAGAATACTCTGGAAACAACAGAAAGGAGTTTTTTTTTTTTTACTTTTCATGTCGTTACACCCACGTGACTGATTGTTACTGATTGCTGCTGACTGATTGACAGAGGCGTACGGCAACACATCGCGGTGTGGCTCCTGATACGCTATTCCCTTATTCCCACTGGTACCAGAATATGTTTCTGGACGCGAACACACAAGCAACTTTTGCATTCACTCCAAGTCCCAAGTCATTACTGAGTTGTAAGATCACAGAGTGTCTCAAGTTTGAAGGAAGTCAGTACATGACAAGTTCGAAAACGCCGCAGCCACACCCTGAGGTTTTAAGAGTGTGTGTATAGAATAAAGTTAGTCGTGAGTTGCACTTCGTCCTATCTTGTCTGTGCTTTTTGTCTGTGTCGTGGCTGCGGAGTTTTTGAGCTTGAGTTGCAAGATGCCTGCCTTGTTTTCCTCCTGTGTGTAACACAAAACTGCTGGCGGGCGTTCATGCTATATGAACTGGAGTCCAGTGGTTTTCAACTAGGGTTCCGTGTACAAATCACGAATGGAGCATCGGATGAACCCTATTCCTTCTATATAGCTGTCAACGTAACGACATTTCGCGAGCAGAAGTTTTTGCACTTTCGTATGCCTTCAAGCTAACGAGAGGTTACTCAAAAGAATATTGACCATGTGCTCACCTGTAATATGTTCGCAGCCAGTAAATGCCGCCTCCTGGTTAACTTTGCGGCGGTAACTTGTTTTTCGTAGTTTGCCTCCTCGCTCTGCGTCGAAGCATCGCTCTCCTGCGCAAATGTGCCTTTCATGTAAATTTAGGGAGTGACTTTTTCGGGTTAAACCCGACTCGGCCTGGTTATCCCCCCACCCCCCGAACTGACCTCCGACCAATTCGGGTTAAACCCGATTTCTCCCCGAATTCCAGTCGCCATGAAATCCTCAAGTGACGTTTCCACTGAAGACGAACAAAGGTCGCCCTCGCCACGTGTAACACATGTAAGAATGGGTCACTTACGTTCCCAGCAGTACACCCATGTGTGTCAACACTGTCTATGCTTTCGGGGATTACCACTGAAAGGTCACGATCCCGCGTCACCAGATGGTGCCACAGAGTGACATGCTTTCCGTCGGTCGTATGTGTACTCACATTTCATGCTTTTTTATAAAAACGAAAAAGTGGTAGACATATAAATTTGGTGTCTATCGATTCCTGAAATATTTCAAGAGAAAGTAAAATGGAAAGTTTTTTTTTTTTTGTTTAATAAAAATCAAAGAGGGAGGAGAAAAATGCTGTATTATTTTTTCACATTCGTGACGTCGCCGTAAAATACATACGACATGTATTAGAAATGTACTAACGTTATCCTATTCATCTCGTCTTCCTCTTTATAGTGATGCCACCCGCGTTAAAATCTGCGCGGTGGTTACCGAGAAAAAGCATGAAATATGTTCCATGGGAAATACATTGGGACGGAGAGCTGGTATGCCCTTTTAATAACACCCGAAGGCACAATTATCGCCCGATTTCTCCCCGAATTCGATTGAAAAATAGCGCCCGATTTTTACCCCCCAACCTGAGAAAGGCATTTAACCCGAAAAAGTCACTCCGCGCAGTATACCACGTGTCTTCCCATTTTGCCTATTCCCATATCGCCTAATGCGTTTTAGCGGATTGTCTCGCCATCCCTTAGCAGGTTCACCGACCTTGAACTACAGGGGGTCCCATTTGGCCTAATGTATGCTGCAGACAGTCCCACTTCGCCTACTAATCCGTGTCACGTGAGGATAGAAGGCGGTCCCCTGACGTCCTGCCAAATGTCACTTTCGCATCTTCAGATAACTCTACAACCATGTTGATTTTACTCAAGCATAGCCTTGCGTTGACTTCTTTCTTTTTTGCTTTTACGGAAAAGTCAATGTGAGAAATTCGTTATTCTATATCGGGAAGTCGGGAAGTTAATTACGCATCTCCACATAACAACTTTATCCCTTTGCTAGTTAATCATGGACGACGAAATTGTAACGGAAATACTTTTTCGCAGTACCACACAAACGCGCCGAATAAAACGTTCGGGTTCAGTACCTCCAAACAACAAAGAAAAGCGCGCTAAGGCCACGGCTATAAAAAGCAAAAACGACGGATTGTCGGATATCTAAGATGGTCATAATTTGCGTTATTGAAGCCATTACTTCCACCAAGGGAAGACCGAAACTGACCTTTTTTTATATATAAATATCAGCTGTGGGACGATGTTGTCGTTTCTAAAAGGTTCGAAAAATAAAATTGACCTGGAAAATACAACGCTTACTATAATTCAGTTTTACACAGAGGGAAAAGATGAAAATAAACTAGAAAAAAATAAAGACATGGAACTGTCAGGGTGGGCTCATGGTAAAATAGAACGGGGTGAGCAAATATCCGGTCTCACGTATGGACTGGTGAGCAAACGTCCGGTGAGCAATTGTCCGCTTTCCATCGCGCACACCTTCATTTGCAAATGTAAAGGGTCCTTGTTTCGGGCGACATAAGGTTGTTGTGGGACGAGCGCATTCGTTTCTTACAGACGTCACCATCGGGGTGGGACGTGTAAGTAACGCCCACTTGCAGACAGTCCCGTTTTGCCTAATGAGATTGCACGGCAGTCCCACTCCGCCTAACGCCTGTCACCCCTCCGACCTCTTTAATCCGATAATTCGGATTAGGCGAAATGGGAATAGGCGAAGTGGGATGTAACCGTATACCATGCGCAGTTTTTACGAGAAAGTTAGGAGGACTCGTAATTGGGGAGACAGAATAGCTTGATTAGTTAACGTGTCACGTATTAGTATGTCAACACTAATCTGCATTTTCATTATTTTTCTGGTGACTCCGATTATCTACAATAAATATCCGCACTGTCAAGACTAGTACGGAAGGCGCACTAATATACACACATAAACACTAATAGATAACAAATGCGCGGGGTAAGCTACTTCTGCTTTTACTTGGTTGCGTTAATCTCCCTCGAATTTGGGGTGACGTCATCAATCGTAAACAAGGACGGCGCAACCATGACGTCACGTTGTCCATCTTTTCCTTTTCTTTGCCCAGGGCGTAGGCTGTTCTTATCCCGAAACTTATCAGAAGTCACTTCAGCATGGCCTTAGGGATTACGTTCTCGCTATGCATCAAACCTTTCATCCAATCCTCGTTGAAACAGAACTTACACGACACAGTCAAAAACATCACTGGCAAACTGTGGACAAAACACGCATGAGTCGCTCAGCTGTGGCAATACGTACTTCGGTTGTGGCCTGCATGAGATATTCATTTTCCGTGGCTGTTTCCTGTGAAATGGAAGCGAAGTTGCTGTTGTGCCGTCATATATATACTACGAATTTCTTATTGAAATATCAACGTGTCTGACGCAAACTTACAAGTTGAACCAGAGCCTGAGGCACGGTATAACGCAGCGTGGTGTCGCATGCGAAACAGACGGCTATGCTTATGGCATTCCAGACCAGGAAAGAATAAAAACACAGCTGGTTGCCCTAAAAGTGAAAACAATGTTTGGTAATCAGAAATGCGCATGGTTCAACTTTTACAGGTGAACTGCCTGAAAAGTTCTGCTTACCATGCATTGAGAACAAACGAATGCAACGTCGGAGATGGCGTTCAGAGAACACTCGAACACTTTGATGAACAGCACAGCCGTTAAGACTGAGATGCCTGCGGAAGAGGCTGGACGTCATTTTACGCCGACTTCGCGAGTTCCACATCTACTATTTCCAAAGTCTGGGACGTACTTGGAAGCTTGGTTTCTTCGGCGACTTTTCTGAGATGGCTCGAACCTGCGAGCGCGTTGCTGTATATTTGGAGCTCCATACAGTTGAATATCTAAACGTACACGAAAAATAGAGAAGAATTAGAGGAACGAAGACGAATTAAGGTGCATTAGGAGTATGGGATTGCTATATGAGATAGTGAGTTCAGAACGTGTTTGCCTCTAAAGCCAGGTTCACACTATTGCCTTTCAATGCGTGCGTGTGGCTGCGTGCGTATGCGTTGCAATGCGTTGACATGCGTTGTGGTATTCACATGTATATGCGGGCCCCGCAAGCAACCGGAAGCCAGACCAATCAGCACCTTCCGCCACATCACCATGAAGAAGAGGAAGCAGCAACAAAAATGGCGCAAAGCAAACATTTTTGAGAACAGAGAAGGGCAGCAAACATTCTTCTCCTCATACCTGGAGCGCGGCCTATGATTGGACCACTTGCGTTCTGCTGCGTGGGTTGACGCACAGGTTGGTCAACACGACAACTCGCACGCATTCACACGCATTGGAACGCGATAGTGTGAACCGTGCTTAAGGGTTGTGGATGCATTCTAGCTGCAACAGCGGCCCCTTCTGTGAAACCTGAACCGAACAGTCAAAAGGAGCACAAAGAGGAGAAACACGGAATACAAGCTCTTGAACAATCGAAATATGGCAGTTACGTTAGTCTGTTTGTGTGTTTCAGCCTCAGAATAGTTACTTTCCATCGCAATCGCTTCTGTCGCGAAACTGTCGGCTATGTGTCATGGTATAGAGTCTTGCGTCCTTGTTAGAGCGCCGCGGTTAGTCAATACCAGTCAAGCCAAAATCGGTAAGGCGCTATACCACAACCCCTACCGTTCGACGTCATTCTTGGAGCACATCAGCAGCATTGAGGGAGAGGACATAGGAGAACGCTCCTTTCTTGCTGTGCACCACGTCACCGACTGAACTCTTGATCAGGTGGTATTGAGCTGACTGGTGTTTGTCTATTGTCCTTACGTGCTCGCCCAGGCTAAATTAAGTCGCACAAGACAGAACGCAGACGTTTCTCATCCTGCAGCTCACACACGCAAATACTCATAACCAAGCACAGCCACGATAAACACATTAGCAATACGTTCGAATGAACTTTGAACCCTAGCCATAGACAAAGGACCACTAAATCTCCTCGGCAGCATGCATTGCAGAAAATGGCACTGCGGTTTCTTTGACTCTTTCAGTGGTGCAAAAATCTGCAAGTACTAAATGCGTTACAGGTATAATCACGATGGCGTTCAGAACAAGATACAGCTTCCTGTTCCTAGTATACAAGACCCAGTTTCCTACTGTCATTACTGTATGGACATTACTGGGCCCGCCTGAATGAATGTTGAGTAGATTCCTCGGCGGTGCCTCGGGCTCGTGCCTTAGTCCTCAACAGTGCTCGTGCATAGAGCACTGCCAAAGCTACTGAGGTCGGCACTAGGAATTTTGTCAACGTTCGCGCAAGCGGGTCCAGTAATGTCCATGCCGGACGTGTGGGAAATAGGTCTCAGGCTAGTGCTTTGAAACTGTGCCTATAGCTCTGAACGACAAAAGCGGTATACTAAGACGTAGTTCCCAGGTCATTTGCCGTGCGTAAAGCTCCTTTGTGTGAGAACCCGTACAGGTGCAAGGCGTTTGCAATGCATCCAAGCGGGCATGAACCAGTACCGTTGCGTGTACACCTATATTACGATAAGCTCATAACAGCAACGAACTTACCAAGCATGACAGGGCAGCAACGTTGAGGAATATTATTCTACTACATGGCGCTGAAAGCACGAAATGCGTATGTAGTGTTTTGTACTTTCAGTCAACCAATGCAATGGGCATTCAGCATACGTTTCTGGGCGAGTTCCTGGTTCATCGGGGAGGGCATCGTAGAAGTCATGCACTCGAACAAGTACGAAGAGAGTAGAACTATGGTAGAACGTGCATTGGAACGTGGCTGATGCTGGTGGTGGTGGTGTTCTTCTTCGTCGTCGTCGTCCCACGGAGAATGGCCACGGTGTTGTTGTTTGACGCTTCTTTTTCTTCTTGTAGCACTAGGTGGCATATAACTATAGGGCCCTATATGCGAATGACTTGTGAAGAACCATTGGATGAAAGTGAGAAGTAGAATGAGATGTGTTGACTAAATGGCAGATATTATCATTGTCACGTCGAGACTGGGAGGTACCCGGGTTCGAATCCCGGTGCCGGCTGTGCTGTCTGGGGTTTTTCCTGGGTTTTCCTCAGACGCTTTCAGACATATGTCGGCACAGTTCCCCTAGAAGTCGGCCCAGGACGCACATTTCCCCAGGGCGTGAGTCGTGACGTTGCCCACATACGTGAGGCCGACAACGGCAAGCCCTTTCACCATCACCACCACCACCATCGATATTATCATCAAGTATCAAACGAGGGATACTCGTCGGAGCGGTGGTGGTGGCGGCGTGCTGTTTCCGAGTGCTCTGCCTCCCTCCCGGCATGTTGCTGCTCGGGGGGGGGGGGGCAGGGGTCGTGCGTCCTGGGCCGACTTCACAGGAAGCCCTGCCGACATGCGTCCTTAATGCGTCTGAGAAAAACCCAGGGAAAACACTCAGACAGCACAGCCGTTGTCCTGATTCGAACACGGGTCACCTCCGAGTCTCGACGTGGAATGCCATCACCGTAGCCACTAAGCCACAACGGGAGCGTCTGCCCTGTGACAGGAGAACAAAATATCGGATAAGGACCGGGAGGAGGGATTGAGGGAAGGAATACGTGAAGTAAACGGTATGGTAAAGATCAACTTTACTGTTCGGTTGAATAATAATTAAAAAACAGCTCTCTTACTAGTCATTCGGCTCTAAGACTATTGATAAGTAAAAGTAAAACCTAGGCCTCCATGTATTACACCAGGCCTGAAAGCTCCCAAGAAAAAGTTGTGCCGCACTTAGTTCGTTTACCTGCCACATTGGCGCCTCCTACATGGTCCAAGAGGCTGCTAAGCAGACCGCGATCCGCAATGAGGAAGAGACTATACTACACCACTACCTTCGCTCATGGTACAGCGCGCAGCAGCTTCCTCCACGGATTGTGGCGGCTGTGCGCTCTACTCACGAATGAATTACTGTCCCCGTGTGTTTGTCCAGAAAAATTTTGACCAAGAGCATTGATTTCGGTGTGGACCGTGATCCCGGCGCATTCGGGACTAGCATGCAGACGACAACCATCGTTATCACACAAGTTCCTCGGTTATGAAATCTGTTTGAATTTCTGTAATTGCTGTAATTGATTTTTTTCGAGACCTATCCTGCGAAATCAAGTGCGTAGTCTTCTGACGAAATGCTCTCGCAGTAGAAAATGTATTTTTCGCAGAAGATCAGTGGTCACATAGTATATGCTAGTCCTGCCGCCTCCTCACTCGAGAGAGAGAGAGAAAAAGTGGAGTTTGGGCGTTTGAGGTATGAAAAGAAAGAATAAGAAGATCCCTTTTGTTCAATATGGTGACAAGATCTACATCTACAAGCGAAATCGATTCGCATTGTTCAAAAATCCTCACGCATGCGAGTTATAGTTCTTTCTTTCTTCCGAGCAGGCACACAATATAGACACACTAACAGTACCAAATCCACGTGAGCAAATCATCGTCGTTGAGAAGTTCCCACACGACACATTTCCCAGAGCGCAGAACTGTGCCGAAGCTCCGAAACCTGGCAAGGTCCCAATAGCATCGCCATCCTGGGCCATGTAGCGAGCGCCATATGGCACATAAGTGAACTAAGTCCGGCACACGCTTTCAATGGGGAAATCGCGAAGCTTTCAGGCCTGGTGTAATACATGGCGGCCTAGGTAAAACATATTTACAGTGGAGTAGTCACCATGGATATTCCCAGGATCTCTCGGGAGAGGGGGTCACGCCCATGTCTGCTGCATTTTGTGTGTGTGTGTGTGTGTGCTTTTCTGGCCGGTATTTCGAGGGGCTTTGCAATATTTTTGGGGAGTCTTAGGGGACGTGCTGGCAAAATCCCTGGTAGTCATACTCAGCAATTCTCCACAGTGGAGCGCGACTACTCGCCACCGTGGAGAATTGCGTGTAAGGCTGAGTAATGGTCGCCAAAAGACTACGTCCCAAACCAGCTATAGGCACCACCTGACAGTGTCTCGAGGAGCGATGTATCGACGAGAGTTCAACAGGAGATCAGGCGTATCTGCTTCCAGGGCACAAAGGGGACAGCTGGGAGAGCTTAGTTGTCGATGCATATTGAATAAACCAGATTGGGTTCGTGCAGCATTATGACGTGGACCGTGGAGAATGGATCCTTCTCTTCGAGATACGGGCCCGTGCGACGTTAAGGTCTATCGTGTGATCGATGGACCGTAGAAACTTATGTTGGTAAACAAATTAGTGCCACTAATACAGTAGCGAGGTACCTCCAGTCGACGAGCCGAGGTCGTAAACGGTACGCTCGCTTTACCGTGAGCGAGTCTTGCCGTTGCATCTGCGCGTGTATGTCCTTGCTGGCCGATATGGCTTGGAAGTTGGAACCCATTGGTATCAAACGTTGTGCCCTGAGGCCAGGAACTGGCTATTTGTCAGTGATGGTACTATGTACGTTGTTGATTACATTTACACAATGCGAAGTCATTATCCTAACGCCGCTCTGCTGTCCGTGAGGATCATCCATGCTCCGGGCACAGAACCAGAAATGTATTTCAACGCTGCTAGTATAGCAAATAGTTCCGCTCATGTTGAGGTTTTATACGGATCTGAACGCTTGCTCGAAATCTTCATGAGGGACGTAGAAAGTTGCCGTTGATACCCCTTGTATATATCGCTCATCCATAGAGTCCCAGTCGTTAATTGTGGACTGCCTTAGGATGCTCCAGCTGATGCGCAACAGTAGGAGGTACGTTGTGCTTCCTTAGAAAACCAGGAACCCTGACATGTATAGTGGGTGAGGGTCCGAAGTTGGGGAAGTCGGTACATGACAAGTTCACTCCTGTGTTCACTCATGTATAGTGGGCCTGAAGGGTAAAGCTCATAAAACTTCTTGTCTCACTTTACATTACTCCCAAACATTTTGGCTCTACGAGACGCGAAAGCTAGACAAAATTTTTATTTTTGAAAACTATGACGCCATGTTAGGCTCTCATCTAGAAACGTTGTCGCCCTTTGCATCTTCCGGAGGGCTCAGCTTTTCCCACTCCGTTAGCGCAGCCCCACGTGACATATCCTCCTACCGCTCCGACCTTCGAGAAACCACCAGGAGGGAGAAGACGTCTCTTCTATTTTCCGCTCTTTAATTCAGCATCACGTGACTTCACCGCGTGACCCTCCCCTGACGCCGGCGTCGTTGCTAGGAGAAGAGTGCCCTCTCTAGGTCATGACGTCATTGCAATTTGTGGGCTTGTGTTTATGTCACCCCCTCCTCGCGTCATTGAAACTTGTGGAGGCTCAGCAGATTGACAGAAATGCACAACGTTCGTAAACAGGATTGAAATTTCGCCTGAAAAGGCACCTTCGCAACTAAACGCTGTTTTCCCGAGTCCAGAGTGGCACTTTAACCTTTAAAACGTAATGAACCTTTTTCACATACGCGTCGCATCCTAGCGTCTCTTCAACGAACCATGTTCGGCGCGCGTCAAAGCAAATCAACGTGGGTAGCGCAAAGGACTAAACCTGGACAGGAGTGGGGCCGACAAGCTCGCGCCATTCGCGCGGTCTCCCCAGTGGTCCCCACTTCTGTCGACCCCATACTGCGCCATCTAGTGAAGACTGAGATAATCTTCAAGCGCCTCAAGGTCATACGCATGCGCGTAGGCCATTGTGAAAAGGTCCATTCGCTATATAGGGGAGCCGCGCGTACGAACTTCGGACGTAGCTTGTGTTACCTCTGTGGTCGAAGAGTGTTATGAAAGTATGCTCTTTTTTTATGGATTAATATATATTTGGAAAGTGAATGTCAATAGGCAAGCATTTGAAGAGGCGACTCTGCGCAAGTTGTGCTTATATATCGCCGTTCCTTCACTGAGCATTGTTTGCGTCTCGATTTCGACAGCCTAAAGGTTCGAGGAACATGGTAACGGCAATTTGTGGCGTTAGTGAACTATGATCGTGGCTGATCATGCCACGGAGGTAGGCTCGTGATCTTACGTTGCCCAACGAAGGGTTCTTTATGTGCTTTGAAATCTCTGTTCAGGTTTGCATATTGCAGTGAGGTACACGAGAAGATGGCGGGGAAGTAGATTCACATCTATTCTAAAGGCAAACACGTTACATATTCGCACTACGTTGTGACTCTAAGTGGTGCCTGTAGGAGTCAACTTGTCCCAATACCATACCGCAGAGTACCATAATTATACGAATAATCGGAGCACATGTTCATTCGTCGTGCAGTTTTACGCGCAAAATTATAAACCGCGATGAAAAAGCGTGGCAAGCTAAAGCCAGAGAACTGCAGTACTATACCACACCGTGATGCTGCACCTACACGACATCTTATTTGTTTCAAGTCGTGACCGTAACGAAAAGAAACCATGCGAAGTATGTAGTATACACAAGTATGTAGCGAAGTATGCGATGGAGTGGCCGTGACTGTATACGACATGCGTCAAGGCTCAAGGGTGTACCAGAGGTGGGTCCTTCTCGTGTATGATTTTGGACTTTTTCAGTTGATACCAGGCGTCCTCGTAGAACTCGTAGCATCGCATTGTCAGCAAGCACTGCAAATAAGCGGAAGAAAATATGTTCCAAGTGGTGCAGCATACAATTTACCTCCCCACACGCAGAACTTTTGTAGCAGTGTCGTATATATGCTACACAGTGAGTTCAAAGCATGGTTTTTTTTTCTAATACACTCTAGAGTGCTGCGGTGTAGCGAGACATGTCAACATCCTGGGTGGCAGTAGTTTGTATGTACGTGTCTGTGTGTGAGTGGAAAACATGTATGCATGCTTTCCACGCTTACACACATACGTATACACATATGTAAGTGTGTAAGTGTGTGTGCACTATGTACAAACGAAAAATGTGTGTGTATGAATGTACGTATGTGTGTTGTCCATGTGTACATTTGTGTATGCGTGTATGTAATTTTATTTTTATCGTAAATCTGAGAGTTACATGAAGCAAAAAGACCAGGAGCGGCTATTCAAGATGCCAGTGTCCAGTTTAGGCCATTGCTAGTTTCAATGATTACTGAATATCATTAAGAATGCACAGCAGTATAATTCTTCCGACGGGCACCGTGCAGGATATTTACAAATGAACAAGGGCCGAAGAACAGTGATGTTTGTGAAAGTGGCTTCATTGACAAACCGCCAGAACACATAACTAACAGCACAAGACGAGGCTTTACGTGAGGATAGAAGTGCGGAAAAACTTCGCAGTCTTGTGGCTTTCATTTCTATGAAACTTATAAAGCCACAGAAGAGTGATTTTTCATCTGTTTTTTTTATACTTCCCATATATCCCCTCGTCACGCGCTATCAAATGAAAGACATACTGCGCCTAACACTCACCTTAAAGCCGACGAATAAGCTGCTGCATACATTCAGGGCAGCAAATACCGATATCTGAGAGGAAAATACAGGGATATGTAAAAATCTAAATGATATATTTTTACAGATGAACCAAACACAGGACACGTCCAAGAATACTATACTGTAACGCTGTCTTCACGTGCATGAGTGAATTGGCTATAAATGCTGCACAGAAAAAGCGTAACAAGCGACTGAACCCAAAGAAAAGGGGCTCGAGATATTTTAAGGACTAGGTGCCAAAAGGGTTCCGAGGTTGGGAATATTATCAATATAGACTGTATAGACAATATAGACTATAGACAGTCAATATCAATATTAACTTTCACAGTGAATAAATGCTTACCCTATGATAATTGAAATCTGGGTCTGTTCTGTTCCCTCCCGCTAGCTTCCTGTGGATCTGAAAAATTCAATAATTTTATGAATGAATTGATAAATTTAAAGGAACGGAAAGAAAATTAAACAAATCAGAGGCAAGCAAGCTGGTGTAACGGAGAGGAAGTACAGGGTGTCTTTTTTTAGGCGATACAGATTTTTCATTAAAAAACTATAAGGGCTATAGACATGCTGTTTTCATGCACTTCTATCATCCCTGGGCCGGCGAACGTTCTTGGCCATATGTTGCTCGACCTTCAAATGACAAATTACCTAAAAATCGTTCACTAACTTTTTAATTATAAAAGCTACGAAGTTGTCCCAATGGGAACATCCGTTCCTTTCGATGACCTTATATCGTAGCCGTTTTCAGAACAAAAATCCGTTCGGTAGGTCGTCCGCAAAAAATTCGTGAAGGAACACATTTTTCTTTATTTTGTTCATCAACATTTTTAAAAACACATCTCTTTTTTCGATATGAAATCAGTTTCAGTATAGCATACGCTGAAGGGCACTCCGTAGGAGGGCACCAGCAAACTCCTAAGACAATGTCCTAATTAATTTTCAACTTTTTAATTTTTAATTTGAATTTTTTAATTAAGTTAATTTAAACTTTTCATTTAATTTAAAAGCTGCAAGGTCGTCCCAGTGAGAACAACTGGTCCCTTCGATCACCTGATACCGTTGCAGTTTTCAGAAGAAAAATCCGTTCGATAGATCGTCCGCAAGAAATTCGTGAAGGAACACCATTTTTTTGCTTATTTTGTTCATTGCACATCTTTGGAGACGCATCTTTTCTTCACCCCCAATGCGAGAGGGCGAAAGTTCACACCATTGCCTCCTGCATCCTGGAAGAAGATTAAAAGAAAACAGAAAATGAAACCCAAGATAAGGGCAGTTCGGATACCGTCACCCGATACATTTCTTTGTTTTGTGTCCGCAAGTTAAAGCTCATCTTCGACGCATGGGACGGCACTGTGCTCCTTCACCCTCTCACATTGGGGGAAGACGAGTCTCCGAAAATGCGCAATGAACAAAATAAAGAAAAAAAATGGTGTTCCTTCAGGAATTTTTTGCGGACGATCTATCGAATGGATTTTTGTTCTGAAAACGGCAACGGTATCAGGCGACCGAAGGGACTAGTTGTTCTCACTGGCACGACCCTGGAGCTTTTATAATCAAAAGTTGATTATTGAAAGTTAATTAGGACATTGCCTTAGGAGTTTGCTGGTGCCCTTTTAAGGAGTGCCCTTCACCATATGCTATACTGCAATTGATTTCATCTCGAAAAAAGTGATATATATATATATATATTCTTTTAAAACTGTTCGCAGTTAGCTGGGACACTGTATGTAATGTAAGTAATGTGTTGCTCACAAGTTCATAAATGTATTATTTTACATAGGCTATATCGATGAATTCGCTTAAACCATCTAATTTTAAGATAACCATCTTAATTCGTCATCATCTTAAAATAAAGTTGTTGTTCTTCGCTTACATCGAGTAGTCCATCGAGACAATCTTCTTCTTCAAATATTAGGAAGTAAACTTCACAACCTCGGATGCAAAGTGAGGCGACAGTAAGGATGAGCGAGGATCCAATTAAAAACGCCAGTCCATCTCGCACATCCTGAAAGGTGCAAAAACGTGGGTTATCGAAAACGTGAATTTCATTAAAATTGCTTTCTCTTACCGTGAAACAACGAAGGAACGTCCAGGAGCGGCTGCTACGCATAAGGCATTGATTTGCCTGCACGAATGAAGTTAGATTGTTTCACGGGGAAGTTATATTGCGATATTGGCATAATATTCAGCACCGGGCTGGGCGAACATCGAAAATTTGGGATGTTGGCTGTTGGTTAGGAAAACTGATTCGTGAGATCGCTATATTCTTATTTTATCGCAGTATTCTCAACCTTATTTTTCTCTTTAAACCTTCAAGATACGTTTGTGCTGTTAATATTTTGATTTTATTTTCAATGTAACAATACTTTTCTTAAACTTTTCTTAGACTCATTGCCGCTAGTCTGCAGAGGTGAGTGCGGGTAAGCAAAGTTGGACCCTCACCCGCACAGTGCCCGCGAGTGCACCCGCAGTGCTGTCTGTATACCCGCATACCCGCATTGGGACTCGCAGGGGGAAGTGTTCCTCGGCTACTTTACTGTTGTTTCGATTTTAAAAGAATGGAAATTCTGAGTGTTGGCTACGTGCCTCGGACGGCTTCAGTCGTATGCCAATAAGACTGCAATTCAACGAGAGCCATATATGTCTGCGTTAATAATCGGACTCGCCCGCCAGCACTTGCCTGCTGCAGTCCTGCACATGGATTTATACGGCCAACGACATAGGGCACTGCTGAGCTCGCGTGTGACAGAGAAGGATCAGCTATCTGGCCATGGAGTGAGGGTAATGCGGGTGCGCCCGCATTAACCCCGGTCGCTTTGCAGGTACACCCCCAGTTTACCCGCTACCCGCAGCGATCGCGAATTCCTACCCGCAAATCGTGACGAGGCGCGGGTAACTGCGGGTACCCGCGGGTATACCCGAACCCGCGCTCAGCTCTACTAGTCTGTTAAACTGCTACTTCCTGTGCGACTGTTTCGCATCGCAACAGAAACAGCATACCCGTTGGTTGTGCCCCAGCGTATTCCTTTTTGTTCAGTTACTATACGGGGTAATCTTTCCTATACAATTCGTATTCAAATTCGCACTGCGTTCACGAAAAGAGAGCAATGGATGTACCTTGAATAAGGCCGTCAGAGCAGCCAGATCAGCGAGGAGATTGATTACGTTGACACTTGACCGTGACGCATACATTAATGTGAAGGCTGTCAAAGATAACCAGGATCATTAATCAAACTTCTCCATGCATGAGCGCAGATCAAAGAAGAGCAGAATTCGGCAATAATAAAAAATAAGTCGCTTGTATAGCAGCTCGAGTGTAGAAGAATACGTATAGCTCAGAAACGACCCATCTAAAGAGAATGAGGTTGGTCTTTCATGTGGAGTCCCTGCGCGAAGCTCGTCTACTATATCGTTTTGACAAGGCTCCAGACTCTCTAGTCGCCATTTCAGTGGCCTAATATAGCAGGTACAGAATAATGCAAACAATTTGGATAACTGTTGCGGTCTCAGGTTTGACATTCGGAAACATCCCAAGGGGGGAGGGGGGGGGACACAATTCTCACTTGCAAACCATTTTGAAAGGAGGTTTTCGAAGTGGTTTCAAGCGGAATGGTTTCATAAACCACTTGTAACGCTGAAGCATCAAGCAATAGCGAGTGTTAAGAGATCGCTGATAACGCCGCCGTTAACTTTCCGCGACTACCGAAACCAATGACAGAGAGCGTGACTCAGAATCTTATCTTCTGATAGGGTGCGGTAGACGTCGTAGCGTGCCGGGCTACCCGTATCGGGCTACTAGCACTCGCTATTAGTCAGTTTTAGTATATCGTACGCCATCACCTTTGCGTACGTAAGGGATAGCATTGGTGGTTCTGCGCACTGCGCGAAGCTCTCTTTCTGTTATATGGGCGTGCGCAGAACCATCAACGCTATCTGTTACGTACGCTATCGCCTTTGTGTACGATGTACTAAAACTCTATTAGTGAGTTTTAGTATGTCGTACGCTGTCGCCTTTGCGTACGTTAGGGATAGCGTGATGGTCCTGCGCAATGCATAAAGCTCTCTTTATATTCTGCGCGTGCGCAGAACCAGCAACGCTATCCCTTACGTACGCAAAGGTGATAGTGTACCACTAAAAATCTCTATTGTCTTCCATGGAGGAGGTTCCGGGAGGACCTTCCGAGAGGTTACGGACGGTCGGCACTGGGGGGCACGTGGGTACATTACCAACGAAGAGGTCATGAGGGAGAAGAGAACAGTGTGAAGATATTCAAAAGCGCATGTGGTTGTATCGGAAGTACTGCTTCTTCGGAACAAAAAGTCAGTACCAGATTCGTGCGGAACAGGAAGAATTTGGGCAAACTATTGGCAGTGTAACAATAAATTTGACGGTCAATTATAATTTCTCCACGTACAGTGGGAGGTGTTAACTCATGTCACGTGACGGTAAGTTTTGATGTCAGTTCTCGGTTCTTGAATCTAATATGCTTCTCAACGCAATCACAGCTAAGTACAAATTTTCCCTGACGCCCATAGCGTTTTTTTTTTTTTTTCATTGTTCTTTAGGTCAGTGAGTTTCTTCAAAACACTAGAGGTACTTACTTTTGTAGATCGTGATGTTTCCGACTGAAAAGAACAGAAACGCTGTGTCATATGTAGGATTTCAGCCTCTCAGATTTACCCGAAAAACACACGCCGGTAAAATTTAAAGCAATTCGGATATATTCGAGAAATTCCGCTATTGGCAGCTCCACTAACCGTGCCCTGATGATTGGTTGATGGGGTTCGTTTCCGTTTGAGTAGAGATTGCCTCATATCGTGGGTTATCCGAAAGTAGGAAATTTGGCTCTCTATACTCAAATATACTGTGCGGCAGCCTTTCACTAAACAATGCGCGAATCATACGTGTAATGCCTTAACTTTGTTTTCCTAGGAGCGACATTGGAGTCAGTAGTACTCTGCTCGATATGACGCATTATACGGTAATTTCGGGCATATTCCAGCTCTACTTGAATAATGCGTAGGGTTCTCCTTTAACTTTTTCTGTGGATACTGCCTCCTGAAAGTGGACAGGGGAACACGGACGACATACAGGTTGTTGCAACGCACCTAGTAAGATTTGTAGTGCCGTGCGAATATTCGAATTTTTCGAATATCGAAGCGAATATGTGTCTTCATGCCGAATATATTCGAATAGTTGCCGGGTACAAGGCCCATGCAAGAACAAACGATTAATCTACAGCAAAACCGACAGAGATACTAGACTCATCCTATCACTTTCTTCAAGTCAAAACGAGATGGCGCCGCACTCTGTTTTGTCCTCGAATGCATCACCTTCTGAATGCATATACTGACAGAGATTCGGCTCTTGTATACCGCTAATGTTTCGTGTACGTTTGCACTTTATTTCCACTCCACCTGTGCGTGCAAACCGTTTCATTTTGCAGTTATTCGCCTTGTATTCGCTTCCGTTCTACAGTTATTCGTCTCGTATTCGCAACGGTTTTCAAACCCGTATTCTAAAGATTTGACGCAGGCGAAAGCTGCTTTACCACTATGTCAAATGATATCTGAATTTCGATATGTTCGCGTCACCAGGTGATCGTGATACGGATGTCGTTGACTGCAATTAACTTTCAATAATTAACGTTTTATTTATAAAAGCTACGAAGTTGTTCCAATGAGAACATCTGTTCCTTTCGGTCTCCTGATAGCGTAGTCATTTTCAGAACAAAAATCCGTTCGGTAGATCGTCCGCCAAACATTTGTGAAGGGCTACCGTTTTTTTTTTTTTTTTTGTTCATTGCGCATTTTCTGAGATGCGTGTTTTCTTCACCCCCCAATGTGAGAGGGTGAAGGGGCACAGTGCCGCCTCATGCGTCGAAGATGAACTTTAACTTGCGGAAACAAAACAAAAACAAAGGTATCGGGTGACTATCGGAACTGCCCTTATCTTGGGTTGCATTTTCTGTTTTCTTTTAATCCTTTCCCAGGACACAAGAGGCGATAGTGTGCTCTTCCGACACTCTCACATTGGGGGTGGAGGAAAGGCGCGTCTCCAAAGATGTGCAATGAACAAAATAAACAAAAAAAAGCGTTCCTTCACGAATTTTTTGCGGACGATCTACCGAACAGATTTTTGTTCTGAAAATGGCTATGACATCAGGTGACCGAAAGGTACAGATGTTCTCGTTAGAAACAACTTCGTAGCTTTTATAATTAAAAAGTTAATTATTGAAAGTTAGACGTTGCCTTAGTAGTTTGCTTGAGCCCTCCTAAGGAGTGCCCGTCGACATATGCTATATTGCAATTGATTTCATATAGGAAAAAGTGATATACAGTCGACCCCCGTTTATCCGGACTTCATTTATCCGGATCCCGCGGTATCCGGACAAAAGGCACGGGAACGGATTTTCCTCCATGTATTTTGTTCTCGTTTATCCGGACTTCAGCTTCCGGACTCGGACAAGAATTCCAGGGAACGAAAGTCGAAAATTCTTGTAATCCAGCTTCAGTTATCCGGACTACCGTGAGTAAGAGGAGACGCTGACCCCGCTTCGTCACCCTTTTCGCTGTGTTGAGGATATTCCCGTCACAAGTCAGGGACCTACATTCCTCCGTAGGGGAGACAACCGTGCACGATGACCCCCTTTTCTATTTGTGTGCGTTGGGTCACGTTGACCAGTCGAGTCATTTGGAAATATCTCGAGCAACTGTCCGGTTCTAGAGGGGAAAACTCCAACCCGAGGGCCTGCTGCTTACGGCGCGTTGGCCAATGAAGACATTCCCCTAGCTGACCTGCGATCCCTGATGCAGAGGCTCACTGCGACTGCCGTAGATGATGCTGCGGTTTCTGACCACGTTGACGTTGATAAGGATGATGACGCGTGTGCAGCTATGACTGATGACGGTGTGATTGCTGCTGTTGCCTCCGATGATGTGCAGCAAGACGGTGCCGATGGCGCCACTGAGAAACAAGGCTCCGACTTTGACACTTTGCGTCCACACTGACATTCTTCGAGCAGCGCAACAGCGTGGCTCAACTCTATGCAATTAGCTAAAGTTTGCAGGAATCGAGTGCCTACACTACTATGTAACAGCTGATATTGACGAGATTTCTGTGTTTGAATTAAATCTTGCTCTGTAGGACGTTTCTATTCGGTCGTTTCATTTATCCGGATGCCCCGGTATCCGGACGATTTCGCCGGGAACGGCACCGTCCGGATAAACGGGGGTCGACTGTATATATATATTTTTAAAGATATATTCGCATTTAGCTGCGACACCCTGTATATATATATATATATATATATATATACTGGAAGAAAGGGGTTCGGGCGACCGCGAAATTAAATAGGTACTAACAAAATATGAGGCAGACAACGAAGATGTAGGAAGTAGAAAAAGGGGGAGTTATTTATTTACTAGTGGAAAGTTAAGGGGGAAGTCAACGTTGCGGCGGAAGCTCCGCCTTCGTCAGGACTGAAGAATGACAAATGACACTTGGAGTTTTATACAGTGCTACAATGACGTCACAATCGGGGGGTCCCGCCACCTGGCGGCCGTCAGCAGGTCAAGTACAAGGAAGTGGTTGAGTCATGTCCGGTGAAGAGGTCATAGTCCGGGAGGTGGGATGGAATCCAAGGGCTGTGGACTGTTGTTCTGCAAAGAAAAGGGGAACAAGCAGCAGTACACTATCTAAGCAGATAAGTTTCTTATTGTTGACAGTACACCGGGGTCCTCGTTTATGATAGATTGGAATTTGTAGATAAGGTAAGATTCGCGCTGTTCTCGGCACCGGTCGGAACTGAAGTTTGTTTGAAGAAGGAAAATTGAAACATCGTTAATTGAATGCCCTGGCTGGCTAAAATGGCGTGAAACTGGAAGATTCGGTTTTTTCGTCACGTCCGATCGGTGATTGTTAAATCTGATTCTGAATGCGGTTTTTGTCTGGCCCACGTACTGTGCTTGGCATGCGTTACATTGAAGGAGATAGATAACGTTGGACGAATTACAGTCTAGGTTTGCTCTAATTGTCACTCTGAAGTGAGAACTAGTACTTTCGGCTATGGTGGTGTTTTGCATTGATTTGCATATTTGACATCTGCGGCCTTCACATGGGTGACAACCCATTGGTGAATCATTTGGTTCGTTGATTTTAGAATGAACTAAGCTATCTAGCAGATTGCGTGCGCGCCTGTAGGTGACACGAGGTGCCTGCGGAAAAATTTCCTTTGTGCGCTCGGATTGCTGAAGTATGCTATAGTGTCGATTCAGTATACCCTTAATGTTTGGGATATTTCCAGCAAATGTTACGATCAGGTTGATAGCGTCCTCTTTTGTGCTATTTTTTCGGGTACCGAATAGTGACTGGCGCTCTATTTTTCGGGCCCTGTTGAGAGCGTCTTTCACAAGGTTCGGTGGAAAATGGCGGTCAACGAATGTTTGTTGCAACTGATTTAGATTCCTGTCAAGATCGTCATCGTTCGAGCAGATTTTCCTGTACCGAAGGGCTTGGCTGTAAGGGATGGCAAGCTTTGTATGCCGTGGGTGACAGCTGTGAAAGGACAAATACTGTTGGGAGTCAGTGGGCTTCCGGAATAGGTCGGTGCTTAGAACTCCGTCTTGTAGTCTTACCTGAACATCTAGGAAGTTAACAGTTGCAGTTGAATACGTGTGGGTGAACTTAATAGTGGGATGAAATTGGTTGAGATCATTTATGAATTCTATGAGGTCCCTTTCTGAATGTGGCCAGATCATAAATATATCATCCAGGTAGCGTTTGTAAAGTGCCGGCTTTCGCTCACGTCCTTCCAGAAATTTTTCTTCCAAAGTTCCCATGAATATATTTGCATAAGTAGGCGCCATTTTAGTGCCCATAGCCGTGCCGCTGATTTGGAGGTAGTGCTGACTGTCAAATTCGAAGTTATTGTTTTTAAGGATTAGGTTTACTAGCTTGGACAGGGCAAGTGGGTCGATAGGACTGTGTCCGGCGTATCTAGAAAAAGCTGTCTCAACTGCAATAATGCCGTCATCGTGGGGAATATTAGTGTAGAGGGACGAGACATCTAATGTAACTAGGAAACTTGATGTGGGGGGCTGGCACTGATTTAGTATTTGAAGGAAATGGTTAGTGTCCTTGATAATAATCTTGCCTATTAATAGGCAAGATTATATTAACGAGGGTCTGCGACAATTGAGTTGCACTTCGTTTTATGAAAATCTGGACGCCGACCCCACGGAACGAATTGTTGCGAGCATCACGAAAGAACTAAAAGCCCTAAAAAGTAAGAAAGAGATCGACGCGACGCTCTACGAATACCTTCTTCCCCGAAATTCCACACCGGGCAGGTTCTACATGCTGCCAAAGATTCATAAAGAAGGAAACCCTGGCAGGCCAATTGTGTCTTGCAATGGTACAGCCACAGAAAAGATATCCAGCTTTGTAGATCACGTCCTCAAGGACATACCCCCACAACTACCGTCCTACATCAAGGACACTAACCATTTCCTTCAAATACTAAATCAGTGCCAGCCCCCCACATCAAGTTTCCTAGTTACATTAGATGTCTCGTCCCTCTACACTAATATTCCCCACGATGACGGCATTATTGCAGTTGAGACAGCTTTTTCTAGATACGCCGGACACAGTCCTATCGACCCACTTGCCCTGTCCAAGCTAGTAAACCTAATCCTTAAAAACAATAACTTCGAATTTGACAGTCAGCACTACCTCCAAATCAGCGGCACGGCTATGGGCACTAAAATGGCGCCTACTTATGCAAATATATTCATGGGAACTTTGGAAGAAAAATTTCTGGAAGGACGTGAGCGAAAGCCGGCACTTTACAAACGCTACCTGGATGATATATTTATGATCTGGCCACATTCAGAAAGGGACCTCATAGAATTCATAAATGATCTCAACCAATTTCATCCCACTATTAAGTTCACCCACACGTATTCAACTGCAACTGTTAACTTCCTAGATGTTCAGGTAAGACTACAAGACGGAGTTCTAAGCACCGACCTATTCCGGAAGCCCACTGACTCCCAACAGTATTTGTCCTTTCACAGCTGTCACCCACGGCATACAAAGCTTGCCATCCCTTACAGCCAAGCCCTTCGGTACAGGAAAATCTGCTCGAACGATGACGATCTTGACAGGAATCTAAATCAGTTGCAACAAACATTCGTTGACCGCCATTTTCCACCGAACCTTGTGAAAGACGCTCTCAACAGGGCCCGAAAAATAGAGCGCCAGTCACTATTCGGTACCCGAAAAAATAGCACAAAAGAGGACGCTATCAACCTGATCGTAACATTTGCTGGAAATATCCCAAACATTAAGGGTATACTGAATCGACACTATAGCATACTTCAGCAATCCGAGCGCACAAAGGAAATTTTTCCGCAGGCACCTCGTGTCACCTACAGGCGCGCACGCAATCTGCTAGATAGCTTAGTTCATTCTAAAATCAACGAACCAAATGATTCACCAATGGGTTGTCACCCATGTGAAGGCCGCAGATGTCAAATATGCAAATCAATGCAAAACACCACCATAGCCGAAAGTACTAGTTCTCACTTCAGAGTGACAATTAGAGCAAACCTAGACTGTAATTCGTCCAACGTTATCTATCTCCTTCAATGTAACGCATGCCAAGCACAGTACGTGGGCCAGACAAAAACCGCATTCAGAATCAGATTTAACAATCACCGATCGGACGTGACGAAAAAACCGAATCTTCCAGTTTCACGCCATTTTAGCCAGCCAGGGCATTCAATTAACGATGTTTCAATTTTCCTTCTTCAAACAAACTTCAGTTCCGACCGGTGCCGAGAACAGCGCGAATCTTACCTTATCTACAAATTCCAATCTATCATAAACGAGGACCCCGGTGTCCCAAGCAGCACAATGTACTGAAAGTCGAGTGCAATAGGGGTGGTCGGTATTCGTCTTATCAGAGTACTTCAGTTTCACGAGCCTGTTCAAGGCCATCCACCTACTCGTCCACCCCTATTGCACTCGACTTTCAGTACATTTTGCTGCTTGGGGTACTGTCAACAATAAGAAACTTATCTGCTTAGATAGTGTACTGCTGCTTGTTCCCCTTTTCTTTGCAGAACAACAGTCCACAGCCCTTGGATTCCATCCCACCTCCCGGACTATGACCTCTTCACCGGACATGACTCAACCACTTCCTTGTACTTGACCTGCTGACGGCCGCCAGGTGGCGGGACCCCCCGATTGTGACGTCATTGTAGCACTGTATAAAACTCCAAGTGTCATTTGTCATTCTTCAGTCCTGACGAAGGCGGAGCTTCCGCCGCAACGTTGACTTCCCCCTTAACTTTCCACTAGTAAATAAATAACTCCCCCTTTTTCTACTTCCTACATCTTCGTTGTCTGCCTCATATTTTGTTAGTACCTATATATATATATATATATATACGGGGGGGGGGGAGAAGTAGACCAAGCTCTTTGGCTGCAAGTATAACATGTGATTACAAGTCGCCACACCAGCACTGGACAGCTGTCTCGGCCTCTTCAGCAAAGCATTTAACATATGATGGCATTCGTATATGCGCTGTAAAATGCACGCGAAAACGCATGCCATGTCACGCAAAAAAAAAAAAGACAAAGCATGTGACAACTACTGAAACGTGATAAACCACCTTCGTCTTCGGCCTCTGCTTCGGTGTTCCAACAACAACAACAACTTTATTTTGAGATGAAGAGTGGGGAGGTTCATCACCAGAGGCGATACTGATCGGTGTTCCGTTTTGCACGTAGGACAGAAATGTCTGGAAGCTAGCACGTGCATCTCATATATATTATCTACACCCTTGCATGGTGTTGGCACCGAAAAGGCAACACATAATGTAGTGCACATAGTACCCTGCACATGAGCCAAACTACATAACGGCTAAAAACATGACGACTATCGGCCATAACTCGTATACATCCCTGAAGCTGACTACTTAAGGTGGAATGTTATCCTAATATGCCCTCTTTGAATGATGCCGTGTACTAGATCTGTAAAGTAATTGATTACAACATCGCATTTACTCTATTTAAACTCTCGATCATTACTTCAAGTATAGTATTATTTTCTATGTGTAATTGTATGCGCATGGTGCTTGCAAGGATGATCATGTGTGATCACTGTTGCAAGTAATTTTTAACGCGCATGGAGTTTTTAAAATTAGTCATGGATGCGAAGAGGCCTCTTTTGGCCGTCGTATGACTGTGGCATTTTTCGTCGCTTTGACAGAGTTCATTCACCACTACATTCACCACACCTTTCACGCATTCAGCATTCACCACACCTTCAAAAACCGTGAGGAGAAGATGATAGTAGCCCAAGAAAGGTTTTTATACCTTTTTCGAAGTTGACATAGAAACCCCTCAATGAATAAGCAAACCAGAACATGTGAGTCAGCTGTTGAACGAAAATACCAGTTAACCAGTATCACATTGGTAAGGATATACAGGGTCTGTGCAGATATACCTTACCGGCATTTGCATACTTAAGTCATTGCCTACTTACCTGAGGAACTTCCGGTAGACACGATGGCGTATTTATGCGTGCGAAAGCTACAAAAAAAAAAAAAAACTGGAAGCCATACTCAAAAATTAACGGAACGCTAAAACATCGGCTTCCATGCTTTAGAATAGGGCAACAGGGCGGTCTCAGGTGAGTTCTGTGCAGGTACCGCTAGGGGAGCTGCCGCTGCAGAAACAGAAACGATGTCCCACATGGATGCTCATCGGTAGTGCCCCTAGCGATACCTGCACATAACCTCTCAGAGTCTCTCCCGAGACCGCCATACACCACCATGCACTGCCATGGCACGGAATGCACTGAAGCCGAAGTTTTCGCCGCCCTGATTATTTTTACGCTGAGTATGGGTTCCGGATTTTTTCTTTGGATTTCGCATACATAAATGCGCCGTCGTGCGCCACCGGAAGTTCGTCAGTTAAGTAGACAACAAGATACGTGCGCAAATGCAGGTTAGGTTTATCTGCACATACACTGTACGGGGTGGGTGCTATAAAAGGTCAGTCACATTTTCGCGCGTGGTGCGATACCTACTTGACCGACAGATTTCCGCTACAACAGGGTGCATAATTTGTGCCAGAAAAGCCTTCAAAAAAAAAAAAAAAAAGATCGTGGCCTCCGAAAAAATCGTGGTTATCCGGCACTTCATAACAAAGTAAATACGACCACGAAAACTTTCGTGTCATGCATTTCCTATGCGCTATACCGATGTGAACACGTCGGTCTGCAAATTGTTGTGTATAGCATCCGCCTAGTGTCGCTAGCCGACACGAAGTTGTTTTCGCTTTTGACGCCGCTAGCGCCCCTAGGCGGAAGCTGCACTAAACTAGTGGCAGAGCGCCGTACTTACATCGGTATAGCGCATAAGCGCATGCATGAAGACGAAAGTTTGCGTGGTCACATTTACTTTGGGTTGCAGTGCCTGATAACCACGATTTTTTCGGAGGCTTTTCTGGCACAAATTATGCACTCTGTGGTAGCGGAAGTCTGTCCATCAAGTAGGTATCGCACCACGCGCGAAAAAGTGACTGACCTTTTATAGCACCCACGCTGCATATAACGGGCTTCTTTTACCGCTATAATGAATTTACTTACAAGATACAACAAAACGACGAACATCGTCACCACTCTCCCCGTCTGATACATGATTGCAGGAAGGCTAACTTCGTCCAGTTAGCTGCGCACAATATACACACCTACTATTAATGCGCAATAGAACACCCCAAACAATTTCCGGACGTTTTCAAACTCCATTCGAAACGAGGCTCGGAAGGCATGTAACGTGCGTATTACCTTCGTATGGTTCAGGTTGAATGACCGCAGATAAACAACAATGCCGAACGGAAAGAATATCACGAAGAACGAGATTGTGAACATTCCATAGGGGGTTGATGCTGATGCTGATGGTTGCATGAATCTTGCCTCGTCTTCCTCGCACAGAAACTAGAGTTTTTATTTCCATCGTTTATATTTCACAATTTGCGGGGCTCTTCGGATATTGGGATCTTTCGAATACCAAACCGATTACCAGTTCGCGTGGCATAGTTGTTATCACAGTAAATCTTTTTGCACCCTTTAGGGCGTAAAACGAGTGTAATTTGCGGATAACACCCATTTTTTTCAGTTACACCCTTCGCTATACCTTTGTCAAACTACAAGGGTGTTTTATGGGTGTAAAATGGGTGAGCATTAGAAACACACCCTAATAACACCCTAAAAACACCTTATGACTGTGTTACTGATGTCTGAATTCCCACGTTTGTTGCAATCAGCATTTCGATACAGGGAATGGGACTGAGGGAGGAATATATATTTAGTATAGAAAAAAGGAGGGAAAAGACTGAGGCTTTGGAACCGCTCAACCCCTTTAGTCCTCTATCCATATGACCACGTCTGTACGTCGCTCATAGCCACAGTTGATTCGCGGCGCTAACACGTATATGTACATTCGATTCAAATTTCGAACCGAAAATGTCATTCTGTATTCGAATTTAGAATCGAATCGATGTCCCTTCGAAAGCGAATGTAAACGAATACAAGTTACGAGGTTACACTCGTAAGCTGAAACAACGCCTTAAGAGAGCGAATGCTGTTTCATCCGAAGATCTGTGTGCACGTACCACATCCCGTCAACCTTAATAATACCACTAAAAAAAATTATATATATATAAGTAAAATAATAAGACGTGGACGATAGATTTCAGGAAAGTTAACAAAAACTAATTTTTAATTGGTAATTTAACACAGATTATAAATATACAATGAAAAAATGGCTAGGAAGCAAGCGAGCTGGTGAAGATGATGCATAATGTAAAAAACTCCGAGACTAGGGAACACGTGTTTGTGTGTGTCCCTTCGTGTTCCCTAGTCTCGGGGTTTTTTACATTATGCATAAATATACGCCGAAAAAAAAATTAAACTTCAGACGTGGCAGTTATCGCCATTACTCGTGAAGTGCGTTGATCATTACAAGGTGGCAGGACTTACCAAAGGCTTCATTCGGACCAATTCAGACGGGCAAGACACCGCGCTCACCCTCACTACGCTCTCCCTCATCACTCTCTCCCCTTCGACTTTCTCTATCCGGGTCCAAAATGTAACGTACTATTCCGAGTCCCGACTGATTCCCGTACTGCATACCGGCTCCCAACACAATCCGCACACCAATAAGGCCTGTATTTAGAAACCCCGAGGGCGCGGTTTGGGGGTTAGGTCAGAGGTGAAATCTAATTCAGAACAAGATTGACGGAAAGGGACCGCGTCTGAGCGGTTAGGAGCTGTTATAAAAATAACGACATCCCGGAGGATGAAAATCGTACCGCTGCATGAGGACGCCTGCCGCCTGGCAAGACATCGCCGGCGTCGCATTACGATTTCGATTCGCATTGAAAGGTGATTATTGAAGATTCTTATTCATGTTAATTGAAAATGGTAGTCGATGTTAATGGCATACTAATTGATTCCGGGTTTATCGTCACCCGCAAAGCCAACACCACCTTTATTTTAATGATGATGAATGTCGAGTTTCATTTCCAGGGAGCGACCTCTACTCCGTTGCTGGCGGTGATGAAATGGAATTATGGGTGCGTTCAGTAGGCCCCCCTGAGCGAGAGTGTTTCAGACTGCACTCACTTAAAGGTACTGTAAAGCAGCACCGATCAAATGTCACTAAGTGTGGCTATTCGATAGTCCAAGCCACCAGGACAAAAACTGCGCAAGTTTCATTCCAATCGACGGTGCAATTAATTAGAGAATTACAATTAAAGATTACGGGCAACGCTGTACTAGGTATTCGAAATGAATTCGTACTCCGGACATATACGGCGGCAACCACAACTGTTAACATGGGTTTCAGAATGCATATGTAAACAGGAAAACTAATAATATGGCTACTAAAATAACGAAGTTCCGATGTAATAGTGTGTAATACCAATTTTCAGTGTTGCAGCTGTACAGGGGGTTGTTTGACACCAGGCGTCGCACCGCTCCACTACGTCGCATTTTTCATGGCAAATTAAAAATAATTATAGCGCGTTGTCGGTCGTACACTCTAAATCGTTTCGCACCCTTAAAGGTGTAAAATAGGTGTATTAACAAAGATCACACCCCTTTCACACCCTACAACTTTGTTTTGGAAGTTCCTGAGGGTGTAACAATGGTGTACTACACTCTCAGGTGAAGTATGGTCATAAGTGTGTCGCCTTGGTGTATAAAGGGAGTATGTTTATTTTCGTTCATATGAACAAAAGTAAATATATACAACAACCGGGAACGGGAAATACATGTGGGAAATACACGTTTCGCCATGCACATTACAAAAGTGCATGGCGTGGATTTACAACACGTCTACCATCAGATAATATATGCAGATTTAGAAGATCTGTTGAGATAGTGCTTAAATTTCTTAAAACACGTTGCTCCTCATTGCAAGACAGAACAGATACATGACAGTGCTCATCATACTCAACTGCAGTTAATGTTTGTATGAGAAAAATGGTATCAGAGTTAACAACATATATGCCTGCAATCTCAACGAACACGGGTAAGTCCTCCTCGGAAGGTTCTTGTGCAACAACACAGCCAACAGCAAATGCGTTATCATTACCAACTGCACTTTTCACATAGACTATAGATTCTGCGTGAATATCACGGTCATGAATGTAACTCTGAATTGCTTCTGGCGCATGTTGAAGTAGTATCTCCTTGGAACCATCAGTAGATGTGGCATTTCTGATGAAGGGTTGCGACCACACATACATTTGATAAAATGTATGTCTTCTTGCTAATGAAAGGGTTACGTTCTGAAAATTCCGAGTTTTTCTAGCAACATCTTTAAATGCTAGTGTTTCCCTTCGAAACGCGTACACCATACAGCTAGGATAGGACCAAACACCCTGATGAGTTGCGGATGATGAACAATGTAATGCATTTTACAGGGGTTAGATATATGTGGGTACAAGACTGCAAAGTCTTCAAGAAACGAATAAATGCAACGTTCTAAGTAATGAACATGCATATGGGGGAGGTGCCTGCTCATGAGAAGGTCTACAATTTCACGAAAGGTTATATACAGCTGCCATGCTTCATTGCCATGCACAGCTGCCATGCCATACATGATTGTCTGTTTGTCGGCTGTGCATGTTTACACACATTTAATCATCTTGATGTGCATACATATATGGACCTCAATGTGATTATATGCAATATGCTGGTAATTGTGGATACACAGTTACCAGCATATTGCCACGAACCCAGCAGTTTTATTCAGCGTTAGACCCTTTACACCCCAATTGCCATGAGGGTGTTAAAATACGCCTTAAAAGGTGTGCGCCATGAACATTTTGATTTACACCCTTTAAGGTGTAAAACGATTTAGAGTGTATGGTTCCGCATATGGTATTTAGAAGCAACAAAGTCTCTAGTCACATGACCGGCATATCATGCTTGTCTACTGCTTTACAGTACCTTTAACGTGACACAAGCGCCCCTCGCGCACCCGAGAGTGAGAGACTCGAATACCGAAGCGATTACCAGTTCGCGTGGCATAGTGGTTATACACAGTAAATCGTTTTGCACCCCTTAGGGTGTAAAAGGGGTGTATGAGCTGTAATATAGGTCAGAGGCCGTTTCAAATGAGTGCATGGAAGCAGACGACAAGCGCCTGGGTCCCAGTGGCGGATAAAAGGGGGGCGATGGCCCCTCTCACCACCAAAAAAAAAAACGTCAGTTTATACATTGAATTTCCCTCTCGCCCCTCCCCCACTACGAGCTTCGACACAGGAACCGCCCCCGACCCCCCAAAACGAGGGTCTGGATACGCCCCTGTTGAGCGGCGGCAGGACCACCTTCGAAGTTTGGGCTTACCCAAACCTGTGTTACCCAGTGCTGCGATTTCGGTAAACTGTAGCTGTTATCATAACGGTTATCATGCCTAATGAGTGGACAACTTCCAGACGGACATCGGCAGTTATTCGCGCTAAATGCAGTGCTTTAATGCAGACACCTGTAAAGTGGAAACTTCCTCTGCGACCGAATGGCTCATTATTTTTGTGTTTACTGCTCCCCGCACTTCGCGGAAAACGACCGGCCACTGTGAGGTTTTACCGTTGTTCCACACACACACGTGGTCTGGAAGCAGTCACCAGATTCTGACTCCAAGACACGCAGGATCGGGTTTCTGTGGGCCGCGCCTCGCACATGTCCGTAGCCGACAAGAAGAGGTAATAAATTTTGAGTTCGAAGACGTTGTGTCAGTCGAGCTAACGGTTGTGCGAGGGATGTTGTCTTGTTATATTTTTGCTGAGTGTTTCGTTTGAATACCGCGAAAGGAGGACATCTGGGGGACGAAAAACAACCCAGAGAGCGGGGGAGTTTGGGAAATTGGAGGGACTTGGCCTGCGGACTCCGTAGCAAACGGACCTGCTCGGAGGCCCGGAGTGACTTGGCCATATCATGTAAATTTTGTCCACTTAAAATCTATTGCTGTAAATAAACCTGTTACCAAGCATTGAAGATCGTTCGCTGTCGAGTACCTGCAACTCAACCGTCATCATCACCGACAACTGGCCAGCCTCGGGGATTCAAGAGAGAGGAAGGAAAGAACCAACTTTACTACACCTTCAAGCCATGCAGTAGTCTTCACAGTAAACGGCTCCTATGGACTCTGTTACAAACTCGTATCATTTCCATTTCGTTCGCTGTTACAAGGAAAAGTCTTCGCAACCGCCGTCGTCTCTTCCAACGTTGCTATAGGTTCAAACTAAGCCAACGTGCCTGCAGTGCATGAGCAGATAACAGGAAGCGGCGTCAGCGAAGTGCAGTGTAACGCGAGCAGTGCTCTTCGCTGTTTAGTGGCCGCTCAGAGTGCCTCTACTCCCGATTTGAGTGCGCCAAAAGAGGGGGCGCCTGCTTAACGCACCCAATGAGTCTGCTCACACTGCAGAGGTGGGGAACAAACAAAGTAGTGATGAGTTATGGTTACGCATTACATTTTGGAGCGAAGTAATGAGTAACGTAACGGCATCCTGTTTTCACCAAGTAGCGCGTGTGACATTACGCAGGATTCGGGAACAATATTTTTTCAGTGTATACTATCTCGGGAATTGAGAATTGTACCGTGTAGAAGCTGGGGAAAAAAACTGGACTCTTCTACTCCCACACCCACGGAAAACTCCAAGGAAGGATTATTGATCTGTATAGGTTAACTCCTGTTGAGGTGTCACGTTTTCCACCCCCTTTATTTTTATTATTGTTTTTAAATACCCTCTAGGCCACGAACAAGTGACAAAGTACCAAGGGATTTGCACTGTGTAAACGACAGTGTCAGACAATACGAGATATTTGCACACATGCATCACGTGTCTTATGAGGGATCCTCGGATGATGACTTCTTCAAAGTGAGGAGGCGGCGTCTCAACCCTTCTGACGAGATGGAACGTTCGAAACATGGAATCCCTAGGTAGCTACCACACAATCAGGAACATACAACATAGCACTGCCGTTTCGTAATCTGCTTCAGCTGAACGAGTGGTGCTTCTTATAAAATTTTCTGTGGCAAAGTAATGCAAAAGTAATTGCATTAGTAACGCACTACCTACCACACAAAGTAATGAGTAACGTAATGCGTTCTCTCTTGAAAAAGTAACGAGTGACGGTAGTGCGTTACAACATAACAGTAATTTCCCCACCTCTGCCTGGCAGTGAGGCGGTACTCTGTATAGAAATCAAAAATGCGCCGAAGAAAACATTAGATGTACGAACCCGCCAAGCATAGGTTTCGATCAGTTTATGACGCCGTAAGTTATTTATCATTTTATCGTGAACGTTGGGAATAAATTCATACGACAAAAGCGAAATAATAAACGTGGAAAAGACGCCGAAAGAACAGCTCCGCAGAAGTCGTAGAGCCTATTGTGCTGAAATTCCAAGCTCGTCCTGTCGGTTATCTTTCACGCTTATCCTTGTTGTCCAGCTGCAGGTGCACCTGTAAAGGTTGGAAACCATTGCATCCGAGCATTTTATTCTAACGTCCCACACTGATTCAAGCGAATCGAGTTCCTCTTACCTGGCGCGTCTTTTGCACCGGCTCCAACAGCTGGTTCGGCTTTGACTGCAACAGGTGTCAGGGGCTGATGTGGAGCCATGATGTCGTACATAGTGCAGTACTCCTCAAATATCCTCGAAAACACAAGGCACTGCCATAAATAACGCCATGTAAGTGGCGCCATTCGCGCAGGCGGTGAGTAAGGGTACAACGCCGGCTCCGTTGCTCATGTTGTCTAGACAGCTCACAAATAGGCCCGTATAACTTGCTTCGGCAGCTGGACCCGCTTGATGCGTTTTTCATTGCGTGAAACTGTGCGTGAAACCGTGCGAAAAAGCAATCTTCGCGAAATATAACAGCGATGTCACGCAAGTCCGTGTCTTTGCGCATGATTTTGCGCGGCAATAAAAAATGCACCATGCCAGCTCAGATCCAGCTTAGACCCGTTATGCTTTACAAGTCATTGGTCGGTACATTAGAGGCCAATGCATTATTAAGTCGGAGTCATTAGTTACGAGTTCATCGGAATGTATTGACACTGACCTTAAATCCAACCATAAGGCCGTTTACGGCTGCCAACGCCACATACGTCGATACCTGGGGCAAACGAGGTAAACAAATTAGTATTTCATCTGGAGTAAATACCAGGTCAACTATGCATTCAGGCTAAGTTAGCGCAAGTAATCAAACCTCCGCCTGCTCGACACATGGCGTTTCCTGATTTACTTCACGCAGACGTAAAACATGGGACACCGTGTTTTCTATAACTCCTAAACATGACTTACAATATGGCCGTTATATTCCGGGTCTTCCATTTTGCCTTTTCCGAGTAGCTTTTGCTTGAGCTGTTATATTGAAAGCAAGCACAATCAAACAAAGCTAGTATACAGGGTGTTTGCTCTAACGTGTCTAGAAATTATATTTAAAGCGAGCGATAAACAAAAGCAAGTGGTACTTTTCTGCTACTTGAGTAAGAAACAGGTACTGCTTCACTAGTAGCACCTGTTTCTTAGTCAAGTAGCTGAAAAGTAGCGCTCGTTTCTCTTTTATCGCTCGCTTTAAATAAGATTTATGGACACGTTAGAGCAAACACCCTGTATATAGATGCAAATTCATAGATTCAAAAGATTCAAAGGAGGTGAAATAATTCGAAATTCTGTGCACTGTAGTGCTTTCGTCAACGTCAAGTTTTCTAAAATGACGTTGAAATATGCAAAGCCAGTTCATTATTCCAATTAATGAATCAGATAATCAGCTAGAAGAGAATTAACTGATCCATTCAGTTTTAAACAGCAGACCTTAGCTGTATAAAGTGCAGAATTTTATTATCTGAAAGCAGTATGCGATTTCATGTATTTTTCAATGTATGTGTACCTCTTCGTTGCTTCAGGCACCTTTAGTAAAGCATGGGGAATACCACAACGTGAGAAAAGCGGAGTGACTTACATTCATGAGCTCGATGGTGTCGAACTTTGTGAAAAAGAGGAGATTCAATTCTAGGATACGACACGCGTAGGAGACCATGGTAAGCACCATGGAAGATCCAACGTACAATGCAGAGGCATCCCTTACGTCCTGTGAAAGAAACGGCAACGTCTGGAAAGACGAACTCTGCTTATACGGAACTACCATGGACGAAAAGAATCCTCGTTAGTACTGACGAGGTTACATCGAGGGAACAGCGAGCAGACGTCGTACGTCGTGCACCTGGCAAGCCCTTGGGGAAATGTGGGGACAGCGATTTTCCTATAGCACCACCCACACACCCCGTAATATCCCAAAAAATCTTGCACCACAAAAAAAAAAACCTGCCAGGAATACCAAAGCAACCCCCAAGACATCAGATATGGGTGTTATAACCCATCCCCATCCCCAAGATGAAAGTCCTGAGAACATCCCTGATCGGAGTGTGGGATACTGTGAGGGCAGGAGTCTCTTACTGAAGTTAACACAAAGCTTGTGCGCGAAAAGGGATCTTTTCCCTGAGTCGTTTCAAGTTAGTTCTATCAGGGAACAGTCACGATCACACTTAACTGTACCAGGTTAGCGTGTGGCATGCGCAGATACAAGCGAGTTTGAGACTGCGTCCGAGACATGGGTTCATTGGCGTAGACAGAGGGTAGGGTTCTGGGAGTTCGACACCCCGAAACCGTACATTTAGTAGTGCATGTGGGGAGAGGGAAACGAGGGTGAAATCCCTCCTCCCTCATGTAAAGTCCCCGTAGGTCCCCTCCCGAAATGCCTTTTTGGCTACGCCATTGCATGGGTCCTCAAAAGATTCTATACTTGGAAAACACAGTAGGTCGACACCCTGACAGTTCCCCTGACTCGCCTATGGATGAAAATTTCGACTAAAATAACAATCGTACGACAACCTGGCCAAAGCATGTGGCAGCCATGCAACTCGATAAAGAAAATGAGACACCACGGCTACAGAGTTTCTTCTCTGCTTTGGGATTCTTTCCTCCATGGCTCATTCTAACAGGAAAGAGAGGTGAGGTGGAGCGCTTACATTGCAACAGCGTACAACAGAACTGTAGCTTCTGCTCTTCACAGGGCCATTATTTGCCTATACGACGGAACAACGTATGTTGATAAGTCTCTAGAAATGATTTAGTAACCGTAATGCCGCAACATCACTACTTCTGACTTTCCCTGCGTTCGGTGACACACCATGAGGCCAGATGAGAGGGTAATAGCCTTCACACAAACATCGCTGTCTATCAGTATTACACTACTATCCGCGAGGCATAATCACACGACGATACTAGCAGGGGAGCGCCACAGTCGCTAGACTATTTGCCGCCATGTTGTGGATTCTGGCAGTCCATTGTGATCTTCGTCCTCGTAGAATTCTTCGTTCATTTGGCGCGTCTAAGTTCTTGTATACCGTGTGAATAATATTTGCAACATATCCCAGTGATATTCACATCTCCTATGGCGAATTCGTGTGGTCATTTTGTGGCAACTTTTTTGCAGCAGAATCAAAGAGCAGAAATCAAAGCTTGGTCAAAGCGAAGGAAGCAAGATGTTCGCGTGGTGCTTTCCGAGAGCCCGGAATTTGCCTGCTAGCAGTTTTCTTCTTTTTTTTTCTTTTTTTGCCCGACCTCGATACAACCGGCAGCGGGTTGCCCCACTATATCCGGTGTCGCCACATCCGCACTGCAAGGGTGCCGAGGGCGCGCGTTGGCCAGCACGTGGAAGTTCACATGGGTTAGCAGACAACGAAACCCAAAGACAAGTGACCGCGATGCCCCTGGCGTGATCCACAAGATGCTAACCGCTAGATGCCTGGCACACACGTTGGGGTGGCAAGGGTCAATGTGATCCAGCGCGCCTAATTTCTAAGCAATTTCCGTGCGCTATGCCGCGTTGCCCCCCGAATTCGCCACCAAATAGCATATGACAGCAAACGGAATAAACGAAACTTGCCGAACCAGCCTAATGGTGGCGGTCTCGCCTTTTTGAAGCTAGTGCCCTCTAACGAGGAGAGGTCAATGAAGAAGATTCCGGTAAGCACCACGTTAGCACCTACAGACTGAAATCGATCAATCAGCTTTTTGTAGTTCGTCAATTTCTTGGTCGCCTCATGGCCACCTTTTGTGGGAAAACGCAGCATACATAACCGGCGTTACACTCTTCCATTCATTTTTGAAACCACAGCCTAGTGATCCGGTAGGAACCGCGAGCCGCGCCACGCGCCCAGCTGCGCCGCGCATTGGCTGCTCCAATGCGTTACCCGTGGCGCGGTCTATGACCGGTCAGCGCCGCTAGAGTGTTTTGTACACAATGACACATCGCACACGAAATCCGGGGGTTTTCCACAAGAAGGTTATAACATTATTAATGAGCTCTTCAATACCTTGCAGCATGCGAGTACGACCATGGCCTCCGTCAGCACGTTCATGATGTTGACAGCCGCTCTGACTGCATACAGGAACGTGCCGGCTGCAAAAAGCATTCACCCATTGAGACACACGCGTGCGTTAAGAGAGTAAGTAAAAGACACAACGAGTGCACTGGAGTTAGTTAATACGGAAATGACTTACTCTTGTAGACTGCCTCAGCATCAGGATTAACTCCTTCCGAATTGAGTTCTGGAAGAAAACTCACCATCAGAAGCTGAACTGGAAAGTTCTCTAAGCAATTTTAATCCTTTCGTGGAATAAATGCCCGGAAGCTTATGCGAAATGCAGGGACCATCTGCAGTGGCGGGGAGTAAATTTTAGGATAAGGGGACTAAAATGCAGAGTAGATGTTATCTAGTGCCTGGACTAGAAGCCATAACAGCTCCCCTGTGACGCTGATCTGATCTCTACAGTCACCTGAATTCCCGGTTATATAAATAAGACTAATAATAAGCCTCTATATAAATATCTTGAAGCAGTTTTGTTTCCGCTACGAGACTACGCTAAACAGTACAGTATAGTTTGTGTTTGTTTTAATCTCAATATGGACGTTCAGTAAAGGACGGCGGTCCTTGTTGCTTTATTACAGCATGTAAAGCGTTACTTACCGACTTTCTCCTGGTTCAAAAGGAAGTTTCGTACAGAGTAGTAAAGGCACCCAGCGTGAAAGAACTAAAAGTAAGAGGCCTTGTTTTCAATACACGCTACATAGGAGAATAGGTTCCCAAACACACGGGTTTTACTTACCAGGTAAAACAGAGCCACAACTTTAACCGTAGACCTCGAGCCGAAAAAGGCATCTGGAACCTGGTTCGCTGACAAAAAAATCCAAGTGCTAGATATGCGTTTTTATTTTTATTTAACTCGCATTTTTATTTAAGTGCATATTTCTATACAAAATATGTAGAGTATTGCCTTGATAGGCATGCCTGAGAAGCGGCTCCAGAGTTACATGTTTTGAATGCACATTTGCATACTCTTGAAGCGAGAAAAAGAAAAATACAGAGGAAGAAACTAAGACATAAATCACGTAATTATTAGTCGTATTCATATAACAGAAATTCACACACTCAATTAAAAATTAACAAAAAAAAAGAAGACTGCGTCTAACTGAATTTAGAAATGTAGAGTTACGTAACTCATACGGCAGAGTTGCATAATTTACAGGTAAAACAAGAGAAGGAAAACAAACTGTAGGTAGAACTGGGGTAGGGTAAACATCAGTACGAAGGTCATATACACTTCTGTGAAACTGGGGTATAATCACATAGGACGTTACCAAGCCATGAATAAGTTTGTACAGAACCATTAAACATTTTACATAAATCGTAGATTTCATTTCATTTTCATTTTATTTTACTCCGTGACATTGCTACGGAAAATACGCACAAAGCTGTGTGGTACTTTAGCCTGAGCAAAGCCTGGATATTTTTGATATGCAAAAACGAAAAGGCAAATGTAAAGGAGTCAGAGAATGGCAGGCGTAACCTAACAACATAGGCAAACTATTGCTCATAAAACACTGAACATGAGAAGAACACCACAATGTATTCTCGTTCCAGATTACGATGCAAGTCTTTCTTATTTGGTCAGGACATAGTTGTGGTCAGAATCATCACGCTAAATGTATTTGTAAGATGTTGGAATCCGTACGAATGCTACGAAACCTGAGACGGAATCAATACCTGGAAGCATGGTTCTTGTAGCCCCAGGGAATCTTTCTGCTGAGTGCTATTCGTTTCTTACGCAGGCCCTTTGCGTCGTCGTCGTCTTCTGCTATCTGCTTCTTCTTCCACCACAACGCACGTGTCACGGGGCGATTGGGCCACAGTAAAGTCGGTAAAGTAGGAACGTCTTCTTCGTCCATTCAAAAGATGGCCCTAGATCATGCCTAGATATATCCTCTCCTTCTTCCTCCTCGCACAAAATTGTCGTGATCCACGACGAGGGATGGATATATCCTTGGCTTATCTCTTATCGTAGTGCTTCTTCAGCTTCTTCCTAACCCATGCAGTGGCAATCTTTTTTGCCTCTGAGGTTCGTTCATGCCAAGCATGCAGGTCAGGACGGTCAGGACTTCCGACAGGAAATTTCTCTAATTACCTTTAATTTAGTAAACATTACGTTGTACTGCAGTCCCTTCGTTTCCGTTCAAGGAAATCCACTGACTGATTGATTGATGAAGTGAAAAAAACACACACACACAAAGACAGGTATCTGGTGGTGGTGATGATGAAAGGGCTCGCCGTTATCGGCCTCACACAAGCGGGCAGCGTCACGATAGACGCCCTGGGGGAAAGTGCATCCTGGGCCGACTTCTAAGGGAACTGTGCCGACATATGTCTGAATAGACACGTATGTCCAATACGTGAAGAATCGCCTAACACATCCGTATAGCGGCCGCACGTGAACGCCCCATGCAGCTCGTACGAAGTCGACGATATTCTTTACAGAGTACGTCCTTATTCTTACTAGAATTATTATCCGGCCTCGTCATCTCTATCGCTGTATACTGTCATTAAACTGCTGCATGTCCTCCCGGAGACAGCGAGGACATGCTATGAGCTCGGATACCGGGCCTCGTGCATGCAGTCATGATCGCACGACCCTTCCTAATCCACCACCACCAGCTGTGCTGCCTGGGGTTTTCCCTGGGTTTTCCGGGGGCTTTCCAGACGAATGTCGACACAGTTCCCCGGGCCCCCGGGCTGAAGTCGGCCCAGGACGCATACTAACCGCCCCTGTCCCCCGCTCCTTCCTGTTGTCCTCTCTCCATCTGTTCACATCCGTACGCCGCTCATAAGCACAGTTGCTCCGCGCCGCTAACACGGAATTTAAAAAAGAGAAAAAAGAAAAACGACTCTTCCTTCATGTCGTGCAACTAGAGCCGAAGTAAGTGGCACACTTCCCACTGCTATTTCCTGGAAAATAATAATAATAATAATAATTTGTTCCGTCCCACTGTGGGCGGAACACGGCAATGTAATTGTGCCACAGCCGCACAATTTAACCGTGACGCCGACCGAAAACACAAAGTTCACCCACGAATTCAGCGCTGTTGTCGTCGTCCATGATCGAAGCTGTCTCGCGACTTAGAACCACGAATTATGGTCGTTATTATTTTATGCCATTGCACTAATGCTTTATATCGAACAGCTAAAGAGACGATGACGGCATTATACGAAGCAGGACATGCCCACTTACAATTTCGCCAGTGAGTGATGGCAGGTTCCAAGGCGAAACTGCGATGGTATGTGGAATAAGATTAAACGCCCCCGTTCATAATCGTCAAAATGGAACGCTGTTGCTGTTGTTGTTTTTCAGCAGGGTCGAAGTCTGAGTTGTCTCATATAGGCGTAGGGACCTCTGACGCACTGTGGTTTACTAAACGACGGTTTGCTAAAGTAAGTTTTTTTTTAAACGATGAAGAAAGTTCCGAGAGTGGGATTGCTGCACCGACAACCTGAACCACCTCTAATAAGAATACTAACCCCGAAACAGGTACTGTACCGAAAGCCATATGTGTCAATCCTTATTCCTTAGGAAATGACAACACGCGCGTTTGTTATGTAAGTCGTAATTCATTGGTGTATATAATCTATTCGCATAACTCCTATCAGTACGCAAGCAGTCAACGGGTAGTTGATAATCCATATTAATGGTATCTTCGACTGGTCCCATTGGAGTGGCGAGACGATCCGTGTTCGACTGGAAGAAACGGGGCGCTCTGATTACATTTGGCTGGTTCTTCTCAGGCGTGGGTAGTAATAGTATAATACTTCGTATTATATTACTATTACTGTAATATTTTTGGGTATTTGTATTGTGTATTATAGCACTCATTTTCGATCTGAATTATAATACACAAAATCGAGGTATTACATGTATTATAATACTTCTGATTGTGTAATACTTTTCCAGAGGTCGTAAGTCCGACCTGCTGAGTGTCCTTTATCTCTAATTTTTCCTGCCCCGCAAACATTTGGACACCAATAAGGCTCCTATTATTCCCCTGTTCCAAATTATCCCAAATTTTTTCGGAGGATATGAGCTTTTGGTTGATTTGGGACGTCAGTGGAAATGGGCATTTGGACGATAGGGGGCCTAACCACCGGAGGCTTCCCCCCATTCCTTCCAAATCAGCGTCCATAAGGATGAGCCATCCCATTGTAAGTCCTTTGTTGTGTGAAGGAGTCTTTCCAGTCCAGTCACCCCCTGTACGCGGTTGGACTATGGACAGTCCCACACTTTTAAACGGCCCACATTTTATCGTTCAGATCGGATGAAATCGAGACTCTGCCACACTAACAGCAAGTTGTTCACTGTGATCGAATTTATCAGCGCTATCTCATCATACTCGGAGAGGCCATGCACTATTGAGGACTTCCCTTTGAGAGCATGCTGAAAATGTAAGCACCTGAAATAAAACGTGATTGAAGAATGACACTCCCGATAAGTTCTTCTCAAATTGTATATATTTCTGCTTTTCTTTGCATTTCTTTCTCTCGAAGTTACGTATCAATGTATTACTAGTAATATACATAAGTATTACGTTCGGATTCGGAGAGAGCGGCGGATTCGCGCGCTCTGACACAGAGGAGCCTGTGGAGAGGACCTGCAGCAGAGGAGACGACCAGTCGAAGCAGAGCGACGTAAACGCGAAAAAACACAGGTCTTATTGTTATTTTCTCGTTGACAGGCCTCTCCACCCTGCTTTGATTACGGGACTCCTCATCATCTCCATCATCATCTCTCATTACGTACAAGTGGCACTGGGGCAGTGCCCAGCCTGCTGGCCGGCATCAACCCCACCTCATCATCGTATCTTTATGTGTGTGTGTGTTCTCGTTGAATGGAGTAAGGTGTCCGTTTCCGCATACTTATGTCAATAGGGCCCTAACCACAGTTGAAATTGCAGATTTCGAAAACGACACGGGCACTGGCACCAGGCACCAAACAGAACCTGACCGTCACTGTAGAAGAAAACCCGTCAGACTTTTTTCGCAAGTACACGCCAAACAAAGAGCATCCGATGATCCAACGCATCAAGAATGTACTCTGCCCAAGTAACCTGGACTTCAATCAAAACTTAGGTGCCGTTGTGATTAGTTCCATTGTGCTACTTTCCGTGGTCGCACTTATCGCGCTCCTCCTTTGCCATGCGATAACAAACTAGACATGAATGCCATATTCATCGTTATCACTTCTCCAGATCATATTTATTGTAAGCTCATCCGGGGTGTTTGATTATCCTCAGCAGCTCGACGTATTAATAGTGGAAGGGCTTTTACGTGCTAGCACAGGTAGTGCACATACACGAAATCGCATTCCCTGCTTCATTTGCTTTCGTTTTATCACTCACGAGATAAAGACACCCTAGGGGACAATTCTAATCTCACCTACACAGGGTGTTTCACCTAAGCTAATCAAAAATTCGAACTGGCAAAGCGCTTCGGGTCAAGAGATCCAACGAGTCAAGAGATCCATCGAGTCAGGAGATCCAACAGGTCACGTGACAGGCGAGTCAAAAGATCCAAAGCGTCAAGAGTTCCAACCCGGTCAAGAGATCCAAAGAGTCAAGAGATCCATCTAGTCAGGAGATCCAACCAGTCAAAGCGTCATACTGGTCAGGATTCCCGACAAAAAAAGAAAGTCTATCCCTTACCATGTTAATTGCAGAACGATTGCGCCGTAGGTATAGTATTAAGTTAGGAAGTAATATGCTCGGTAACAGTGAAGACTTTTCGGTGTTTTCTCTCTTCTTACCACACACGCACAAAAAAAACTTAAGCGAGAAAATACTGAGGTTGTGCTGTAGGTTAAGGCTGCGAGTCCTCCTTTTGCCTTTGCACGTTTATGTCCACTACCCCTGGCGCCGTAACACGCTATGCCAGAACGGATGCTTGTTACCAAGAATATTGAGCCCAGTTTACAAAGAATCGTAGGCCGCAGGTCTTAAAACTTATCCTTGTCGCGTTCTTTTCATTGACCCCCACCCTTAACACGTTATTCTATTCTTTTACTGACCGTGCGGGAAAATACTGTCTGACTGTGCTTTCCAATCAACATTGACCTGCCTGCCACGTTCATTGACCTCAACCTCAAAATGCAGGGTATACTGCTGGACTCAGAGTTGTCTTTGCACTTTTGAGTTCATTGACGCAGTCGTCCCCACATTATGCCAGAACTGAAGTTTGTTACCGATAATAATGGGCCCAGCAGCAAAGTGCTTTGTCTTTGTCCTTTTGTGGATGGCAGGAAAAATTAAGGAAAAACTTGATGCAGAAAACACACACAAAAACAAGAAAAGAAACTGATGTTCAAACTATCTTTCGTACCCTGTGAGAGTCCATGATCAGAATGTTCTGCCATGTAGAACGTCTGCCCACAACAGCGACTTGGCTCTTCGGCTACGCGCCTGCTGTGATACGAGAAGTGTTTGAATAATCAACGTGTTTGAAACAGCGGCCGGCCCACGGCCCACCCAACGTGAGTGTACGTAGCCCACGCTAACTGTAGACATAATCTCTAACACGAAGCGCTGTCAAAAAAAAAAAGAAAAAAAAATGACATCACTTCTACAAATTCTGGGTTACAAACAGGTTAATCTGACAATGCAACCACCTGTTTTTAACAGAAATGACATAAGAGAAACTGTCGGCTTTTCTTGGACTACCTCATGTGTTACAAAGTAAGTAAGTTAGTCAATAAAAATGAGATGTTTTTGTGCCTCCTGCATTTGTATTCTATTTATACGGCTCGCGAAACGAGTCCCTCGTATTTCGATACGAGTAATTTCTGCTTAGCGATGTTAGAGTTAACGACGTAACACAAAGGGGTCAAAAGATCCAAGCCTGGTGAACCCTCAGACGAGTCAAGAGATCCAACCGGGTCAAGAGATCCAACCGGGTCAAGAGATCCAACCGGGTCAAGAGATGCAACGGGTCAAGAGATGCTCCGAGTCAAGAGATCCGGGTCTCTTGACTCGATGGATCTCTTGACGCGTTGGATCTCTTGACGTGGAATCACACGGAGGAGGTGTCCCCACCTTCATTTGTTTACCTTTCTTTGTCACAAGACGACCGTTTTGTTTACTTTGTGATAAGACAGTCGTCACCAGCACCTCAAGGTTAAAGAAGGCGAAAGAAAAGTAGAACAAGAGACGGGAAAACTTGCTCCTCGCGCCGCGCCTTCCGCGCGCGCTTTTTTGCGACAGTCAATTTTCATTTATTGCTCGGAACAAACGTCGCAATTTCACAGTTGAGAGAATCTCACAGCAATTTCTCTCACACACGAAGTCATGCACGAAGCACCTCGGAGAGAAAATTAGGGTGCGCTGCGCCGCCCTTGCATTGGTCGAATTATCTCCTGAGTCACGATGACGTCATCGTTCGTTTTTTTCAGAGGTTGCGTGATCGAAAAAAAAAATCGTTTATTTAATACTCAAACATTTCCCATCTGATAAAAATGGCCACATGCCATATCCAATGGTGACACGCAGTCTCGTAACTGTTTCCGGCTCATGTCTCCGGATGCGATAGCCCCTTTACTCATGCGATCTAATTACGTTCGCTTCCGCGGCGAGGTATGGAGGCACCATCGGAAAATTGTTTTCTTTGTCTTGCTTTCCTCTCGCGCTCTTGGGAAAGGATGTAATCGGCGCCAGCGTGCACAACATGTTAGCAAACGACAAAACCATTATTTTCATACGCAGGGATCTGGAAGACTGCGGTAAGTTTGTCAATCTGGTTGATTGCTATCAATTCCTAGAGTTTCCGCCGGGAATAACATCTTTTTGGTCCAGATGTGCCGTGAGAAGCGATTTTGTTGCATCTCCTATCATGGGCGTACCGAGAGGGGGGCAAGGGGGGGGGCCTTGCCCACCCCCCTCCGGACCTCCAAGGTCGCTTGTGGAAATAGTGCACTCCTCAGTCATAGGTCGTAATGATCATTCTCAGATGTAATAATAGGACACCCGCACAGTCCGCAACGTCCGCCTCCAGAAAATGAGGTGGTAGGTGTGGGGGTCGGATTGCACGCTTGCCCCGTCTGGAAACACCTTGCCACCACCACCCGAAAAAAATCCTGGGAACGCCCATAGACTCCCATGTATCGAAAATTTGATAAACTTACTTTATTTCGCCTAAGATCAGGTGGGTCTCTTCAAGCCTTCGCAAGGCTTCGGGTCTACGAGAAGCGAGTCAACAGAAATCGCAATGGACGGAGCCCGCGTTAATGTAAGCGACTGTCCTGCCTGCAGGGCGGGCGAGAGATGAGGTTCAGCAGCGGATGGAGCCCTGCAGCCCGGACCTCTTCAGGGGCCCGCGCGACCCAAGGTCCGACGTGTGCCTGAGTCACACACACGTAATAATATAAACAAGAAATACTTTGGCCGAAACGTGAGGAGGGGGCCCGTAATTTCTCTCGTCGGCCCTTCCTGCCTGCATGCTGTTGCGTCATGAAGGCAGTCGGGAAGTCAGAAGAAAACAGGAAGGAGACCTCTCAGAACATATGGCGCAGGCCGCTACGTGGCACGCCTAGTCCAAGCACAGTGGTCCGAAGCGGCTCTGCAAACCAGTGGTGTGAGTAATATAGTATTCCAAGCCTTACGTTCCTCAAGACCGTGCTGAGGGAATACCTCTTTCAGGACGCGTAGCAATGATTTAACAATGAATAAAGGCCAGCATAGCAGTTTGAAGGAATCTCTGGAAAGGCTCGGCAAGGGTAGTACCTGTATTTCTTTTATTTTATACCACGTAAGTCTAAGGGCTTGTGACGCACGGTCCGGGTCAGCAGCGATTTACAGACCATCAAATTTACAGCACGTGTCATTTAACAAGCATAGTAATTAGCCCCGATCATGTTTCAACATTGTGCACGATATTTCGGGAGTCAGGTCACAGCTTTAGCCGAAGACCCTCCGACGTCACGTTCGTGCTCTGGCATGTAAATTACGCACAATATGAAACCTTTGTTGTGACTGACATACAGCCATACCGGTGAGCTCGACCTCGGATTTCTCATTATCGAAAGGTACATCAATAGAGAGTTTTAGCAAACTGTTGATAACGTGGCTTGCGTGGAACCGGAACCAATCAGTGGATAAGATTCTGAGTCGCACGCGACTGCGATTGGTTCCCATAGGCACGGTAACTTTACCAACGGTCTGCTAAAACTGCCTACACTCTTTAAAAAAAAAAAAGAGGTGTATTTTTAACTCCTTTTTCCGAGTAACCGTTGCAACATATATCACTCCATATTGGAGAGTGCAATTACTCTCAAAAAGGTGTCGCCTCACACCCTTCGGGAGTGAGAAGACCCCGTAACTCCTACTGGAGAGTAATTGTACACTCCAAAGGGAGTGATATATGTGGTAAGGGTGTACTCCCCAAAAAGGAGTTACAACACAGCCTTTTTATAGGCGTGTATGAGGCAACTTCCTCCTGCAATTGCTAATTGCCTATCAGGTACTAATTAGCGGGCGCTAGTTGACCTTTGATAACGTCACCGGGTAGCTATACCGTGCGCCTATCGGTGCCATGCAGTGACAGCGTTCCTGGCTCAGAATCTCATCACTTGAATTGGTGCCGTAGACACCGTACTCCGGGAGCCTCGCTATCACGGTCTATTAACACCCACTATTGTGTTTGCCCAGTCTTCATGGCAAACACAGCGCCTGCGCTTGAACTGTCGCCAGGCGACGACAAAGTCCGGCAGGCTTCCAGACGTTGAAGATAACCGTGCACGTGTGATAAAAACACTAGATTAACTATGAGGTACGCATGCAGCAAGAACATCATCTCGTCGAAGCCCATGTCAACATAGGGAGCGTTCGCTGTCACTGCACTTTTCTTCTACCTACACGGACCACCATCAAATATCTTCCCGAATCTGATGCCACTGCGAGAGCAAAGTGTGTTGGATACCGACATTTGTAAAGAAGGGAGAAGGCACGGTAAGCACGACACGGGGGTGTCACTGAGAACATTTCTCGTACCACACAGGGTCATGACAAGCACGGTCCTATAGCTATCGCTTGACAGGTGCTGCGATAAGAAATTGCGATAGCTCCCAGGCACGTGCCATAAGAAGGCGCAGGGCAAACGTACTCGCCGTTCTTGTGATGGGAGTCCAGATAAGCTTGCTAAGGACGCAAATCGTTGGCAACATAATGTGCTGTAAGTTGGACTCATACCCGCAGGTTGTTCCGTTGTGCACACACGGCTCTCCGGTCCGTCATCCAACTTCCAGGTCATTTTGCTGCTTGGGGACACGAGGATTCTGTATGCAGTGTGCAAGGTTTGAGGAATGTTTGTTGGCGAAACATACCACTATATCATCATTGAATGTTCAACAGATTCAGTGTTAGTACAACGACAGGAATTAAATGTTTAGAAGATTAAGCAGAATGCTTTTGTTAGCTCCGATGTAACTCCAGGGACCGATTGTCGTTTTAGGCGTTCTTGATCGATCAATAGGATTGCCACCTGTCCAGATTTCACCCGAACAGTTCGGAAATTCTAGGCTTCCGTTCGGGTGAAGGTGTAATCCGCATATGAAATGTTCGGGAATTGGCCAAGGCGGAGTAAGAACCCTATAAGTTAAGTTTTTCGTTCGCGTCATTGTCGCCAAAGATTGAGCGATAGTTCAAATGAGCAGTCGAATCTATACGTTGAGCTTACACCGTGGTTGTGCCACATGAATAATACGAGAGGGTTTTAGTGCACCTTACACTATCGCCATTTTGTATACGTAGGGGATAGCGTAGTGGTTCCTTCCTCTTTACGTTTTGAGCGTGCGCAGAACCACCAACGCTATCACTTACGTACCCAAAGGCGATAGCGAACGACGCACTAAAACTCACTACTACCTTGTCTATATTATTAGAACCCCTCTGTACCCAGCGCTGAGCTTTCAAGTATTGTCGTCCAGGTGGAGCAAAGCGACGCGTCGGTCAAACTGGATGACTGGTTTATTCAGTGTCACGGCATACACATTTAGTGGAACCAATCCACTGCTACAGAAAAGACGCCACACTTGCGTTTAATGAGTCGGCGCCCGGAACTTGACTGACTCAGCAAAGGTTCCCGGGTTATGATATAACAAGAACGCAAGAACTAAAAAGGACACGACTAAACAAAACGACAGGGGGCAGCAGCCACCCTCGTGATCTATCAGGTGACGTGAAGCATGTGTTGCGGTATCGGATAAACGTGGCAGTTGTCTTGAAGCGGTGCTATCCGGTGCACCATAGTGTAAACTGAAAGTGGAGAAGCAGTCTTCCTGCAGCCCAGGTGTGCTATAGATCAAGGTCCCCTTATACGCTGTGCATGGTCTATTGCTTACGGTTGTGACATTCCTTCATCATTTCCTTGGAGGTGCTTCCGACACAAGCCTCAGGAATTTGATGCAGTCCCCTCACCGTTGTCTCGCGACATAAAGCCCCGAATTATTAAATTTGATACAGTCCCTAAGAATCCACTTCATCCAATCCAAGACAGGGCAGAAAATGGAGGGAGGCGCAGCAGGGCCCCACAGTAGCAACTCCCCATAGAACTCATAGTTTGAGATAGTTCACCACAGCACGGGACACAACGCAAATGAAATTAACTGGAGCAATAGACATGCGACGTTATGCATTCCAGCGGGCCAATCAGGGGCCTTCCGGCTTGTCCTGGTACCATCGACTTCCAACTGGTGTTCCGCCTGACGCCAGTTATTCGTAGTCTGACATAATTAAAAAGAAACTTGTGGCTAAAAAAAATGGCATGCGTCGTATTGATTCAAAGGTCTATGCAGTGATTTATCCCCTCTACCCCCTCCACACGTCCAACACCCCCCAGATGTATTACGCCAACATACTAAATTTTTTTGCCTGTGCGCTCTTTACGGGGGACCTTGCCCTATTGCCTATTTCCCCGAATTTTCTGCAACCCCACCGTGCTTGGGATTCTGGATAAACCACTGGGTCTATGTACAGTCTACGCCCGTTATTATGACACTGGTTATTTATGATACTCGTTAATATGACATCCTCACTTTGTGGCTGTTTTTCTATAGGGAAAGCTTCTGCATATAGGGAAAGCACCATGCATTTCTTCCTCGTTATTATGACAGCTCGTTAATCCGACTATGACCGAACTTCTGCGGACGGATCGGGTAGAACATGTGTACGTATATTCTGCCCCCGTTATTATGACCATCGACTGTTGACCTCACCGACTATGAACAGAGTTTTGAGGACGAACGGGGGAAAAAACAACAACAAATTTATTACGGGATGATGGATGGGTAGTTTCATCGCCGTGGACGATACACCACTGTGATTATCGTGGATGCGGATAACACATTGAGCATGGCTTGAACCAAGCGCAAGCGGTTGCAAAGGTGCAAAGGTGAAAGCTGCAAATTGAAAGTGCACAAAGTAGACACTCTTGACCGATTTATATCGGAAATAAATTGTAAATTAACGACTAAATCATTCGCTTCTCAGAATATGTAGTAAATCTACATGGGAAGGGGGGGTGTTTGGTGGGGGGGGGGAATGAACGATGTTTTCCGGGTGTCTCTCGCTAGCATGACAATTCGCTTTGTGACGCAAACTCTGCGGTGACGGACTTGGTCATATTCGACGACGGTAGCACACCTTGAGGTTGAGGGAACGAGAAGGTGCACAAAGAAGTAGACAGGACGAGGCTCAATATTATTAACTGGTCATATTAATGAGTTTAGACTGTATACAAAACCTACTTCGTTGCGCTTGCTACCACACTGTGACCAAGGAGGTTTTTCGACATTACATTACAGCGAAGTGGAAAGCGCTCCCCTCATCCGGTGTTCCGTATTTGCCGGCGGAAAAGGTTGCAACCCTACCGATCTGCGAAACATTTATTTGTGTTTGCTACCAGGAACGTGTAATGATAACACGGTGGTAACGAAAACGGAAACGGTATGTTGCCTAAATTGTAGCTGGAAGCGGATGAAATTCATAAAGTTCCTGAAGCTGAAGTTCGAAGGACTGGAACACACTTTCTGTGTACAGAAAGATTGCGTAATTTTCAAGCATTTCAAATATTTGTTTATGATGTGCCCATGAACTGCGTATGTTATAGAACGAATATATGTCGTATGTGATGACAATGACATAATGTGATACCATGTAATGTAATAATAAGAATATATAATAGAATGACACATGTCACACGCAGTGCAGAATGACCCCATTAATGCATTCGGTTAATTGGTAAATGGCTAGTGTTTATCTATGTGAGTAACAGATGGACATATGTGCTTTGTGCCAGAGGGAAAGTGGCAGTACCGGTGATCATGTTTACGAAAAGTAACAGACTCCCCTGCTACAGAACATAAAAACACTACCTGCAGAAAGTAAAGTTCGTGCGAGGGATCACGAAAATTCTATAAATATCTTGTAAAATACCCGGCACCTTGCTCGAACTCTGTGCATGAAAGGGGGCCGAGGTCCTCGCAGCCTGAGATCAGAGGGGTAGCACCCCTTGCCCCTATCCGACGCCCCTGGTTTTCGACACATTTTTTGGGAGTTGTGCCGGATTTCACCGAAGCGAAAGTACTATAGTGCTGTCCGTGTGTGTCTGTTTTCGTAGTTACCTGTTCTGGGCAGTGGCGGATCCAGGGGGGGGGAGGGGGGCGATCCCCCAAACGTCAGTTTAATTATACATTGAATTTTCCTCTCCCCCTCCCCCACTACGCGTTCCAACAAAGAACCCCCCCCCACACACACAAAAAAAAACCGAGGGTCTGGATCCGCCCCTGGTTGTTGGGGTGGGGGGTAGTGATATCAAAATAGTAGTGTGGTGTGTATACCCCTTGTTCTCGAGCAGCACTTGGTAAAAAAAAGGCGGGGTGCTGACAGAGCTGAAAGGGCCCGTTGCATTACCGAAAACGTCACCGCAACGAAATTGGAATGCCAATGTGGAGACCCGAGACAGGGAGGAAAAGCCTAAATAGACGAGTTCAGAAAATCCCAGTGTGCTTAGCGCCGCTTTGAACTGTTGGAGTTTACTAATACGAAAGAAACGGGTGGCCTCCAAACTGTTCCGATTTCTCCCCTACCGGTCCATTGTCTACGACGTGTCAAGGTCAGCGAAATGTGAAGGATTATTCTTCGTTCCTCCGCTCAGCAAGCGCCCAGGATGCAATGCGTGCGCAAAGAGTACTGGGATTTTCTGAACTCGTCTATTGCAAGCCTATGTAGCACCGGAAATGGAAATATTGATTGCACTAACGAAAATGGAAAGAGAATTACGCCCGTTGCCATTCCCTGTCTACAACTGCAATACAAACGCGCGGAGGGTCAATAATGTTGGTTTGAGGGAGCCATTCTCACATTTCCAGAGGTTCCCGTCCTCACTCCTCAATGTCTTCAACGACGGCCGCATCGCTAACGGTATCACGCGCGCACACCCCGCCCACCTCGCACACCGAGCGAGCGCTTCGTCCAGCGCTAACGGTGTTGCGTCTCCCTCTATGTTAATCGTATAAAATTCTCTTCTGATGGGTGAACAAAATTTTCGAATTCAGAACGATATCTTGGTTTCAGTTCTGCGTGCAAGCATTCGATAGGAACGACGAGCAGCGCATGAAACATTTCCGTGACTGGCATCGCCGATACCTGGAGCATGGCTTTAATTGGAGGCTCTCACCATGGACCTGAGGCTAGAACCTCGAATTCCCTTCGAATTGGAATCGTACAACCATTGCTCACTGGTGAGTACACACTAGATCACCTATGAACGGATGAATATTGTTCCGAAACCACTTCTTGTTTCACGGCATGTCAGTGAAGGTATAAGTGCGCGAGTAGGTGCTAATTCTCCGCGTGATGCGCTTCCGTGTAGTTATTTTGGTGAAACATCTGTTGCGCTCTAATCGCACAACACTTGCCTCAGCAAATAGCCTTGGTGGGAACGATGTATCGAACGAGTCAACTTATACGTTTTGGGGGTACAAATCCGATGCCTATTCAGTGTTTTGCACGAAAATTACATTCATGTTCTTCGGTTTTGTTCCTTGCACAGACCTTTACCAAATCACAATGGCGTACGCGTACTGGAAGAATGGCAAGCACAACGATTGTTCTGTGTTCGACCTCTTCTTTCGCAAGAACCCGTTCCAAGGAGAATTTACGGTCTTTGCTGGCCTCGAGGACTGCATTAGATTTCTGCAAGCGTTTCACTACTCAGATGACGGTAATTTATTCATGTCATTGCACCTTGTTTGCTAATTTGAATGCAAGGATATATGCTGCAATCATGAAGTAACTAGAGCTTGACACACAATACATGTATCATGTGCTGCCAATAAAACGCCAACAACAACACTTATTCAGTCACCCAAGCACAACATTCACATTCATGAGAGAACTGATGTTCCGAGGCAGGAAGGGACGGGGTAGAAGGGACGGGGAGGTGCGATGGCTTAGCTCAATTGGTTGAGCCCTGCACCAGCAATCCAGAAGATGTGGGTTCGAGTTCTACAGCTGGCTAACCTTTTCAATTACTTCCATCTTCATCGACAATGTTCACATTTTGTTGCATCCAAGGCATGAAACATGTTTAATGCAAAATGACGGAAGCGTTGGAATGTGGGGGCAAGGTGGGCGACTGCCTTCCTTGGGGCTCTGACTGTGAGGGCCTTGCCCTGGCCCCTTCTATGCTAAGACAGGGTGCCTGATATTCTCTCATGAAGCATATTTTTACAGGATTTGCATGTTCATCAGCATGAATTTTGATTACTCCTGACGACTTTTTTAAGTGAGAAGAATTTGTTGCTTGGCATGAATATATTTGCCAGAAACATCACCCCTTTGACACTAAACACATTCTATGTCTACACGTGGCTACATCTGATTCGCACCATGTGAATCGTTTTTTTTTTTTATATGGAAGGTCTTGATGTACCAATGCTTCAAACATCATTTCGCACCCTTCCCCGATCAGGTGAAATACAAATAATGCTGACAGCACAAACGGGGTGCTAGCATAACACGTCTTGTTTTCCTGGGGAAAAGAAGAACCAAGTGGGAAAACAAGCTGTGTCAGCCTTGACCATTTCTGTCACTATGCTTGGATGCATGCCATGCTGTCTGCAGTTTCCTCAATTTCTATGAAATTTCTTTCGAAACATTTCTTCTGCGCCACCATTTATAGTTATTTCTTTCATGTGATTGTCCGTTTTGCAATGAAAGCTACAGTTCCTTCTCCCTCTAATGGATGTTGTGCTGGCGTCTTACAAACCCACCGCAGTGATTAGCTGTCGCTGAAGTTGGTGAAATCGCGCGACCCTGCCCAGTTGTGCATCCCACTTATTCACTTTTACAGACATCACGTACCTGAAGAACATCTTGCCACCTCACGTGGAGCCCGGCTTTTTTGAGTACCTCTCCACCCTGAATGCGAATCAGGTCAAATTATACGGTATACCGGAAGGTACCGTTGTCTTCCCAAGGATACCTCTCATCCGAGTTGAAGGGCCGTTGGCTGTATTGCAGCTGTTTGAGACTACCCTGCTGAACCTAGTCAATTATGCGAGGTAAGCTCTTGCCAGCAAATGTGCTCGATGATAGTTATGCTCGTTTTTGTGTCAAGTCTAGTGACAACGAATGCTGCCAGGTTCAGGATGGCTGCGGGCTCTAAGATGTCCCTCCTCGAGTTTGGTCTGAGAAGGGCACAGGGTCCCGACGGAGGGCTCTCCGCTTCAAAATATTCATACCTCGGAGGTGGAGTGGTTCGCTTTTACGTATTTGGAGTTGAAAATATTGGAACTCTGCGGCATACATGCGAACTACAATGTGGAGCATGAACTTTTCAGGGTTTGATGGCACCAGTAATGTTCTTGCCGGCAAGTTGTTCAACATTCCCCTGAAAGGCACACATGCGCATGCATTTATAATGAGCTTTTCGTCGAAAGCAGATTGTAAAGTACAGGTAAGGGTACATTTTATGCTTAACACATTCAAGGAAAATTATGTCTCTACAGACAGGGGCGGCGCAACGTCCTGAATTCAGGAGGACCTAGTTATTGCTTCTGCACATCTCATTCTTCTCAAAGACATCTGTGTCCCTAGAAGCAGAAAATATTTGTGGTTTGATAACTTTTGATCAGTAAAGCCTCAACCATTCTGCAATCAACCCTCAAATTTTTTTTAGAGGCTGAAAACCGCCAATGGAGAAAACGAGGTGGACTTCCTGGAACTGTGCTACAAGTGGCGCAAAACACTTTGCGCAGATTTCAACTGCCTGGAGGAGGAAGCAAGTGAGGGGGAGTTCATAGCCTTTGTTTCCTACGCTGCTGCATTCCCGACGACATTCCTTGCATTGGTGGACACCTACGATGTGATCAGGTCGGGTTGAAATACACTCAAGTTGCTCTCCTAGCTGAATAACTTGACGTCCTCGTGCTGTGTGATGTGAAAGTTCACAGGGATGGCCATGCACTCGCCATTTTAGTAACCACCCTCGAGCGGTATCATTTGCGGAAAGGCGTCCTGGTCAATAAGCGACATCATTTGGAGGTCATGCGATTTTCTTTATATTCTGTTTTGTTGCTTGCAAACATACCACACTTAGCTCATTTATGTGCCCCCCAGTGTAGTGTCCAAGATCCAAGTAAAAATCCAGTGTAAAATCCAAGAACTAGCTCAGTGCCGATTCTACCATGCGTATTATGCGTACATGTCTCCTGGATGCACAGAGCGTGCCACAGCGCTGGATTTATTATATTACAAATCAAGCCGCAGGAACAGCAACCGCATTGCTTGTGAACAGTTTGTCCGCTGATCATGGGATTGTCTTCTTAAAGGGATACTTCGTAAGGATTTCAAAAAAATTTGGTGAGCATCATACCGAACACGAACCTCCCCCTCGATACCGAATACAACATTCGCATTCATTTTGCGCGAGTAATTAATTCGTAAATGATGACAATAGCAAACAGAAACCGAAGAGCAGAAAATAGAGCACCATACTATGGTGGCTCGTCCGGGGGAGGATACAGTGACGTCACCCAGCATTGTCATCTGCTTCTCAACCTGCATTCTCCCTTGCCAGATGCTGGATGATGTCAGCAGTGTGTTGCTTTCCTTTGTGGTGATTTTTGTTGCGGAGTCACACTTTAAGGTCAAGTGAGTAAAGTGATTGGTGTTTTTCATGTGTTACACAGAAAAGTTAATCGCATCTTCAACCCACCATAAGCAACATAACATTTGCTTCACATGTGCGTCAATGCTGTCATAATGTTCAACTGTCTTTAACTGACTTAGTTTAGATAACATATTTAGCCGCGTATAAGATGCACATTTTTTTACCCAAAAACATTGCACAATTAGGGGGGTTGCTTTCAATATGCGGGGAAAACTTGGAACCCAACACTTAAAGCCCCAAGTCCAATGTTTCTTTCCGTGCGTCCGGAAGATTTTGGTTGGCTGCGGTATGAGAGAGGGTCAACAAAATCAAAAGAAGCAAGAAAATGAGAGAGTACTACGGAACAGCCTTCTCAGAGGAACCATAGTTATTGCAAGAACAGTGCTTGTACGCAATGTTGGCGATAAACGTGCCTCTGTGCCAATCCCAGATAGATAGCCTCGCGGTGATAACTGTGGTTCCGAGGAGGTGACTCTCTCATTCTCTTGTTATTTTGATTTTATCGTACTGACCCTCTCTCATACCGCAGCCAACCAAAATCTTCCGTACGTACAGAAAGAAATATTGGACTTGGGGCTTTAAAGGGACGGTCTCGTACCCCCTGCCCCTTTCATAAAGTGTACCATTCGATTGCCCTTCGCTGAAAATGGAATACTGCTAATTTACCCGACAAAACACACCACAGTTATTAAATAACCGAATTAAATTGATAAAGATTGCAGAGCATGCCACGATCTGTGTTGGCAACAGTAAGAACGGCCACGTCGCCCTGCGGGTAAGTCCATGATAGGATACGGAAATTGTCTGCTTTTGCGCGCGCTAGTGCATCGGCGTGAGCAGACGACTTTCAGAAGTTACTGGGCACCGCGGCAACTCTCGTACATTTTCTTTCAGTTCTCAGGTGAGAAACGCACATTCTAAGTAGTGGCAAGCATGGTGGTTCAGAACAACTATGTTAATCCTCAGAAACAAGTTAAAAGTCTCAGAACAACCCCATCCACAATCACAAATCTGAAGTCGCTGGCCATCGGCGCGCGCGGTCGCATTACAGCTCCGACCAAAAATATATTACGCGCGCTTCCATTACACTCCCCGTTGCACACTGATCATGCTTCGAAATGAAGTGTCGCTGACGACGTACATGGTGAAAGAGGACGTGTTTATTTAAAAACCGCATTAAATACTCGCGGAAAGAAAACACGTGACTTAGCTTCCACGTATCCGATTGTGCGCCACATTATCGGAGACCCCACAGTCAATGCTCGGACTACATTCTCCACTCGCGGAGGTATATGCCTGAGTGTCCCCATTTCGAGAGGAAAGGGGATTACTCAACCCAAGGTGCTTCTGCATGTTACAATTAATACCATGACAACGACGACGCACCCGCAGGCCGACGTCATACGTGACGTATGCATGAGAGAAGCGCAGCTTTCGTCGTCTGCTCTTACGGCACGTTTCAACAAATTCCTCGAAAACGACTTGGTTATTCCGAATGAAACTTTGACGGTTGTATGTGTACAGTACTCGTGAAACTAGTTTTGGCTAAGTTTCGGAATCGCCCCGTCTGTACGAGACCGTCCCTTTGAGGTACATTTAACTTCCGTTTTATTCCGAGATATCCTCTGCAATCGTCCCAGAATCGAACTTTGCGATTCTCCGACACCAAATAGTCGTCCGTTCCGTCAAGCGTGTCCAAAATACTCCTCTATGTTCGTCGTCGTTCTGGCACCAGGTGCTCATTTCCGTTGACTGCGTGATCCCAGCAGCTACCCGAGCGCGGTACGCTGGCTGGCGGTGTGCAAGACTACTTGGCCGTGCTACTAAAGTCAAGGTGTAAAGTCAAACTAGTCTTAAAGGAGCACTGAGGTTGCCCCCAAATCTTTTTTTTGGCTGCGGTATGTTCTGCAGCGAATAAGACGAGCTCCTGCGAAAGAACAACTGGTGCAGGTGTTCTGAAGTGCACGCAAGGCCTCTGTTCCATGCACTTTCGAAAATTCCCGAGCTCTTCGAAAGAGCGTATCAGAAAATGAGGTAATGTCATGTCTCTCCCATGAGCTAGAGTGCCTTACGTACAGGGGGAGGGGACGGGGACAACCAACCACACTATTCCCATTCTCTCTTACATCTTTCTCACCCACTCTCTCATTCAGACACGAGGCAGGGCGATTTGTAATCCAGATAAACAACAAAATTTGGCCGAGGCAGACCACAATTTATTTATTTATTTATCTATTTATTTACACACCCCAAAGGCCCCTACAGAATTAACGAATTCACTATTCGGGCAAAACAGGTGCTGATGCCAGAAATCGAACGTATCCTATTCCACTGGCGACTCATGATGTAGTCCGATACAGCTCGAGCGGGTATAAACAGCACGTGAGCCGAGAAAAAAATAACCAAAGAAGAAAGGCACGGGGATTTTCTGATTTCACGCAAGCGTCAAGTCTGCTGTCCGCGACTGCTTTCTTAGACTGTTTTTATAAATTTGATTGCGCATTGACAATGCACTGCACAGCAGAAATATTTTGCACGGTGACTCCTGATAGAGAGCTTGACGAATAAGACAGGGTTTCGAACCACGTTAAATGTCACTTCATTGCTCCTTTAAGAGCTAGGAATTTGCTTTTGAGTTTTGCCATAACCACACTGTGTAGTTGTTTGCGCAGTATGGAGATAAAGGTGTGGACAGTCCGTGACAAAACCTACTGTATCTGGCACCTTGGTGTATGCAAGATGGCAAATGGTATGCACTCTACAAGATATATGTATAACCAAGTCATTTTAAACAAGCTTTTTGTTTGGAGGAAGTATCCTAAACTTCAGTGGCTTCAGTGGATGCGTAGTTAATTCGCAAGACCCGTTTCTAGCCTTCCTGCCTCAACTCTCTTCTCATCTGCTCCGAGAGAATAGACATCATATCTCGCAGATTAAAAAAAAAAAGACACCACTGCCAGACTGATCCATATTGTCATCAACTCCGACATGGCTGGACAACAGATTATACTAAAATTTATAAGGCACAGTATTGGAAGAAAGAAAAGGTTAAGTTTTTGAGTTGCAAGTGATCCAGGACCTAAACCTGAAATGAATTGGCAAAAATATTGATTTCACACTTGAAAGACGGAACTGTGTGCCCATTTCGCCTGTGGTGGTGAAACACCTCGAGCATCATTGTCGAAATATAGTTGTGGTTTGTTTCGTTCACAATTCTTATCCCAGTTCATTCCTCGAAACAGATAACGTACAAAAGAGGCCAGAAAGAGTGGCACCGAGCTGCTAATTAAATTGGGCGTCCCATCATTTCAGGACCAGTAGCATAAACAAGGCGAGCGCATCCGAAAGTATACTACATCATGCAGACGACACTGCCAGGTGATCTGAACTGAGAGCTTCTTATATGTAGTAGCTGTTTTTAGAAGTGGTCTATCAATAACGCTTACATAATTTCTGAATAACTGTGTCCTCTTAAACTACATACCTCCATTGCACTGACGTCTGTAAAGTACATCCTAGTTGCTCGGTGTAAAATTTCTCGAGTGAAGATACTTTTGAGGCGGTGTATCTGTTATGTGCATCAAGCTTAAGGGAGCAAGGAAGAGACGTCTACAATTGCTTGAAACTTCGCTCAACTCAATTTAATTCAATGTAATTAAATTTACAAAGACACCCTGCCTGCCCTGACAAAGTGCCTTGTCGTCAATGTCTGCCGAGCAGCATAGCCCCAGCTGTGATTGTAGCAATCCCTGCTTTTTCTAAGCACCCCCACCGCCCTTAAAACCCCACAAACACCTTACAACAACCCACCTGCCCGAAGAAAATCCCTGCCGAAAAGCCAGGATACTGGCGTAAACCCCGAACGTTGCAGGTATTCTGGTCTCTTGTATAGGCACAGTGTTTGAATATCTAAAAAGATTACAAGAAGAGAACAGTCAGACGAGCACTAGGCAAGAGTGAATTGGCAGCATGCAGTTCTGTCCGCAGTTACTTCGGGGAGCCTACACGGAATCGGTTCTGTCCACGTGCTGGAACATGGTACACAGGATACCTTATTTATCCGTAAACAGTGAAGGAGTAGCATGGTTCCGCCCTGCATCTCAATGTATAGACGTGTCTATAATTCTTAAAATGGATAAAATACCCCAGTGCGAAGGTAAAACAATGGGACAAACACAGACAAGGGGACGACGCACAGCACTGACTGCAACCAGAAGAATTTATTTCCGTCACCATCTCCTTTTTATACCAATACCTTCTCTCCACACTAACTACAGCATCACGTGAAAATACATTCTACGCAAGAAAACATTCTATCTTATCAGACAAGGTTACTGATGGAACACTTATGCACGAATTCCCCAATTTCTTTGTCGTTAAAGCTTCCAAGTATAGTAACGCCCCTTGTTTCTTGTTTTTATACAAAACCTTTGTGCTCTTTAAGTCGGGTTCACATCCATTACACTGTGCGAGGTGCCCACCTAATGTCGTTTCCATTCTTTTACTATTTTTGTTATGTTCTCTTAGTCTTGTGTTTAAGCACCGTGTTGTCTGTCCAACATATTTCTTTCCACATTTTAATGGAATACTATACACTACCCCTATAGCACATTTAACGTACGTTGTTTGATGTTCAACTTTACACCCGGTGTTCCGCTCCTTATTTACACTATTTAGTAGGGAATTAAGACCCCACCCCTTTCTGAACACGACATCTATCCCAAACTTCTTCGATAATTTCTTTAACCTATGCGATGCCTTATGCACATACTCAATGACAGCGAACTTATTCTTCTCCCTAGCCCTTTCTTGTTTTGATCCATTTATTAAACGTGTTAGTACACGACTCAAAATGTCAGTGATAATTGCTTCCGGATAACCAGCCCTCTCAAGTCTATGTATTTGCGCAACACAACTCGCAAACATTCTGTGCTCACAGGATCTCTCTAGCGCGTTTTTTACAACATTTTGAGCTGTAGCATTTTTTACAGTTTTTGAACAACATGAATCAAAGGGCATCAAAGGTTTCTCTGTTCTTTGCTTATATTCCCAACAAAATTTTTCCTGACAACATGTGATTTCAATATCCAAAAACTGTATGCAGTTATCATTGGCCTCTTCCACTGTAAATTCGAGACCCCTACTTTTGCTGGTAAACATATCCTTAACTCTGTTACATTCTAAGCCCTTATCCAGAATGATCAAATAATCATCCACATACCTATACCTAAAAAAAAAAATGCTACAGCTCAAAATGTTGTAAAAAACGCGCTAGAGAGATCCTGTGAGCACAGAATGTTTGCGAGTTGTGTTGCGCAAATACATAGACTTGAGAGGGCTGGTTATCCGGAAGCAATTATCACTGACATTTTGAGTCGTGTACTAACACGTTTAATAAATGGATCAAAACAAGAAAGGGCTAGGGAGAAGAATAAGTTCGCTGTCATTGAGTATGTGCATAAGGCATCGCATAGGTTAAAGAAATTATCGAAGAAGTTTGGGATAGATGTCGTGTTCAGAAAGGGGTGGGGTCTTAATTCCCTACTAAATAGTGTAAATAAGGAGCGGAACACCGGGTGTAAAGTTGAACATCAAACAACGTACGTTAAATGTGCTATAGGGGTAGTGTATAGTATTCCATTAAAATGTGGAAAGAAATATGTTGGACAGACAACACGGTGCTTAAACACAAGACTAAGAGAACATAACAAAAATAGTAAAAGAATGGAAACGACATTAGGTGGGCACCTCGCACAGTGTAATGGATGTGAACCCGACTTAAAGAGCACAAAGGTTTTGTATAAAAACAAGAAACAAGGGGTGTTACTATACTTGGAAGCTTTAACGATAAAGAAATTGGGGAATGCGTGCATAAGTGTTCCATCAGTAACCTTGTCTGATAAGATAGAATGTTTTCTTGCGTAGAATGTATTTTCACGTGATGCTGTAGTTAGTGTGGAGAGAAGGTATTGGTATAAAAAGGAGATGGTGACGGAAATAAATTCTTTTGGTTGCAGTCAGTGCTGTGCGTCGTCCCCTTGTCTGTGTTTGTCCCATTGTTTTACCTTCGCACTGGGGTATTTTATCCATTTTAAGAATGTCATACCAACCCGCCCAAATTTTAACCTTATTTCATATTGTGTCTATAATGGCTCCCAAGAGCAGGACTGATTAAATTTCTCTGGGATACCCGAGCATGGCAATATTTGAAACACCAGGGATCCGATGTCTATGTACCACTCAAGGCTTATGTGAAGCAGTTACGGCTGTGCTCTAGAGCTATTGCTGATGAAAAAAAGTGTGGAAATACGCAGTGTTCTATGAGAAGCATTTGTCGAAGGCACACAATAATGGTTATGTCAGTTGTCCATGCAGTGTATCATTGTCCGTAATACCTGGACACCATGTTCGTCATTTCCAGGCACAGAATTTGACGCAGTGCATCAGCAACCCACTTTGTGCCTTCGTGTTAGGTACTGAGATGCAGATGCACACTTTCTGTGGCACGTACAGTGTGGCTCAGGTTGTAGTTTCACTACTGAAGAAAGCCGTGGTGTCTTTGTGATCAACCATCTCGTATTGCACATTGCATAAGCACCAGCCGGAAATTTGCGGATACTTGCAGAAACGCATAGTTCCGTATAATATGACTAGGGCGTGACTCTTTAGGGTTATACTCGATTATGCCCGATACTTATCTCCCGATTAAAATAAGAAAAAACAGGCTTTAACCGGGTATTTCCCCGAAAGCTGCTGGGTCAGGGCAATCTGAAGTTATCACAACTAACACACAACTTTGGAAACTGTGTTGTAAATGCAGAAATATGCTCATACAAACTGTCAAAACGTGGAAACCCCGTCTACTGGTGTATCATGTGTATTATGCCGAGTGAACCAAAGATTTTCACCTGATCCAGCCAGATTCAAGCAGAATTAGGTTGAATTAGGTTCAGTTCGATCCCGATTTATTGAAGCAAAACATAACCCGATATTTACCCCCCCCCCCCCCCCCCCCGATTTTGCTGGAAAATATAAGCCGAAAAAGTCGGGGCCCTAAATATAACAAACACAGATCACCTCTGCCGTGGACAGTTAATTGAAATACAAAAACTGAGGTGCACAAACAAAATTTATAAGAATATCAATACCGTTGCAGTAATGGGGACCACCTACTTTGTACGAATAAATGTCTCTCCACAGGTTGCTCAGCCAAGAAGTAGAGCCTGAAGTTTTAGGGCTTTACCCGATTCTTCCCCGAATTTGCGCCCCGAGTTGAAGGTTGCCTCTTTAGGGTGAAACCCGATTTTTACCAGGCAAATTGCCCTCTCTGGGATGTCTGTAGGAATGCACCAACTCACTTGTTTGGCACAAAAATGCAGTTACATCACCATTTGTACCCAACTGCTAGTTTAGTTTGAATAACTGAGCCCGATTTCCCCCCGATTTTAGGGTAATGGAAGTTTTTTTCACCCGAATTCGCATGAATTTAGTGCACATGTTTATTTACCCAATTTTTACCCCCCAAATTGAGAAAAAAAATATTTCAGGAAAACTTCAGGCTCTACCAATAAGTCATTCAGAAAATAAAATCTGGTATTATTTCAAGATCTGTAAAACAGGGTAAAATCGGATTGAAAAGCAGATTTTCGAGTGAAAGTGCTTCTCGCATTTCAGATGAACGCGTACAGCTCTGCTGAACGGATATACTGAGAAGACAGACACAAACGTCGTGTCTCATCCATTTGTGACTCAGATGAAACGTTATTTTCAAAAGCAATCACGTGTATAGTGTTAGAAAAACCCATTAAGCACTTGTACTGCCAATGCTGCCAGTTGTGCTGCTTGGAATGTACCCTCGCTGCCCTCACCATTAGTTGCATATAACGTGCATTGTAAAGAATTAATTTACAGTGACACCACTTTTCAGAATGCTGTACGTTGTTCTGTCTTCAGGAGTGGTCTGTTGAACTTCTCGGCTGTCGCAATGGCCTTGAACGAGCTTGGCTACAGACCGACGGGCATTCGCATTGACAGCGGAGATTTGGCTTATCTCTCAAAGTGTGCCAGCGAGCTATTTGGCAAGGTGGCCGAAAAATACAGCCAGCCGTGGTTCAAGAGCCTTCTTATTGTTGCCAGTAATGACATTAACGAGGAGACCATCATATCTTTGAACGAACAGGTAAGATGCACTCCTCTGTAGGCACTGTGTTGACGCTTGCAACAAGAGTGAAGTGCGGCAACAGTGAAAAAGGTGTGCATACCTTACCTTTCTCAGGGGCACAGAATAAATAGCTTTGGCATAGGAACGCACCTTGTGACATGTCAGAAGCAGCCGGCGTTAGGATGTGTCTACAAGGTGAGTGACATAAGGGTAGTATAACTTGTTCCGGGTAGTTGCTTTTGTCAGGTAGTAGTCTTTGGGTTGAATGTGTAGACAGGATCCTTCTGCACTGGACAAATGTCCTAGGGTTTTACGTTTCAAAGCTTGGCTAGCCAAAATTATCTGATCAGCAGTGGTGAAGGCAACTACAGGGTGAATTTAGCTAATGTTATACATTTTGATTGTGTCATAGAAATAGGAAGTAACGTTTCTGGCACTTCAAACTTTGCAGACTGATAGCCATGCACCTGGAGTTTTATCCATATTTTTGTCAAATGCTACCACTTTGTCAAAAAAAAGTTAGAAGCAAAGCAAATTCTCACCCCATGCAATTCCAATGCCCTCCTCAAACCGCCATTTGTGTCTTCTGTCTGCTTCACGTTTACATCACCACGTATAGGAGACGCTGCCTCGAAACGCCGCATCTGGTCCATCTGGTTGCTTGTTGTTCTTTAGGTTTTGTTTCGTCCGCAGGCAACGCTAGCTACAAGTTGTGATGTGAACACGAAGCACAAAGCGGAAAAAATGGCGGGTTGCAGGCACTATAGGCTATAGCTAGGAAATGCATTTGGTGAAAGTTCGCTTTGCTTCTAACTTTTATTCTACAAAATGATAGGATTTGAAAAAAATCTGGATAAAACTTAATGCAAATGACTCAGTCTGCAAAGTTTGAACTGCCAGAGACGTTATCTTATATATATATAAGTTGAAATAAACGAATGCGGTTGACCACGAAAAATAAAGGTATTCAATAAAGATCAGAAGTGGAGACGGTGCTTCTACAGGACAAGGAATAAAAGGGGACTTTATTAAAAACTAAGAGGGGGTATTCGACGTTTCGACAGCAGCGCTGTCTTCAGCGCTGCTGTCGAAAGGTCGAATACCCCCTCTTCGTTGAATTGAATACATATATATATATATATATATATATATATATATATATATATATATATGTATATATATATATAAGGTTACACCCTGTATACACTTAGCCTGTATACACTTATAAGGTTAAAACCTGTATACACTTAGCTGGGACACCCTGTATATATATATATATATATATATATATATACAGGGTGTCCCAGCTAAGTGTATACAGGTTTTTTTTTAATGTATATAAAGAAAAATATGTATATAACAATATATATAAAATATATATATAAACAAAATAAAGAACAAATGGCGTTCCTTCACGAATTTTTTGCGGGCGATCTATTGAACGGATTTTTGTTCTGGAAACGGCTACGATATCAGGTGACCGAAAGGAACAGATGTTTTCATTGGGACAACTTTGTAGCTTTTATAATTAACAAGTTCATTAATGAAAGTTAATTAAGACATTGCCTTTGAACTTTGCTAATGCCCTCCTAGGGAGTGCCCTTCAGCATATGCTATATTGCAATTGATTTCATCTTGGAAAAAGTGTTATATAAATTTTAAAAAAATCTGTATACACTTAGCTGGGACACTCTGTATATCTTATATCTTATCTATATGCTCCATGGAAATGTGTAACCTTCGCTAAATGCACCCTGTGGCTTTCAAACAGTGCACGATAATAATAATAATAATAATGATGCGATCATCCCAAGAAACAAGAAGAATTAGTCGGATTTTCAAGTTATTCAAGATTATCTCAACATCCCTTGTAATTGTATAGACCACCTTCACAGAAGAAAGCAGTGCAGATCCAGCACCAGTGCAGAACAGCCAATCCCATGAAGCCCTACATATTTTCCTTGTGGTATTGTGCAATTTCATAATTGGGGTGAAGTTGCAGTGTCACAGCTAGTGAGTCAGTGCAAGCACACACAGTTTGTGTGAACGAAAGGAAGCTTTCAAAGTTTTTGAAACACTGTCCATCAATAAAGTGGCCCTCGTCAAGCGGCATTTCTGTTGCTTTTTGGCCACCTCCTGTATCACATAATTGTAATGAAATGAAAGCCACATAGAATCAGTAGTAAAAATAAATAACTGTAGATCATGTTGCATGTATATCACAAATTAATGGGGCACAAATTAATGCTCAGAACCCCAGATGTCTCGCCAGACTTCGTTTGTAATGTGTCTGGTCCCCATCCCCCTTTCTGCTCATCGATTACGGTGTTGTAAAAATGCAAATTTCTTACAGTTCATGCTTTTTGAATATGGGGTTGAACTTGATGGCTTTGTTGCAGCTCGTTGAAGTGAACAACCAGTCCTGCATCAAGCTCAGCTTGGACATTCAGAAGGTGACAATTCCTTCGAAGAAAGCTTGCTTCAGACTTTATGGACAAGAAGGTACCTCGTTTGCCTTAGCGCCTTTCCCACACCACCTAGGCCTAGGAGGCCGGCTTATAGTGCCTCCTCTGCTTCACACGTAGACTAGTCAGGGTGTCAGCCAATCGCCACAGATGATATCGGATAGGCAGACGAGCCGGGGCGAGCTCCATCTGGGGACTTGTGGACAATTTCAATCGCAGACTCTCTGTGGCTGCCACTGGCTTCCCATGTCTGTTGTGTATCAGTCAACTGTTGTCTATCAGTCCTCTTACACGCCTGAGTGTACCAGTTTCCCAAACAACAATTTTCAACAAAGAATTAGCTCCGTTTTGAGATTGTAGTCTTGACAGAAATAACTTTGAAGCACTTTCCAAGGAGAAGGCTCAAGTACTCTGGAACATGTTTAAAAACGGACAGTCGGAATATTCCTGAAAAATCGTCCACGCAAAAAAAAAGAAAAAAAAGTGCTTACATATCCACATTAGAGATCTCGCACTCTCTTTCAGGCTATGCCCTTTTAGATTTGATGCAGAGAGGAATAGAACCTGCACCCGAAAAAGGGAAGAGGGTCCTTTGCCGACATCCATTTCAGGTGGGCTCCTCCCCTTTCCCCCCTTTTATCCCTGGTATCGATCGAGAGCCATTCTGGTATTTTTTAGGAATCGAAGAGATGTTACGTCACTCCGGACAAAGTTGAAAATCTGTCCCAGCTCTGGTGGGAGCATGGAAAAGTACGTCTAGATTTTTGTTTACAGAAGTAGTTTACGATGAAAATTAGATGTAAAGGCTTGTAAGATTTGGGCTGAAGTTGAAGGGTTGTTGAACTTGTATGGTACGCTTCTGTTGCTGCAGATTGTGCAAGACCTGCCCTCCCTGGATGAGATTAGGTCGCGTCTAAGATCATCACTTGAGACCCTTAGGCCTGACATCAAACGTACCCTCAACCCCACACCTTACAAGGTAATGAAAAGTATGTTTTTTAGCTTCAAATAGTGGGAAATTTAGTGATCTGATGAAGGTAGACTGAAGCAAGGGCCTCAGGTTGGGAGCCGCTGATATTTCGAAAGGAAACTTTACTTCCACTGGGCTTGTGACCGAACGGTTTGTTCAGTTTGAGTTCTTTGCAGCTCCATGGCGTGTACAGCATATAGAGACACCCATAAGAAACGTGTGTGCCTTCATGCTGACTTGCTCATCTTCGAATTTATTGCTTTTTTTTTTTTTGTAATTATGAGAATGTGTGATTTACATCAAAATAGGGAGAGCCCAGTTGTGACTAACAACAGGACCCTTTTTTATGTGACTACATGTATTGTGTACTATTAGTTATGAGAAATTAATGCAAAATATGATTTTTATATTAGATCTGTACTTTGGCACAAAATTTTCCCAAAATTGGATTTCATTTTTTTGGAATATTTATCATGGTTTTGTCAGCCGTGTTAGTTTCAGAATGCTTGTGTGTTGGATCTCTGAAGACAATATATTTGAAGGGGTTTCCATATTAAGACCACTGGGCACTCAAAATAGATATTTGTCTCTAATTAACACGATTCACTTAGATATCCCGTGTCAGAGATGTTGTTGCCGCTTTCATTTTCAAGATCATGTTGCTCACTTGTACAAAGCCCCTCCAACAAGGGCTGGTGGGTCACCCTGCAGCCAAATATGTTCCGAAAGGCTTGCAGCCCACAGCAAGATTTTATGTCCTCTATCAACTGAAATTAATATTCTCCTCTCTACTGTTGGGATTCAGTGAAAACAAGAAAGATGTTCCAACAACAACTGTTCCATTTGCACCTACTCCAGTGCAGTAGCTCATGTTAACTGGTGTCAACAATACACCGTTTTAAACTAACTTGACTGCGCGGACAGTGAACTGATGTAATACAGCTTTGGTAATTGTCTTTCCGTAGGTGTCCGTCTCTGACACACTGTACTCCTTCATGCATGACCTCTGGCTGCGTAACGCTCCCATTGGAGAGCTGTCCTGAAAACGACACGCTGCACGTGTTTTGTGGGAACTCTGGTAATTTTATGCGTAATTGCACTTGTTCCTTAAGTACTGTCGAAATGCAAGATTGCTTGTGACTCTTTAGTTTTAGCGAATACGTTGACGAGATTTTAATATTGCCTTCACAAGTCTTTCATTGTTGTCACTCTGCAAAGGTTTTTACATTGCTTGCACGTGCAAATCCTTTAATATGTACTTAACATTTATGATGACAAGTCGTGGGAAGGTACTATTATTCTATGTATTACATCCATTGTGGTGTATATGCTATACTTTGCCTTTGCCAGTGATTTGTTCATTGTAGAGAATATGTGAGGGGACTGTTGCAGAAGAGATATTTCTTTCGTGTATAATATCCAGACGATAATGTATAAGGGTTCTACAAAATGGCTAAGTTGTGTACGTTCTTTCCGCACGTTACGAGAAATTGTGTAGGGAACCTTTTCAGCACTTTGTATTCGAGATATTTGTGGTCACTGTGTTAAGACTATAGCTTTTAGGAGGCAGGACTGTAAAATACAATTTTTAAAGAAAAATAATGAATGACTGTGACTGTGTGTGCTCTTGTTCACAAGCTTTTTATTGACATTACCTGCGATGTACAACTGTAGGTTGTACCACATTTTCTGACAATTGGAATGCGGTTCCTCAAAATGTGTAATTGAGTTATTCCGATATCAAATATATCAATTGAAACAATGGAGTATTTTAATCACATTCTGAAATTTTTGCGAGGACAACGATCTCCAGCATTGACGTAATACCTGAGGATCTGTTATCATCCTGCCAATTGTAGCGGACAAGTATGTTAAACCGTCGTTATAACGCAGCTAATGGGAACGGAAGAAAAATTGATACAATCAGGAGTTTGATAGAAGTGAAGATACCAGAAAATCGTTGGCAGTTGTATCAGAGGTGTGTGAAAACAAAGTGGGAGCCATGGGAGAAGTCTCTTGTCAAGCAAAAAAAAAAAACCATTGGTGGTGAATGCAACCACCTTGCAGAATGGTATGTTCCCCTTCTTGGTTTGTAGAAAATGGGAGGCGTACGCCCCCACTCTCTCCTCAAATCAGAAGTGCTAACTGTGTCATACGGGTAATTGGTTGGCTGAAAGCGACACACAAATGCATGTATTTCGTCTGAGACAGCGTGTAACTTCGAATAAAGCAGTCATCTAAGAAAACTGATTTCACCATAACGCAAGTTTACTGTATGCATTTTGAAGCAGTACATACACGAGCCATTATGTGAACTACGCACCTGTTTGGCAAGATTGTTATGGGATACTCCTAGCAATGGGATATGGGACATTTCGATACGTGATATGGCAAGCTCCTACCAATGACATGTGTCCTATCTCAGTATTTCACATGCAGCGTGCGTGTGAATGTAACGTCGTCCAAAATGGACCACGTTAATGTGAGGAGGTTGGTAATTGGTCATTCTGTACTTTATTCCAGCTTAAATTCCACTGCAGCACGCGGCACACTGCCCACGTAACGTAGCCAGAAAAATACTATTTCGGGAGGGGTTCCGTGGGAACTTTCACGGGGTGGGATTAAACCCTCATTTTTTACCCTTCCCAAATGATAAATCGTATGAGAGATGTACGATTTGGGGGTGGGGGTTAAACCCGAAGGAGCACACGACATTGACACGACAAACGCACTGTAGGCAGGGCACTTTTGAACGAGCGTCTCCCTTGGAACTTTGTGCTTGCGCCACAGCGGGGCGGAGTCTACGGGAAGCAGGGGCAGTTCAGCGCGAAAGTTATGTATAGGATAAGATCAACTGAGCAAAGGCTCTAGAACCCTGGAGCGGAAGTAAGGGAGGGGGGGTCCGGATGTCCTGACAGCTTCTCCATTTTTTTTTTGTGAGTTTGTGTGTCACTTGATCTTGGGCGGTGTTTGTACCATGCTGCCCTAGAGTGGACCTCCCCTGCATAGGTGCATATACCAGGAAAATCCTGGATCTGCCTCTGGTAGTACCTTTTATGCATCGTATGTATAGTGAACAGACTGTCTTAGAATGTGTGTGTAGCAGAGCTGTGTAAGTTATGACTCTGAAAGTACCGGATTTTTCTGTGTGTAATGTGCGCATGATACATTGAAAAAGTGTCCTGCAGAGGCACTGTGCGTTATCTCTGAAAATAATGAACTTGCATGACTGTGGTGCGCGTTATACACCAAATTTTTTTCAATTTTCGCTAATTTCAAGGGGTACGTGTTATAGATCGGTGTGTTATACACCGGAAAAGGCGGTATATAAATTACAGGCAAAGCTACCTGAAATTAAAATGTAATTCAGTTGCAGTTACTCATCAAATGTAATGAAGTTACTCTTGCGTTACTTCAGGCAGTGTACATTTAAGGGAGCCACACACTAACAAACTCTCCCCACAAAATAATGAATTCTATGTTTAACTTAATTTGTGAAAAGAGGAGTTAAAAGTTTACAAGATGGGTGTCCAAATGCACGGTTCACACCTTGTTTGAGTGCATTGTGTTTGAAATTAGTGCTAACATATGTGCAGTACCAGAAGCTACAAGAAAAATTGAAAACTTGAAAGTAGCAGAAAAGCAGCATACTTTCAAAAGAAAAGTACTCTTGCCAAACACGATGGAAGGTAACTGTCCCTTGAGTACAAGTTATAGGCAAAATATAAATAAATTATAGCCACATTTACTCATTTGTGGAAGAACTTACAGTAATTAATTGCTTCACAGCTCTGATAAGTAGTACTAAAGAATGTGTGTATCCTACAAGAGTTTTCAGTCATGCACGTAAATGTACAGGAGAATGAGAAAATTGCTAAGAGCAAAATCTGAGCTGGGTTTTCATGACCCCCCCCACTACTTTGGTAGGTCCCAGACTAGCAACCACCCATGATGTGCATAAATGTTACGCACATATCTTGCACATATAAATAGTATGTATTTTTTAAATAATTGAGACCTCTCCAAAACATGTCGTTTTACTTTTGAATTGTACTGGGTGCTACCAGTGTTTCCAGCAAGCACACACATAAAATAAAGAACTATCACGTTGTGAAACATTTATGTATATGTTCATGTTGCTGACAAATAAATAGCTGAGTTTATGAGGGAACTGATTTTGTGTGAATGAATCGCACTGGTCAATGTGCTGCTCGTTTCAGCAAGACTGATCGTGCTGATGCTAGCAGTTTAAATGCTTCTTCACATCCTGGTGCTGTGCTTTTGTCCGGATGCAGTAGTACTGCTAAACGTCTGTAGGTACGATTGATGTCTTCCCTGCAGTATGGAGAAAGAGAGAAAGAATATGCATTTGGCGATCACAAGAGCTTTCTTCGACATGCATGAACCGCAAATTTTTCTTGACCTTGTGGCTCCAGGTTCAATTCCGAGCTTCTCATACTCTGTCTTGGACCATCTGACCTGGTGCACTGCTTGGAGCTCCTCTTTGCTGTAATTGCAGGAAGACCACAGTGCAACGGGGTGGCGCCCATTGTTGTGGACGTCAAGCACTTGCATTATGAGATTCTGCGTGGAAAACAAGTTTATGACACACAAAGTTATGTAGAATGTAGCTGCAAGTAGATTTGGCAGCAGAACAACAATGTGCTCAGTCGTACATCATATAGAAGGGAGTGTTATTCAAGGCTACACCTGAAACATCTCCGTTATGCCTTCACCGGTCTGCGCCGATACCACAAAGTGTGAAAATTTGTGCATTTCCACCCATGCCTGTGCTTCCTGTCTGTTTATCAATTGCTTCTTGTCGCACTGTGAAAGACAATAAATAGTATACAGTGAGAATTATATGCGACACAGTTTGCTGCACCAATGAAAAGTTTCTTCTACATACCTTGTTAGCGCACACAATACATACAACAGATGTGTTGTCCATTCCTTGCGCCATTTCAGCCAGCCATGAGTCCAGCATCTCAAAGCTGGAAGGATTGCTTAGGTCATAGATGAGTATCACAGCATCGATGCTTGTGTAAAATTCCATGCGAACCTTCGAAGAAAAACAAATAAAAAGGCAGATAGCAACAAAACAGTTGCTTTTCGGTTACCATTTTAAATACGGGAAGTCCTGATAGATCAAATATATTGGCTCGCACTTCTGTTCCAGCGTTGAACCTGCATGGATGAATGGAATAATAAGCATGACTCTTGCTCATGAATTTGACAGACCTTTTATTGATCCACTTGGGCTGCAAAAAGCCGCTCTGAGTGTACTCAATATGTAAAGGTTTTATAATATTAATCCGACTACCCAAGTTTCGGCTACTCTGCTGGGTCGACACCGCGACTCAAATCAGTGGTACTTCTAGTACTTATGTAATGGTTGTTACCTCAGTACTCCAAAATCGAGTCCGATTGTTGCTTGATATTTTGGGTTGAATCTTTTTTCGCAGAGTCTCTTTATGATGCTCGTCTGCAAAAAAAGTTCGAATGCACGTGGAAAACTACAGGCAGCTCCTGCACATCATACAAGCAACTTATGCAATGTTTCGCGGTCGAGCGAAACCGAAACTCACCTTCCCAACTTCTGCATTTCCTGCTGTGATCAGCCTTATTTGATGAGGTCGTTTTATGCGACTTTTCGCATCCATTATTACGAAGCATCCACCTCTACTGACGTAGCTTTTGCCGCGATGCTGTGCTTCCGATGCGTACTATGCCGCCTGTCTCTGCCGTATATTTGGCGGCGAGATCCTATTTTCGGAACCCGTCTTCCACAAGATGCGATCAGCACTTTGGCTGAGAGGGGATCTTTGCACTTCGCTGGTACACGGCAATGCCATGTTCTTACAACAAGTATTTATCCACTATGCGATTTTGTAGTTCGAGAAGCATATTTTGTGCGAATCACACGCAGACAAGATAGTGAACGGCATGTGTCGTCTGCTCAAATTTACTGACTGATCAGGTGGCGCAAGAGTCGTTCCACTAAGATGGCGGCGCCCTGATTCATGTGGTATGGATTTTGGAATGTGGTTCTTTTGAGGTGTAGATTATTCACACAGTTGTGGTACATGTTAGCTGAAGCTTTGTAGTGCACAAGAATACAGAACTGTGAGCAATATGTTCAGTTTTAGACACACCGCTCGAGCATTTGTGAAAAGGACGGTACACATTCGTAGCTCGAAGCTGAACACAACTGCTACAGGCGCAGTGGATGCACCTCGAAAAGACGTTCAGAGCGAAGAAGAGATATCTCAGAAGAGAAATGTCTCGCGGCTTCCCCTCCGAGCTTACACAAGAGGTATAAAGAAGGAATATCCTGAACCGAAGTACGAGTACGATTTCACGATAAAGGCTATGCAAAGATCGTACGCGAAATTTGGGGAAAGTTCCGGCATTAATCCCGGCATTATGTGGCCTTCAAAAGAGGAGCTTCAAGAAAAGATCTACTACGAGAAGAAATTTCAGCCGACGATTCAAGAACTTTTGGCGAACGAAAAAGAGAAGCAAAGACTGGCAGCTGAAGAAATACGACAACGTGAAGAAGAAGTGGAGCGCAACATGGCCAAGTTGGATGCATGGCGCGAAGCAATGTTGGAGAGGGAAGAGCAGAAGCGGGTGAAGGCTGAACAAGAACGGATCAAGAAGGAACAGTTAGTTCAGGAAGTGAGAGAATATATCGGATATAACGTAGACCTAGGTGATCCAAAGTTCAAGGAAGTAATGGAGATGAAAGAAGAAGAGAGGAAAAAAGCTGAAAAGGAAGCGAGGAAGAAATTAAAGCAAGAAAGGGTGTTGGCAAGATTGATGGCTGTGAGTGAAGAACCAGCTGTGGAAAGCAAGCCAGTAGCAGACAAAGCGGAATCAAAAGAGTGACACTGTACAGTTGATTAGTTTGTGGAATAAATGTATTCGTAGATGCTTCAGTAATTGGCACGTTCACATGCCTCATTTGCAAGTTACATTGAAACATGGCGCTTTCACTTCACATTCAATTGTTTTCTTTTTTCGCATGCTTCGCAACATGCTCTTAGCTTATCATGTCAGCATGGCTATGAGATTCCGGATCTCAATGATTTGATACGATGTGCAAAGCATGTATATGCACTTTCGTACCAATACCATTGTGTATACTGGAGGCTGTACGTCTACATTTCCTCTTTTCTAACCAGCACTGCAAGCCGAAAGTGAATCTATCCCATGCTTCTCCCATCCACCCACCGATTATGTGGGTACTAAATTGTGCGGATGTTGTATGTAAATTAGTTTTTGAGGTAAGCAAGGAAAATGAACTGGTAGCCAGAGGTACAGGCAGCCACAGACTGTTGCTGAAATGCTAGAACAAGTCTATGGTTCCAGTACTTTGACCACTAAAATTTAGCGGCTGGTAATGGTAACGTTGCAGGAAGACTTTGCCAGTCGCAATAATAATGTGCTGTACAGGCACACCAATCCCCACATATTTTCTATGGCAAAAATTGTGGCAGTAATACATTCATACTGTGTGACAAAGGGATAGTATAACAATTGATGTTTTATCTGGTGATGGTGGCAAAAAATTTCCAGCATTGCCAACTTTTCCAATATGACATGTGGGAAAATGTGGCATATAATGTTATGCTTCAAAGCTGCTGCAAAAACAAAAAAGAAAGGTCTGCACAAAGCAGCTTGCCACTGTTTTCATTTTTTTAAAAATTCGTTATAGCCCCACAGAGCAATTGTGGCTGTCAGTGACGTACAGATGGGGATAGGACGAAATGAGGGAGAACAGGGTTAGTACGCGTTCTGGGTCGACTTCAGGGGGAACTGTGCAGACATCCTTCTGATAAATCCAGGAAGAACCTCACACAGTCGTGGCCACTTGTAGGATTCAAACCCACCACCTTCCAGCTTACACTATGATTTTGGGGGTGTAGGAAAAATCGTCCCCGGAAAGAACGTCCCCCAGAAAAAATGTCAACTCAAGAAAAGTAGCTTTCATGAAACGGCACTATAGCGTAACGTAGCACGCGTGCCCAGCTTTGGGTAAACCCCCTCAACCGCACGGTGAACTGTCAAAAACAAGCCCTAACATAGGTTCCCACGGGGGACGTTTTTTCCAGGGGACATTTTCTCCGGATCCCTGACCTTGGAGCTCCTACCAACCAGCAGATGCTTTTATCTATTCGGCCATGTTCCGGGTGCCACTGTATTCATACAACGTACAGCTACGTGGATCATTACAAACACTAAGTTTTGATGTCATGTTTCAGAGTTTATATACAAGTGAAAGTACAGAACAATGATGTGGTCAGTCGCTTGAAACGCCATACTTCTTCTTGACTCTATCAATCTCTTCTTTCTTTTTGTCGTTATCGACCTTCTTAAAGGCCTGTGAAGAAAGAATGTGGATTTTCTTTAACGATGTTTGAACACTTGATGAACTTAATTACCTTAGTGGGTTGGTAATACAATACAACCAGATAACGGTTGCATACATTGAACCCAGAAAGGTGATCGCAAGCATTCTTCGCGTCAAAGATGTCCTCGTAGACAACAAATGCTGTCCCTCGCGTTTCTGGCGTGTTTCCTCTGAAATAAAGTTGATTTGTGATAAACTGACAGTCAAGCGGTCACACAGAACGTGGTATCCACGACAACTTACACTCTTATTTGACGTATGGCACCGTATTTGCCGAAGATATCGTACATTTCCTCTCCTGAAATCTTGTACGGTAGGTTTCGGACGTACAAAATCCTGTTGACTTCGGGAGGGAGCCGAACCTACGGGTTCAATACAAAAGTGTTAGCAAGCTACTTGACTGCACTAGACCTTGTCTACAAAACCGAAAAAACTAAGCAAGGAAGCTGTGTTTTGCTAAGAGACACGTTATAACCGAGGCCAATATCGCTCACATATCATATGAAAGAAGGAAATAAACTTGCTTACACTTGTCTTTCTTTGCATAGCCATTTTTAAGTATGTTGTATATCTTCCGTTTCTATGTAAACTCCAAAATGGCCACCTAAACACGTTCAACGGTTTCAGCCTCTCGAATACGCAGCCAGAAGTTTCGTACACGACGGATGTGTATTAGCAGAATTGTAAGTATTATTTAGTATACATTAACCTTTTGTGTATTTTGATTAATTTTTGTATCAAAATTGTTTCCGTAGCGTCGTTGAAACATTTTCCGCGACCACACAAAATTAGTTGATGGCGTGATGGATGCCATCTGGTAGTCAATGCCGAATGCGAGGAGGTTGAAAATCTACGTCTGCGATAAACAGCCTTCGGTTGGCAGCGTGTTCTGAACATTTCGGCATTATTTAGTTGTGTCTGAAGATGTCAGCTACGCCTGCAGATGAAAGGAAACCGTACACGATGAGCACCAGCGGTAAGATGCCGTGTTTTTCTTTCTTCATTAAGCAGTCACGTCTTCACATAGGCCTATATGTCAGTCGCCGGCCGTGTTGGCGTTTATTGCCCTTGGAATATGGTTCGAAACAGATGTTTTTCAGTCGGTACTGAAAACTGCACTACAGCAGAACGCGGTCATCGCGTGAGTTGTGGTGAAGTGCCATATTTCAGGGAGAGTTTCCAACCATCGCAGTGGCAACCAGCGTTTTGGTATGGCAGCAGCAAGCACTTGAGGCATTGATGAAGACTTCGGGCAGTATCACGTGCAGTGGGAATGCCGAGCCGAGCCACATATGCCACATTTACCTGTACAGTGCGTTCACTGTTGAAGCACGAAAATGTCACTGTTACTGATGGGCGTGAGCAGTGTCGTCACACCGTTGGCGGCTAGTAAACCGAGATGGTCCCGAGAAGCACGTCACGATCCCTGCGTACTCCAGTTATGTGGTACATCGCGTATACATTTGTGAGTCCTGTACAGGAAATAGGGATGTCATTGTTGGATAACGATTACTTTGTAAGTGGCGGAAGGTGGGCTGATGGCTTGCTGCGCGATGCATGACATTCGATTCCTCAACAGCCCCATCTGATAGCTATATTTTTAGGACGGTATATCTTTTCTTTTTCGGGAGGAGGGGGTAAAGTAATGAAACAGTGCTCTGTCGATCGGTGTGCTGAAGCGCGAATGTCAAAAATACGCATCGTGCCAGGTGTTCCGGTCACTGATCTTTGCTCGCCATTGTTACTCAACCTCATGGCCGGTTGCTGAAACCGGTCGTATCACAAATTACTGTCTTCGCCTTTTTTGGGGGTACACATCAAAACTAATTCTGCGCAAATAAGCTCAAACCGCAACAGAGTGAAAGCAGACGCACTGGGTTTGGTCTAGCCCCTGGCGATATCAACCGGATGGCCAGAAATTTGAAGATAAAGTTTTGATGTGACTAGCAACTCTGCTATCGAAGCTGAAGTTAACCATTTGTTGCCTTTGAAGTTCACTACAATTTAGTTCAAGTTGTCGACGTATAGGCGGCGCGTGTGTCAGCCTGTCATCTGTTACGTCATGACTAGTGACCAGACCAACTTTTCCGTCGTCTGCTTCAAGGAAGCAGTTCGTATGGGTTCGCGTTCTGCCGCTCGCATGTCGTTTTCGTGAAAAAATGAAAAACGTGACGCATGACTCACTCGTTCACCGGGCTGACAACAAAGGGAATGGGAGCGAATAAAAAAAGAAGCGGGACCCGTCAGGTGTCCATTCCTTCCTCCTCGATATGACCGCTTTCGACCGGCATTGCTTTCCGCCACGTCGCCGCTGCTTGCTTTGGCCTTTGCAAGGCCACCAGTAGCGACGATAAGCGTAGGAGTGTGCGTGCATGGATCGCGTTGGATTAGCATACGAGGAGGACCCGTATCTGCCCGAGCGCAAGGCGGGCGATGAGGAACCCACCGCCTACGACGGGGACCAAGACCTCGGGAAGGTCGGGGCGACCGACCCAACTTTGGACGATGAGGGAAGGACTCTGCTCCGGCTCGCGGCAGGGGAAGAGATCGAAGAGCTGCCTCACGGTGAGGAGCACGAAACAGGTGGTGCTGATAACGTAACGATATGCGTTCGGAAGTAGCGTTCATTTTTCCTGCGAATGAATCAAAAGGTTCCTATGATGTCTCAAAAAAAGTTTGGTTGCGGTGACTCTCGCACAGGTCTTCATGTGCACCGTATGAGAAGGGAGCCTGCAAGTGTTTGCAGCTGTCTTGGATAGCCGCCAAGAACCCTGATAGGGAGACTTTTGTTGTGACAGCTTTTGTGTTTGCCAGATTGTATGAGTGGAATAGAGGTGAATCGCTGTCGCTGTGTGCGTCGCCTGTGAGGACCACCACGGTTTGCAATTTACAATGCCGCGATACCATTTACTATCCAACGATGAGACCGGTAATGTGACGCATTGCAATTCTTACGTACTTATCTTGCTGAACATTGTGTTTTCGAGTGCTTTTTTTTTGTCTGTGTTGACATGGAGAGAAGCTGCACATAGATAACATGGCTCTCTACGGCATGTTTCAAGAACGACGACGATTGGTCAAGAAGTTGAAAGTACAGCAACGTTACACATGTTTCCTAGCTTTGCATATTCGGCAGTTTAAGATGCTTGTTAGGTACGAGAAACTGTCAAAGGACAAGCTGCTCAATTTTGTGCTTCAAGTGAGAGATTTATGAGTAGGGAAATTTCATTACATGTGTCTTTCCTTGCAGACAGCTTCTTCGACGCACCCTCAGAGGTGAAAGGGAGTGATGCTACTCCGGACAGTGGAGTACACGACCTTTCTCATTTGGACCCCGAGGAGAAAGCCCGCCTTGAGGAAGCATGGAGGAATGAGCTAGCAGAGGTCAGTATACTCAGCATTTGAGAGGGCGATGGCATGTCTGCTAACGCGTTTGAATGAGTGAAATGGAGCATTCAGAGCTAGGGTACATCGAAAGCTTGAGTGAAGGGACGTTAACGTGCGATCGGGTTGTTCGTGCTGCAATGCACGAGCGATTTGTGGCCTAGTGCAACATATTTTCATTTGTTGGGAAACGTGTGAGTCGCAGTAATGGTGCAACCTCTCGAGATGTGTTGACGCCATTGATAAGAGATAAGGACAAAGTCGCCTATAAGCAGGAAATTATTCGGCCTTCAATGCAGCTAAGCACCATTGCATATGTGTTACTCTCTCAAGAATGTGAAAAATGTATCTCAATTCAAGTTAACGTAAAAGATGTCGCTAAAGATAAATGCAAGTGTGCCAGTCCTTTGTGGTGCATCCAGTTCTGGGAAAAGGAATGTTTATTTACTGTAGAATTTGTTACTGATATATAGAGCCTGAAGTTTTCGGGAATTTTTTTTCTTCTAAATTTGGGGGTAAAAATCGGGTAAATGAACATGCGCTTTAAATTTATGCGAATTTGGGTGAAAAATCTTCCAGTACGCTAAATTCGGGGAGAAATCTGGCTCAGTTACTCAAACTAACTGTACTAGTTTGGTATAAACGGTGGTATAACTGCATCTGCTGCCAAACAAGGTAGTGCACATTCCTACAGAACTCTCAGTGAGGGCAATTTGCCGGTTAAAAAATGGGTTTCACCCTAAGGAGTCACCCTTCAATTCGGGGAAGAATTGGGTTAAACCCTAAAACTTCAGGCTCTACTGATATACTGTTTAGGAAGATACTGCTGCACTAGTTCTTCCTTATGCTTCCTCTACAAATGGTTTAAATTCAGTGAGAAATCTTAAGTAGAAGTGTCAAATATTCCGGAGAGGGATAACGTCCCACACCTTTAACATTAGGAATTAGCAGAAAGAAAAAAAACTCCACCTTTTGTAAGCATACCTCAAAATTTATATGCCAAAGTGAAGACCAGAAGGTCTTGCAGAGGCATTAAAACACTGAGAGTGAGGTTCCCAAGAAATTGGAAGTGCTCAGTCTTTCAGTACGAGAGAGCTACTCAGAATTTTCCTACAGCTTTTTTAAGCTCGTCGTGCCATTGAGATGATGTGGAGCTCGGCAGTACTGCATGACTTCAGCCATCCTAGGCATCTAATCATGGGGCTGTATCATCTGTTTCAATTTTTAGACTGGCTTGATTGGCACATTCTGATAACGCCGGCACGGTGCGTATTTGCGTCAAATTTTGGAGCATAGCCAGGTGCATCTGTCTACGTTTAATGGAAGCCATTTCCTGTAACACTGGCATGTCACTGCGTCATTATTCTTATGTGCCGTCAGTGTTTACTTTCTGGGATGCAACTTTACCATGGTCAAGTAACAAAATTTGGGGTGTAATTACCTCCCAGCTTGTTGGGTCAAATAAAGACATCTATGCAGAGAGGAAGTTTAGTTCATTTATTCTTTTTCATATTTCCTACAAAAAAAACAGCATTCTTGAAGATAATTGATGTAAGAAACAATTTTGCCACACTTTTGGGCATTCAGGCGAATGTGTCTGTGCAATGTTGCTTAAATCTTGATCCTGATCTTCCAGTACCCAGTCTGGTTTCCCTGCCATTGTAACCACTGTACTCCTTCCCTCTGTCTTCACAACTTTTAGACCTACGACATTGGTCAATATAGTGTTGATATAATAGTCGACTGACTATTAAGCTGTTGCTGTAAGAAATGTAAAAATGACAGTTTCATAAGGACAGATGAAAGGGCAGAGTAACACAGTATAGCTTGGCCGTTGTTGCATTGCTTCATCCTGCTGCTCCCCAGAAGAGAGGCTTAACTCTGTGAGGGCTTGCGCTACTACTGGCTAAAAGCATTCGCTTTACTGTATTTCAAGCACCCACATCGTGAAAAGCGTGTGTAAATGTAAAGCTCTCGAAACAATATTACGGATGTAACATTTTCGTTTTCAAGGCAGGCCTTTCTTCTTCTTTTCTTCTTCCCTTAATAAGCTGAGGAAACTTTGCCCTTCTCTTGTGTTTACTCCTTTCTACTCCCTTCTCCTGTTGGCCAGGTGGAAGGAGAGATCCTGTCTCTGCGCACGGTGCTCTCAAAGAAGGTGGCACGTGCTCAGGAACTGAAGCAGAAGTTAGGCATCACAGTCTGGAAGGAACTCAAAAGCGACATGGAGCAGGGACTCAAGAACATTCAGGATTCCACAGCGTAAGTGTGCATTCCTTGAATGGCTGCCTCTACCTTCCTACCTGTCTGTAGATATCTCACTGGCTTAAAGGAGCACGGAAGGCTTCTTGAACACAATTTTTTTTTTACTGCGTGATATGAAAATACAGTCAACCCTCGATTTATGAATTCCCTCGTTTTATGAACACGAGCACGGGGAACAAAACTTTTTCCACTCATTTTTCCCTCGTTTTATGAACCTCGATATTCGAATAATGAACGGAATTTCTGGGAACCAACTAGGAGTTGCCCAGCGTTTTTGCCCTCAATTTATGAACGGATCGCTCCGAGGTCAACAGAAACCTTCAAAGGGATAATTCCGTGGTCTTATGAATGACGCCTGAACGGACAAAACGCTTTCCAGGTATTGCACCCTCGGTTCTTAACCCCTCGAAATCCGAACAACAAACGGGTTTTCCGGGTGTTCCGGACCAAGTGTTCCTGACCTCAGTTGATGAATAAGGTGGCCGCTGTCACCCGGAGATTAATGAACGGAGGTTAAAAATCCCGGAGGAAATCCGAGACCAGTCCAGTGCAAATGTGGTGACATCACTTCTTTCCAAGATTGACACAGCGGAAGGCATGGTCCAAAGCAAAATTAGACAATTTAGTATTGCATAAGAAACAGAGTGTGAATGCGCTAACTTCTGTTCTTTGTGAGATTGATACAGCAGAAGGCATGGTCAAAAGCAAAATTACACAATATATGTCATTATAAACACAATCCCAACTCGGAAATACTGTTCCATTTGCTCGATAGTACTCAGTTAACTGAATTTTCGATTTATGAATCCCTCGATTTATGAACGATTTCTCGGGGAACCGAGGGTGTTCATAAATCGAGGGTTGACTGTACTACCTTCAGGAACCATCACCCAAAATATTTCCTGTGAGAAGCACAAATTTCCATAGGTAATTATTTTGCAAGAGAGTGTGCTGCAGCGTTGCGATGTCAGGTCAGCCGAGCACTTTTATTGGCTGGAGACTGTCGTCTGCTACGGCGCCAGAGCAAAAGGGGGACCGGTCGAATGCTCTGCTCAGCTTGGGGTGGGACAAATGTACTGTATTTTTTGTTTTTTTTGTTTATTTAAATTGATATTATTCATTAATAGATATTTATTTAAAAAATAAATAAATAAACAGACAAAATAAATATGGTACAATCGCAAGAAGGAAGGAGTGCCCACTATTGGCTGGCTGACGTCTCTTGTGCATCAGGATTGTGCGCTGCATTTGTACTTTCTATACTTTTTTATACTTTTTTAGTTTTCATTATAGTACTTTCTTACTTTCGATTCATACTATGTATCCTAAGGCTTGTAATCCTAATGTAATAATAATTTAATCTAATAATTTCTAGCCCTGACATATTTGTTCTCCAGCCCTTCCATGCTCTGTTAAAGCCATTCATGTTACAAGTGCCAGTTGTGCTGCCTTTGCTGATTGGAGGCATGCACCGCTCAATCTCTTACAGCTCTCTCACATATTTGTTTGGAAGCATAACTCCCGTTGTGCTTCCATCATAGTAAGTTGTGAATACATATGTAGTAAGGATGAACATTAGGTGGGTACACGGGAATGCTCATCTAGCAACCCTGGTACTGATATTGGGGGAAATAAGGCTTTTTGCTTCATGCAATCTAGGTACAAAGATGTCAGTGGGAAGCTGGTGGAATGGAATGCAGCTCTTGAAAGTGCTCCCATGTGAGTGTGCTACTAAAGATTGTTTTCCATCCTTGTACTCTAATGGCACTCAAAGCTTGCTTCAGCCTCCAGATAGCTTGAGGCATAGCTAATGCTATCTCAACTAAGCTTTTGTGTTAAAAAACTGTGCCCTTCATTCTGTCATTTTTTTTTCTCCCCTTGCTCTTACTAACACACACTGCAAGTTTGCTCGATGCCTGCAGGTATTAATGAAAAATTACAGGCGTGTGCAACAGTAAATTTTGAGATGCAGTTGAATATTTATGCTGATCAAATTAAATACCAATACAGTATCTCAAATCTGTCAAATACCTTTGATCCCCTTTAATGGAAAGTAATGAAAGTACTCAAAAATATTCATTTGGGTTAAAAAGTTGGGAATAGTTGTGAGCATTATCATCTTCAAAAGGAATATTCACCACTCTGCAAACTTGCATTCCAGCTGATAAAGCTTTAACCCATGGCTAGCATGACTGACTTGAAGATAAGAATGCTGTGTGTACTATGTACATCACATGCTAGTCATGCTGTATGAAACATGCTGAGCATCAGCATCCTTAGAGCCCTGCATTCCATTTCACCAGGTGTGGTACCCCTGGACGGACTCTTAAGCATGTAGTCTAGACAGATTGTTGCCTTTAGATCTTATCTGCGAGAATATGGTCCCAGTTGCCTCTGTATTGCACAACCATTGCTGAGACATGTTTGAAAGAATTTGGTGCAGTGACTCCAGGGTCAGAAGAACCTCACTAAACACAGTCATACACTTTTATTGTGTTCCTCAGCGTCGAGTGTCAGTCCAGGCATCTTGCCGCACTCTTTGTTACGGTTACCTCTGTAAGTTGTGTAAAATTCCTTCGGTGAGCCCGTTTTCTTACACCCTGTGTGCTGGTATGCTCAAACCTAACAACTCTTTTCTTCGTCTTTTCTAACTGTGCATCTTTTACATGTCTGTCCTTCTCAGTCAGAACTTCCCAGGGCTTTTTAACTCCCCAGCGTATGTAGTCTTTCCTCACTCAATAATGCACTCTCTCTCTCGCATTTGTCAAGTTGTCCCGTTGCGGTGCACTTTGCTTTGCTAACTTGGGCAGTGAAAAGTGGCATTTTCTATTCTGCATTTTGTAGATATCAGAAGACGACCACCAGCATCAAAGTAGCTGGAGAGAAGACCACATCCGCCCTTGGAAACTTGGGCGCTAGCATGTCAAAGAAGCTCGGAGAAATGAAGTAAGTTGGCAGGGTCGTTAGAATTGCCTTGCAGCAGGGGGGGGGGGGGGGAGGGGGGGCGAGGTGAGGTGAAGGTTGAAGCATTTGTACCATAAGAACTTTTTTTGTACCCAGAAATAAAAAAAATGGCAGCAGAGTGAGACAGGCTACATGAAGTGTAGAATAACTGCAGATATGTTAAGCACCCGCAGCTTACAGCATGTGGGTCTGTTTCAGAGGGTGCTGGCGTTATCAGTGAATGTTTGTGAGTCAATGAATCAGTAAGACAATTTCGTTACTTAAAAGAAAGGTGGAAAGCAACTGTGCTGAGACTGGAACACAGACAAACACAACACAAACCCTCAATGCCTTAGTCTCCCCGCTGTATTGCTTTTTCGACGACTGCCATATTCCTATCGACAAAAAGGTTACCTGCATGTAAACTAAATCGATAGAAGTGAGCATGCCAATCGTACAAAAATGTCTAAGAAAGGCTGAATACTAGACCAGTTGGCTGGTCCCCATACGTGAAAAGTGGGAAGTCCGATCCCATAGCTTGGGGACACCCCCCTACCCCCCCAAACTACTGTGTTTTAGAATCTCACAGATATCACACTTATGTCCCATCCCCTTTGTGCAGAAACTCTCCAGCATTCAAGTCAGTTGAGGAGAAAGTGGGCTCAGTCTACACAAACGTGAAGGTGAGTCAGCAGTAGAGGCTTTTGCAGCTGCTGAAAAAGAAAAGAAAAAAATGTGGCTTCGAATTGTCGCATATTTCGATTGTGCTGTGTGCTCGCTCTTGTATAACTATTACATGGTGTCCAGCTGTGCTCCAGCATTAATAGCATTGGTTGATGGAGCACTACTTTCTGTTAAAAAGTATATGTAGGGCCTGACTTTTTAGGGTTAAACCCGTATCCGCCCGATATTTACCCCCCGAACGAAATCTGTAAAAATTCGGGTTTAGCCCGAATCTACCCGAAAACATCCGGGTCGCGTGGCACACTCATGAGCGTGCATTAAAATAAAGTTTGATAACATTGCTAAACATTAGTTCCATGTTAAGACAAATTTTTCAACACCCGAATTCCTGACGACAGAATATGCCGTAACGGGATTTAACCCGAATACACCCGAATGAAAAATATCACCCGATATTTACCCCCCCCCCCCCCCCCGAATTTGGCCAAAAATAAAACCCGAAAAAGTCAGGCCCTAATGTATATGTGGATTGGGGCTTCAGCAAGCGTGGTCCTGTGTATTGCAATGATAGTGGCCTTGCACAGTGCAGATTGCACCGGGGATTGCACAGTAATGATTTAATATTTAGTGCTAACGCGGGCCGCGCGATGTCCTGCGTTATGGAGGGTTAACTTCCGAGGCAATAGACTTGAAAAAAGGTTTTTCTTCTTTTCAGGAGTCGATTTCTTGAAAAGTGATCAATGAGCTCTTAGAGTGGGAGCAGGCTTATATCCTCTTGTCAGTCAAAATCCGAGCTTTATATATTTACGCAGTTCCTGTTTGATATTATCTTTTGCGGCGACATAAAGCCAGTAAAATTGCGGAAGTCTCTTTTTGTGTATGTGCTTCTATTGTTTACTTCTAAAATAAACTGTTTTGTGTTTGTATGCTTTGGTTTATGCTTGCTTTGTAATCTGGGCTTCCATGTGGCAATCGCTTGTCCCAGCATTATTTGCTTTTGTTTGCTTTCTGTATTACTGTTGAGAAACCTGAAAACCCTATTTTATGCCCATGTGTAGTAACAGTCTGTACGTACTTCCAAAATGGTGACTGTTTGTGCTAGACATGAGCAGCTTTAGATATCAACTTTGGAAAAAATCAGCAAACCCTTGTGCCAGTGACACGAAAGAGTACTGCACATTTCTTGCCAAAAAAAAACTGGTGGGGGAGCATCACAGGAGACATTTTGGTACAGGATTTAGCTAATAAAGAATTTCATATCTGGAGAAATATCTGGGTCAATGCATAGTAAGTATGAAAAGGCCAACCTCTGTATGACATGGAGCTCACATGGTTTTCTGTGCTTTGAGCAAGTGAGCTTGATGGAGCAAAGTCTGCAGTTTATTTATTTAATTATGTTAAGGACCCCCCATTGGGGGCTAGTTAACAGTCAGTTAACAGCTGGTATCATTCTTGCAGTGGCAGATTGTGCAATGCCCTTTCATGCACGCAGCCATTAATTCTAAGACTGCATTAGCTCCTTTTTAGCCTGAAAACATCAGTCATAATGAATATACATCAAATTGAGTGCATAAGACGTGTTTCATGGATTTCGGAGCAATTCACAAGTGCTGATTTTTACACTACATATTTTTACCAAGTGCTAGACACGGTTGGATTTTTACCGTATGAAGCCATCACAAAGTGCCCGTCTCGAGCGTTTTTCTTCAGTGTAATTTTGCTGCAAGACTGAGAAAGGAACCTACCAAGACCTTTCTTTCTTTCCCTCTCCCTCTTGTGTTTCTCTCCCTCCCATCTAGTCGAAGGTCTCATCACGGAGCAGCAGCGTGAACAGCTTTGAGGACGCACTCAACAGGGGAGGAAATTCGACGTCCGAGACACCCACAAGTCCCATGGTTCCCGAAGACAAACCACTTCCGTAACACCGTGTCTCGACAATACTCTCTCCCCCCACCCCACCCCACCCACCCCTCTCCCTACTTGCTCCTATTACTACGGCCTTATAAAAAAAGCTAAGGTGCAGCGGCAGGGTGCTGCTTATCGGGGTCGTGAGGGGCCATTTTCTCGCGGAACGCAATTCCTTCGATGAAAGAACGAGAGGCAGTGCTTTTGAGAGAATAACATTAATTTACATTTAAGTTTTTGCTTGGTATTGTCAATGCAAAATGTCTTTCTCTGAGAAAGAGGGGAAAAAAATGCAATATCCGTATGGCGTATGGTAGGCTTTTTGCGGAACACTTTTATATTTTAATCACTCTAGTACAGTGTCAGGAAAGGCCTTTCAGACGCAACTAAAAATGCCCCAGCTGTGTGCAGGAATGCACACTGTTGAACTGCCTTACAGTCCTGCCTCTGTAGTGTGTGTGTGTGTACGTACATGCGCAGCGGGCCCAGAAAAGTTAGGCACGTTCCTTGTGCACTTGCACAACAATGTACCCTGCAGGGGACTCTGGTACAATCTTGGTGGAGTAGTTCCAAGTCTGCAACGTCTATGTGCTATTCCTTGCACACGTGTTTGATAGCGGTGTATCTGTGATGTACATCACCAGTGTAAGCTTTTGATTCGCAGAACTATTGCCTTTTGAAGACTGTCTTGTTCCCACGTTCTGGCATATTTAGATTTCTCATATTGTACAGAGTTCTTGATAGCTTACCTTCACACATGCTACGTGAAACTGTATTAAGCTTTGAGAACAAAAGATGTAAAAGCCTTCGACGTAAGCTCGCACTCCTAGAGGCCAATGGATGTATTTCACGTGCACATGGTTACACGTAGCTTTTTAGTTCCGATGAAATGTTCAGTTGCCTTTCCTGACAACAGAAGAAACCTGTATTTTTCTAAGAGAAGCTATTTTTTTCTAGAGCGTGATTATGCAACGGGAATCCCGGGCTGGCATCTTAACAACAAAGTTCTTTTTGTTCTGCTGCTTGGAGAGCTTGTCCATGATGCAATCAGTAGCACATAGCTTGACATTACACCTGAAAGTGTATGGGCAAGATGTTTGACGCGATATCTGCTGTGAAAGATAGCAATTTTGTCTTTGGAAGGCAGAATTCTGTTGCCATTTTTGTAATTTATTTCTTGGAAAGCAATTGCTCCCTTTTCTGAGCACATCTTGTGTGTGGATCAATAAAGCAAGTTTGGGCTTTGCAGTAACAAGTACTTGCTGCTGAGCAACCCACTTGTGTGTAAAAAGTGAAGTGGTTAATGTTGTCTGTTATTCACTCAACGGCGATCAATCCGAACTGGTATACAACTTTGGTGATGTGGTTGTATCTATGGGAGAAAACTTTCACCTACTGGATATTTGGGCCATACAACTCCAATGAAAAGTTCCGCATAATATAGTATTAGTGATGGGACATGATGCCATATAATGTGATATATAAAGGGAAAAAAGGTAGTGAATTTTAACAGTGTGATGCCTTCTTACACGAAACCTCCTTTGAAATGTCCAGACCAGCATTTTGGCATGCAGCCCTCCATTATTCTTTTCAGTGATACTATTATACCAGATGTTAGGTAACTCAAATTGATTTGAACCCCCCCCCATGTCAAACTGTGAAAACAAGCTTTCTACAGTATTTTGGGGGGGTTCATTACACTCAATGGTATGCAGCCTACCGATAAATCATTTTGACTGTATTGACACAGATGGCAAAATTTCTGAAAAGTAGTTTTTTTTTTTTTAAACAAGGAGTTACGTCAAATAATGTCATTTATATTTGTTTTATATTTCCTAATTTATTTTTCACTGTGCAGGTACTGGGGATAAACGCTGTCAATACCGTGCTTGTGCAAGTTCGTCATCTAAATGCATCCGAATATGTTCCTTTACGCCTTAGCCGGAGGAGAGAGTGAAGGGCAACGCTCATTAAATTGTTTCACATGTGCTGTTTAATATGAATCCATCTGCCTGAATTCGTAGCCATTTGATAAAATTGCATACAACATCTGTCACGAGTTTTCCCGGTAGAAGCATATCACAGAAAGGAACTCTGCTCCACACCTCCTGGAAATGACAATCTTGCTTTGAAGGCCCTTCCTTGCCAGAGACTTTCGAATTTCATCTGTAAGATGCAGAGGTGAGCAATACAGAACACAACGAAAACTTCTATTCATGCATTCAAACAAATATATCAAACCTGGTTTGTTCTCTCTGATGACGACTAGAAAATACAGGCCAGTTGGACTGAGCAAATCGGGCACAAGCAACGACAGCCTGTCCGTAACTTCACGTCCAAGATGTCCTCCTGCCCAGGCCTTGGTAAGACTCTCCTCAAGACACTATAGGGGGCGATGAAACAGTTTCAGCTCGGTAGGTTGGAACAAAATATAAAAGGTTGCAGTGCGTACCTCTTCTGATGGAGTAACGACGTAAGGTGGATTGAAGATGAGGATGTCCACTTTGTGACGGAGACGAGGAAGTAAAGACGAGACCTACGAGAAATATTTTGAGTTGTGCTTACCGTCTCACCTTGCGGGGACAGGAAAGAATACGAACCAGGTCCGTAACAACTGGTTCGACGTGAACACCATTTCTTTCACCGGTACGTTTTGTGGCTTCGGACGCCTTAACGTTAATATCTGTAGCACTGAAAATAGTTTAGAATTACAAAACTGCTGCTGTACATAAAGTTCACAAAAACCATACAGCATGTAGCAGGTGTTTCCCAGCGCTTTTGCTAGGGCTGCACTGATGATTCCTGAGCCGCATCCAACTTCCAAGCATATTGCTGGGCTGTGAAAGCAACGAATTCGTGGATAAGATTCAAAACGAAGGCTAACTGGTTTAACACGATGAAGGGTAACCGCGAGACAGAGAAAACATAAGAATGTGTTGCGGTTGTCGAACGTGATGTGTATGCTACGTGATATCTGTAGAGAATACAGCGGTTAGTGTACCGCCGTAGAAAGTGAATGCTGGCCTACTTTCTCCTGCGCAGATCCGAGAGTTCTTTTTCTAGAGCATCAATAAGTAAAAAGCTGTCTTCTGCAGGTTCATAAACACAATCATAGTCATTTGTTGTGAAATGATCAAGGGCTGGAGTCTCAATTTCATCCTTCGTGTTGCTGCTTCGCTCGCACATGTTTTGCCCGAAGATTTGTTTGCCCAGTGTTGTGAACTACTGTGGCTGCAAAACAGTTACAGCCATTTGATGACTCGAGGATTAGCGCAGAACTTTCAACCATGCATCTCATGGTTGGAATTCCGCGATTATTCCGCAACCGGAACGTATATAAAGTGCAGCTTTCGTTAAAAATAGTGCAAAACCTCGGCTACATGGCGTGGTACAGATGGCGGTGTCATCTTTGGTGTCATTTTGAAATGGCCAGGCGCGCGAAACTAGGGTTGCAGTGTTCAGAGTTGCAGGTGTAAGGTATTACCAGTATCAGTGATTGGAACTAGAGCCCTGCACCCTCCGCGGGCGAAAGCGGATATCCGCAAGATACTTGCGGATTCGGATGAAAATTTATCACTTTCTGCGGTGTGCGGATCGGATGCGGTGGCTCGAGGTCGGATGCTGATCGAATGCGGATGCGAAGGCTGCGGATATACGGCATGCTGTAATTTTTCCACTAGCAGTTTATTTGTATTGCGCGCCGACAGCGAGCGCATGCTCAGGTTCACCTTTGACCATGCACGGCCAAGACGGGAGAGGACGCATTCTGACGTCCACACGAGCACCGGCGAGCTAGCCTTCCACGCGTTCCAGAAGTCTCTCCATATCGCGTTTGTTGAAAGGTTTACCTTTGCCTGTCGTCGTGAGTCCTTCCGTGACAGCACGGAGGCATCCGCAATTATACCAACATTCTTCCGGCGGTATTTACGCGTCCTTCGAAACATGCGGATTTCGCGGATCGGATGCGGATATTGCGTTTTGCCCAGCGGATCGGATGCGGACGTAAACGGTTGTGTATGCAGCGGTGCGGATCGGATGCGGATAACGTGTGCGTGGATGCGGGTCGGACGCGGATGCCAAAAATCTCATCCGCGCAGGACTCTAATCGGAACCGTTGTTCTGGGGGGTTCGGTTCAGTTCAAGTTCGGGTCCGAACCGGTTCACTGAAGCTGAAAGTTTTAGTTCACTGATATTGCAACTCAAACGTGATTCAGGCCTGGATAAGACACAAAACTCAATTCGCTCAATGAATTTGTGACTGTGTCAGAAGAAATTTAACTGGGAAGGTGTGGAACAGTGGCAAAGCCAGGGGATCAGGTGCGTATACTATCTCTAACCTCCCGCTTCAAGCGGCCTCAGGAAACTTTGTTCGCTCTGAGGAAGTCCGAACCACATATGGAGACCTCGTTCACGTGCGCTTCGGCCCGTGACTTCGTGAAAGCGCTTTACTTGTCGAAAAGATTTTCAAATGGAGGCTGGCTTGCTGAAGCAAACATTCCACCTCAACCGTTTCGTGAGCCAGTAACCGCTTCAGATTTAGTTCGGCTCAGTTCCGATTCGGTTCGGTGGATAGAAAAAAATAATTTTGGTTCGGCGTTCATTAAAAATAACGGTTATTAGCGGCTTTCGGTTCGGGTTCAGCTCTTATTCCGATCCCTGACGAGCATATGCAACGTGAAATCACGCAAGAAAAAAACCTAAAATGAAGAGCCGTCATATTTTGCAGTCATCGGAAAAGCCAGACAGCGGGCCTGTAGCGTGTTCTATTGGATGAACGTACAACAACAACAATTATAATTTTAACGATGACGTGTGTGTGTGTGGGGGGGGGGGGGGGGGGGGTTCACTCTAGGAGTGGAACGTTACCCTAACCGTGTATTCACACGAGCGACATACTCACGGAAGATTCTAGGGGAAGAAAAAGCAAAAACACAGCTTACAGAGACGAAGTTCCGTCCCGTGTTATGCCAGCATTCACACGGAGCGGAATATCGGGTGTGGCGTACTGCGCATTTAGCAGACGACACTTCGCAGACAACACCGTCAGCGTCTTTCTTGTCGTCTGCTACGGAATACCTTGTGACTGCGTCGCAGGATATTCCCCACGGTTAGCAGTGTACGTGAACACTGGACGTTGGGCGCTCGCGCTCAGAAAGCTATGACGTTCTTCGCCTCTTCCGCTTCTGCGGGAAATATATCGCTCGTGTGAATACACGGTATAGCTACCCAGACAGAACACTTTCTTCTGTGGATGTTACACGGATCATTTACTGCGGGAAAGAGAGAAACGCGTGGCAATGTAGCACCTGGAAGTTTGACTTTCGATGTACCAGCTGAATGTCTCTAACCAAAACCAGTAGGAACACAGACGTTGTCTAGATAGCGAGTTAATACACCGAGCAATTTCTCACTTCGTTGTTGTATGCCTGCGTAATCGAATTAAGCTTAAACAACCTCACCCATCATTTTGATTCACAGGCGAGAAGGTATCTGGAATATGGGGATGCTCGCGAGACAAGCAGTATATTGTATCTGTTCTCTCTTTGGAAGGAAATGGCACTGCCTTTCGAAGTGAGCTTCTGGGACTGGGTGGTCCTGTCGGAGCTTTTGTATATACATATAGAAGTCCAAAAAAAGACGCGGAAACAGATTTTAGGGAAGTTACAAACACTAGTTTATTACATAGGGAGGGAGAAGTTAAAAAGTAAAATGGGCAAGGGGTCGACGTTTCGACAGTGGCACTGTCTTTGTCAGGACAAATATATATATATATATATATATATAGAATATAAATAAAATATATATAAAGAAAAAATTAAAAAAATAATATATATATATATATATATATTTTTTTTTTTTTTTTTCTGATTAAAACGCTGCGTTCGTTCTCCATCATGGCATGTACGAGAAACAAAGAGGAGCAACCGAAATTAAAAAGTGCGGAGGCTGGGATAAAAAAAAAAAATGGCAGGCAGAAAAATGCTAATTTCTACGAAAACTGAGGATAAATGTCTATCTCCTCTACGGATGTTTGTATATCCACACAACGTGTGCATGTACATAAGTAGGTCCGCGCAATGTCCAGACATCTCTATGCAACATCCTGTGAGGACAGACGACGGATATATGTGGGAAGTCCGAACCGTGGCCCGTGGCCACTCGGAGATGTGGGAAACGTCCGTCGGAAAAATGTCCGTCTCCCAGGGAGATCCGAATTTCCGTGAAGGGATATCCACAGGAACACCCCGGGAGGTTTTGTTCCGTTTGGGTAGGGGATCTAATGACGATGAATAGCGACGAAGATGGACGAAGACGATAATCGGAGTGGCGATGGCGATCCTGATCGTGACGGCGGAACGTACAGGTTTCACGACAACGTTTCCGAAGACATGGTATACCAATCGCTCGATTCCTTCAGAGTGGCTGACGTCACATCGCTGATATCTGATTGACTGACAGCGCACGTACGCCATACAGGAATCTCCCAACGTGGAATGTAGATCTTCAGAAAAACACCCGAGGATGGTTCCCCAGACGTTTCTTTGTGTGTTGATGGACTTTGTCTGCATGAGGGGTTTGTTGTAAACTTATGCGGTGTGGAGTCTTCGTTCATGTCAACATCGACTGTCATTGGAGCTAGAGCCCTGCACGGGCCGACTTTTCCAGGCCCGACCCGGCCTGGGCGCATCGAAAAATGGCCCGGCCCGACCCGGGCCCGTACCTTCATATTTTTATGCGGCCCGACCCGGCCCGGCCGGGTGACCCAGTGACTAGAGCCCGGCCCGGCCCGGTGACCCGGCGAGTAGATCCCGGCATAGCACCTCCAGCCGCGACGTACGCGTTTCTGGCGATTATCAAACAAATTTATCAGTAAATTTATAAGGAGAGAAGACAAACATACAAGTGATGGCGGTTTAACACCATAACCGCAACAGAACGTACGCGGGTATGGGCGTTATCGTTACACTGTCAAGATTTTGCGGAGGTAGAGGATGCTGTCACAAACTCCTTCTCCCAGTCTATACCCCTCTCACCAAGCTTTGCAAAGTGATTGTGAAATACGTGAGGAGTGACGAGCAATGTAAAGTGGCTTTCAGAATGTTCTAGAGGGTCGAATCATATGCCTAATGCAGTATCCCTTGCTTGTCTTTGCAAAATATGCACAGGAATGACGCAAGCGCATGATGATATGAACTAATGCATCTCCATTGTGTGGAATTAGCTGCGTGGCCCGGCCGGGCCTGACTCCCGGAAACATATTTGTCGGCCCGGGCCCGGCCCGGCCCGCGGTGGTGACGTATTTTAACGGCCCGGGCCCGGCCCGGCCCGCGGTGCTAGCGTATTTTGTCGGCCCGGGCTTGGCCCGGCCCGGAGCACACAGCCAATAACAAGCCCGGCTCGGCCCGCGGGCCGGGTCGGACCCGGGCCGGGTCGGGGGCCCGGGCCCGTGCAGGGCTCTGGAGCATCCAACTTCCGCATCTGGTTACTTTGAAAGAGGAACGCGGAACTATCTGCGCTATCTGTCGGACCGACAAGGGCACGATGCCAGCGACGCAAAAGCTGCCGTTTGAAAGTAGACGCCGCTGCGTATCCCGCTAGGCGTGCGAGTTCAGTCAGCCGGGAAACACCGTTGCCAATCGCTTCGTGGCGAACGGGCATCTGATACGATGAGGTGAGGTTTTCTTGAATGCAACTCGAAGTGATTGCAAGATGATCTCCGTGTACAAAGCGGGCTCGTGGGTAAGCGAGTTTGGGGCAGTGGTAGATGAGGCAGTGCTGGGATGGATGCCAATGTTCGCTGTATAGAGCCACTAAATAAGCTTGCTCGCTGATTGTCGAGACCACTTGACGCGTGGAGAAAAATAACAAGAAAGCGCGTATTGGATAGTCGGCCGCACAGTGTTTATCACAAGTACAGTGAGCGTACACTTCCTGATGTCTTTTTTTTTTTTTTTTTTAACTGCCATTGTTCAATCCTGAAAAGTGCATATACACAGCGCTCCCTTTCAACAAACAAACTGCTTTTTTTAATTGCAAACAAAATTCTTTTTACTTACAAACTTTGATTGACGGTGAATACTAGACACAGAACTTCGAGCTTGAGGGACACGAAATGTGCGATACGGCACGAAGGCTGAGAACCAACAAAAATGAAAGGTTATCTTTTATTTTATTGTCTCCGTAAATGATAAGCGATAAGCAGTAAATGATAAGCAATGATCCCAAGCAGCGCAATGTACTGAAAGTCGAGTGCAATAGGGGCGGACGGGCGGGTGGAAGGCCTTGAACAGACTCCTGAAGCTAAAGAACATTGATAAGACACTCGACTTTGGATAAGACGCCTGCCATCCATGCACCCCGCGATGCACGTTAGCATTTATTTATTTATTTATTTATTTGAGTACCCTCAGGGCTATTTGAGTACCCTCATTTGGTACGTTGTATGATATAGGCTTCCGGGATATCAAAGTTTAGGATGTTTTTCGGAGTTTTCGGATGGTTGTATTCTGGGAAATTGGAGTTTTTCTAATTTTAATTTCTAGGGCTCCGTTAATATCCGAAATGCGGAGAAAAAATAGCGACTTATGCGAGCGAGTGGAACACTAAAGAGTGCTGCAGAACTTTTGTGCGATGCCATCAACGCCTTCTTTAGGTTTCCATTTCACGAGTGATGCACACTACACCACAGTGGCCTGCTGATGGGAATGACCTGCAACGCGCCCTTTGCTGTCAGTATTGCGTGCGACGACTGACGAACGACGCCTTCTCTCGAGTTGGCGGGGAGGGGGGGGGAGGTTGGTATATGCGTCCTGGGCCGTCTTCAGGGGGACTGTATGTGCCAACATTCGTCTGGAAAGCCTTGGGAAAACCTCTGACAGTACAGCCGGTGGTATGGGATTCAAACCCCCCACCTTCCAGTCTTCACTCTTCAGCACGGCCTTGGCAACCACCAGGGAGCGGGCGGCCATGCCGGTGGCTCTGCGGTTGAATGTGGCGTTGAGAGTTGAGCAGTTCGGTAATACCGTGGTATACTTAGTAGAGCCCTGCACGGGCCGACTTTCCAGGGCAGGGCAGACCCGGCCCGGGCGCATCGAAAAATGGCCCGACCGCACCATCATGTTTTATGCGGCCCGACCCGGCCCGGCCCGGTGACTTAGCGAATAGAGCCCGGCCCCTTGACTCAGCGTGGTACAGCGTGGCCTAGTATTTCCAGCCGTGACGTCCGCGTTTCTAGCGCTTATCAAACAAATCTATACGTAAATTTATATGAACAGAAGACAAGGCCCCAAACATAAAAGTGCTGGCTGTTTAGCACCGCAACAGCACGAGGCCAAATTAAATCGAGAACGCACGCGGGCAAGCGCGTTATCGTTACACTCTCAAGATTTTGCCCAGATAGAGGTGTTGTCGAAAAACTCCTTCTCCCAATCCCTACCCCTCTCACCAAGCTTTCCGAACGTGACTGTGAAATACGTGAGGAGTCATGAGCAACGTAAAGTGGCCTTGAGAATGTTCTGGAGTGTTGGATCATACGCATAATGCAGTGTCCTTTGCTTGTTTTTGCAAATATATGTGCAGGAATGATGCAAGCACGTGATGATATGAACGAACAGTCCTCCCATTGTGCTGAATTAGCTGCGTGACCCGGCCGAGCCTGACTCTTGAAAACGTGTTTGTCGGCCCGGCCCGCGGTGCCGGCGTCTTTTGTCGGCCCGGTCTCGGCAAGGCCCGAAGCACACAACCAATAACAAGCGCAGCCCGGACCGCGGGCCGGGTTGGGGGCCCGTGCAGGGCTCTAATACTTAACGCTCCCGTTCCATTTACGGTGCTTACTGTTCTGCGATAGTACTTGCAGACAAAGACATCTCTATCGCGATCACCCGATTATGTGAACGTCTCGGAGTCAGGGCATTCCTTGCCATAGTCGCAGGGCAGCTTCCGCTTTCGTTCCAAACCGCTGTTTGCAACAACTGGCAACCTTGCAGAACGACCACTTTATGCCACATGCACGTGCTCCAAGCACCACTGTAGTGTTTCGTTCACGTGGAGGACGAGGAAAATGGGATCCTGCTATGTTCTAGGAACGTGGGCAGCTCTAAACACCGAAGCTTTTCAAATAAATCCGAATTGCCGAAAAAATTTACCGGCGCTTGTTTTCCGGAGTTTTTCGGATTTAATAATAATTGGGTGTTCACGTCGCGAGACAACTGAGATCATGAGCGACGCCACAGCGATCGGTCTGTGGATCGCTTTTGCCCATATCTGAGGGTTCTTTAACGTGCGATGAAAGCTCACCACACGGTACCCCGTATTTAACGTCCCGCGCTGAAGACGGCGTGTCTAAGCAACTTGTACCCTGCCAACAAGTTGCTGGCGTCATCGGCCGGGTTCGAACCCGTGATCTCGGGATCAGAAGGCGAACACGCTACCGACTGAGCCACCGAGGCCGTGTTTTATTTTCTTTTTTTTTGTTTATCCGTGAGCTCGGAATTCCGAATAAATGTACTGAAAACTCGCACCTCGCAGGGAGGACTTATATAGCAATAGTTTATGTGATAACTTCGGTATTCCGTACACTCCCCTGTCTACCGTACTCCTGTTGTGGAACTGTTCCACGAAGTGTTTCCACCCGCGGGTGTTAGTACCCGCGCCCCGAGGACATTTACAGCGGCAAGACTGACACCCTTGTGGGGGACCACGAGGGAGAGAGAGCTCCCTGTCTTTCTGGGAATGAGGACTTTTCCCTCTCTGTGTGACTGTAAATATGTCAGGTGTTTCACTTGTTGTATAGAATAAAGTTAGTGTTTGTCTTAACGCCAGCAAGAACGGACGTCTTTGCTTCTCTTCTAACGTTACAAGGCGATGCAGTTGAGTTTATACTGAGCAGCGTAGGTCAGGTGCGAACAAGTTTAACGAGTGTTTCCTAGATTCACAACACTCCTATTTTGAGCTGCCGACGTGATCACCTTATCTGGGTCCTATCTACAGCTATATACCGATATGGATGCTTCACAGGCGCATGTGCTTCTACACGAAGCGTAGCTTAATCTGCCATGCGTTTGTTTCGTGGGCGTTCTCAGGATTTTTTGTAAGGAGGGGGGGGGGCAGAGTGCTTCCAGGGCGGGGGGCAAGAGTGCCAACCCCTAACCACATGTTTTTCTGGAGGCGGACGTTGCGCATCGTGTGGGTGTTCAGCGGTTCCCACCAGGGTTGTGGAATGGGAGCATCCATTCCATTCCGAGGGATGGAGATTTGTGATACTAATTCCATTCCTTTCGATTCCTCGGAATGAGAAGGTATGGCAAATTCTCACTCCTGGAATGGCTCGGCAACTCCATTACCATTCCTTTAATTCCATCAATAAAAGAAAAGGGACCGGTAACCGTGCTGGGTAGCCCAGCAGTGCTAGAGGAGATTGACATTACCCAGCACGGAAAAAGCACAAAGACAAGGTTATTTCGCCCTTGACCGTGTGGCACCCAGACCAGTCCATTCCAATTCCATTCCGCCTGCGAAAAAAATGCCTAATTCCACTCCAATTCCATTCCATTCCAATTCCATTCCGGGCTCTGATAAATCTGGAATGATTCCGGAATCATTCCAACCCCGGAGTGGCAACTCCGCAACCCTGGTTCCCACCATGACATCTGAGAATAATCAATACGACCTATTACTAGAGAGCGCACTATTTTCACGAGCGACCTTGGAGTTCCAGGGGGGTGAGGGCCCCCCCTCTTGCCCCCCCCCTCCCCCCTCGGTACGCTCATGATTTGTTTTGAAGGCTGGAGTGTGATCCAGGTCGCACACTCAAATGCTCGTTTTATTAGGTACTCTGGCTACTATATTAAATGTACCATATGGTTGGAGGGCCGCGCGGGTACGGTAATATCCGCGGATCCGCTCGAATATCCGCGCGTCATCCTCGTCTGCGGAAGAAATATAACGCTTTGAAACCCGCGCGTATCAAACAGCGTACGTCAACGGTATGCGCTACTTTATCCCGGGTCGCAAATAAGCGTTAGTGTATCTGCTGACGTCCCACAGGGGGAGCCACAACCGCGGGCATGCAGTGTATACCAAATGGTATCGAACTGCGCCGTACCCTGCATTGCTGCGCCTTTGGGGCCATTTGCTACTATATGCTTTTAACTATATTGAACAGATGTGGATAACATAACATTTATGAGACAGTTTGTGCGCTGAAAAGTAAAAACATTTTCGATTGCGAGTTTCTCCGAGCGGTATAGGGACATGCCCGTTTCAACCAGCGCGGTTGCAGATGTGGTCCCGGATCTCACGTGCGCGGTTACCTTGCGGAGGCGGATCCTATTACGGTGTCGTGTCCCTCGCCGTTGTATTTGGACACTAGCGGAAGCACTGCGAGTCAAATCGTGGCGGATAAATGCGAAAGGCTATTATTGACGTCGATGTGAAACTACATTCCATGAAAGAGGAAAGTCACTGAAAACGTTAGCTCGACCCCACTCGCTAGACTCGAACCCACAACTTCTGGATTGCAAATTGAGGCTTTGTATGTATTTGTTCCTTCTATGTTGTTCCAACCTCAGAAGATCAGTTCTTTCATGTACATTCCATGTGTTGCAGCAAACGGGGTAATAGACGCATGTGGGCAACGCGAATACTGAAACTCATCGGACCCTAATAGAGCATGCCGCACGTCCTCGACCAATCAGGAGGCCAACGGAAGGTGCGTGACATTCTTGTTTTCTTCCGGCCTCCGGAGCATTGACGGCGTCGTTGACTGGGTGTCGCAGCGGGGCTCAGATTTCTCACCCGGCGAATTTGTGATGGATGGATGGATAGTAGGGGCACCCCTGGCGGGCCTCTTTGTAACGAGGGTCCAGCAAACAGCGAACTGTGCGGACATGCCAATAAGTTTCCTGCATTTCAATTTCAGTGCCCTTTCAATTTTCAATGTTTCTTTTCATTTGCGTCCCTGTCTTTCTGTGGTTCCTATTTGGCTTCCGGTTCATGTGGTGGCGCTGGCCTCTTCTCCGTTGACTTTGTTTGGTACTTCGCGTATGTGTAGGTTACAACTGCCTTCGTTGCCCGGTACTATTTCGTAGATTGTTGTCGTTGAGCTGGGCCCTGTTTGTACTGGGGTATTCTCCTTGCTGCGATCCTGTTTCTGTCGTTCCTCTCTGTTCAGTGTCATCCACCGTCTCAAACGGCGTTTCGTTGCTGTCACCTCTGCGTCCTCTCCGCTGGTCGCATAGAAGCCGAGTGCTTCTTCTATAGGGCATGTCCGTTTATCTCCCAGGGCAACCAGTACAACATGCCAGTCAGTCCAGTACAACATGCAATATGTTCTCCACAAGTCCTTCCTTGCATAACTGGCAGTGAGCATCGATGGGCTCAAACTTGCTCCTCCACTCCCTTGTGCGCAGCACTCCACACCTTGCCTCAAACAGTCTACCGCTTTCCTGGGAGTTATCGTAGAGCCCAATGACATTTGCTATACGTGTCTTCTCCGTCCTATAGATTTCCAATGCGTTTTTTTTCTCCATGCTTGTTCTCCATGTATCTGTTTCTGTTGCCGCAACTTGTTCTCGAATTTCTTTGTCCGACAGTCCTGGCGATGTCCTTTCTAAGGAAATAAACTGTCATTATTGCCTACATTATAAAACGTCGTATTAAAACGACTCTTTGGTCCGACACTGGAATAAAATTCGGGAGTATAGGTAAGTAAAGTGTAAGATACTGATTGTGTCAGGAAAGTGAAAGCTAAACATTGTTCAAAAGAAGAGAGGGAAGAAGAGGAACAACAACACACGCGCAACTCACAACTCAGTTTCTTTGGTCTTTACATTAAACTGAGTTGTGAGTTGCGCGTGTGTTGTACCTCTTCTTCCATTAGTCCGTGTGTTTTTCTGCGCTATCCATCATGAGCTATCTATACCAATTAGCCCAACGTCGGCAAAGTCGGCCCAGGACGCACATTCCCCCAGGACGTTAGTCGTGACGTTGCCCCAGAGCCGTATATTAAAAGGGAGTCTGGCCATTAATGGGTCATGCCTATACCTGAAACTCCACCCACTTTTTCAGCTTTCCGACCAATGAAGTCTTAAAATATGGGGCGCTATCAATCAGCCTATCCTCACTATTTGCCCCCCTATCCAACATGGGCTGCGCCATTTTGGGTGGCAAGTGGATTGGATGGGATTGAAATGGATACCTCTCGCAATCTGCAAAAGTAGTGGATTGTTGGTGCAAATTTGATAAGCGCCACCTAGGGAGCGTAAGGCACGTCGGGAATTGTCGTCTGCTTCCGTCGTTGTACCGCTGCCGGCAGAACCACCTGCTGGGACACATTCTGTTGTCGGCATGATTTTTAAACAAATCTACATGAATAGTTGGAATATAAGAGGCAAGAATGTTTATATCCAGCACAGCGCCGTTTTTGTTATGATATCGTTGTGATCGCCGTGTTCACTGGGCCTAACACCGGCGACAAAACGTATTATTTTCAGTTAGATATCGATGGATGAGCATAAGTTGAAACTGATTTCCGAGAAATTTATATTAGGATGTACATTTGCAGCGTAAAATCAGGTTAGTCTGTGAAAATTTTTTGTCACGAAATCCCCGCTTCATTGTGTTTGTTTTCGTCGCCATTTTGGGTGGCAGTATAGTGTCATGGCGACCCCCTTGGTAAAAAGCAAACCAATCAGAGGAGCGAAACTGTGATTGACAGGTCGGGCCTCTTGTTGTGACTCCTCTCAATGGCCAGACTCCCTTTTGATATACGGCTCTGCGTTGCCCACCTCTGTGATGCCAACAACGGCGAGCCCTTTCACCATTCACCACCACCATCCACCATCCACCACCACCAACGTCTTTTGTTGTTGTTGTTCAATGCCTGCGTTTCTTGCGTCTATGTGTATATGTGTTGATGACTTGGCAAAAGCTCAGATATGGGAACGAGGACGTTCACTATAGAGTAAATAACTCGACTTTGCTGTCGTTCGCTATCTTGTCAGATGCGGTCTCAGAAGCTCACGCGTTTGACGAGATATCCCTGTGGAGAGTCGCGGGCGGAGGCGGCACAGCTGATGGGGCGGCATGCATGCGCGAGGCAAGTCGCAGGCGGTTCCGCACGCCTCTACTGCATGTGAGCATGTGGGTGATTTTCGGTGATCAATGAGAGCTTAAGGCCCTCCACACGCAGGGCTAATGCTACGCATGACTGCTGACGTTACGCGATCAGGTCATGCCGTGGCGACGACTGCTTTCTCTGGGCGTTCTTGTAAATTTGGTTGCGCAGTGACAATACACCGCACAGCTAAAATATAGTGACTCCTCGTAGACTGTTTGATGGTGAAACAGGGCTACATGCTTTCTCCTTTAATATATATGAATATTGAACCTCACAAATTTGATTCCAACAAATGTCCCACAAATATCTCGCTCGACTTGCAAGCGTTTGGTGCTTTGTTTCAGATCCACGACGCCGATAGCAGTAGCGTTCTTGGCAATCATACTGGCATCGCTTTCACGTGAGCGCTTTCTGAGTCATCTTGTCCTGTTGGTGTACATTTTGTTCTAGAGTAATGTTCAGTATGAGATGCCCAGGAACATTTCCGGGCAGAACGGATGCGATGCGTCGGGGATCAACCCCGGGATCATCCTGCGTAGTAATTTTTCTAAGGACCCCCGCCCCCCACCACACACACACACACACACGCCCTGTACAGGTAAAAAGTCTACTCGTGCTCGCATGCCATGCTCAGCAATTACTTAATGCAGAGGCAACGTTGTGTTGTCGTCACGTTGCGCTCTGCAGTACATTTAATCCTGGAACATTTCAAAACAATCAAAATGGCGGTGTTGCAAAGAGCAGTTGAGACTCTGCACTCCTGACAGCGTCGCGACGTGCAACACTCTAGGGTGCCTGAATACTAGCTCCCTCTGTGTGCTCACAGAGAGAGCTAGTATTCAGGTACCCTACAACACTCCAGAGACTATAGTGCAATGAGAGAGGGGGCAGCAGGAGATGGAGCCCCGGGGCAGGGTCTCTTCAGGGGCCCACCCAATCCAAGGTCCGGCGGTTGCTAGCACCAGGAGACATGAGGAGGGGGGCGGGGGAGACTCATCCGGAGTCATCCCCGGCGCCCATAATTTCTCTCGCAAGCCCTGACCGTTGCAACACTTAAGCGCCTGTAGTCTCAGTGTGTTTTGCCATTGCAGCCGCTCCAGTGCTGTGCGTAGTCGTAGCCGGAGTCGTAGTCGTAGTCGTAGCCGGAGTAGCGTCTCAACTTCTCACAAAACCGCCATTTTGATTCTTCTAAATACGGGATTCGTTGTTTTGCGTGACAATTCCTGAATGTAATCCGCTCATATCACGCGGTAAAAGAAGATGATGCTGAAGATGGCTTCAGAAAATCAATCCTCCCATATCAATACTCCCATATTGCAGCGTGGAAGTTGGAAGTGCTTGTGTGCAGGGTTTTGCGCACACGTTTGTAAGGCGTGCTTTTCTTGGCTACACAACAGGGATCACTGGAGCATACGATGCGCCTCCTGCAACGGATGCAGACATCGAAATCACAAGCATTCACCTTTCCAACATCGCAGCTGCTGTATCTCGAGCGAGGGCTCTGAGGACACGCGCGCGAAGTACTCCAGGAGGCAACGCTCTCAGCTTCCCCGGCGTTGAAGGCGTCTTCGATATATCGGGAAACCTCGGCATTTTTATACCGCAGAGTCCAGAAGTAGTAGGCATAGAGTACATTCTCTATCAGAATGGCTCGGATGATCCCGTTGCGAGGTGGAAATTTGGCGAAACTCCTCGTCCGCTAGAAGGCTATTTGAAGAGGGATCAGAAGCTCTATTTTGTTGTGCACGGATTCGAGAGCAAAGCCCATGCGTCGTGGGTGCTCCATATCAAGAACGAGATACTTGCAGTGGTGAGTAGCGCCCATGACGTCATTATTGATTGTGCTCGTTGATTGGACTCGAGCAACTCGAGATACAAATTCCCTGGTGCGGCTGTCGTGACGTCATCGCCCTGGCACTAACTCCCGTTCGAAAATTGGAGGAATCAACACTAGAGGTGCTCGGGAGTCGACTCTCTTCTCGATGCGAGTCGTTCGAGTCGATGACGTCACGACTCCGACTCGCGGCTCGCGCGAGTTGAATAGACTAACACATCCATTGTTCCATTTTATAGTCTCTGCCATTGCCTGGCTTACTCTACAGAGACCACCTTATAGAACTATACGCGCAAAAGAGAGAGAACGCGTAAATGTTTTTAATGCGAGAAACGGGGTAGAGTATCGCCTCTGGCGCGATGCAACACACTCGTCATCATCAACACAAAGTGATTGTGCGAGAATGCCCGATTTACACGAGCACAGACTGAACCCTCCGAAATTTTATTGGATTTTCTCACATCTGATAAGAGATAAAGAGAAAAAAAAAAACATTGAAGAAGGAAATTGAAGACCTGTCGTCCTTGCCACTTCTTAAGGGCGCGTGAGATGTATGGCCGTTTGCCTGGTGGGAGGCACGCAGACAAAGCCAGGATAATGCGTGTATACCCATGCAGGAGAATGCCAGCCTGATTGCAGTGGACTGGAGCCATGGAGCATCAAACAAAGACTACAGTGCCGCAGCTGGCAATACCCGTATGGTTGCAAGAATAACGGCGATGCTCGTCAGGGACCTGTGGCGCAGAGAGCCCTCATTGGCATTGGACGATGTGCACTACATTGGCCACAGTCTAGGAGCACAGGCTGGAGGTTTCTTCGGGGGCGACATCAAACACTTTACAGGAGGTCAACAAGTAGGCAGGATTACTGGTATGCAAGACTCTCTTATTATTATTGTTGCCTTCCCAAACAGCACAATGTACTGAAAGTCGAGTGCAATAGGGGTGGCCGGTATGTGTCTTATCAATGTTCTTTAGTTTCCCAACTCTGTTAAAGGCCTTCCACCTACCCGTCCACCCCTATTGCACTCGACCTTCAGTGCATTGTGCTGCTTGGGTTGTCTCTACCTTTGGATATTCACATTTTTGGACTGTGTGCCAGAGCCAACAAGGACAAAATAGTCCTTATCGCGGTATGCCAGTAGCGGAGGACGAACAATCGAAAGGTGCAAACCCTCTCCTACGCGTGCGGTCCCATAACTGATAGATGGCCACCAAGGAGACTGGATTGGTTGATTGATTGGATTATGAAGGAAAAAAGGGGATTAGGGTTTGGAGTCTGTTAAAAAAGCACCATAACATTTAGTGCACATACAACATACAGCACGTACATACAGACATAGCACATACAGCACATAGCAAATTAGTGCTTAGAGACTGTTAAAAAAAGCACGAAAAAAAAAAACTCGTAAGATATGAGCTATGGAGCACGCAGTATTTTCTGCAAACGGATCCGTGTGTTATGGCTGCTGCGTAAACTCCGACTGTGTCAATAAACCACACGAGGTCGCGCAGTGCTTGAATCTTGTGAAAGACTTCGTCAACCGTGAAATGTTGATCGTCCAGTCATATCGGACTTTTGTCTGCGGCGGCTACTGTCCTGATTGTGTGAACAATGTGATAGGACAGACTACATAACTTGTGCAGCAGCACACAGGGTATACCTCAAGATTGGGTTGTCTAGAATTTATACAAGTAATATCCCATCTGTGTTGTCCGCACCGTTTAGTCAACTGGCCTGTAGGTAGCTGCCGGTAGTCGGAGGTGCACATTGAGGCTTCTTGAGCGACTCCAAAGGACTCGTCATCAGATCGAGCCGTCTGTTAACTTACAGTTGGAGAGGTTGCTTCAAGGGCCTCGTGTGGTTATCTGGAACCCTGCGCGTTGTGAGACATTTTTTTCCCCCTTCTGTTTTTGGAGGATTGGATCCAGCCGGCCCACTGTTCGAGAGCTATGGAGTGTACCTGAACAAGGAACATGCCAAGTTTGTGGACATAATCCACACGAGCGCTGGAAAAGACGTCATGAAGGGCAACCTTGGCATCACTATTCCGAGCGGACACGTGGACTTCTTTCCTAGCGGCGGAAAGATTCAGCCTGGCTGCAAGGGTAAGGTGGCGCTCATCACAAGGCTGTTGTTGGAATTTTATATGAGCTGTGGCGATGTTCTCCGCCGAAACAGATAGTGCTGTAAAGCAGGGAAGGATAACGGACGTATTTTGGTGACCGTTTCTATTTTCGTTACTGCTATATTTTCGTTTTCGTTATCTGTTTCTGATACTGGCCCTTCAATTTCGTTTTCGTTACGTTCCCGTTACTGTTTCCGGTTATGGAATGGTTGTTACAGAGCTGCGAGAGGACAGCCCTTCCGGCTCTGTCAGCACCCTGTTTTGCCCAAGTGCCTTCGGTGTCACGCGTACACACTACACAAGTAATTTTACGTCGATTGGATGCCCACATTTTGCAAAATTAAAAAAAAAATTGTAGGAACATGTCTTCAGTCTTCAGTCACTCGGAGTCCAGCAACTCAAGATGGGCGTAACCTTCAGTCAATGTCGCATTCAAAAGCAGACGCTCTCAGTAGTAAATAATACTGCCATGGCCACGGTGAAAAAAAAAAAAAAAAATAAGAACAAAGTACAAAATAAGTAACTAAATAGTAGGCTGTCATCCTCGTGCTATGGTGAAGTATAATCATCTGTTGATGTCATGGAATTACGTGGACTGGGATGATGTAAGCGACGGATGCACCCTCGATATCCAATATTGCGCCTTCCTTTCATGCTTTCGTGTAGTATTTAGAGCATTACAGGGAATGGAGTCATAAAAACAAAACAAAAAAAATGAAAAGTCACTCAAATGTCATCGCGCAACAGGAATAGTCATTACCCGAATTCAATACCGGACGAGAAATTAGTTTCCGTTTCCGTTATCGTTACCACCTCCGATATCGGTAATGTACCATTTCTGTTTCCATTACCATTACCCCTTCCCTGCTGTAAAGTACGCTTCTTTAACACTGTTCTCACGGTCACGCGGTGGCGCAGTTACTGTCTTCTTAGGAGAACTGTCTTTATGCCGAGTAACAAACTGTTTGGACGCAAGGGTGTGCACATCTACCTAAACCGGAAGCAGGCCGAATTACTAGGACGATGCTGTCCTCAACATTCCACGCCTGTTCGAAATCCAGAAGTAATTTAAGTAATTTACTTGCTTAAATTCGACAACAGTTCTGGGAGAACAGGACGAAAGGAGAACGGAGACACACGCTTGCTGAAATTCCGCCATGACTTGGAAGGTCGCAAATTGTGTCCAAGTTCCAGCTGGCCATTCGGTGCAGTACAGCGCAACTGAAACCAGCTATTTTTCACTGCGCAACAGCGAGCGATAGTGGCTCTGGTTGTTGTCCAATGGTTGAGTCGAGAACTCCAGGACGGAAACTGTAAGGCATATAGGGCCTAGGATTCCGCGTTTTTTTGTTTTTATTGTTGGGCGGATTCGGCGTTTGTTTTTCGATGGTTATTTGTTTTCACGAGATCGGTGTTTTTCGATGTTTTTCCTGGCCTGTACATGGTTTACGCGACAGTTATCGGCGAATAGAAATCACAATGTAATTTCCGCACGACGATCATTCAGGATGGCGTTGTTCGCTGCGGTGGCGTTTTACGGCCAAGGAAAAAGTAAACGGACATTTTTCACAACCATTCGTATTTCTGTACGGTTTTTCGCTCTGCGTCAACAACTTGCCGGGCATGTGCAGCAATATATCTCTGTCATGTCCTGGAATGTCCCTTTGTATTCGGTGTTTATCGATTAAAACCGAATCAGGGAAAATTTACCCGGCGTATGTTTTTCGGTGTTTTTCGATTAAAACCGAAAATGCGGAACCCTAGGCATAGCGTAGCGGCACCGCTGCCTTCGGTGATACAACATGCGATGTGTCAACGAAGTTTTCGAACGGTCATTATTCGAACGTTCATTATTGAAATTGCATTGAAATTGTTTGACATGAGGCCATGAAATGTGAACAGAACGAGGCACCGTTCTTCGACACTGACCCTTTCTTGTTGTTTCTCCGCAACTTTAGGTGTAAACGCCTGTTCGCACTCAAGAGCCTGTTTGTACTACGCCAATTCTGTACGGACGTGCCGCTACGAGGCGGATAAGTGCTATAACTGGGCTGCTTTTAAGAAAAACTTGTGCCAGCCGGGTAAGGACAAGCGTCACGGAACAATGGGTCACTGGGCCTCACCGCTGTTCACTGGAAATCGGTACCTGCACATATCGTCAAAAGAACCTCACTGTGCTGGAGCGGGGAATAACCCTGTTACATCTCCCATAGTGCTCCTGGTTGTGCTGCTTTATTCTGCTTCTTTGGTGCACTGAGAGACAAGGAAACCGAATGACGGAACAGGCATATAATACTCGTGATGTGATTGAGAACAGTGAGTGCCATAGTGGGGCGTTTATTTCCCCGCGATCCCGGTCCTGCACGTTTGAATGTTTACGGTGAAATAGCAGTTCATAAATTTTCCGTTTTTGATTGCCGTGAGTTCCACGACAAATACCGTGAGTTCTCGCGCATGATTAGTGATCCTGCTCGAAATTACTTAATGAATTAGTAAATATCCAACTGTTCTGTAGCGTAGAAGAGTGCCGTCTATAGAATTCCGCGCCTTTCTTCCTGAATCACGCGAGAGAATAAATGCAGTTAGCACCACTCTGCGACGCAGCAGGACCCACAATGAGAGCGTCTATCAAGAGGTTCGCACACGGCAGCTCGCTACTGCTTCTACGTCACGGCAGGAGATCGAGTCGCGCACCCAAGGTATCGCCGGTCGGCAGACTTTTCAGGGCGTTTTTGTAAATTGAATTACGGAGCTATTCTGGTTGGTGGCGCATCGTAAGTGTCACTTCCTTATTCCTTAAAGGGGATGACATTTACTGTGTATTCACACGAACGACATCCTCACAGTAGATGCCAGTGAAAAAAAAAGAAGCAAAAACACTGCTCACAGAGACGAAGTTTCGTCCCTTGTTATGTGAGCATTCACACGGTGCGGATAAAGGGGGTGGCGTACTGCGCCCTTAGCAGACGGCACTTAGCAGACGACATTTCGCAGACGACATCGTCTGCGTCTTTGCTGTCGTCTGCTACAGAATATCTTGTGACTGTGCTGCAGGATATTCCCCACGGTTAGCAGTCTACGTGACCGCTGGACGTTGAGCGCTCGCGCTCAGAGGGCCATGACGTTTTTCACGTCTTCCGCTTCTGCGGGGAATGTCGCTCGTGTGAATACACGGTTAACACCCTGTTTCATTCCTTAAGCTGTCCTGCAGAAGCTACCATGCAAAATAATCTCACTCTGCACGTCACGTACTGCCACGGCGCGACCAAATTTACGAAAAACTTGGGAGAAAGCAGCCTCGGACAGCCGGCACGATCGTCCCGCGTGACGTCGGCAAGTCCTTCCTTCCTCCCTTTCTTCTCAGCTCATGCGCTGTAGAGTCACTAAATAGGGGTCCCTATTTAGTGACTATAATGCGCTGTTTATAACGGCTTCGGCTGCGTCGGTCAGCGTCACCTGTGTTACGGCTAACATGATCGGCCCTGCCTGGGGGTAGGTTACGTCACGACTTCTCTTTCCCTTGTTCTCTTACACGCTTTTTCCAAGAGTGGAGGATTTCTTAGAGGTGTGCGCAACAGGCGACGCGCGCTCGCTCGCTGCGGGTAATCTGCAGTTGTCGTTCTTACGCAGGAGCTCATTGTATTTGTTGGGGAACGCACCGATTTCACCTTCACCACTGTGATTTTCTCACAGCTCTCCCCAAATCAGGGATTCTTTTTACGAACCCCAAATAGCATCTACTTCTGATACGAACTCAAAGTTTCGTGTCATTCTTTTGTCACGCCGCAATTGAACAAGCACACCCTACAATTGGGCTTCAGACACTGCCCTCGTGTGTTTATTTCATGACATACAACAATTCACTGCCACTAAGTGTCTTGCATGTGCCTTCTGCCTGTTAGAGACGCAATGTTTGTTTTTAGCTTTCATGGCCGAATATGACTTATATGTGACCAACTATGACTGCTGAACAGCCAGCAACCCGGAAGCTCGAGGTTCGGTTTCAGAGATCATATACTCTCAAACGCAGCTATGATGCTCCTAGCGCCGAAACCATCGTGAAGAGCAGGACATGCCCACGTACTACGGAAGGGCTCTGGCAGATGTGCCCGAGAGTGTTATCTTTCGGTGGAATGCGGCACCAGCTTTGTTCGCAGAAGACAAGCACAGTTCACAGTGCATTGCATACTGATAGTTCCGCAGGACGTAAGGGGAAAGTGCAGAGACCTTACGTTCGGCAGGGTGTTGGGAGATGACGTCGTGAGCATCGGTTTACACCCTGTGTACTGCAATGTGCTGCATTTCTTACTCTTCTGACGAGTACTGGTCATCGGCAATGAAGACATATCAGTCTTACCACATCTGCTGTTGGCACACAAGCCTCGTAAACTATGCAACATTGACTCTGCCATGCGCGGTTTCAGGTGATGGCCATAGCCACAGAAAGTGCAAAAAAAAACAAAAAAAAAAACTTATGGGTGCAAATGGAAGGCGGAGGAACCGTGGCAGAGCCTCTACTTCTGATGTAACGACAAACTGGGCCCACAGAAAGAAATGTAGCCAGTCAAATAATCTGATAAGACCAGTGGCAGTATGCTTACTTTCCTATGAAAGAGCATGTATTTGCTCGGCCAAATGCAGTGATTATGTTTAGCGTGCTTACCGATACATCTATGCAATTTCAGAGTCTGCTCTGGAAGGTGTGCCAGTATATGGCACACGTCTTTGCTTCCTCCAGCAGCGGAGAGGCTGGATTACGTATAGTCGGCTGCATAGAATGGTGTATACACCACAGCACAGAACAATGATGCGGAATACAGAACAGTCAGCGACAGGACAGCGCGTTTTGCTCTCGGTTACTGTTCTGCGTTCCGTATCCTTGTTTCCTAGTCATGTTGACTAAATGTTCATTACACTGGAAAAGCGATGCAATTTGGGCTTGTTGGTAAGATCATATTGCTACTGAGCGCCAAAAAGACGAAGACGTAAGAGAGGGACACAAGACATGCACTAACTTCCAACACTTTAAACAAACTTGTCGCATCGGCTGCTTATATACTCCTGCCCACCTGCCGGTTGTTCTTTCTACTGTTACACGTCTCGAGGTGTGTCAGTTCCCTATCAGATAATGCAATGGAAGGAACACTGACACAGGCCTGACCCAAATCCTTAATTGTTTTGGGCCTCTATAATCTCCCGAGTGGTTCTGCCTCGATTTCTTCCGATACGCATGTGTTGTGTGCCTCTCTTATAAATGTGTTCGTCTTTTTAGCGCTCAGTAGCAATATGTTCATTAAATGTTCAGAAATATTCGTGTTCATTACGTGTTCATTAAACGTTAATAAATGTTCATAAATGTTCATGTTCATTAAAGGTTCAGTCAATAGCTCTTAGTGTTGAAAGGAATGTAGTCCCAATACTTCGCGGATCCAATGCCTTTGGAGACAGACAGACAGACATAAACATTGAGCAGGCGCGGCAAGCTCCATCTAGGGACGATACGGGACAAGTCACGCGCACTTCTTCCCATCCTCTCTCACTTGTTTTGTCACTCTCCCACACATTCAGAGAGGAGGCCTAAAGTACAGAGAGACATAGGACCGAGACAAGCTTCGTGTATATGGGCGACACAAACACACAGAGCTGCCTCTAAGCAGCTATAACTAAGGATGAAATTCAAGTAGGTAACGAAAAACCACTTGTGTGCTAGAGCCTAGACACCCCTGTTTCGTGAATACGTTACAACAGTCTGGCGTAGGGGGGGAGGGTAAAGCTTGGAGAAGTCACGCGAGGAAGCGGCTGTCCAAACACAAGGCAGCAATAAGGGGGTATTCGTAACCGGCGCTGGCGTACCGGAAGAAGCCACGTGCACCTCGCACCTTAAATGTTATCGGGCCCTTATTTGGGAGAAGGACCAGTGAGATCGCTCCACAGACAATAGAGGAGAGCGGGAAACTGGGGAGCTGCGGAGACAGCTGACCTCCTCGCATAGCTTGCTGTTACTGTGGAGTCTTGGAGTTCATGGTATCGTTGGGTATAGGTGGACACTTGAGGGGGGGCCATTAATGTACCAGCTGTCTCCAGCCAGGTTTTACAGGTTACTGGAGACGCAATATGCCCAGCTTCGAGGCCACGAAAGCGCAAAATGCTTCATCCTGCGCCACATTTTCTTGCGTCTTCGCAACTGCGACGACGTTCGCGCGCAACGTCAGAACGAATCAAGGAGTTCTCGGGGCGAGTCTTGAATTCTCGTATTTATTATGCATGCGAGAACGCGTTGAGGGATTTGTATGGCATCTGCGATTCGGCATCAGCGCAACACTATACGTCTCTATACAATCCCATGAGCACCACGCTGCTGCAAATCTACCCTGCCTTCGGGCGCCGCATTCAGGGACAGAGCGTTTGTTCTCGCTTATTTTGTATTGTGTGCTCGCGAAATGTGCTGGAAAATATCTCCCCATGCTGTAGAATATATGATCGGGTTCACAGAGCGTGTGGGCGGGCCTTGTTTTAGGTCTTTCTATCAGTCTCGTAGGAGTTTTTAACGCTTGGAATTGCGGTTGTACTTTTAGGCTCTTAGACGTTGCTTGTTTCGCAGACGCTTCACTGAGATTTGCGCGGTATAGTTTCGGGGAACTGTGAGAATATCCACGTATCTTTAATGCCACAAAAAATATGACCAGTTACAGGCTGCCGCGTTCAGGAATTTTTAGTCCCAATAAAAGAGTCGTACCTTTATCGTATTGTACTATATCGTATTCGAGAGAGGCGGTCTTCCCGCCAGGAGGTATTTCCGTTGCCCTACTGGCGGCAAAGCACCCTAAAGGACAAAAGGAAGGAAAAGGAATACACCCATAGTTGGGAACACCAGGGATTGGAACGGAAATGAACCCGAACCAAAAACCGCTAAAAACCCGTATTTTTCCCTGAAGCGGAACTGAACCGAGCAAACATATTTTTCTCGCGTTGAACCGAACCGGAACTGAACCGATATAAATTTAGCTGGTTACCGGTTCGGGAAACGGTTCAGACGTAATGTGCGTTGTGAGAGATCGGAAGTACGATTTACAAAGCAGATTGAGCCGGCGTTGCCAAACAAATTCGAACCCGAAACTGAACAAAACAAAACAAAACTGCAGCCCAAGTGCGCGAGGTGTTTCCTCCTCCCAGCTATGGCGTTCATTCAGTTGTGTTCGTTTTGAGGTCGTCCTTTTGGCAGTTGTAGGCTTCCTTGTACGCGATTTTTGTCGTCCAGCAACCTGAAGTTTTCATGTTGTACAGTGAAAATAATTGCCAGTCCCTGAGCAGGATGTAACAGGTTGTATATACGCTGAGTGAACATAAAGAGTACAGTACGCTGCTGTAATGTTGTACCTGAAACACAGACCTGTACCACGTTGTTTTAACTTTTGCCGTGTCGGCAACAACAGCAACAAAAGTACATTTGTGTTGTTCGAGAATAATAAGGATGTGCTTTCTTTTAACCCATGGCAGTCGCTCAAAATTCATTTTTCTGACCCGGTTCGAACCGGTATTTTGCGCTGCTGCGGAGCTGATCCCGAGCCGAACCAGTATACCTGAACCCGAACCGAACCGAAACACATCAAATCAACCGATCCCTGAACACAAGGTCCCGCAGGTACTCGGAATTTTGCCTTCACCGTTGAAGTGCTCCTAAGACGTCTGAATAAAAAATACCGGAGCGACAGCTAACACAAAGAGAGACAGTATTCGTCGCCTTCTTTGAGAGAGTCAGTTCATTCCCGATTATTTTCTTGATTTAAGTAGATCCTGGACTCACATAAACGGATTTGACCGACGCGTACATGTATACGTATGGCGATGGATGTGGGGAATCTTCATCGCTGCCAAGGCGGCACACAGACCTATTCTTGTAAAGAAACTATGCAGACCTTCTCCGCAGAAATATTTCAGACATTCACAGTGCACTAACTAGAGCGTGAGCAGACCGATGAGGAACTTGAAAGAACTATACGTCGCATGTATTCTTCCACAAGCGTTTCCCACGAAAAACCATAGATCGAGAAGTTACCGGTCAAAAAGTACGTTACGAGTTAGTTTAAGTGTGAAAATTGTAACTAAGTTAATAACGAAGTTCTTCAGCCTGAAATGGAACTCGCAGCTACGGAGTTACTTAAAAACAGAACAAGTTACTTCCAAGTTACTTCGGACACAAAGTAGCACTGCACAGTGGCAGCGCGCGTGAGCAGTTGAGTTCGACCTTGAGTTGCCTGCGAAGGAGTGCAACACGCTTATAGATCGCTTTCGTTTAAAGGGCTAACCGCATGGAGCGTTTTTCCGACGTTTTCAGGACGCGCGCGCGCGCTCGGCGTGCGTGTGACCTCGTAATAACCAGTGTTTCAACGCGCGCGGAGGGCGTACGCCGGAATCTGTCGACTACAGATATTTGCGCGCGTCTGGGCGCGTTTTCCGAGAAGTAGACAGAACCATGGCCGTCGTGCGGCAGACAAGGTGGCGTACGAGCAGCTCGCATAAATGTTTGGGACATTATCCATCACACTAAATCTACGTGAACATTTTAATGGTATCTGGAATGAAGGAACGCAGGAACAACAGGAAAGAAGAGCATCTGCACGTTCTAACAGATATTTGTGGTCGACGAATATAGGAACAGTGTCGCGCGTCACTCGCTCCGTACGCGTCCCATGCTTTTCGGGTGGTCGCCTCGCTGGCGTTTCTTCGCCGCGTCTGCAAGGCCATGGCGTACGCGCGACGTTTTGACGCTGAGAAAACGTCCAATGCGTTTCGCCCTTTATGTCTAATAATTCGAACGCTTTGTATCATAATCCCTGTGGGCGCACAATGGTTCAACTTTATTTCAATGGCAGCGGTTCTAACTTCCTGAATAGAATACTGTCATTGATTGAATATCACGTTTTATGGCATAAAATGCCATGAAAGATCCGGAAGCAAGAAAATACGTGGACGCGAGTGAAAAGCGAATTATAAGTAACTTGGAACTTAGCTTAAGTTACTTTGGCAAAGTTACCTGAAAAAGAAACGAGTTCCTCTGAAAGTTACCACGGCGCAAAAGTACCCAGTTAAGTTACAAGTTATCGAAAAAAAGGAACTTAGTTACCGTAACGAGTTATCTCGAGCTCTGCGAAAAACATTCGCAACAACTTCTCGACAAAGAGTCTCCCAGTGCCATCTCGCGTTAAAAACGTGCTATCAACAGAATTAATCAAATAAGCCAACCTTCTGCGTTAGAAAATAAACAAGAAATGCACGGCGATGATTAAAGGTAAAGGCATCCTTAATGGACCTAACAGTGGCGGCAATTAGGATAATGATCCAGGTTAGAACGCGAAATGTTAGACGGACTCTCAATGACGATGGTGCATGTAATTAGCATCAGGCTCAGACCCGCTTTGATGCTCCTGCGGGAAGAAGAGCTCCCACATTAAAAGAAACTCGTGCAGCGGTAAACATAGCAACAAAAGCGTGGATGTACATTTTCTCAATTTGTAGATTTGCATGTTAGCTGTTCGAGCGTGTCGTATTCGTTGGAACGCATTAAGATCCGTCTTGAAATTAGCTTGTTTCTGTGCATGCAAGGGAAGTGTGCCTGGAAACGTTAATAACGGTACTTAACCGTTAGTGCTTGTGTGCATAACGAGTAATAAGCCGAGTATCTAAAGTGGGAATTAAAAAGAAAAGATTGTTCAGTAACTGTGCCACACGTTAAGTGAATGCGTGCCACGTTATTGAGGCACAAGTTACGGTAGAGTTATTAGTGAGTTTTAGTATACCGTTGATAAGGTATCGTGCCTATCGGAACCAATCGCAGTTGTGCGTTACTCAGAATCTTATCCACTGATTGGTTCCGGTTGATACGGTTCGACGCAAGTCACCGTTATCAACGGTCTGCTAAAACTCTCTATTGAGCTGTATCGCAGCATCGAGGGTGGATATATTTATTAGGAAAGAATAAGAAAGGGGGAGAAAAGGTGGAAAGGTCGCGGCATCGAATTTTGCGTTGTCATAACCCATTTTAAAATACCGATGGACTATAATTCCAGTTTGTGATTGGTAGTTTCGAATGTGTCCTCATCACTCCCCCAAATGCCTCGCCGTAAATCATTCAACCAATCCAACCGACCAATCATTCCGATCTTAACTTGTCGTTATCCCTCTAACGCGCGTGGTGATGGTGAAAGCGCTCGCTGTTGTCGGCCTCACAGATGTGGGCAACGTCACGACTGACGTCCTTGGGAATGTGCGTCCTGGGCCGACTTCTAAGGGAACTTTGCCATATGTTTGACATATGTTTGAAAGCGTCCGACGAAAACCTAGGAAAAGCCCCAGACAGCACCGGAATTCGAACCCGGATCGAACCCAGTCTCAACGTGACATGGCCAGCACGCTAACCACTGAGCCACGCGTGCTGCATGCGAGCTGCACGCGAGCTGCACGTGAGCGCGCGTATAAATGCACTGCGTCCATGATTCGCTACGAGCTGTTGCTCGAGCCTATCAAAACGACTTTGGAGCGCGCGAACTTTAAATATAAGGATAACGCTTGCAATGTCAGAACTCAAGATCCGGGGGTTGCAGAAAGGTGGCTCGGTAAGAAATATCACCCGCAGAATAATTGAACCTCGGTACGCAACGAGGGAATAAGTCGACTTATCCGCTTTTTAGTATTTTTGTTGCAATGGACATCTACATACGAATATGTACTTGCCAAAGAAAATTTAGGACCGTATTGGAATTTATTGGCCCGTTGCATGAGGGTAAGAAACGGGAGATGTACATGTGTCAATGCGATGGACAGTCAGATCAGGCTCCTTTTCTACACAGGCATAGAAACAGTGTAGCTTTTAATTTTGCTACGATGTGGAAATAAACTTCCGCTTCCGTTTGAAAAACACATTCTTCCTATACCTCACGTGTCAGCAGTGCTACAGATCATTGTAATCGGAAAAACGCGTGCACTATGCTAATAAGTCGTATTATGCTGGTCATTTTCAAGAGTGTGCTCGGTTAGAAGTAGAACCACAATAAGCTCGTTCACGGCTGCTCCACTACACACAGGTGACTTCATGACTACTGTTCAGCCATCAAGGTCTTACTCGTGAATTTATTGTATTTTTTTAATTTTGTTATTTATTTGCATCAAAACTTTGTGCATGCGGTCCTGTTTAGGAAAAGGGGATAATTTGTGTTCCTGGATTTTTTTTCAATTGCTGCTAAATCGCGCATCCCGAAACGATGCCGACAGGGCATGCATGTACACTCTAAGAAAAAAAGGAGCATTTTTACTCCTTTTGGGGAGTAATTGCATTGCCACAAAAAATAGTCCCTTTCGGGAGTAAATGCGCGGGAGTAAATGAATGTCACAGAGTGAAGACCGCATTTCACGCGCTGTTGTAAGAGTCCCAGGTACATAATTGGTGCGCATGCATGAAAACACTTTGAAGCAAACTGTCAACCGTGATATGTCGAGTGATATAAAATCTTGCGCCATACTAGGGCACAATTTGCGAAGAAAGATGCGCTAACTGTTTCTTACTCTGTGTGGCTGGAAAATTGCTACGTTGTCTGAGTTGTACAGCCTTATGTCGTTCAAATTGACCAAGGGCACATATTTACGTAGACTTTTGCATTCAGGAGACCATCCGCGAAGTTTAGTGACAATTTGCAGTCCTGGGGAGTAAATGTCGGGACTAAATGTGGGGTTAGGGGACTAAAATGGGGAGTCATTGCAGACTAGGGGAGTAGAAGCTGCAATTACTCCCCGTTTTACTCCTTTTTTTCTTAGAGTGTAGAGTAAACAAATAGATATATGTTACACATTTTGCATTCGCGTTATTCGAGGAAATCTAGCTGCAATTACTTTACCAAATATTCGCTTGACGTTTTCTCGGTTTGAGATTTCTCGACTTATCCCCTTATTGCATCCACGGGTTCAATTGGCCGTTTGAGCGCACTTATTTTGTTCTCTCTAAAGCGATGCAGGGTTACATGCAACGTCTTGCCCTGTGTACCAACAGCAAGTCCGCGTGAGATCAACGAAAAAACACGAGACACGGAAGAGAGTGGGCGACACACACACTCACAGATCTTGGGCTTCACGAGATCTTCCACTAACCGTGTATGAATAAAGCATTAAATTGTGTCTCTACTTTGCCCTGTCATTGTATCACGTGATCCGTTGTTCACATATGATTTCTCCTAAGCACTCTGTCAAGAAAGCACGACTTCATACCGCATGCTACTTATCTGTATAGTATTGAGTGATGCGTGACCCCAGGACCATATGACTAATTCGTGCCTTTTATTTACGCTTATTTTAGCGTTGGTGCGCATAAACAAACCAAGCGACATAAACTGACCAACTGACATAAACGAAACTTGGAGCAGCTTATACTGGATGATACGGGTAGACGTTTGATATGGCTTTGGATTCTCCACAAAAGCCCAGGTCAGCGTGAGACAATCCCTATTCATAATCCTATACAAAAACAACGAATGCATTTTGACATGTGATAGAAACCTACTACCAATTGTATTTGTGGATTATACATCTGAAGGAAATACGGAGCAATTATATTTATTTATATTATATTATTTATGCTTCGATACAGGCTTCACCCGCGTTGTCTTTCTGTGCCTCTCTCTGTACGAATCCATACTCAGTTCCATCCGATTGTCCCTGCAATAGATCCGGTCGCATTGACGCTTCCGAGTGCCATCTAGTTGCGACGGACATCTCGTCTCCCGGGAGCTCGTTCGTCAGAGCGAGAGCTTTAGTTTCTGTATGCTTTCTGCTATAAGGCTTTGATGTCAATCACTGGAGACAATGCCCCGGACGCTAGATATTGAGTGCACTCGGCGGCGTCAAACCGAATTCCCCAAGTTAGAAAGGTGTGAAGGATGCCCTAGGGACAACGCCTTTCTTGCTGCTTCGTTTAGTGCGCTTTCTGTTTGAAGTTTCTTTTTTTTTTTTTTTTGAGCTGGTGTAAAGGAAATGCATTGAGCAGTTTCAATCCCGTTGCTTCCGAGTTTTGTTGTGAGAGATGTCTGTTCGAACGAGTTGTATCAGAGTGATGTGCAGTGGCGTCACAGAGAAGTATTTCGAATGCGTCGGCTTCAATATGTTTTATAAGGGAAATGTAGTTTTGAAAGCAACACTGAAATCGACCGCGCAAGTGAGAAGAATTGGAGGTCGTGGTCTATATGTAGAAGGGGACCGTGGCAGGCCTTGTATCTTGCGAGTGTTTTCGAAATAAAATAAAGCGGAAGAACGACATTTGTCCTTGTGTGTGTGTGACACGTGTCTACAGTGTGACCTCAGAGTGAGCTTTTCTGGCAGGCGTCATTAAAAATTGTTAGTGATACGAAGTCAGATGTGTCCGTGTACGTGTGTGACAAAAGAGCACGGGGTAACCGTGTAAAACTAGCGGATATTCACGCTTTCACTGTTTTAACTGAGTTAAACCCTTTCACTATTTGTAAACAGTGAAAGGGTTTAACTGAAATAAGTGACACGACGTGGCGCCACATGTAGCCGCTGACGCTGTGATCCCTATAGACAACTTCCGGCTGGGCCTTCTGTATGTAAACAGTGAAAGGGTGAATAAGTCCGCTTGGTAATCGTGTAGAAGTAGCAGATATAAATCCACTTTGTAATTGCGAATACATCCCATACACCTGCTGTGTTCCCAAGCAGCAAAATGTACTGAAAGTCGAGTGCTATAGGGGTGGACGGGTAGGTGGAAGGCCTTGAACAGACCCGTGAAACTAAAGAATATTGATAAGACACATACCGTCCACCCATATTGCACTCAACTTTCAGTACATTGTGCTACTTGGGTTCCCGCCTTACTTCCCTCGCGTCGCTATCTTATCTCGACTGTCTGGACATCAGCATGTTCTGTAGTCTGCAGTTGGAAGCCACGTGGTTGTGCTTGCTCGATCTCAGACGCGCTCTTTGTTACCCTCGGGAAAGGCGATGCCTAAGCAACTCTGCCACCTGCCCCTCGGACTGGTTCGAACCCGTAACCATGTGATGGGCAGACGGCCACTGTACCAACAACAGATCCACCGAGCCTATAGTATAGCGGCACGGCATATAGGCTCCGATCTTCGCGAGTGATATATACTTGCGTGTGCTGATGGAGGAACTTTTGCGTGTGTGTTTGTGGCGAGCATTCCGATCGTGTCATATTTGGAAGACCCACAGTGCTTCTGCTGGCTTCGCCGTGTCAAGTAGCCTTTCAAGGCTCTGCAAGGTAAGATAGGTGCAACAGACAGTACAGTGTAGTACATACATCACAAAAAACAACTGACAGAACGGCTGGAATACTGCGTACGTCCCTTGGCTTTTCGGCTCCTGCGTCACACTGTATCAGGTAATTCTTTTAATCAAGTGCTCCCAATTGAGTGATTTGATTGTATGTCTTATACGCCGCTCATGTTGTGATGGATGCGTTGACGACCGCTCACATGGTGGACTGATCACTTTTAGCGGTGCGGACAATGCGTTAAGAAATTTGGAGACTTTGCGCAAGTTTAACGATAATAATTTATGCGTGAGGAAGGTATAGATGAAGATTCGCCCGGAGAGTCGTTTGTTTTTGTTTTTTATAGGTTAAGAATGGCCAGCTAGGAAAAACTGACTTCCGCAGCGTTGCCATGTTCTAACACGAACAAAAGAGGTCAGTAAGCATGCAGGTCATATCACTGCAGCAACAAGGTTTCTGCCCTGTGGCCGTGCAACAACAATAATAATAATAATAAACAACAATAAATGATGACGATGAGATGGGGTGTTTCACCGCGGTGGTGCGGTACCCTACCCCATTGCACGTGGACCATTATGTGAAGATGATGAAGGAAGGATGAACACACATGCATGTGTCGACATATCTCATAGAAAGCTACGATTACAACGGGATTTTAATCCCATTGGTGCCATACTTCGATACGGTTCAACAACCTTCTCTCCGTACAGAAGCCGCACCCTGCAGTTGTCTATCGCGCACTTTGTTTCGCAGTTTGTTCCGGAACAAGAATGAAAATCAATCACAACCTGTATCACGTACGACAGCGTCCCCCTCATCTCATCAGCTGCATTACACGGCTCTTCAAATCGCTACCCCACACCTCGGTTGAAACGAAAAAACAAAATCTCATTACCATGGTCACTCAATCGGCATAACGTTACCAAGCTTTTCCGCTGATGGTGCTATCGTCAGCTGTATTACGTGCACCTTCCTTCGATCCCCACCGAGCTCTGCAAACACGGCTTTAATTTCGTTTCGTCACGTGACTTCGCTCTCCAAACTCTGTATGTAAGCGTTCCTTCCATTATTGTAATGAGAGAAAGGGAAAAGTCGCCTCTGGGGACGTTTCGGCCATTGCCTAGCAGCCTCGTTGCGAAGGCGGTGTGCGCCCCTCTGTTGCGCGAATGATTATGAGGCGAGCGCCAACGCAACCTGCAAACTGTGCACTTGTTTTCTAAATATAAATTATCCGCAAGTGAAAGAGTATAGCGTGCTATGTAGAGCGTCTTATTGACTGAGCATAAGGGTTTTCGTGGCTGCTTACGATAAGAAGACTCAATGGTGACAGGATTATAACGGGTCTTCATCTGCAAGAAGGGTGCTTGTCAAGGCACCTTTGTGGACGATGGAATTCGGCAAAACACGAAGAAACACTTGCCATAATATTTGCGATTTCAATGAACTACAGGTGGCGCCCCGAACTTCCAAGATGGCGGACGAAAGGAGGTCTCCCGAGCGAAGCGAGCGTAGTGAATGCAGTGTTGGCCGAAGTATGTTCGTCTATGTTTCAGCTTTTAATACCCACAAATGTCAATGACATGACAAAATGACATGTTTCATGCAAACGGAATTAATTTTGTCTGCTGGTTATATCATACTGTGCAGTTCAACTCAGAGAAGCAGGCAAAAAGTTTCCGTCGTCGGAGTTTGTTTACATACGTCGGGAGTCGAGCGAACAAAGGAGGCAGTTTAGAATCTGAGAAGGCAAAGTAGGGATTAGCTGCTAAGAAAAGTGACATAGCATGTGTTTTGGAATGTAGATTAGTAGTCTGCAAGCAATACAATGTTTGAGTGAAACCGCTGAGTTGGCCATGTTTGCGTTTCTGCTCGGATAGTCCCTAGTATTTACATGTGAGTGTTGGAGGGGAACAACAGCTCCGTTGGAAGGGTAGTGTCTCAAGGGATTAGATACTTTTTGTAGGAACTTTGAGAAGTAATAAAAAAAAGTAATGTACGTTCACATGGGCATTTGCAAGATCTCTTCTCTGTTTGGTGTGGTGATGACAAAACGTGCTCATATGACGTTAGCTCTGACCCTGTTTGCAGAACTCTGTGACTGTATGTCAAAGGTATACGTGAACAATACATATTTTGAAAACCCTTGGCATACACGCGTATATCTGACACCTTGTCTTGACTTAACACCATATACATGTGGCAAGCATCTGAGCGCTGCAAGAGGTGCTCTGGCAAGGGGAAGTATTCGCACTGCTCTTGGTATTTAAATACGACTCTTGGCGAGTCATTCGCTGATACGTGTGCGGCACCAGACAGAAGCTTTCTCTCCCAGCGAACATCCATAGTGGATGCTTGTCTACGCCGCATTCTGCATTAGTACGGTGATATTGTTTACTTTGCCTAAGGTCTGGAAGTACATACATGTCAACACGACAAAGAAATGCCGGTTCCTCGTTCTGTATTACTAAGATTAACATTAAGATAAAATCGTGGCGACAGAGTTGATCAGGAAACTCATGCGATGAGTCGACATATGGGACTTCTGTTCCGTTCTTCTTGATTAGGAAACTATTAAAATAAAGCGTCGGGCGTCTCGAACAGGCTGAGAAGAAATTAGTAGAGCAGCATTCCTCTTTTCGATTTCGATACATTCTTTGTTGCCGGCATTCTGTTCATAAGCAAGAGAAACATGTACCGCCCTACCGCTTCCCAGTCTGGACGTGCTCTCGGACCTCCTTTCGCAGCTTTTCGAGACCGCTGCCGGGTGGCCACGGCTTCGCTGGAATCGCGAAAAGCCAGCGTTGAAGAAGTTCTGGAGGTGACTCCGTGGTATATGCAACCTTAGTTTAGTTATTTGCGCAACAGATGGCGAGAACGCGAACGTATCTTGTACCCATAACCTTGTGATGAGCACCCAAGCAGCACAATGTACTGAAAGTCGAGTGCAATAGGGGTGGACGGGTAGGTAGAAGGCCTTGAACAGACTGATGAAACTAAAGAACATTGATAAGACACATATCGTCCACCCCTATTGCACTCGACTTTCAGTACATTGTGCTGCTTGGGCAGACGGCCACTATATCAACAACACTGGGTCGGTTCGCCGAGGCTATAGCATAGCTGCAAGGCATCAGGCTGCGATTATGGTTGTCGTCATGGGCATCTATGGCATCATTCACCGTCGTTTCGCAAGGAATGATGTGATGGGTTGTTATGTGAGGTTGACGCCGAGTGATGGGCAAAGATCTGATGTTGACGTTGAACGATGGACAGCGATATGATGCGGGCTATAATGTTGACGCAGTGGAGTATGCCATATAGAGGCACTAAGTGCAAAATTTCTCCTCGTGGACTAACATCTTCACCTTTTTTTTTTCATCTGCTAATCAATCAATCTCATCGTGGGATGAAAGATGCTATTACTACGCGCTCATTTACTCTGCAATTACTCTGCTTCTTCATTGCTGAGGCCCTCGGTTTGACGGCGTTATCACTACGTTTTTTTATTTGTTCTGCAACAGCAGGTACAGCGATATCGTATGTCGAAATTGAGATCTAGACGTCAACTTTTTTTCTGCGTGAAAGAGGCACGCGGTATATGTAATTGATGGTCGTCCTATGTAGCCTTACTGGGAAGGCGTTACAATAACGTTTTATTGAAGACCCGTGTCTCTCGTACTGGCTTGGAAAGAAAACTAACGAACTTGCTACTACGTCTTGCTACAAGTGCCAGCCAGTATTCTCAATAATCTGTTCGTATAAAACCTATTGCATGGGCCTGTTTTTCTGAAAGTGAAGCAGCAACTTATTGACACTTTTTCGTTCTAAACACCGCGGCCACATCCGTTGACGCTTTACGCATTCTTTTTTTTTTTTCGCAGGTTGTGCGCTCGCACACTATTTCTCAAAAGCAACTCAGGTTTTTTTCTAAGAATTTACGGCCTCCGTCTCGCAAAGAGCTAATATCGAATTTAATAATCTTCGTACTGGCTTCTGAGCTACCGAAGGCTATTGCAGTATCGCGCGGTACAACAAAAGAAGAAAAAAAAAAGGATGAAAATGAAAGTGACACAAACTCAAAATCCAAACGGACTTTGTGTAATACAGCGCTGCAATACCTTGACATATGACTTTACGGTAAGATGTATACTCCGTAAAAGAACAAAATCTCACAAGAAATAAGAATGAAAGGAAACCTCTTTCACAGTTGCAATCAGAAGACGTCGAACTTTCCAGAAAAATGAAGCTGAAAAACGAAGCAGACGTCAGTTTCTGCCGTTAATTCACCTTGCCACCGCTTGGGGGCAATTCGATCGGACTGGTGGGGCGTCATCAATTTTGGATGTTGTGCAGTCCTCTGCAAGGCGAGAAAAAGAAACGAAAGAGCAGACAGGAGCCGACGTACGAATTAAATGCGCCATTTTTACCTGTAGAGGGCGTAATACCTCGGGGACGTCCATCTCTTGACAGCTGTATTTTTGAGCAGACGGTCATTTTTACTTCGTTCGCTGGTGGCATCCCATCCCGTGGGAGTACGTTGTCCAGGACAGATTCATGAATAAATGTGAACCCGATGACACGTGCAGGTGTTAATATCGATTCCTCCTCTTGGTTTCTTGTATGCGAGGGGGGGGTGACGTAAGGATGCAAGTGGTATGCCGGGACTCTTCAGGAGACGGTGTTTAATGAAAATGTTAGTGTCCCACAACATTTGTCTTGTAATATGTAAGAAGCTCGGCTCGTTTTTAATAACATAATTTCAACTCAGCAACGTTTTACTCTCAAAAGTAAAGTGTAAAGGAGTAAAACTAACTGAAAGCTAAATCGATTAAAACTATGACTTGAATTGAATAATACTGTTTAACGCTTCCGTGAACAGCGACATCTGTCTTCTTAATGGCGGACATTCAGAATGAAGTTTCACGTGCAAAAGAGCAGAAGTGGTAGAAGAGGCGTCAACCCCCCCCCCCCCCCCCGCCCGCGTAGAAGAAAGTCGTTGCGAAATCAGTTTGGCTATCTTTTCTTTATTTTCGGCTTTTTCAGCTTGTCTTCCTTTTCTACTTCTAAGTACTCTTCCTTGTTTGTTCTTTTTCCATTATCCCCTTTCCACTTTTAGTTCTCCTTCTAACTTCAGTGCCTGACGGACACATTGTCGATTAACCTTAGTGTCACGCTTTGTCACACATCGAAGTTAGATTCCTTCTTTTCCATTCTTCCTTTTTTATATAATAAACGTATTCCCTCCGCCCTCCCCTCCCCCTATCGCTATACTGAAAGAATTTGTTACTGTACTACCATAGTAGCCATACGAATAATCGTATACGACGTTTCCTAGGACATACACCCACATTTGCACACGTTCGTTACGGTGTGCTCGTATTTTGCCTGAACAATTGCTGTCCCTCGGTGCAAAGTACGAGTACTTCTTCTTAGATAACTTTCTGAGGTACACAGTGCAAATCCATCCGTGTACAGACAACATACGGGTGAATGGGGAGGGTGAGTGGGTATATGTCTAATAGAAAGAAAATAGAAAAGAGGGAATGTCAGCCAGGCTCATCCCGGCTTGCTATTCCACAAAAAAAAAACTTAAAAAAAACCTCAAAACAAACATTATAAAAAAAAGGGAAAGAAAACATCTTAAAAAAAGAAAAAGAAATGGTCAGTGCAGCACAGGTGAAGGGACTTGACATCAGTGCTGCCTACTTCGTTGTGATTGGTTCTCAGAGAAATGCCCTCATTATGGAAACCCTACACTTAGATAGTCGAAGTCCTGCACAGATGTACTTCCTCGAAATATTTCGGAGTACGGTTTTCTCCGCACAATAAGATTCTTTCTTCGAATGTACGATACAGCTGGAGAAAAGTATATCTTGATGTCTCTCGCAAGACGCGACCTATTCAATATTACCGGGCGCATGGGGAGAAAGATCGAAGAGTGGAGTTCGCAAATGCACCGGGTCCTTTTCCGTTCAATAAGGTCGCCCCCCGCTCTGTAGTATTTGTGCGGGAAAAGCCTGCACTGAAAAGGGGGACATAATATCGGCTGACTTACGTTTTCCATAGCTGAATTCAGTCGGATCTTATTGGATTGTGTAACCTGGGATGCCTTATATTTTGTTACAGAATTTGATCTCGGGGACAGAGGCATGATTTGTGCGCGCACGAGGGATGTTCTCGAAATCATGTTTTCGAAACCTGCTGGGTCGAGGCGCGTGAAGCTTATTTTTGTGTATCTTACTGTTAGACCTCAGTAGTACGTTGGCAAAATATACGTCTGTCTAACAGAAGCTGCAAGCACTGTTGGGGTTCAGTACTTGCTTTGAAGTGTTCATTTTTTGTCTTCCTTTTTTTTTTTTTTTGCAGTCAATGATTTTTTGTTGTTGTTGTTGTTGTTGCTACGACGTAGTTACTGCGGCGATTGTATCCATTACTTACAGTTAATAATTATAAACATTGTGAAATATACATATTTCTGTTTTCGCAAAAATTTACATAATTAAACTTACGTTACATAACATTCACATCAAGAGGTGGCAAAAACCTAGTGAGAACAAATACCGTCGACCGCATGATTCCATATGGTGTAGTTTTTTTTAAATTCAATGACACGTTTTCTAGAACACCCCCGTATACATCTGCAAACATATAGGCATACGTCTATATATAACAGACATATATATATATATATATATATATATATATATATATACATATGCATATATATATACACGCCGTCTTCCGCGAGGGACGTTAAATACGGGGTGCCGTGTGATGAGCTTTCATCGCACGTTAAAGAATCCTCAGGTGGGCAAAACCAATCCACAGACCGGCCGCTGTGGCGTCGCTCATGATCTCAGTTGTCTCGCGACGTAAACACCCAATTATTAATCAATTATTATTATTAATAGTCTACATATAAAACTTACATGAACATTATTCACACGAGCGGAAACAATACTAAACGTCACGCACGCCGGTTCAGTCGCTATTATTTGCGTTCACTGGTAATTCCAAAAATCTGCGTCGTGAGTCATCCACACTCTTACATTACCACTTCCATTACACAACCACCTCACGTAGGATGACGTAAAGCTTTTCACTACTTCAGCCATATAACTCACAGCCGTTTCCCTAATCTCGCAACGGGCGTATCAATGCCTGCCAATCACTTTCGATAAGGCACCCGGCAGACTTTGAGCGTAGACGTCTCGGTAATCTTCGTGTGGGCGCTGCAGTGTGCTTACCCAGTGCCAAAGGTAAGCCCCGTGGTAGAAGCCGGTGCAGCCTCTAGAGGAGTAGGAGGAGGGGCCCCCGTCATCTTCGCTGGAATCTGCGCTTTCTGGCTGGATGTCTCAGGGATTTTTCGCCTTGATAGAAGGTTCATACGAGTCGGTAATTAATGAAAGTTTGATGTAGGTGCTGCTGTCACTCGACACTATCAAATACAGGTTATTAGGAATGCAGGTTATTAAGCTATTAGTTATTAAGGATCAAATTTGTTTTCTTTTTCTTTCTGTGACCGTGCGTTGACTTCAGTTTTGCTTGTATGTCTGACGTTCGGTTCAAAAGAGGCGTATTGGTTGACGTATATGGTAAAGATTGAGGTGATTGCAGGTTCAGGGTAACTAGTTATTGTTCTTGTTTTTGTCATATTTTATTTTGTATATTTCGCTCTATTGAGTTTTATAACATTGGTCGTAAGCTTGTGCAGATTCTTTAGCATCGGAGTTGACGGTACACTCTAAATATTTTTACAAGATAAAAGGTGTAAATCAAAATGTGCAGAGCGCACACCTTTTAAGGTGTATTTTAACACCCTTGTGAGAGCTGGGGTGCAGCCCACAAGGCACAATAAAAAAATGTTAATGTTAACAGTTAAATATGAAAAAGTACTAGAACTTTTCAACGTTTAACTTTACTGCCAGTAACGTGCCTTAACTGTTGCACTTAATTCCTATATTGAATGTGTGCTGCAACATAACGGGCATTGTAACGAGTATTTAGGCCTTGATCGCAGAAAAGGCCATTGTATGTTGAGTATCATCAGCACCATTCTATAATCAACAGCAGCAAGTAAAACTGTGTGCAATTAGTGCGAGAGACGATGATCAGGAAGAACACATCGAATCTACGCCACACGCCCGTGTAATATGCCTTAATTGTGTTTTCAATGTTTGATTTGTTTTCAATACAGAAAAAATAAATTGATATTGAACATCCAAGTTCACCCATTACACCCTGTATCACGGCCTATCACGATATTTTAGAAAAGGGTATAATACACCATATTTACACCTTCAAAACCTCTGAAACTTGACTCAGGAGGCGTCAAAAGGGGGGTAGCATTGCTAGATACACAGATTTTATACCTTTAAACGCAAGGACAGCTATTACGAGATAGGGTCAGCATGGACAGGACATGGCGATGACTGATCGGTCTATTAGCTGAAATTACGACAGTGCGGCCCGAAACTTCGACAATGATTTATGGTGGCAGCGAATGGGAACTTTGAATAGGTGCCCAAATGCGAGTTTGAGTTTCGAAGCATTAGTCACGGAACTGCCCAAACTGTTTCCACGATGAAAGGACTGCTCGGAAATTGTAACAAATTACACTCGTTTGTTTTCTTTCGATGCTTTGCTCATTGCGGCTGAAGTCTAATTATAAGTGATCGATCCGAGTTCCTTCTTTTTCTGAAGTTCGAGGTGCTGTGTAGAAATTGAGTAGCCCAATATATATTTTCCTCGGGTTGCCAAGGAAGGTGCGATGGGATTGATATGTTTCATTAGGACTTATGAAGCTTAAAAGAACGCACGATCTGCTTCGAGTTTGCGATTCCAGTTTACTGGGCGCAACTGCTGTTTGCAAAAAAAAGCAGAACGAACTGTTTTAGACGGGCATAATCTCTGCGAGAATTCCCGATAATTTGTCAGCAGACGTTGTTCAAACGAAACTGCCTGTTAATTACACACGCAACTCAGAGAAAGCTGCAGCTGCTCTTTCTCCAACGCGTTCGTCGCAACTCATCGCTGTTGTGTAAAGTGCGCTTCTCCACATAATGACTAGTATTGTGGCAGAGCATCCTTTAAAGGCGGGGCCTTACGGCGGCGAGGATGGCCACGCGGTGAGCTACAAAAAACAGCTGCTGGTTGCTTTCGCTTCATTCTTTTCATTTCACCTCATACTCTCACAAACGGTGCAGAAAAATGCCTTCCACATGGTGTGCGTATATGGTGGCAACTTAATAAATTCATAGCCTTCTGTGAACAGGAGCACTACGCAATTTTGCTGTATGGTGGCGCAGATAAATCCAAGGGGTAGTCAACGTCCAAGATACACAAGCACAATGCAGTACACGTAAGTGAAGCTTTCAACTGTTCATTGACACAATATATATATATATATAATTGGGTGTTTACGTCGCGAGACAACTGAGATCATGAGCGACGCCACAGCGGTCGGTCTGTGGATTGCTTTTGCCCACCTGAGGGTTCTTTAACGTGCGATGAAAGCTCATCACACGGCACCCCGTATTTAACGTCCCTCGCGGAAGACGGCGTGTCTAAGCAACTTGTACCCTGCCACCAAGTTGCTGGCGTCCTCGGCCGGGTTCGAACCCGCGATCTCGGGATCAGAAGGCGAACACGCTACCGACTGAGCCACCGAGGCCGGTTCATTGACACAAGCTTTCATGCAATGGACTGTATTTCATCAGGTGTAAGAGAAAATATAAATTTACAGCCGGGCTGTAGTGGGCTGTAAGATTATATTTTCTTTTACGCCTAATGAAATGCAGTCCACCGCATGAAAGCTTGTGTCAATAAACAGTTGAAAGCTTCACTACGTGTACTTCATTGTGCCTTTATATCATGGCAAGTAATTGTTCTGAGTCTGGAACAGCTTCAGACCTGTTGCTTTCCATCATGTTCACCAGATGCCGTTGTCGTGTCCTGTGTCGAATGTATGCATGCATGCATGTATGTCCTACGTCAATGCTTGTCCTGTGTTGCATGCATGCATGCATGTATGTATGTATGTGCGTGCGTGTGTATGTGCGCGTCTATGTATGTACGCGTGGGTGTGTGTGTGTGTACGTATATATGTACCGTAATTTCACGCGTATTAGCCGCGACTTATGCGCGATTTTTTTTCTAACGGGCGCTCTGCGGCTTATCTGATCACTATTTTTCCTTGGTATTTTCCCCATACACCGGTTTTAACAAATGAACCGACAGTGTCTCTGCGACAGCACCGCCCTCCCGATGCACGAACAGTATACGTAACAGGGGGGCGTCCACATTCGAGTAGATTGACCTTCCTGGTGTCTTCTGGAAGACCACTGACCCAGCGATCCATGAAAAACACGCAACAACGGCACAGTCCGATCTGGGTAGAAGACTAGAAGTGAACTGCTTCGTGTACACGATGTTGACTCAGGAATATGGACCACAGGGTTTATGGCCTTCTCTATATGATCTGCTTTGTCAGACAAATCAGCCGCGTCGTATTGCCCGGGGCTTATCTGCCAGAAAATTTTCCAAGCGTTCCTAAAAACGGGTCCTGCGGCTTATACGCGTGAAATTACGGTACATGTGTGTACGTATGTGCATGTATGTGTGTATGTATGCGTGTATGTATGTATGTATATGCGTGTGGCGTCTGCCCGTGTGTGTGTGTGAGACAGACAGAGAGATGAAACATGTGATGAAGGCGTGTGAAGTGAACGTGTGCTTGTCCTGTTCGTTGAATGAGGCCGCTTGACAAGTCATCGGTAAGACGTGCGATCGTAGCGTAGTGGTTAGCGCACTGTACCTGCAACAGAGAGGAACGTTTTTCCATTCAACCGCTGTTTGGCTTTTGCTGCCATATTTCAATCTCTTATTAGCTGTTTTAATCAGTTCCTTCACTTACTTCTATACTACATGCGTATAAGTGTAAACTGTAGTTGTTTTGTACCACCCGGTTCTGCCTTTTTTTTTTCTTAATCGATTTTGTAGAATTCGGATACATTTTAATAAACTTGAAACATACTAACTTGATGAGACATGCTATGTTCAGGACCAGTATATTTTTGTGTAATGTTGTAGTGGATGAGGCATTTAAACATAAAAGGACAACACAACACAAGCCTCACAACTTCAACTGAATGATGCTTCAGTTGAATGATGGCAGTCGAAGACAAGGCACCAGCAGTGGTGTTCGAACCCACTCCCTCTGATTTCCTGTCAGGGTAGCTGGTGTAGGGCATGGTGTAGTTGGTAGCATGTCTGACCAGACAGAATCAGAGGGGTTTCGAATCCTACTACTGTTTTTTTTTTTCGACTGCCATCATTCGACTGAAGTATTTTTGTTTGACACGTACGCTGTCTTTCAGGCATTATTTGGTTCTTAAGAGTAATCGGGGAATGTGGAAACTAGCATGGACTACCGAAACTACTGTTTATTAGCGTACAAACCTTCCTGCAGTGGACTGCATTTCATCATGTACCGGATCATCAAGTTCGTTGTACCTGATGAAACGCAAGTCTACCGCATGAAAGCTTTGTACGCTAAACGGTAGTATTACTGTTTTTGTCTTTTTGTCATATGTTTTTAAGAGTACACTAAAAAGGCAAGAGATAAATAAAGAACATTTTACCTGCAGTGCTACCAACCGTATCGAGACACTGGGGAAGGCTTGCTTCTTTACTCCTTTACTCCCTGCACCGACAACGTCGTTATGAGAGGGCCAAGTACGTCGTAAAGAGCATCTGTAATAAAACTTCCCGTTGGCGCCTTATTACGCCTCATGTCGCAAATCATGATCAGCGTTCTAATTCTGAAACACCAACGAAACCCCCCACCTCACGCTTACACTGCCAGGACACCTCGTGAATCATTCAACGTACTCCCCCCCCACCGTTCCGCTCCAAAAAAGACTTGCTGATATGCATAAACTTTCTGTTGAAAACGGCTGACACGAGATTTTCCGTAGACCCTTCCGAACGATATATTTGAATCTTCTTATCCACTCGCCCCCTTTTGTTCTTTCGTCTTTCGGTGCAGTTTCATTACTGGTATAACGCGAATACGCACACACACAAAAAGAAAAAAAATGGCGGCTGGGACATACAATAAAGGTGAAGAAATTCCTGCAGACCGAAGCAAGAAAGAGGGCGCGATAAGCGGCCTCGATTATTCCTTTCCCTTGACAACTTTTGCGACGTCTTCTTATTTCATCTTTTCTTAATCAGTTTAGATGACACCGTCGTCTGCTTTGCATAATGTCGTAATTCTCGCTGTAAGTTCAGGTCGATTGAGATAGATGGCGTTGCTCTTCGTGCCGTCTCTGCAAAGTTTGGACCGCAAGGAAAGGACTGAGTGTCGAAGATTATGCAGTGACTGATGTTACCACCCGGTGCGTCTTATATTCGTATGCAAATGCTGCGAAATATATTGCGATCTAAAGTGCTGCCGACTCGGTGCGAGGGATTGTTCTTTTTTTTTTTTCGTGTAATGTTTCGTGTCTTTTTGGTGAATATTGTGTGTCTGGCTTTGCCGTTTAATGTTGACTGATGTTTCAAGGGTAGGATGGAATGCAAATGGAAACGGAAAAGACATTCCTAGTACATCGTCATCCCCAACGTCAGAGTAGAGAACTTTCTTGAAGTTTTTATTTAATAATAGTTATGTTGTTCGCGCGACGTAAAGATTTTTGCTGTCTTGAACAAACTTTGTACCCTGTTAGTTAGAGTACGAAACAGTACATAGGGCACAGCGAGAACAAGCACGTACCGCTTTAAACACGCCCTCAAGCGGTGATAACAAAAAAGAAAAAGCCTGCGTCGTTGGGCTTTGTGCTGCATGCGTTTAAAACGCCCTAGCTTTATATAGGCCATCCTTGGCAGTAAATTTTGACGAAACTCTTTGTGTTACGTGCGTGCGCTATAGCTTTAACGAATCACTTTATTGAGCGTCATTTACTATAGTCAGAAGATCTGTTTTACCGTCGTTTCGCCGACCATATGCTTCATATCCCAAGGTGGGACATCCACAGTGAGGAAAGGGGAGGCGGTTGCTGCTCCGTTTTGCCTATACCAGTACTATTACTGATTTACATTTTTATTTTTATACTCATCTTTATTTTGTACTTGTCGTTTTTATTTTATTTTTATTTTTTTTACGTACATACTACCTAGCGCTCACATTGAATACTGTGAGCAGAATGTATTCTCCTTGGTGTGTTTTAATACTGGCATCACCACCAGCAATGAGGTAGAGTATCACACCTGGCGATGAAACACCCTATTCATCATCTCACAATAAAGTTGTTGTTGTTGTTCATACTTGCATGTAGAAATAAAAGAAAAGTAAAAAAAAATCGCTCCGAACTCGCTGAACTTGAGCTCCCATTCTGTCATTGTCGTCATCGCCGCGATCAGTAATCAACTCAGCATTATACCAAGACACCCACCGAGGCGGATCGATGACCAAAGCGTATCAAGGCGAGCTTTACTTTCGACAAGGTATTAGTTTCTGGAATGGCTTGTTTGCCAAAACGATAATGAGTTCCATTCTCTCGATCGTGAAAAGATGTGAGCCGGGAGAGGGTCACGTGAAAGCTGAAAGATCTTTCTCTATTGAACCACTTTCTTTTTTCTTTTTTTTTTTCTATTCAGAATTCATTTCGTTGCAGCCAAAAGTGGAACAAAACGCCGTCACTCAAGCGGGATGGTGGGACAGCGGGACAGTAAAAACGGGACCCGTCCCATCTAAATTGGGACGTCTCGCTCCTAGCCAACCATCACCTCGAGCGATATCGTTATCTGCCATGATTTGTTGAAAACGGGAGGCGTAAGCCAGTTTTGTGACAATTATGAACAGCATAAGTGTCACGTTTTCAACAAATCATGGCAGATAATGATAGCACTCGAGATGATGGTCGGCTAGGAGCGTGCTATGCGGTGAAGTTCAGTTTTAAGAGTGTAAGAAAGTAACGCTAACCTTTCCCGTAAAGGCTCACGTTTCTTCTACACTCTAAAAACTGAACTTCACCGCATAGCACGCTCTGCGCCAACCATTGCCACGAATGATAAGGTTATCGCTTCTGATTCGAAGAGAGTGGGGGGGGGGGGGTACATCTTTTTTTGCCAATTTGGATACATAGTTAATGCAAAAAGGCGTACGCCTACCTCTCGATCTCCTCGAATTAGAAGCGATAGGTAGATAGGTATTTATTTAATTGTGCCCATGAACGGCGTTAATATACGCGATAACACTGATAACCCTATAATTCGTGGCAATGGTTGGCTCAGAGCGCGCTACGCGGTGAAGCTCAGTTTTTAGAGTGTAATTTACAAATTTCAAACCCCGTTCGGACCCAAGTTGTCATAACTCAGATGTCCCACGTTCAAGGCAGCCGTCCGACCACATCGACTCGCGTTCAGATCTTCACAAATGGATTTTTGCAATGGCATTCACGCAAGCAACGCCAAAGCAACGGTAAATCAAGAACGTGAATATGGAAAATTCCGGTCAAATAACAGTTTGGCGGTGCCTAATAAATGACCCTCGGCAGTTTCGCTGCCTGCTGCGGCAATTTGGCAGGCTAATATGCATTCGGGAGCCCTTGACAAATTGACGGCAGCGCTTGCACATTTTTGGTCCCTGTGACGGAGTTTAAGCTGAAAACGCTTATTCGAAATTTATGGCCATACTCGCTTTTCCCCGAGCCTTCTACCGTTCATCGTCGATGCGAAACCCGCATGAGAGAACGAAAATATCACACCGTTAGCGGTATATTCAAAGTGATCTATGATTTAGAATTACGCGATTTCGCTTCCAGGATTGATAATGAAGGTATACGTAGTTGCACTCGTATGCAGGGTGCGTTCCGTGGGTTTGATCCATATTATGCGCTTGTCACTCGGCGGGGTCATTCGAAAGAAAGATACGAAGAGAAAAAGTGTAGGTAAAATAGGTGTAGTTAATTCCTTTAATATGTTTCGCGTCACTTTTGAGGACAAACTCCATCTTCCTCCTCTCTCATCACTTAAGAAGAACAAGAAATTACATGGTGCAAAAGCATGAATCTGGTCACAGACGGAAGGAAGGGGGGAAAGGACAGGCCAAACGGGACGCCGGCTTGCTGTTCCGCAAAGGAGAAAAAAAAAAAAGAGAGAAATAAATAGAAGAAGAGTAAAATAAATAAAAAAGGAAAGAAAATAAATTAGGAAATAAAGGATAAAGTAACAAACAGTGAAAGAAGGATGAGATGGATTGCAGAAAAAGACGACTGTAAAAAGGCATGAGGTTAATGCGTTGGTTAATGCGTCGGTTAATGCGTTGGCGGTGAGAGTGGGGCCACTAAAGAATGAGACGGCACGATTAGTGTTCACAGGCTCCAACACAAGACTCAAGCTTTTTGAGCGTTGTGTCGCACACTCTTAAAAATGAACTTCACCGCATAGCACGCTCCTAGCCAACCATAATCTCGAATGATATCATTATCTTCCCTGATTTGTTGAAAATGGTAGGCGTACGCCTTTTTTGTAACAATTATGAACAGCGTAAGTGTCACAAAAAAGGCGTACGCCTCCCGTTTTCAACAAATCAGGGCAGATAACGATGTCATTCGAGATTATGGTTGGCTAGGAGCGTGCTATGCGGTGAAGTTCATTTTTAAGAGTGGAGTGTTGGCGCCGTCCTCCTGCTTGTGTCCAGACATGTAGTTTGTCCACGAGCTGCCCTGCGTGTACGCCATACTGTCATTTTCGAAGATTCCAGATATGGGATGCACAATGGTTTATGTCATATCGAAATATTCTTGGAATTCTCTCTCTACTGCCTCTGCGAGCACAGAAAAACTGGTGACTAATTCGTGAAGGGCCTTTTAATTGAAGGAGTCACAATAGAAACACTTCGATCTTTCTAAAGTCTTTTGATGTCACCTTAGTATAGTCATTTTCCTGCTATTTGCTTTTAAAGCAATAGTCTTATATAAAGAGGGCAAATCGGTGTATAGTTCCGTCCGATGCTTTATAGGGTCAACCACCAAGTGACACCCTATATGATCACGTGACGCGGTTAACGTGATATGGCCAAAGCTACCGAATACAAACGCAATGCACTTTCACTTTCAATGCAATTTTCGCAATGCACGAAAATGCAGCCATCCTCATCTCTTCCTCTCTCTTTGTCTTTTTTGTTATTGAGGTACCGCTTGGACATGCTTGTCTGGGATCGACAGTTTGTGGTTTATCCGGCCAGGATTCTCCAGGCGTTGCGTGATTGTTTGTTTCGACCAATAAACGCGTAGGGTAGCATGCCGTATATGTATGTGTATAAGTCGGAAGAAACATTCTTCCAACACCCGTCTGGATTTCAGACAGGACAAACCACAAGCTGTCGGTTCCAGGCATGCATGTCACAAGCTGTACATACATCAAGAAGAGAAGAAAAGGAGGCGCCCTAAGGGATTTGAGAGAGGAGAAAAAGTGTGGGCCGGCAAGAGACGTATCAACAGAAAGTTTTAGCTTGTTTGAGGACCTGTAAGGGCTGCGTTACCTGAGACAGCTAATAGGAAGACTCTGCACTTTGGAGGCCACTTGGACACGCTACGATAACCTCTATTCCGAAACTATGCAATCCAGACAACTGTAAAACCAAAATCAGAAGACTTGCAGTGACGTCACACAGTTGTCCCCCAATTTCAGCTTCACTTTTCAGTGAATTGGATGCACTTCTCCTCCCATTCCTTCCTCCTCAGAGAACGGTATCTGATTGTAAGAATGCGTAATATTTCTAGTCGCAACAAAGTTCTAAAGCGTTTGTGTCGTACAAACGTAGATGACGAGCGAACCAGACGAAACATAATGCACCGAAGTGCCTCCAGCGGTTCATACATGGGATGGCGTCATACGGCGTAATTCAAACATACGTAGCACACCCAGGAAAGTTTCATACTTGCTAATATGAGAAAAACAAACTCCCGTACCCCCACACTGCAGGCTCGCCGTCATATGCACCCCGTTATAATCCTTTAATCGACATTCGTGACTGTTTAAAACGTAATAAGCACGGTCAGCACTAATTGCGAGAGTGGCTTTAGCGAGCAGCTTGAATTTTTTATCCCTCTCTTTATCAGCGCCATCTCTCGCAGCCCCGTTTGATTTATACCCAAGGGCTTGGATCTTCTCCCCCCTTGGATAGGACAGATATGGAACCGCCCATGATGTTATTGTTCTCCGCCATAAACGACGCGGGTTCCTAGAAAGTTTCACTTGATTGCATTACGCATTTGTGAGGGCGGATGGTTCCGAGGAACGCGCCTGCGTAATTACCGGAGTTCAAGCGTCCTCGCCTTATGCTGCGGGGGTTTTTTTGGTTAAAGAGTGCGTACGACGATGACATCTTTTCCTTTTATCTAGATGCGCCGTACGTTTTGTGTTGGCTAACTAATGCAACGAGTGTTTCCTTTTGGTTTTTCCATAATGGACAAAGATAGGTAGAGTGCGCTTTGGTGCATCGCAACGTGTGGTTGTCTTCGATTTACAGATTTACCTTAATGCGAATGTGAAGTTAGTGCGGGAGGAAGCTTTGGGTAGCTCCGAATGAAGGATGATAAAGTATAAAATTTCAGTTTCATTGCATGACGCTGAGAAGGTCGTTGACGAGAAAACATTTTTAGGTGTTACGAAAAGTACACGTTTTTCTTTCTTTGCGACTTGCACACGCTAACAAGGTTCGTTTCGTGAATTATTCGTAGTCGAGGGTTATGTAACATCGTCTAATCCGACAATGAAATTAATTAACACGGGATCCAAATAAAGCAGAAACCCATCCTCGAGACTATCCTCGTTGAAAGCTATTCTAAGTCTAACAAATCCTGAAACACGCACGTGCGTTGAAATATCTATCCCAGAATCTTGATATGCAAATGAGCCGGAACCTAAACCGCCGACCGGGAACGCAGGGAGCTCAGCGCTGATTTCACTTCAGAGGGTCACGTGATTTGGAGCGATGGAGATGATTGGAGTAGGTGCCGACCTGCTGACTAGATAAACTGCTTTGCAGCCCAGATAAGTTGCCCTGTAAGCCCTGTTTTGGTTTCGTCTCATTTGCACACCGAAATTTGGCGATGGATATTTCACGGCACACGCTCTTTGAACTTGAATTTTAAAATATAGAATGGCATTCAACGAGGATTGACTCTCGTTCTGCTATCTCGCTTTTCCCCTCAAATTTCCTAACTAAAGAATTAATTAATGGATTTTAGATTTTAGATGGATTTAGATAATTAGTCGTATTGTAGTTAAGTACTATCTTCCAGATGATGCCCGCCTGGCCGTATATAACTCAATTGCAAAAATAACATCCGTACTGCTCTCATAGCATTTTTTAAATACAAATTCTGTAGAGGATAAAAATAAACGCCCTGTATAATGAGTGTCACAAGCAACAATATCTCGAAGGAGTGTCAGAAATGAAGATCAGCTACCAATAACTTCTGCATCTATTTCTCGATGAAGCTGATATAATTCTGTTAGCGCCAGCACCAGAGGACTAGAATTACAAGTATCAACGTAACAACAACAGATAAATTAATGATCATGAATGGGGAAAACTCGCCATGTGAGGTGCGACTCACTACCTCAATGCACAACGGACAGGGTGAGATGTGTCCGTGTCCTGATGATGAGATGATGAACGACGCTGAATAGTGGTCGATAGGGCGATAACAATGTGGGGGAGGGTCAACATTGCTTCCAGCGCCGCCTGTCGGAGATTTCCGGTGCACGTCAAAAGAACCCCAGGTGGCCCAAATTATCCGCAGTCCTACCATCACATCACATCACATCACATCACATCCTACCCTGCGGCACGTGCAACATGTCGCCACACTGGGCAGATAAACCTTACATGTATACCATTACCATTACATCACGAAAGCGCTAGGCAAGAACACAACACACAAAAACACACACACAGCATACAGGTATGCGGGCACATCATAGGATATAAAGGAGACTGGTGTCATGGAGAAAAATCAGGAAATATTCCAGAGCTTGACGATGTTCAAGCTGGTTAGACCAAGCGCCGAGGATGGTTGCTAATGTGCCGCGATCGAACGCATAAGACACAGGCAAATATCCGTGGAACTCGGCAGGTGCGTCCAATATTGAACCAATACTGGGCCGGTATTGCCAATATTGGGCCAAGATGTTGTGCTGCTTGGGAAAGCAAGAGAGACTGTGTTGAGGGTGAGTGCGTGACCTCGTGACTTGGTACGTGGAAGAGAGGATAGGGCTAGCACAGTGTACTTCGTAGCATCTCTGACCGACAATCACGCTCTTAAAAACGAACTTCACCGCATAGCACGCTTGTAGCCAACCATCATCTCCGATGATATCGTTATCTGCCCCGATTTGTTGAAAACGGGAGGCGTACGCCTTTTTGCTGACACTTACGCTGTTCATATTTATCACAAAAAAGGCGTACGCCTCCCGTTTTCAACAAATCAGGGAAGATAACGATATCATTCCAAATGATGGTTGGGTAGGAGCGTGCTATACGGTGAGGTTCATTTTTAAGAGTGCAGAGGGTGTGGGTTCTAATCCTACCGCTGGTTCCTTTTCTTCTGCTGCCATCATTCACCTAAATCACGCCGTTCAAACACGCAAGCAATGCATCCAGAGCCGTAGACATCATTGCGCATGCGCTGTGCAAACACCGCTTCTTTTCAGAATATTTAATATACAGTGACACAACTATCACGAAGCTTCCAGGCACTAAATGCTAACACGGGTCTTGCAGACAACAGCTGCCGCTTTCTTCGCTGTAATAGTTTTTCTTTTTCGTTCTGACATCTCGCGGGAGGGAGGCCAAAGAACGAAGCTTAAAATTGAGCGGAAGAGCTTAATTCAATTTGAAGCATCCGGGTCTTGTTTCGCACTTCTGTACCCGCGAGCCATTCGTGTGAACAGGATAAAGGGGTGTTTTTCTTTGGGACGAGCGTTCCGCGAAAAGTGCAAAGACTACAAAAACAGTTTCTGCCCGAAATATGGGCGTGTCCATACTCGAGGCCTTTCCTTTATTCAACCAATAAGTCTGGGATGACACGTCTGCCCGTTATACATAAAGGGTGTCCCAGAAAACGTGTCATTGAATTATAATAAAAAAACTACACCACCTAGAGTCATGCGGTCAATGGCATTTGTTCTTACTGGGTTTTTGCCACCTCCTCATTTGAATGTCGTGTAACGTAAGCTTAATTATGTTAATTTTTGCGAGCTTAAGTCGGAAATTTCCCTAGTAAAGGTCACTTTTTTACCCAACCAATGTGAAGAGCGTGTCTAATTTAGTCAAATTAATGATAATTGACAGGGGTATTCAGGAGTATCCCATCGGGAAAAATAGCCGAACATCATGCTCTACGGAGGTCGCACAGAATAGCGCACGATGAATTTTTCAGCGCAATCTTTGTCAGTCCGACGAAAGGAGGTTGGAAACCCAGCCCTCCCCGACATCGCAGAAAGAGATAAAACAGGCACGGCTTATCACGTCCGACTTTCGTTGGGATAATGCTTTCCCTCTCCCAATTTTAGGAACTGTTACTTTTTCTACTATCACTCTGTGGGCTGGCTTCGGAACCTCCTTTCATCGCACCGAGAGCGATTGCGCTCAAGAAGTCATCGCGCATTATGGTCCGATGCCCCGAAAAGCATGATATTCGGCTATTTTTTCCGATGGGATAGCTCGTGAATATCACTGTCAATTATCATGAATTTGAGTGAACTCGGCACGCTCTTCATATTGGTGGGGTAAAAAAGTGACCTTTACTTGGCAAATTTCCGAGTTCAGTTCGCAAATATTTACATAATTAAACTTGGAGTACATGACATTCACATTAGGAGGTGGCGAAACCCTAATAAGAACAAATGCTGTTGACCGCATGATTCTAGGTGCCGTAGTTTTTTTTATTATAATTCAATGACACGTTTTTTGGGACACCCTGTATGTACTCACCATATGCACTCTTAGAAAAAAGGGTGGAGCAGTTACACCTCTTAGGAGGCAACAGTTGTCGCATATGTTGTGTCTAAAAGGATGCAAAGTTCTACCCGCTGCCTACGAATAATAGGGTTACCGCTTCTGATTCACTGAACGAGCGGGACGTACGCCTTTTTGTAGGAATTTGGATATATGATAATATCTTTTACCACCCCTTTACACCCTTTATCAGACGCTATGTTGACTTATCTGCTAACTCGAGAAGTTGTTAAAGAAAAATTTATTAAACTCAAGAACAGAATAACAACAGAAGGGTCTCCTATCTTAGAGTGTGATCAACTACTAATGCCTTTATGAAGATTTGTAGGGAAAGTGTACGACTTGGGGAGGGGTGGAGCTATCTGGTGCAAACGTAAACACTCACAATGTAACACAATGTAAACACCTATCTAGAAAGAAATCTACTTATTTCTCTCTCTCTCTCTCTCTCAGATACTTTCTCTCTCTGTACAGATACTTGTGTGCAAATTTTGTAGAACTGTTTCGTGTTTTCGCTAAAAGCGTCACCGGGCAACACTTGTCGCAGCTCACAATGTTGTTCGCACCATCTCTTTACGATGTGCTTGTGCTGCCCTCGCGTAATGAAGTACCCACGCGTTCCTTAGCGGACAATATGTTCGACGACCGTGTTCCAGCGAAATCCCACAATTAGAGCTCGTTCCTTTCTGAGTGGTTCTCCTTCTCTTTCACCCAGCTTGGGTCAATGGATTCTTTGAGGGTCTCTATGCATACACTCGCAGCAGCGTCAGCAGAGTCTGTGAGCTCGATTTCGGGCTGCTGGTCACCAATATTCGAGGAGTCGGAAGTTGCTCGCTAATTATGCTCGGTTTCTGCAGTGAAAATCGATGTAGTCTAATTAACGGGTACAGAGAAGACGTCGCGGTTGAGAAATTAAAGGGATTACGCGGGAGTGACCCAGAACTCCTGTCTCGATTTAAATGAAGGGTCTCCTGCTGGATGAGAAAAATGTCGTGTCTCGTACAGCGTTCAGAAATATAATGGGATACTCGGGGAGCGTGATCTTTGTAATGGGATACGTTGAAAATTTTCTGATCGGTTGATTGATTGTAAAATGCCTCGTAAAAGGTCGCTTGTTTCGGTTTCGTCTCATTTGCATAGCGATATCACGACCGTTCTTTGGCACAAATAAAATATTATTATCATTATTATTATTACTAGTATTATTATCATTATTATTGCTATTATTATTATTATTATATTTCAAACTTCTCGTTAATAAATGTAGAACATAATAAACTCATGAATACGTAAGAATCGTTTCGGTTTCCAGTACTCCTCCGCTGCTGTGTAGTACTGATTCTTACTGCCATTACTGCCTTACTGCCAGTACTGCCATTCTTACTGAAGGTGGGCGTTTCACGTGTGTCGTACAAAAGGGCTATTTGAGATATCATTATCAATTTTTATGTTGCTTCGTTAAATTCTTATTTTCCCAAAGTGCAAATTTTCACTAATGCTGCGGGTGCTGACGTTACGAGCTTTACTTAGTGTATTTTTATAAAAAAATAAAAACATCGAAACTACGGCGCAAGGTCTCATGCAGTGGGCTGCATTGCATCTGTCATTTTTGCTTCTCTAATCTATATCTACCCATCTACATCACTATTACAGCGAGACATTCAAATGACATAGGCTATAATGGTTAGAAAAAAAAACTAAACATACACACCCGTGCATTAACAGCGATCGCAAACCAATGGCCCGGCGCAGGACAGCCGTGAGAACACTTTTCCATGGAAGTGTCGGCTATTTGGGCTAAACTGTGAAGCAGGTGGCACGACCCATTAGAGGCATATCTCCACAGAAGAGGCATAATTCGAGGACGGGCTTGAGCAGCTGGCTAATCAACGGGAACTAATTAGGGAGCGCAATTGGTACGAGAGAGCGTTCAGGTCACGGATGGATTCGATGCCACGTGTGGAAGTTCGGGACATACGTCAGGTGCAGCTGCACTGAGGCAGTGCACTTTAGGAACACTGCCCTTCTATCTAAACAAAATTTGTCGAGAGTGGGAAGTGTTGTTAAACAACTCGTATGAACATAGATGATTATTAATGTTGTTTCGGTTTATTGGACTTTGTTCTCTCTGTTTTGGCAGGAGCTTTAAATAACTGTGAAGTTGGTGGGAGAGTATTCTTGCAGGTATCCCATTTCATGGTTATTATCGCGAATTCACACACAGAAACATACATACATAAAGAAACGATGATGAAATGTGGGCTGATCGCTGCCCCAGTGCCAATTGTAGAGAATGGAAGGTAATGCTGGAGATGGCAGTTGGAGGTGATCAAATCATGGTGCAGAGGCCGGTGGATGGCAGAAAGTCCCAAAAGTGCGAATGGCGAATTCGATTGGCAAAGCTAGGTCAAAGTTTTCAAAGCTATGTCTAGGGTTTTCAAAGGTCATAGTCAGAGTTACTGGGCCGGTTAAAGACCTCTCTTTGCGGGCCTGGGCCGGGCCGGTTCTCGTTTGACATTATGGATCCGGCACGATCCCGGGCCGTACATTGGCGTGCCTAGGTCGGAATCGAGCACGTGTTACCCCACTGCTAGTTAGCCACGGTCGACGTTAACAACACGCTATTCTGGTATGGGTTGGGCAGGGCCGGGTAGCTTAGAAATTATTCGGGCTTGGGCATGGCCCGAGCCAGGTATGGAGCCGTGGGATCGGGTCGCCGGCGGATAAACCAAAGGAATGTCGGGGGAATTTATTGGTAGAAAAAAAAAAGGAAAGATAAAAGGAGAAAGGTCAGCCATGCAGCACGCCGGCTTACTATTCCCCCCCCAAAAAAAAATAAAAATAAAAAGAAAGATAGTAGTGAATTGAAAGGAAACCCGGCTCGCAGGGAGCACAGGAGGCAGGTGTCACGCAGAAAGCAGAGCACCGCCTCTGTGACCCTCTACTGGCTATCTCGCTGCACGGGGCCAAGGAGTGTTGTGAGGAAGGCCAGGGGGATATGTTTATTAAGAAAAAAAGAAAGGAAAGGTTAGCCAGACAAGGAGCCGGCTTGCTATTCCGAAAAAAAAGAAAAAGGGGGAAAAGGAAAAAGAAGAGGAAGGAGAAAGCAAAAAGCAAAAAGGGGAATCAAAAAGAAACGGAAGAAAAAATGGGAATCAAAAAGAAAGGGAAGGAAAGAAAAAAGAAAAACTGGGGAATCAAAAGAAAAAAGGAAGGAAAGAAAAACAAAAAGCAACAAAAAGAAAGGAAAGGAAACACGAAACGAAAAGAAAGAGAAACAAAAAGAAACAAAACGAAAGGAAAGAAAGAAAGAAGAGAATAAACACTAGCACAACGTTACATGCAGTTCACGAGTCCTTGAGGAAGGCCGGGCTCATGCTGGACCACGGCCTAACAATGAGGCCCGTGCAGTGCTCTAATCCTGTTGCATGAAAGAGCTGTCCTGCCTTTGCATACCCTCGTGAAGGTTGGTCAACATGCAATGGGAACGCCCAGGTTTCCACATACATAATCGTTGCAAACAAAGTTATATTTATGGAATACGTTAGTAATACGAAAAATACCCCTGGCCAATAAAAACAAGAAACAGGCGAAAACAGACGTCGACAAAACAGTTACATAGACGACGCGGCATATTAAATCGTCGAAGTCGCGGAAGTTTGCTGGCCACTACGCACACGGCTCTTTCGGCCTAATTGCTTTCCAGTGCCTCGCGCACGAAAATGACATATGCGCCAGGTTTAATCTCGTAGGTGGGCCCACACCGGCGTACTTCATAATGCCAACGTCAAGAAAACCTCGCTCCGAAGTCCTTTGTTTCGCTCGAAATGAACGTCGCGTTAAATTCTTTCGCGTTTCTGTTTCAAAGACGAGACGGTATTTTCCCAACTACGCTCGTATACTAATAAAAGATCTATACACATGCATAGAAGCTTAGATTGGAGATTGTGTTTCTCTTAACCCTCGCAGTGAAAAGCGTTCTTGTAGTGATTACTCGAGCGAGGTATGCGCGTGAAACTTTCTGCGCGCCTAAATCTTTTCCGGACGAGTTTCTTCGGAAAACATGTTTACCGCCTCCGAAATCGTGCCGAGCTGTTTATGCGCGAATCGTTGAGACGCCTCTAATCATTTCCTCGTGTTTGTACAAAGACAAGTTTTGCACTTGTCGCGTTGCAGTATGTTTTCTGCGTAGATAACGCCTTGGAATTTCCGACGGCATGCACTCGTCTATATAGGAACACTATACAACTGTTATCATTTTGCGCTGCAGTTCTGCTATGAATGTGCCGACATTTCTTGCGATTGAACACGGTGCCTTCCGTCATACATGTGATCGTCACTTTAAACATACGTTTGTAATCGTTTGTATACGTTTTCTTTGTTTCGTGAAATCGAAGCTTTTATCTCCTCACCTATATACGTGTTAAACATGTGCGCAAGAGTGATAGCCGCTGCGCTGTGATAAATGTTAGAGTACGCAACCAATTTGGCTTGAAGCGAAATGTTGTCAGATTCTTATCTGCTGTACTATGCTTCAAAATTTCAGGTTACGTTTCACAGTTTGTAAAAAACGACGCCATTGTAAGCATACGTATTTCCCCAAAAAACGGTTTTCCGAACGGCTTTTCACTTCTTTCTCAGTTTTGCCCCCTGAAAATTCGAAGAGGAACCACAAATGAATGGGGAACCGCTATTTGTAAGTGTGTGTGTGACAGAGATGATTAGGGCACGGTACACCCAGAATTAGGCTTACTTAGTTTTCACGACTCACCGTCAGCAGTATATCGGGTAGAGGCGGCACAAATTCGTGCGCCGATTAGCGGCAACATTAAAGCCCATATGGCTTACGAAGTTCAGGCTCATATGATGACGTTTCGGCTCACTGGGTCTCTCTAGATCTTGATATATTACGGAGTCTTCACTCACACTAAACCTGTCACCCCGTCAGAGAGAGAGAAGGAGATGCATTTAAGCACAACGAAGGCTCCAGGAATGTCTCAAAAACGGTGGGAGGGATGACACCAGATCTATCTGAAAGATTCGTTTCGGTTTCGCACTTTCTCATCTGCGTCTTTTCTTCCCCTGGTGGCGGTTGACAGAAGCCGATGATAGACGTCGCGAGAGGGTGAGCGTTCCAGCGGAAAAAATGATACGGGGCTTTCTTGGCAGACCTCTTATTGAATGTGTATGCGATTTATGCGATTTATCTGTACGCGGCTCCTTCGGCTGGGGCGTCCTCACTGTGAGCACGCACTATACCTCCAGGGACAGAGATAACTTGTATTTCGATGCTTCCTAAAAAAAAATGAAATAAATAAATAAAGCTGAAAATTTATGTCGGTGAAGACTGAATGGAGGAACGTACACCCCGACGATACGAGCACCATAGTCCTGTTATGCAGCGTGGCATTATTACGGGCTGTAAAATTGTAACGGTTGCCTTAGGGGTGTAATGCAGAGAGGAACGTGCGGATTTCATCGCTTTTCTGCAAGATAAAAAGCGTGCGCGGGAAAGCGTAGGCGACGTCGGCAGTGTTTTGTCGAGGATGTAATCTCAACTGATGTTTCTTGGCGGGGTGTATAGTGTCATTAATTGCGTGGCTTTTCGACAGCACGATATACTCGGTGCAAGAACGTGAGTTGACGTACTAACGATTGTAGAGCAGTACTAGTAAATGATCGGCTGCAGTTATAGAGCACACTTTCCCGGTTATTTATTAGGTGACGTCGTGGGTATTTTAAATATATGACGTTATTGTGTGGAATATCTCCCTCACTCCAGCTCAGGCACGGTAGCGGACATCCTGTACCCCGGTGGTTCTTCTGCCGAACGTTCCGCTAAAGCAAGAAACCTTCTCCTCTTCCTGCAGGAGGCGAGTCTTGCTCAACGACCCCTCTAACACTTTGCTCTTCCCGACAAACTCCTGCACCCTCTACGCATCTCCAACCTATATCCTCTGTCCTCCTTTCGTCTTTCTTTTTTTTTTCTTTTTGTGGCTATAGTCGTGACGACGCCTACTGCTGCGTGGCCAACAATGGCGAGCCTATCCTGCCATTATCCCCCCCCCTCAAATAGCGTTACGAGATCGCATTAGATGTGAGTGTCGCCCTCAGACACGGGAAAAATAAATTTATTTAGATGTCATCTTTGAGCAGACAGCACTACTCGCTGTCCAATTCTTTAATACAAAACAACAAAATGGTTTGTTTCAATTCTTGGGACATTTGTCATGCCGTTATTTTTAGACTCTTTTCTTGAATCCCAAATTTATTCCAACGCCTCGGGACTCTTATTCAACAGAAATGTAAAATTTAATGAAAGTAAAATAGAAACGTAAAAAATGGATTTTTTGATCGCTCAAAGATAAAAAAAAAAAAAGAGCGCGAAAGAAAACGGGACGGTTTTTGCGAAACGTCTCGCGCTGCGCGAAATTACATTTTCCTCCTTTCCCCCCCGTCCAATATATATGCGATTCAGAAAGCATATAGATTCCTCCATCCCTACTTACATACATCATCGCCGGATTTCATCCATCAGTCCACCTGATTTATAGCCTGCCAGAATATGAAGAACCCCTCCCCCCTCGCTTCTTATTCGTTCTCCCATAAACACACACATACATTTTATTTGGCGTCTTTACCGCCAGGGATCTCCCTTCCTGCCCCCCCCCCCCCCCACACACACACTTCACGTGAGTCCCTATCGATTTCACGCGGGCCAGATTTGACAGGAAGCTGAAAGCAAGCACCTAAATAAACGATTATTTCCGTTTCCTGTTGTGACGTCACTTCCGATGGGTGCGCAACCTAATACGAATACTTTACGTGGGAAGGGCTGCGATATCTTACACGCGTAGTCCATGACAGATGGAGTGAAGTGTTGGTTTAGTATGTCGGGAGGGGACGGTGCCGCAGGTCCTTCGTGTGAGGAAGAAGCGAGGCTCACGAGAAGAGCGTGATGAGTTTGTTGTGCAAAACGATTGAGCTGGTGACGGAAATGGGATAAGGTGTGTAGACGCGATGAGATATGAAGATCGCGCAAGTGCTTGATAAGCTGCATTCGCTGAACTCTGTTACGAATTCCCAAAGCTTACACTCTTAAAAATGAACTGCACCGCATAGCACGCTCCTAGCCAACAGTCATCTCGAATGATATAGTTATCTGCCCCGATTTGCTGAAAACGGGAGACGTACGCCTTTTCTGTGACACTGTGATGCTGTGCATTATTGTCACAAACATGGAGTACGCCTCCCGTTTTCAACGAATCAGGGCAAATAACGATATCATTCGAGATGATGGTTGACTACGAGCGTGCTATGCGGTGAAGTTCGTTCCTAAGAGTGCAGGGAGTAAGGTTGGATACGCTAAGCTGTATGAGAAGTTATATCACGCTCAGGGCTTATGTCATTTACATCCACAACTTATGTCATTTAATATCCAACACATTGCGTACGCATGTGTCGAAATGTGATACTTATTTAGTTTCTGGCCTCGGTGGCTCAGTCGGTAGCGTGTTCGCCTTCTGATCCCGAGATCGCGGGTTCGAACCCGGCCGAGGACGCCAGCAACTTGGTGGCAGGGTACAAGTTGCTTAGACACGCCGTCTTCCGCGAGGGACGTTAAATACGGGGTGCCGTGTGATGAGCTTTCATCGCACGTTAAAGAACCCTCAGGTGGGCAAAAGCAATCCACAGACCGACCGCTGTGGCGTCGCTCATGATCTCAGTTGTCTCGCGACGTAAACACCCAATTATTATTATTATTATTTAGTTTCTCTCAATAGTTTCCTGTAGTCATTTGATTAACATACAGAATGACACGTTTCTGAGGCGCTCTTGAGACAACATTTATGTTGCTTTGTGACAGTATGAAGTGTACGTCTTGTTTGAACAAAACACTATCTTCTTTTAGTTTCAAAACTGTTGCGGTGATTGTAACTACCTCTTCACTGTAAGGCACAGGTACTCTGCAGGCAAAGCACGCTTTACAGGACTGCATCCTGATAAACTTGTTTCTGTGCCGAACCTTTTACATATGTTGGTCAAGGATTGGCATGCGAGTAAATATATTTAGCAACCTAACTCTAAAATTTATATGACTCCTTCAAGTAGGGCTTCAAAGGCTATGCTGATCCTGAAGCTGGTCTTAGTTACGAGTGGTTTGGCTTTGGAAATTTGGTTTCAATATTAAAACATACCCGGGGCGCACTGACATGAAAACTATGTGCTGTGTTGATTGATGTTAAGAAGCATAGTAACGATCGTAATTGCAAGTACGTCCTGTTGTTCGAAATAACAATTTGAACGAAATTTATCTTCCAACCTGCAAACGTTCATATCATAATGCAGCCTTGTCGGAAATAGGTTAATAAAACAATATATTCTTTTATGGGACGCACTTCTACATTAGTCACCACTCAACGCGCAAGATTGCATTGGATTGGATTGGAAAAGAAAGAAAAATGTGGAGAGGTTAGTCCCGACCCAATCAGAACTGTCTACTCCAAAACGCGTTTGTGGGTAAACAAAAAGAAATAAAAAGGTCAGCTACGAAAAATAGGATTGCATTATTTACTCGCATTTAAGCCGTTGAGTTAATCGATTTATTGATTAACTTTTAGTCGGTGTCCTCTAACCAAAAAACGACATTTCGTGTCCTCGGTCGGGAAAACAAGCTGCGTGCATCAGTGTTCCCATTAATCTCCAAGAAAACATTCTCCTGCTCCTATAAGCTGCCTGCTCTACATCGATTCCAACTATGCCGTGACCACAAAAGCAAGAAGCGAACGCACAACGTGGCATCGTCAACCCCTTCCGCTTGACCGCGGCGTCTCGTCGAGGAACGTTCTCCATCCTCACTTCCTGCGGACGGATTCCTGCGCTCATTACAGATAGAAGAGCGACAGGAGGGATCTTTATATCCTTGATATTGCACCGTTCTTCGTCATCGCATACATGCCCTGGATGAGAAGAAGAAAGGCGTCTTTATCGGTCGCTGCTGCGCAATGATTGCCACGAGACAGAGGACGTCCATCCGAAAAGATTGGCTTCTTTTGCCTCATATTCGGCTTCCTCTTGGACGACAGTTCCCCGGAAAGAGATTTACTGGCCGCCATTGCTATTTCTCGTGGCCTTTCGGGTCTCTTTATTAAGCTACTATTCATTGGAATATGTACTTGTATTGACCAACTTAATGAACTTCTTAAGTTTCTGTGTGAGATGAAGCGGACCAAGAGTGTAATCTAAGAAGAAGAAGAAAAGAGAGAGAGTAATTTTACTGTTTTTTTTCTCCTTTTTCAAAGTTCGAAGTTTATTACCATTACTGATCTAATGGAGGGGCTCGAGACAAAATGCGAAGAGGTCTTCATTTAACGGCGCTCGAGTCCGCCTTACAAGGCACCAACCGAGTACAGGAAAATTTTGTGTTGGACGTCAGAGTAACAGACATCAGAGAAAATGCACGATAAAAAAGATTGACAACGTATAGTACCGGAGCACTAAAGAAGAAGAAGAAGAAAAACACGATTGCATGACAAACAATTTCCCCAAAATCTCATCTCTGTTTTTTTTTTTCTGTTTCTATATTATGCTGAGTTTTGTGGACTACGCGCATCGTGACAGCCATTAGTTCTTTTGTTTCGTTTTTTTCTTGGGACTAAATGCACGCAACTTTACGCGAAGTTTGACGACTAGCTGCAGCGCTGAGGAGCAAATTCTAGCATAAGGTGACTAATGAGGGAACAATTGAACCTGAACTAGGTTCAGATCGAACCTGAACTAGGAGCTGTAATTACTCCTTAATTTACTTTTTTTCTCTGTTACAGCGTAGTGTTGAGCAGTATAGTTAATGTACACAAAAACAGCCATGTCATATTGTGGTGTAGTCTAGAGTTAGTTCAAAATGTTCACTGTTGCTCAGTGTGCTGTAAAGTCATTATGATGCAATACATTTCTCTGATAAACGCAAAAAAAAAAAAGAAAGTCCTCCGCTTCTTGTTAACACTTAAAATTTCTCATAGCAATGTTCTGAAATACTGTAAACAGTACCAGTGTGTTTTTACTATTATTATTTTATCCCGTGTCATAGAGCAACGTAAATTATTCACCTATGCGGTTTATCTCGTACCCAATGCGTCCCGAAAGAATCAAAAGTCGTCTTTTCAAAACTTTTCTCCCAAATGAAACAACTCTGACGGATTGAGTGTGACCGATGCCCTGTCACTTCCCTTGGGCTTAGGACGCCACACACAAAAAAAAAAAAAATTATGACGTTTAAAAGCAGAGAAGAAACCATACAAAATACACGTATTTGAAGATGAGGTTGTTCTGAGCTTTGTCTTCGTCATTTTTCTTTTCTTTTTTAGGCTCATCTTTTAGGAAACCAGAACTATTGCCTTATCTTAAAAAAAGAGAACAGCTCAATAAATTATTTATGTATACAGCAAACCCAGGCACCGAACGGAGCACCACACGGACCATAATATTTCCATATTTAAGGGACTATACAACGAATTACCCTAAACTTTTGCCACCCAAACCGGAACTTTCCTTCCTTCCTCCTCTCCGGAACTCATTTATCTACAATAAGCTGTCGATATATTACTATCGAACCCCCATGGGCGATGTATCGACGTAATAAACCACACATAAACAGGTTATGTTCCTCACCATAAGGCGTGCCAACAAGTGATGATGAATCTAGCGAGATTTCGCTCTCCTAAGTGTATCGAGCCCGCCTCTGTAGCGTGAGCTGTTTATGCCCCCGTGTATTTGTATTGATCCCTCGTACCACCTTCCATCCCACTCCCCCCCCCCCCCCCCCCCCGTTTATGAGACCTTCCTTTTCTGGAAGCAACTCTCTGTCCAATCGGTGTATTATAAACGGGTGCCCGTACGCAACTTCCACTAGGGAGTGATCCATCACGTCAGAATGATGCGTCCTTCGTTTTTCTTTCCGCGCAGTACGGGATGTCGAATTCCTGTCCGGCTATGGATGCAGTATTCTTTTTTTTTTTCTTCTTCTTCTTCTTTATCGTTTCATTGTGGCGATGGATCCGGGCGGTTCGTTGGACGTATTGTGCCCCATTTGCTCCTCGCTTTTACTTATTATTATTTCCTGTGTTTGCGGAAATGTTATATTTTGTATTGGTGGCTTCCGAGTCAATGCGTATTGCGCGTAGAGCCCGTCAGTCTGTGTCGAAGCAACTACGATGATTAAATGTTGGAATCTTCAATGTGTAAGCAAGACATGGACACCCCTAAGGTAGAGAAAATACTATGTATGCCTATACAAAGCGACTTGGTGTGGCGACTTTCACATGAAAAGTAACGTAACATACAAGGAACGCACCGCTCATGCATTCTCTCCTTTCTCCCACATCATCATCATCCATTCATCTATGTTGTTGTTGTCCTTTCTGAAAGTGTTCACATTGATTCTTCGCCTCGCAATTGACCGCAAAACAAAACACCTCGCGTGACAACCTCAGAACGCAACTCATTTTAGCCCCATTCAATGCATTTTTTTTCTCTCTCTCTCTTACTTCCTGACAACGTTACTTTCCACACGTCTCACTCTTCTTCTCGTTACCCTCCTCGCAGAGTGCCATCACAATCGCAGTCCTATTTGGAGCGGCACCGCAGTTCTCCTCGTGACCACTGTAATCAAGGAAATCATTTAGGCAGCTGCATACACACACACACTAGATGGCGCAATCGTTTTGACCGACCTCATCAACCTCATTTCCGCACAGTCCGCTTCAACGTCAGAGATCGATTTATTCATGAACATTCACGCAGCCAGCATTCGAGATGCGCGAACTCATCTGCATATCCTCTCTCTCTCTCTCTCTCACGTGGCGTGGGTCCGCGCTGTGCACGCGGTAAATATATCCGGTACGGCACGCGCGCGGTGTGTTATGCCAATAAAAATGCAGAACTCCGCGATTCTTTCATGTGGTAAGGTCAGTACGGAGGGCTCGGGTGGTTTGAGAGGTTTTTACCTGCGCGTCTTTCTATTTGGTGTATACTATTTTGTTTTCTTTCTTTCTTTTCTGATCACTTGGTCACACGCGTTTACCGCAAATCGAGTGACTTGGAATACTGCGTAAGTGCTGTCGAGTGTAATGTGTAGCGTATGTTTTTTTAATTATTACGTGATATATATTGCCGAAAATACACCAGCGTCTAAAAGTGTACCATTTCCGACTGTGAACCATTCAATCCGTAGCCGTTTTCAATTACAACTGCAATAGACTATACATGGGAGAAACATCGATTGAATTAGTTTGGTTTTCTGAAGCCGGTACTTGTTAATACATGGTAGTGACAGTTTCCTTTTTCTTCACATCTATCATTTAGGCTTAAACGACGAATTAGTCGTCTTTATTCTTTACTGTCCCTGCTGTGTGTGTGAGACTATTATCACTGATGGTGATTACTGGTTAGTATAATTAGCTTGATAGTTTTATTAGCTCACGCAATTAACAACACAATAAACTGTATCTCCACAAATTAGTATTTGGTCTCTGCATTAACATTTACCTAATCTCATGAGCCTATAGTAGCATTCATACAGACTGATTCTTTTTGAAGCACTCACGGTGAACTGAATGAACGAATTGAAGTAAAACTCTATTTTCCCTTCTCCGCTGGACTCTATTATTAAGTGACAGGAATTCGAAAATGCCAAGAAAGGCCCATTGAGTGAAAGGAATGAATAAACTGACTAAAAATGTAATCCTGCGCCCGGGAACAAAAAGGAAGCACACCAGGGCAGTCCGGCCATGACCTCTTCCGAATTATTAAACATATACGCGAAGTAATATATATATAAAAAAAAGTATAAACGTCGGACTAAAATCCCCCCCCCCCCCCCACGTCCCCTGTCATATCCCTCTCACTCCGCATGCACGACTTAACTCTTTAATTCCTTCGTCTTTCGTTCTGTAACCCGTCTTGCTTAACCCTACTCGCATATTCCGACAAACGTTTTCAGCTACGCACACACATCCGAACGCGTTACATCTCACAGAGCGCGGGTATATTAAAGCCTTCTGGCGATATTAAGCTGTAGGACGACGAGAAGGGAAATATGGGCCTAGATGGAAGAGAAACGTTAGGAATAGCGGACGTATTCCTTCTTCTCGGTATTAAGGGAAAATCTGCAAGACGAGCACAGCGTATCCTGCTCTTTTCATGGGGATTTTAGGTGCCGTTCCTTTTGTCCGCTGCAAAATGCTGAGACCAGAGAAGCTACGAGAACAAAAGAAAACGTCGAATAAGAGTTCTTTATAATCCGTCTTGAAAAATTTAAGGCCGTTCGTATTTGGCTGCGCTCTGCTAATCTCCGAGTTGGGTATAAAAATGTGCGAATACAGGAGAGAATATATGTTTCAACCATCAACTATGCGTGTTTGTCTTTGTTCATATGTGTGTGTGTACGTAAGGTGGAAAATTGAGTTATTTCTGTGTTTTAGGAATCAGAAGTAGAATATATGATGAATGTGAAGTAGGAGTCGCGTATAAGGTCATGGCGGAGGCGATGTACACAGACTGTACCTGGAGTTTTTTATTTAGCGAATCCATAGGGAACTTCAAATGTTTTATGCTATACATGCTATAGGTAGGTCAGTGGTAAGTGATGCTAGCATGTTTTTTAAATTGTGACACAAGCGTAAGTGCATTCGATCATGCAAAGCCTGAGTTCTGAAAGATAACCTTGAGAGTCGAGTTGATTAGCAAAAAATGGAGAAATAGGCACTCATTACGAGAGCCGGTTACTCCAGATCACTTAGGAAAACACAAATGGCTATCTACTTTAAAACCAATGAGTGACAAAGACTCTCAGTCACTCACTCACACACGCTGTCCACACACGCTGTCCAAACACGCTGTCCAAACACGCTGTCCACACACGCTGTCCACACACGCTGTCCACACACACTGTCAGTCACACTGTGTCCACCAACTTTGAGTCTGCGCAAAATCGCACAAACGGTTGCATGGCGTGAAACTGATGGTCGGGTGTCCAAGGGCCCAGAACCTTAACGACATCAAATGGTCTGCCATCTAGCCGAGCTAAGGAAGCTTGTAGAGATTGTCTGTGCTGCTGATACCGTGGACAGGATAATAAGATATGTTCATTGTCCTCAACAATCCCACAGGTGCCACAGTTGGGTGAATCCGCCTTTCCAAGCTTGTTAAGAAGACGCCGGCTGTAGGGCGTCGGCCTTGTTTGAAGAGCATCATTGTTTTTGTTATGCAAAAGACGACAATTTATCAAGCAGAAGATGCGACATGATGCCACAAAATCACAAACACACCGTATTCCACACTCTCAGAACAAAGGGTGGAGTAGTTACACCTTTTAGGAGGTAATAGTCGTCGCATGTGTTATTCCTAAAAGGTTGCAAACTTCTACCTTCTACCTGCGAATGATAGGGTTACCGCTTCTGACTCGGCGAGCGAGGGGGGCGTACGCCTTTTTGTAGGAATTTGGGTATATGATAGTTGATTGTACCACCCTTTTACACCCTTTATCAGACGCTATATTGACCTATAGGTGGTAAGTATAGAAGTTACCACCTTTTCACACCCTTTTTTCTTAGAGTGCACTTCCTCCTATCAGCATACGTTCTTAAGCCAATCTACATATCACTTTCCTTAAATATCCTGCTGTGCCTGTCACTTCCACACCTACTATAGGAAACATGCGCGCTGGGTATCCACGCTTCCTATGCACTTCGTTATCTTACCGACCATGGAACCCTTTTTACAACCGTCGACCTAATAAATTTCATTCTCTCTCTTTTTCTTTTTCTTCTTCGATATTCTCAGGCCTATACCGACCTCTTCCCTGATGCTTCATTTTCTTTTGCAGCACTTGATGTCTTTACAGACACCAAGAAAATTACACACATACTAAAGCGCAAGCTCTTTAATTTTCTCTACGTGCATTTTACGGCGCTCATTCGCCTGTTCACCAAATAGCGCATGTCTTTCGCACCTGTTCAGAACCCTTTCAAGCACATTCTTCCTAAGAGAAAGGATGCAAAAGAAAGTTACGCAGAAGATAAGGAAAGATAACAACGAAACACTTCGATAGCCGGTCTTCTTTATAGTGCCGTACTTATGGTCCTAAAGGCGCTTCCCTCCCTTTATTTTACCTTGATTTTTTTGGGTGCTTCCTTTCGTGCGGTTCCTGCAGCACTTCCGAGGAGCAGCCTGTGTTCTATGACCATCCTTGTAGCCCTTTGCGTAAAGGCCCAATCTTTTACGGCGTTGGCCTGTGTTCCATAAATTGCGCTGTGTCGTGCGAAGGGGCTTGTGCAACACTCTCTCCAGCAGGTACCTTTTTTTTTCCCCCTTTCCTTCGATGAAGTAGCCTCGCCCTCCGCGCGTGAGTGGGTGCTTCACCGTGAGGAACATCATTAGTGAGAGGTCAGGAAAGGTACGGAGATGCGTAATGATGAAGGGAAATAGGGGACGTAGTGTCATGTATCGCGAGTGCTGGGTGGTTCTTTTTGTAAAAAGAAGTCTATCATTACCTTTTGCTGCTGCGGGTCGACGTTTCTGGCAGTATACCATTAAGCTATTGTTACTGCTACAGTAATATTACGGTCCCACACTTCACATCAAATTCATTTACCTGAAATACATTTGTAGACTGTTGCTCTCTTGAAGCATCTCCTTCACTCTTATTATTATCACTGAAAATGCACTCAGGGGCTGGGCAACAACTAGCAATTACCCTAAGTGGTAAAGTATTGTTGATATGTGATTCTGATTTATTATTAATGTTATCGTTATGAAGCGGAAATAATCACGGGTGTTCGGCTTGCTCTCCATCAAAATACTGCGCGACATTCACTTCTATCTTTCCTCAGTTTCGTAGTGGGACACATTATTTTAAGTTACTAGCCACCTGCTTTTACCTAATCATCCTGGAGTAGCATGGTCCCACGGCAAGTGGGGCGTACACTTAATCTTCTGGTTTCTTATTCAACGTCATCATCATCCCCACCACTATCATCATGGAATAAAGTGCTTCCTTCCAAAGTGTTCAACATTTTACTTTGCAGTCAATATGCGATGCACAAAAATTCTGCATACCTACGGTACAGAGTGCTTGCTTACAAGGGGGGGGGGGGAAGAAAATGTCAGTCAGGCTAATGCCAACTTGCTATTCCAAAAAAGAAAGAAACTGAAAATAAACAAAAAGGAAAGAAAGGAAAGGAAAAGAGCAAGAAAAACAGTTAGTGCAGTAGTACGGGCGCGACATGGCCCAGTCACAGGGCAGACGCAAGGCCCGGGTCTTTCAGGAAGCGGAGCAGTGCTGTGGTGACGGCCCACTGAGTAGTCCGAGGGACAAGACCAAGGAGGGTGGCCGTGGACATTGTGTTGCAACCCAGCTGCATTAGACGCAGCATTGCTGCATCGCTTACAAGCCTTTCGCCGGTGCTGCTGTCTTTACTCGAAACACAGTTTCACTTTAATTTAAGTACAATCTGCACGCACCCAGCTGGAGCTGGGAACAAAGGCAGGAAACGAGGAGGGCTTCACTATGCACGTAGAGATGTTGCTCCGCTTGTGCCGACGGATCTTCGAGACCAAGGGGATAACGATGACGGTGAGCAGCCAGACAGTTTCTTTGAGCCGTAAAACCTCCACTGGACTCTCGTGGGCCTTTGCCGATACCATTCGGGTTTCCGCCGCATGTGGAACTTCAAGCCGGATACACAGGCTTCTGGCCAACAGGGCACGGAGTCGCTGCTCAGACGTTCGTGAAATCCCATGTAACACCGGTAAACTGGACAGGAGGGTTCCACGGATCAATGCAGAATGCATGACTAGAAGAGTCTTCTGGTCAATCCCCATGTACCGCCAGCAAAGTACCGGAGGACGTTTAGCCAGCGCTACGCCTTCGTCTCTAGATATCTGGTCCAGTTCAAGGTGACCTCCAGAAATTTATGACGCCTGACTTGGCGTAAGGTGATATTGCCAATTGGCAGTGGGAAAGTGCACATACGCTTCCGAGTGAATGGGAGCACTAGAGACTTTCCAGCCAGAGATTTTTTTTCAGATTTCGGAGATTTCAGCCAGAGAAACATTTTACAGAATTATGGCTTGGCCATCATTCAAGAAGTAGCTGCTGGTCTCATCCAACGACTGTTGGAGGCACTGCTGAATCTCGGGCCGGGATTTCGCAGTCGTCCATACGCATACATTATCAGCGTAGATGGAGATCTCCACCTTGCGATGAACACAATGCCCGCCATAACCAGCTTGAATAGGTTTGGACTTAAAACGCTTCCTTGCGGAACACCCTGGTTAAAGTGCTACTACGATCTAAATCTCGCGTCTTCAGAATCCTATCAAAGTTATGTTACTGAAATCTCCCTGTCTCACTTTACACTCCTGCAAAATATTTTTGCTCTACGTGACGCGAAAGCTAGAAAAACAATGATTTTTAATTTTGGGAACTGCGACGTCATGCTGGGCTCTAACGTAGCGCCCGGCTCTCATCTGGCAACGTTGTTGCCCTTGGCGTCTTCCGGGGGGCTCACTTTTTGCACTCCGTTAGCGGAGCCCCACGTGCCATATCATCCGATCGCTCCGACCTTCGAGAAAACACAGAGGAGGGAGAAGACATCTCTCCCATTTTCCCCTCGTTCGATCAGCCTCACATAACTTCTCCACCACGTGACCTTCCCCGAACGCCGGCGTCGTTGCTAGCAGACGAGTGCCCTCTCCAGAACATGACATCAGTACAATCTGTGGGCTTATAATTACGTCACTCGCTCGTCGCATCATCGAAACTTGCGGAGGCTCAGCAGATCTTCAAAAATCGACAGAAATGTACAGCGCTCGTAAACAGGATTGAAATTTCGCGTATAGAATCCTTGAGGCGTCTTCTTTTCATGGACTAAATAAAATAAACTCTGCTTTCTGAGTCCGGAGTGGCACTTTAAGCATGGTTTTGTGTGTGCCGCCATCCTGAGTGCGGACAAAGATCTGTCTGTGGCGTAGGAAATCAACCAACCATATAAATGCTCTGCGGGTTACCGCTGCACAAAGCAAGCACATAGACATGGCTGACCTTATCTTACGCTCGTTTAACATCAAGCAACACAGCTTCGGTTATCTGCTTGCAGCTTTTTGCTTTTTCAACGGCATTTACTCCCCGGCACTGCAAATGCTCCCTAAGCTTCCCAAAACCTTCAACTGATCCCCCGAAGGACTAAAATTACCCCTTTTTTCCTCTAATATTTCAGACCGGAACATCACTTTTTGTTTCGATCATGTTTTGTTTCCGTTTCTGACTCTGTTTCGGTCACTCTTGTTTTCCTCTTGTCCTCTAGTTTACGAAATTGGCTGAGCATGACGAGATTCTCTTAACAGGATCACGCAGAAGTGTTTTCTGTAGAACCACCATAACAACAAAGTGCACTGGAGCTGTTACGTTCAAATATAGCTGTATTTCAGCTGAATCTTTAATGTACTTCTTGTATAGACTCGTCTGAGGACTTGTATGTGAGCTATTTACCCACAGTCTTCTCTAACCAAAAGGAAACTAAAGGGATCCTGCGGGTTCGGCCTCAGAGAAAAAAGTTGCAAACCTGCCATTACGGTTTCAAGTAACTACATATAGAAGCAATAGGATCAGGGCTCGTATTTCCATATCTACCTGAAGCATATGTCTTGAGGGAACATTACAGAACCGCACTACACAACTACCCAACCACCTGTTCTTTTCTCTTTCAGTACACTCTTAAAAATGAACTTCACCGCATAGCACGCTCCTAGCCAACCATTATCTCGAATGATATCGTTATCTGCCCTGATTTGTTGAAAACAGGGGGCGTACGCCTTTTCTGTGACAATTATGAACAGCATAAGTGTCACAGAAATGGCGTACGCCCCCCGTTTTCCACGAATCAGGGCAGATAACGATATCACTCGAGATAATGGTTGGCTAGGAGCGTGCTATGCGGTGAAGTTCATTTTTAAGAGTGTAGGGCAGTATGAATTTTCGTCTGAGTTCCAGTAACAGGGTTCCGGTACAGCAGAGCAACGATTTCCAATTACCCAGCCGTCTAGACGTCGAGCTCTCTCTTTTCTTCTCGACGGTGACTTCTATTAAGAGTCAGCGTAACACGAGACTGTATGCAACGCGGCCCGGTCAAAAAATTTTGTTTAATGTGAGACTTTTGAAATTGAGAAGCAATATAGCCTGAGAGAAATGCTCGAACAGCTGAATTTCAGTAATGTTTTCGTATAGCAGACATGACGAAATAGACGTCCTCTGAGCTATGTGCAATTAGTGCCACTGGATTACATTTACGAGGTGGAGACGTATGCAGCAGTCATTAGGCATTTTCATCACGTTGCTAGCCATCATTCCGAATGACGTTACCCTCTCCCCTGCTTTGTTCAGAACGGGAGGCGTACGCCCTTTTGCGTCACTAATGCAGTTATGTTAATTGGAGAGTGTTAGTATACCGTTGATAACGGCGCCGTTCTGTTCGTTAGTGTCACAAAAAAGGCGTACGCCCCCTGTTTTGTACAAATCAGGGCAGATAACGATATGCTTCGAGTTGATGGTTGGCTAGGAGCGTGCTATGCGGTGAAGTTCATTTCTAAGAGTGTACCAGAAACAATGGAGCATGCGTAGCTCTGAGCCTTTATCGATCGATCGATCGATTGATTGAGATATAAAAAATATGGAGATGTGAGACCCGACGAAGTCGGGCCAGGCTACTGCAGCACTCGTAACTAGAAAAGAAGATAGAAAAACCCACCTCAAGACCAAGATGACCAAGAGGCATTAACAAAAAAGAGAACAAAAACCACACACAGAATAAAACAAAACAACACAAAACAACCAGGGCCAACTCGGGTGCCGTAGATACGGCACTTCGGAAGCCATTGTAGCGGCACCGCTACCGTCATCAGCTCATCGTCACCTGCCCAGATCATCTCGTGCCGCGACCGTTCCTCTGGCCAAACAATAAAGCAGTCCAGACGTAGCCTCTGGCCGGAACGGACCTAACTTGCTGTCTCGTCACCATGCTATCGACGGGCTACAACACTACCTGTTTGTCACACAATGGCGTAGGCTCCACGCTTCCCACAAATCTTGGCACGCTGAAGCCCAATCAATGAACAGAATGATGCCGTTATCAGTCCTGATTTGTGCAAAGCGCGGGGCACACGCCTTTTTGTTCTTCAAGTGTTCTGTAAAAGACTTTTACTGAGCTCATTTCACATCATACTTTTAGATCTGTCACGTGGTGTTACACATACGCTTCCCAGCGGTGAAACACCCCATGCTATAGTCATCATTTAGATGTTGTTGTCGTTTTTTTTTTGTGACAAGTGACGTGACTGTTTAAGTGTCACAAAGAGGCGGAAGCCTATCGTTTTCAACAAACCAGGGAAGAGGACGCTGCCGTTCGGGATGACGGCATGGTGTCTGGGAGCCACCGGTCAGGACCACCAACATCACCTTTGTTTTATGAGTCATGAAATATTTGGAACATATTTTTGAGTTTGAGTTTGATCACAGAAAAAAAGGGAAGATATTGAATTCGTCACCTGATGAATTCTGCTACTCCCACAAAGATCCCCTTAATGAAAAGGTAAAGATAAATGAAAGATAAAGAAAAATGAAAAGATAGCAATAGAAAACCCCTCCCGGTCACCGGACTGTACGTGCACATGCGTAGTTACATGCCCTAGAAGCAAAATGAAGTGCGAAAAACTATACAGGAACGGGGAACTCGACGACGCATGCCTACACTCTTAGAGATGAACTTCACCACATAGCACTCTCCTAGCCAACCATTATCTCGAGTGATATCGTTATCTGCCCTGATTCGTTGAAATCGGGATGCGTACGGTTTTTCTGTGACAATTATGAACCGCATAAGTGTCACAAAAAAGGCGTTCTCCTCCCCTTTCCAACAAATCAGGGCAGATAACGAAATCATTCGAGATGGTGGTTGGCTAGGAGCGTGCTATGTGGTGAAGTTAATTTCTAAGTTCCGGCCGACACTGACAGGCACGTGGTCGTCAAACAGCTAGTTGAGGTGCGTCATCCTGGCATACAGGACGTCATGCAGAATCACCGACCCTCTCTTCCGACGAAAGATCTTCCCCGTGGTATGCAGACAATGCTACATCGATTACGCACGGGATCTGCGTTCACGAGCTCGCAACTGTTCAAGATCGGCTCCAGGGAGGACTCCAGCTGCGGACACTGTAATCATCCGGAGACTATCGCGCATATCCTTACAGAATGCCGTGCATACCATACTATGCGGGAAACTCATCTTCCCCACGCCATGGCCTGGCATACTGACGGACGTCCTCTTCCCCGAAGGTTCTTGTGCGGAACGACTTTCAAAAACTCGCGGCCTCGTGCGCTTTCTTCAAGAAACGAGCCTAGCGGAAAGACCACTCTAGTGCACTATTACGTAATGAGTCAGACCGACCGAAGCTCCAGGTGACCAACACCAACAAGCTTTAATTCACAAGTCCCCGAATCCCAACCCGAGCCAGGAGCCGCGCGCTAATCGCAATCGCATGCACCTAGTCGCCCATCGTCCTCCTTTAAGTTATGCAACATCATCCCGCGCCGGGACTTGGGGCGCGTCAACTTCGAGGCGACAAAGCCTTTGGACGGGTCGGACGATTGATGACCCATTGGCCAGGCGCAGCGAGCACGCCCGTACGACGCCGTCTCGCCCTCGTATGACGCTTGACACGCGAGCCAACTTCCAAAACGATGGACGGAGATGGTCTTCTTGCACTTGCACGACGTCGCCTTCCCTCAGTTGCGTCTCGGACACTGCTGGTGAGGAGGTTGCGTGCGCTGACCGCAGCTGAAGGAGGTATTCGCGCGTCCAGCGCTTCCAGAACTGCTTCCTTGCCTGATGAATGACACGAAAACTGAGCCGCAGGTCGTTCTGGCGTGATGCATCGGCAGCGAATTCATCAGGCAAAGCCACTGCTCGTTTCCCTAACAGAAAGTGGGATGGGGTAAGTGGCTCAAGCTCCCCGGGATCAGCTCCAATATGCGTGAGTGGGCGGGAGTTGACGATGGCTTCTACTTCACAGAGTGTCGTAGTTAACTGCTCAAAGGTGAGGCGCTTTCTCCCAAGGCAGCGTCTTAGGGCTTCCTTTACAGTTCGTATGAGCCGTTCCCACCAGCCTCCCCACCAAGGAGCTCGCTCAACAATGAACCGCCAGGCGATGCGATGCTGGGTGGCAAAGTCTAGTACATCTCTTGCGCTAACCAGGGAGAGGAGGGACGAGCATTTGCGAAAGGTGCGAGCGTTGTCGGAAAAGATGAGGGAGGGTACCCCACGCCTAGAGATGAACCGTCGGAAGGCAAGCAGGAAATCGGGCACGCTCATAGAGGACACAAGTTCGAGGTGGACGGCCCTTGTGACACCGCACGTGAAAAGGGCTACGTACGTCTTGGGAGAAGCCGACCTTGAGATATAGAGCGGTCCCGCGAAATCTACGCCGACAACTGTGAACGGATTTGCCGGCGTTATACGCTCCCGAGGTAGAGGTGACACTGGGGCTGTCTCAAGGTGCGCCCTTAGTCTGCGGCAGGTCAAGCATGAGCGAAGGACACGCCTTGTGGTTTGCCGTCCGCGGACAACCCAAAATGTGCTTCGGACCTCGGCGATGGTGTCTTGCACGCCGGCGTGTAGCAAGCGCTGGTGGGCGTCGAGTATGATGAGCTCCGTGAATCGATGCTTAGGCGGTAGGAGGATGGGATGCTTGATCTGGTACGAATCTTGAAGTTGGTGAAGACGACCACCGACGCGCAGTATTCCGGAGGCGTCGAGAAATGGCTGGAAAACACGTACCGACGAAGATGTCGCAGCAACGCTGCCGTGTCTGAGCGCCAAGATGTCGTCCCGAAAGGCTTCGGTTTGGACATGTGAGACCCATATGGTTTCGGCGTGTCGAAGCTCTTCGGACGTAAGTGGACCCGTTGTACACGGTTGGCGGGGCCTACTGTTGCGGACGAACCTAGCGCACCAAGCCGTAACTCGGAGAAGTCGAGAGAGGGTGCTTTAAGCTGAGAGGTCCATCCAGTTCTGCGTGGCCGACACTGGATGAACGACCACTTCGGTATCGGGAGCTTCCGGTGCAGCGCTCACCGTCGTGCAGGTGTCGTTGCCATTTGGGTCTGGAATTGTAGGAGGGCCGATATCGCCTGCGGACAGCCAGGGAGGACCACTCCACCACAGCGGGCTGTTCCGTAGGCACCTGGCGGAGATGCCGCGGGTCACTAGGTCTGCGGGGTTGTCGCGTCCGTTGCAGTGCCGCCATTGTTCCGGTCGTGAAGACGATAAGATTTTTGCCACCATCGACTTGACAAAGGAGGGGCGAGTGTTCGTGTCGCACTGAATCCATTGGAGCGCGATGCTTGAATCCGTCCAGAGGTGAACGGGGGCAACCTTTAAGGCTTCTACCGTCGAGATATGGCGATAAAGACGCGTGGACAGCAGGCATGCCAGCAGTTCGAGACGCGGCAACGAGAGTTCTTTCAATGGAGCTAGGCGGGCTCTCGCTAAAAGCAACCGCGTAGAAGTCGTGCCGTTATTGGGGCGGCTGCGAACGTATACTGTTGTGCCGTAGGCCTTGGGACTAGCGTCGGCGAAGCAATGCACATCAAGCAGGGCCTTGCTCTCCGGAAAGACGCTACGCGACAGGTGCAACGCATCGATGCCTGACAGTTCAGCCTTCCATTTCTCCCAGACCACAAGATCTTCCGTTGCAAACTCAGCGTCCCATGGCAACGACTTGCGCCATAAATTTTGAAACAGGAGCTTGGCGGTTACGATGAAGGGTGCGAGATAGCCGAGCGGGTCATAGATGAGGGAGAATGTCTTGAGCACCGTACGTTTCGTAGGAGGATGGGACGCAGACAACGTGAGTGCTCGTTTGACCGAAAAGGTGAGACTATCTGTGTCCCGGTCCCACAACAAGCCCAGCACCTTGATTGTTGCGTTGCCATCGGATGCGTTGTCGTAGGAAACCTCGTCCGACAGAAACCGCTCGCGAAGTGCGGATGAATTTGAAGTCCATTTCCGTATATCCATACCGGCTTCCTGGAGTATGTCAATGGTGTCGCCATACACTTGAAGGGCGTCGGGTTCTGACGTGCATCCCACAACCAAATCGTCGACGTAGAACCCTGTACAAAGCCGTGGAACAGTCATCGGGTATCGAGAGGCCACGGAAGCGAGATGATGCTGTAACGTTGCCGCCAGCAAGAAAGGGCTGGATGTGGCGCCGAAGGGGACCCTGGTCATGCGCCACTCCTCAATCTGCGGGCTCTCATGGGCGGCGACGTCCTGCACCCATAGGAAGCGGAGGAGATCTCTATCATCTGTTCGAATACTGATTTGTAGATACGCCTTTCTTATATCTGCCGTGAGGACGACGGTGCTGCAGCGAAACACTAGTAATAGATGTATGAGGTCGGCGTTCAGCTTGGGTCCTTTCATGAGGAGACTGTTTAGAGACGGTTGGCCGGGGCAGTGAGACGAGGCATCGAAGACGACGCGGAGCTTCGTCGTTACGGCGTCTTTCCGGATCACGGCGTGATGGGGCATGTAGTACACGTTGTCGGTTTGGTTCGAAACATCAGCAACCCGTTCGGCATGACCCTCGTCAAAGTATTCCCGAATGACGGAATCGTAATTGTGAAGTAGCTGCGGGGAAGTACGAAAACGCCGCAACTGCGCGACCAGCCGCTGCGCGGCCGTTACCCGGTTGTTTGCTTCGGCTGGAAGTCCAGAGCCCTTAACCATAAGTGGAACCACATAGCGGCCATTACGCTTTTCTACTTGACTTGAGAAGCAAAGTGAGGCGACGGAGTCGTCGTCGCCGGCAACGTGGTCGGCAATACCGAGGGCGTCCAGACGCCACATCTCTGACGGGTCAATACTCTCGAAGTGATCCTGATCTTCGTGTGCGAGGAAGAAGACTGACACCAACGATGATATCGTCCCACGGACGGGACCACCGACGTTCTGTACAATCCATCCGAAGATGGTTTCAACGGCTATGAGGTCGGTAGCGAGGCGTTCGACATTACCGGTGACTACCTTCCAATAGTAGTCTGCTCCCACCAACACTCCAATCTCTGCGGTGTGACATGTGTCAGCGAACGGCAAGCCGCGCTCTTGCATCACCCTGATTGTCTTGATGCCCAATGGAGGAACAACGACGTGGCAAAGGTCGTCGACGCCAAGAGCCGTTAAGTCGGCAACGGAGTCGCTTTCGAAGAGGGATTCGAGGCGCACCGTGACCTGCTCGCAGCGGTAATGCTTGGGATGCGTCGCCGCAAATGAGAATACAGACAAACTCTCTTCACCCTCGACCTCGCACCTCAGCTGCTGCAAAAGGTCACGTCGAATGAACGTCTGCTGGCTTCCGGTGTCGAGGAGGATGCGAATTTGCCTTCTGCCCGCCGGGCCAGACGCCCACACTGTAGCAGTTTGCAGCCGAGCAATTCCCCCAGTATTCTGCAGACTTGAGGCTAGTGATGTCGTAGTTCGGCTGAGGGGTTGCGGAGTCGAATTCTGCCTCCCCGATTGAGAAACGGGTGTCTCGCTGGTGCGCTGCGGGGCATCACGCCTCTGGATGTCGCACAGTACAGAAAGGTGCCGGCCGTGGCAAGTGGCGCAGGACAACAGCGCTGCCGTTCTGCACAGTCTTGAAGGATGACCAGGTTTCCCACATCGAAAACATCTGCCTGTTCGAGATATACGTAGCTTCTTGTCGGCGGGGGACAAATAGACTGTACAGGACTGAAGCGGGTGATCGGTGGACCCACACAATGGGCACGAGTCAGACGGTGGCCGAGAACTCGGACGTAGCTGATGATCCATTAGCCCCGGAGAACGCCCGCTCGTCGCTGCTAGGGCTGAGGCAGTCGCCGGGCTAGGGAGAATGCTTGGACTTCGGCTCGGACGCTGGGAGGCCTGACCGGTTGCACGAGTTAAGGCAACTTCTTCCCGCGTCTCGACTTGGACTTTGAGAAAGGAGATAAGAGCCTCGACGTTTTCCGTCGGCGTATCTACTGCGCCACCTCCTCCGCGGTCTCGACGTGAGGCATCGGTAGCATCGTCGCCGCCGCGTTCTCGACGTGAGGCATCGGTCGCATCTACCCTTCGTTGACGAAAGAGCACACAAAGGTCCTCGGGAAGGCACCGCGTGATGACGCGTTCAAGGATAACGGCGTAGTGCTCCTTGGGAACGTCCAACGCAGCCAACGCAGACGTGCGAAAGGAGACCTCGTCAAGTAGATGCCTTAACTGGGACACCTGTCCAGAACAAGTCACCGGACGAAGAGCTAGTAGCGCGTCGATGTGCTCGGACGTCAATAAACCTGGCCGGCCGTACCTGTGCTTGAGGGCCGCGATGGCGGTGGGGTAATTGTCCCCATTGATGCGTATGCCTTCGATAGTGCGCCTCGCGTCGTCGACTAGGTAGGACGCTAGATACTTGAACTTCTCGACAGCGGCTAGCGCCTGGTTGGAATGAATTGACACGTCGAAATGCTCCCAAAATTGTTGCCATTCCTGAAGTTTGCCGGAGAACTTTGGGATCTGGAGTTTCGGAAGTGCGACAGACTTCGAGGCATCAGAGCGCTGCTGGACAACGGGCGCCGAAGTCGGGATGTGTCGCAGCGACCGACGTGCTCGTGCGATGGCCTCTTCGAGGTTCTGTTCGTATTCCAATGCGCCGCTGAGTTCTGCGTCCAACTCGTCTTCTGGGGTTGCCTCCAAGATGGAGCGATCAAGGTCGTAGAGAGCTTGTCGTTTCGTGACGAGATATTCGAGGACAGCTTCGACGTCTTCGCCCGATGGATTGGGCTGAGCCAACAGGTCGGTCAGGCGAACCATGGTCCTTGTCAAGAAACCACGGGTTCCACCTCGGGTTCGTTTAAGGCGTTCCATGGCTGGCTGCTGGAGCTTTCGGAGTAATCTGGCTTCGATGTGGAGGGCGGGGGCTCCCGGGTTTCGGCACCAAATTGTATTACGTAATGAGTCAGACCGACCGAAGCTCCAGGTGACCAACACCAACAAGCTTTAATTCACAAGTCCCCGAATCCCAACCCGAGCCAGGAGCCGCGCGCTAATCGCAATCGCATGCACCTAGTCGCCCATCGTCCTCCTTTAAGTTATGCAACATGCACCTCTCACCTACAGTGTGCCTCCGTCCCATCAGTATCGGCCATCCTGCCTACACTCTTAAAAATGAACTTCACCGCATAGCACGCTCCTAGCCAACCATCATCTGAAATGATATCGCCATCTGCCCTGATTTGTTGAAAACGGGAGGCGTACGCCTTTTTTGTGACAATTATGAACAGCATAAGTGTCACAAAAAAGGCGTACGCCTCCCGCTTTCAACAAATCAGGGCAGGTAACGATATCATTCGCGATGGTGGTTGGCTAGGAGCGTGCTATGCGGTGAAGTTCATTTTTAAGAGTGTAGGCATCACTTTGAAGTCTTCAGCTCCCCTCTCCCACTTCCCTATTTTTTTTTTTTTTTTCTATGGTCGTGACGATGCCCACTTGAGTGCGGCCAACAACGGCAAGCTACCTCAACCCCCCCCCCCTCATTTTTAAGAGCGTACACTCTAAATACAGATGGTGGTGGTGGTGGGTGGTGATGGGGCTTGCCGTTGTCGGCCTCACGTATGTGGGCAACGTCACGACTGACGCCCTGGGGGGATGTGCGTCCTGGGCCGACTTCTAAATACAGAACTTCACCGCATAGCACGCTGTGCGCCAACCATTGCCACGAATGATAGGGTTACCGCTTGTAATTGGAAGACAGAGGGGGGGCGTACGCCTTTTTGTGGCAATTTCCATATGTCCAAATTGCCACAAAAAGGCGTACGCCCCCCCCTCCCCTCTCTCTCTTCGAATCAGAAGCGATAACCCTATCATTCGTGGCAATGGTTAGCACACAGCGTGCTATGCGGCGAAGTTCTGTTTTTAGAGTGTATACCGAAGCTTCTATTGTCCAAGCGGTCTAGAGCAGGGACACATTTTCGTTTCTACCACATGCACTTTGTTTTACGTATTCGTACTACCAACCTGCCAACACTACCAGCCTGCTCGAACAGTACTCTTAAACAGTACCCTTAAAGAGCTAGACTCCCGCCCGCTATCTCTCACAAAATTGCTTGGTCCCTGGCCACATCCAGCGCACCAACGCTCTGCCCTTAAGGCTCTCTCCACCTTTCGGGACGCCACAGGACTTCGATCCATATTGTTAAGGGGCTCATTATTTCATTCCCCGCATCATCACCACCAGCAGTGGGGCAGAGTATCACGCATGGCGATGAAAGTCCCCTGTCATCATCCCGTAATAAAGTTGTTGTTGTTCGTATTCGTAACAGCTGAGCCACTTTCGATGCGGTGCGCAAAACTTTTTTGAACTCGGCAATTATGAGTTTAACCAGACGAGAAGGTTTATGAAATCTCGTGCTCCTCCAGCCTTAATCCCACTCTGTCCGTGAAACATGTGCAACGCGGCTAGCTCATTTACGGACGGACTTCGCTTTAAATTACACGCTCCATGCTCTCGCATAACAGCAACGTTTCAAGCAAGAACAGAGTCTCAAATGTTCACTGGGAAAAGCGGAAATGAGAGAAACATTTTCAAAATTTAAAAAATTGTACCGTCCAAAAGTACCCCTGGTCACGGCATTGAAATTGATTTGTACAAGCAGAAGGGGGAACGGGAAGATAATTAGAAGACCCGACGGACGAGCGGCTTTTTTATATTTTTTTTACTCAGAGGATGTCATCTCGGAAATTAGTGCGCGTGGTAATTATGCCCAGGTGCAACCACGTGATGAGAGCTAACGAACTTCAGTGTCGCTCGAGTTGCACACACGCTCTAGCGCACCTGAAAGAGCGGCTGTTTAAGGCAGCAACAAGGTTAATACTTGAAACCAGCGCATGTAAAGCATATGAGAGATGCTAGCCCGTTCCCTAAGGTTTTTGAATAGCAACACACTCGGACCAGGATTTCACTGTAGAACTCGGCGAGGGTCAACCATATCACAGAATGGTATACCGTTCCCTTCCTGATTTGTGGTAAACTCGGGGCCAATACGCCCTTTTGTAACACATTACCATAACTGCATAAGTGACACAAAATAGGGGTACTCCTTCCATTTCCAACAAAACAGGGAAAATAACCATGTTATTAGGGATTATGGTTAACTACACCCTAAAAACTGAAGTTCACCGCATAGCACGCTCTGCGCCCAACCATTGCCATGAATGATGGGGCGATCGCTTCGATTCGAAGAGAAAGAGGTAGGCGTTCGCCTTTTTGTGTCAATTTGTGTGCATGATAATTGACACAAAAAGGCGTACGTCTCTCTCTGAAGTCTGAACAGCACGGTGGGCAATAAAGCGACAGCCGGCATAATTTTCACCCGCACAAAAAAAAAAAAAAAACGCTTCAGTTGCTCCTACAAAATACTGAGGAAAATATATATATATATATGAAGAAGAAAGGACGGTGTTATAATATAGTTATAGAAAAGCTGCACATGTATTCGCATCGTAGCACACTTGCCCCAGTCATCATCCCGTAATAAAGTTGTTGTTGTTGTAGCACACCTGAATTGTGCGACCAGCTACTGCAATTCCTACCCGTCCGGATAAAATTTTTCACACAGATACAATTTTTCGTTTCGGAGTTCGTTGCTACTGTATGCTACGTTCTTCCTTTTGGCACTATAAAGCGCGCGACTGCGACGCACGAAACACCGGCGACGGTAAGCCTCTGTCAACCGCCCCCTCACTGTCTTCGCCAAGGAAGAGCATTTTGTCTCTGAAGGAGAAACGTGGGCGGCGGGGGAGTTTCAGGTTTATTGTGCCCAGTGTTGCCACATCTACAGATTTGTATGGAAATATACGGATTATCGGCAACATCTACAAATCTACAGATTATTTATGAAATCTAAAGATTTTTTGACTTCATAATGAAACGTACATGAGCCTGCGCTACACAAAATATACGAACATAAAAAAAATTGTCGTTGTGTGTGTTCCTGTATGTTCCCATGCTCAGGCTTATTTCGTTATGGATTTTATGCACCAGCTAGCCTGCATTTACGCTGTTTTGCGAGATTTTTGGGCAATCGTTAAAAAAGCTGTGACGAGAGGTCCGACACACGATTCGCCACTCTCGGGTGAAAAACAAAACATTTTTAATTCATGATGGCTTCGTGGTGCGCGTGTTAAAAAAATGACTGTCACTATAACCTAATATTTTGTATCGCTCGTGGCACTGAAGTTGTTCAGACTTAATCACACGATGTAAATGTATTTTGCTGACTATTGGCCTATTTACTAACCGATATGGTTAGATAGCGCTTATGTCTTGATTTGTTTGATGATGAAGCTTGATTTTTCATTTATTCTTGCTGCATCCTCTGGAAGCAAATAGACTCCGCGCAGTCGCCGGCGCATTAACGACGTTCACGTGGCGGTCGTGTGCTATTTCCGAGCGATCTGCGTGTCGGAATGTTGCTCGCGTGGACCCTGCGTTTTGGACATATTTTCACAAGGAACTGTGCCAACATTTGTCTTAAAATGCCTGTGGAGAACCAGACAGGACAGTTGCCGTTAGGATTCGGACAAGAGCCACGTTCTAGGATCGGCGTGGAACACCATCGCCGTAGCAGGACGCACGCGTCTAGTCGGCGTAGTCGACACCACCCAAACGGAGGGGGGGGGGGGGGCGTGTGTCCTGGGCCAACTTCACAGGAAGCTGTGCCGACATCTGTCTGAAACCCAGGGAAAACACCCAGACAACAAAGCCGGTGGCCGGATTCGAACCCGAGAGAGCCAAGCCAAGCAAAGCAAAGCCAAGCCAAGCAAAGCCATTTACCATCACATATTTCCGTTCCGTTGTTTCAATGCAAAAAGCAAAATAGAAAGTGTCAAAGTGTCAAACGATAAAATGCACAAAATGCTGGCTTAAATATGACGTTAATTCTGCAAGTTCTATATTTTACCGCGGTCTACAGATTTTTGCGGAAATCTCCAAACTTTTTAATAAGTGGTTCTCCATACTTCTCCTCTGACGGGAGTGGCAACACTGATGCCCCAGGCGGACTTTGACATCGCGACGGCTATGATAGTTTCTCATGGTATCCTCTCCTGATAATTCTCCTGACTTGTCGAAAACGGGAGGAGGCATGCATCTTGGACACGCATAATGTGTCCAAGCTCGGCGCCTCCTCTCATTTCCAACAAATCAGTATGCAGAATGATACCATTCGGTGTGGTGGTTGGGTAGCCGTGTTTTGTGGCGCAGTTTTCTTTTGAGAGTGCGTAGTGAAAGGACTGCAAGAAAAAAAAAAGCGACGGTTGAGCAAATATAAAGCAACATTTAAATGTGACGAAAGCGGCTTGACATGCACATGCTTGACGCTCACCTATGCTACATCATCCTTTGGTGAGCAGCACAGCGCTCATTACTGCGTCTCCGCTATATTACGTCATGTCTCTCCGAAAGGAATGCACCTCGTCTTTGCTGCTCTCCTGTCTATGGGAATTCGAGCTTTGTTAGGATAATGAACGCGTCAGCTGCATGTGCAGCTCATCAGAGTTTTAGTCCCGCCATGCTACACGAGATTATGGGACGCGATATATTTTATTTCTCCCGTCTTATAACATGCCCGGTATTCCCATTACACTCTCGAAGCATTACTTCACCGCAAAGCACGCGCCACGCCAACCATTGGCACGAATGGTCGAAGAAAAAGGGAGAGAGAGAAAGAAGGGGGGGCTTTTTATGACACTTATTATTATAGATTCGAATTGTCACAAAAAGGCGTACCCCTCCCCCCTCTCTCTCCGAATCACAAGCGATAATCCCATCATTCGGGGCAATGGTTGGCGCACAGCATGCTGTGCGGTGAAGTTCTGTTCTAAGAGTGTAAGCACAGTGCCTTCGATAACACCAACCAACCATCCTTTGATTTGATAACATAATAAATTCGACGACTATACTTTTTGCAACGCTTCATTTCATATTTTCTGTAATTTTCTCTGGCCCACGACGATCGTGCGACGTCGGTATATAGACTTATTTTGGTGGGCTCATGATTCAGCTGCATACTCGTACTTGCCCCTTTAACAAGAGCCGCTTCGTCCGTAGTGCGAAACACGGCATCAAGAAACAAAAACGTGCGGAAAGGTCCAACACCGCATATCTTCTGGGTGTACGAATAATGTCCTAAGGTATTCGTACGTCCGATGAATATCCTCGAAATATCCAATATCGGACGTACGAATCCGTTAGGACATGATTCGTACATCCAGAGGATATTCGGTGTCGTTGGCACTCTAAAAACAGAGCTTCACCGCATAACACCCTGTGGGCCAACCATTGCCACGAATGATAGGGTTATCGCTTCCGATTCGAAGAGAGAAGGGGGCGTACGCCTTTTTGTGGCAATGTGGGTATATGGTAATTGCCACAAAAAAGGCGTACGCTTCCCTTTCTCCTCGAATCAAAAGTGATAACCCCCATTCGCGACAATGATTGGCGCACTACGTGCTATGCGGTAAAGTTCTGTTTTTAGAGTGCACTCTTAAAAATGAACTTCACCGCATAGCACGCTCCTGGCCAATCATCATCTCGAATGATATTGTTACCTGCCCTGATTTGTTGAAAACGGGAGGCGTACGCCTTTTTTGTGACAATTATGAACAGCATAAGTGTCACAAAAAGGCGTACGCCTCCCGTTTTCAACAAATCAGGGCAGATAACGATATCATTCGAAATGATGGTTGGCTAGAATTGTGCTATGCGGTGAAGTTCATTTTTAAGCGTGTGTAGTACCGTCGCATGAAAGTCCTTGGGTTGTTAGATAGTTTTCGTGCCAGTGGAACTAGAAACGATACAGCAATGGTGAAAGTTGCGGGCAGCTCTGCAGCATATACCATACATATAACTAAAAGGAAGGCCTTGACACATGACCACTCACTTTTATTGTTGTCTTCCACTCACTGCACAATATATGGACATAGGCATGGCGAGATGCATGAGACACAGACTTTTTCTATATCTGACAATTTTTTGTGCCATTTTCTTTCGGTCGTCTTGAAAATATTTCTCTACGATTTGTCTATCTTCCACAACGGTGTCACTCACCTTGTCAGCGGTCCTGACAAATCTTTGCCTCTGGCGTGAAGGTGGCTTCACATCTCGCACGCGAAATTTGATAATTTTTGCGTGTGTGCAGGGGGAGATTTAGCAAGTGTAAATTTCTGTTCAGTTGCAAACTCGTACAAATTCATTCAGGAGCAAAAAAAAAAAAAAAATATATATATGTAAGCACTGTTTGCGGGTGCCCTCTGACACAACCTTACAAGGGTTCTTCGACACATTTTGCGGTAAATTGCATACATGCATATTGTCCGCATGCATTGCTGTAGCACATACGGACAGCACCATCGAGCACGCGTGTGTCATGCGAGTCCATCTGCCTGATAATGTTCACTTTCCTTTCTCTCTCTCTCTTTCTTTGTCTCTCCTCTCCCTCTTTCTCTCTCTCGCTCTTCGCATGCGTGTCACATAATCCGTTTTGAAGGAGCCAAAATCCCTCCGACTATAGGTTGGGAACCTTTCACCCTTTTCCTTTTTTTTCCACTGGGTACGCCGATTAACGACGCATCAATGCAATCACTTTTTCGCCTGGCAACAATTTTACACGGTTCGTTATCTCTCTGCTAACGCCCCGCATTCTCGTACCGAGCGCGGATGCACTCCACGAATTACAAAGCAAATCCTCGCAGTAAACAAACGCGAGCGAGCGAACGCTACAAAATAAATAGACGAACAAACACTGAGCTTTTATATCTTCGAGCTTATAACTAACAGTCTCCCTGATGCAATGAGCTCATGGACATTGCTTGAGTCAGTGAATGGATTCATGCATTCATGCACACCAGAGGAGTGCGGCATGCGGCGCGGTTGATTATAATGAACCAGGACGCAGTTTGTGATTGGCCAGTGCCTGGCAGGCGCCGCTCCGTTCATTTGACCGTTTCGGCGAGGCTTACATCTAGATAATTTGATGACGCCGCTTCGCCGAACCGAGTACAGAGAATCCCAGATCACGTGGGAAAACTGGGCCAGCTATCGCTGTGGAATTATAATGTGCCGCTGCACTTGGGACTGCATCACGGAGAGGCAGTTCGCGATGTGATCAACCCTTTGAGGTATCTATGTCGAGGTTGATTAGAGTTGCAGTGGTAGCACTTATTGGGTGTGATTGTGTGTGATGGTCTCTTCGTTCTATGTTGTATTTTTAGAGCCTTTGAAGCATTGCAGGGCACACCAACGTCTACAGCCGTCTAGGTCCATCCCTATAACAGTTGTGGAGAAAGAGAGAATAGACGAACAGTTTCGGGATCAGATCAGGATCGAAAGTTGGCACCATAAAGCATTCTGGGGACGGAATGCCCGAATAAGCAGCCGGTTTTCTCTCTGTGTGTCCTGTTTGTGTGTGCGCTCTATAGGAAAAAATGGTAGAATTTTCTATCCATCTCGGTAGAGCTGCATTGCAACCACATTTCTGCTCAAACCAATTTTGCCTTTTGGGTATAACTGCAAAGTAGAAACAAACTGCAGAGTAGAAACTGTCGTTCTACAAGCTTGGGTAGGAAATTCTACCCTTCTTTTTCTTTTTTTTTCTTTATTTTTCTTAGAGAAAACGTGAGAGAGAGGAGCAAGGGAAAGAGGAGAAGGCACGCGTGGATTGGTCCGAAATGATAGAAGTATACTGTCGTTCTACCAGCTTGGGTAGAAAATTCTACATTTTTTTTCTCGTAGAGTGATAGTTATCAGGGTTGTTAAGTTTCCGACTATAAATATCTAGGTACCTGTATATAGGTATACCTTTCGTGTATATTGAATAAAATATCAGATACATTTTCATACGCGTATTTGTATCTGTATATAACTCAGTTACCTCTGTCAGTAGCTTGTACCCTTTTTGTCGAGGGCTTTTTTTTAGAAGGTACACGAGCGATTCGACACAATTATGACTAATATGACGTGCAAGCCAAACCATCATAAGCAACTTGGATAGGGAAGGGGCAGAGTGAGTGTTCATGGGTAAATAATGGGGCATGCACCGTCTATCCTATGTACTGTGAACAAAAACAGTTTTATGATTTATTACTGCGACCTGCCTTGAATCTTTAAAAAAAAAATATTATTCATTTATGACTAAGAAATGCCTTGTTCAACGTATCGGATGAACCGAGAAGATGCGCTTTATGATACAGTTTACTCTATGAGATGACGGAGGAAAGTAATTGTAAAAGTATCGATACTTCTTTTCGGGGTACCTGTAACTGTATCGGTGTATTTCTTCTATATGGCCTATATGTAACTAACTCGGACACTTTTTGAACCCATTAGTATCTGTAACTGTAACTCGGGAACTTTGTAAAAGGAACTTTAACATCCCTGTTAGTTATCACGCATACCTTCAAAATCTACTAACAATATGTGATGTCGAAGTTGAAGCATTGGTTGGGTATTCCTGGCACAGTTGTAGAGAACAAAAAGGGAAATTCGGAAATTTAACACCATGTTCAACCACTGTTCAACCACTGTTCAACCACTGTTCAACCACTGCTCAACCACTGTTCAACCACTGCTCAACCACTGCTCAACCACTGCTCAACCACTGCTCAACCACTGCTCAACCACTGCTCAACCACTGCTCAACCACTGCTCAACCACTGTTCATCCACGTCCTTTCTCATAAAAGGCAGTGGTTCAACACAGAGACAAAACGCTGTTGTAGTGAGTTTATCCATTTAACGTAGATCCCACGTACGTTCAAATGATCTCCATTCAAACGAAATAAACGTGGTGAGTGCACAAAACTCCAACGAACCTATTAGCACAGTTCACTACCTTGCTATTGATACTAACCCTGACAGTTTGTCTCATTTTGCTACAATGCTGACGCTGGGAAGCAGCTCATGGCCTAAGATGTAGCTCTTTGAGAAAATGATAAGCCTAATTGCACACTCGAAGTCAGATTGTAGATACAAGTATGGAGTAATACAATGAATCCATCCGCAATACCTTCGTTAGCATAAGCACTGTCCGCCTTCATAAAGACATCCTTCAGCAAAGACGTCGAGTGAAACCTGAATAAATTAATACTAATAAGGTCATCCAGCTTCCAACTATTAATATGAAGTGTTCACAAGCAGTTGCAGCGTTCTTCTTTCCTTTTGATCACATTGCTGTTCGTGTGTATATAAAAAAAGAAAAATGCATGAAAAAAAAACTAGCTATAGAGCACATATGTGGTGGGATTCGCGAGTACCAAATCCGAGACTAATTAAAATAAAAGCGCTTATGTTGCAAATATTTCTAAAGGATTAGGTCTGGAACTTTCCGATGAACGACCTTTTGTTACGCAAGGAGTGCTTATGCAGCAATATAATTATGCTTCTGGCGAGATCTCGGGAGGCTACTCGACAAAAAGTTACAAGAGATTTAGGCGTACTTGTCGAATCCCGTATGTGGTACGGAGAGCCTTTTTCGTAGTTTTCTTCGATTTCAACGTTTGCAAAAGGTCGCTCAATGATAAAATCAAGCGCAGAGAGAAAGAGAGAGCGAGCTGAAAACGAGACAGACAGAAAAGGTTCACATGTATCGAGCATTAAACGTTGTGCGATTTATATGAGCATGCTGTTTGTGAGAAAAATTGACTTACGTCTAGAACAAAATAAAATCTAATAGGTGCCACTTAGTAAATACGGAAAGCTGACCGCGATATATACGCGAGTAACAGAAAAAATACGCACGGAATTACGCACATATAAACTCATACATAAAATGTCAGACTGGGCCTCTTGGTACTGCGTATGTATTAAAAGTGCCAAAATAAGGACAGAGGACGCTATCTGTGTGTTGTCGTAAACTCATACAAATATATTTCCTAAATCTGTAACAATACAAAACACGATTCTTGGCTCCACATAGCTCACCCAACGAAGGCAGCGAGCTCATATATACCTTACCGATACCTGCACGGCTGACAGTTCACGATGCCAAACACTCTTTGGCCAAAATAGAAAAAGAAACTTGAAACAACAACAGCAACAACACATCGCGCGTGTTTCTGTTTTCCAATTCATCTTCCTGATTTTTTATTTTCTTTTTCTTTTTTCTGTATCTCTCTCTGTTTTCCCAACAAACGGAGCGTATACGCAGCAACCAAAATGCGAGGCACAGCGCGAAGCAGCCAATCCGAAATGAAAAACGCGTCCAATGTATCCGCCGATGTCCATCCACCGTGAAACACCCAGGGCCGCCGCTGGGAAAGCCTCCGTCTTCCGCGTTCCGAAGAAGCACCGTAATTTCGCGAACGTTCGAACTCTATCCTCTTCATCGAAACAAAGGAAACGAGTCAACTGATCGGAGCTGTCGGCTGCAAAAAGAACCGGAGAATTAAAAAGAGAAGAAAAGGGAAGACGGATAAGTGTGGTGTAGGAGGTTGTGCGCAATTTCGACTAGGCTAGTTCTGGATACTGCCTGGCTTTGCGATGGCTTTGAAAAACAGCAGACGCGAAATGGGGTACTCGGAGACTGCGATGTCTCCCAATCAAGGTGCAAGTAGCAGATCTGGAGAGGATATGTGTTGTGCACATTCGCTATTTTCTCTCTTTATGTGTAGGTTGCAACTGTATACCTGTATCGTGTCTAGCTTTTCTGGCAGCAACCGATGTTTGGTCATTGGCTATAAATTTCCTGTCACTTTCAAGCATCGAAAGCCGATTGTCCTGACATCTCTGTACGCTCACGTACGGCCGCTTGGGCACGTGACATGAACACATATTTGTTTATTTTTATGTTACGTTATTTTGCGTTAATTTATTACGTTATTTATTTGTTACTTTTAAATTATTTACGCTATTTTATTACGTTCTTTATTTTTATCTTACTGTTCCTACTTTTTTATTCTTATCTGACGTATTGCCTTTGCTAATACTTGAACAACCTGAAAAACCAAGCACTCTTTGCGTACGCATTGTGCTTGTCGATTGGCAAGCCTATCGTCATGGGGACAAGTACATGGCATGCTCATTAAATTCTATTCCTCACCGTTCCGCACCTAGTCACAGGGGGTGAATATCTTCCCTCTCACGCGTGTTACGTAAAGCCCGCTATATCAATCGTACGCCTTACGACGTTACTGTAGCGACTTACAAATACAAGTAAATTTATTACTTGTACAGTAAAACCTCCAAAGTCGGACACCTCCCTACCTCGGACAACTCCCCATGTCGGACAAGATTTCATTGCACAGGCAGGCTCCCATTGAAACTACATGGGGACAAAATTCTCTATGTCGGACACCTCCCTATCCTGGAAGTAGGACAGGGTTTTCCCTGCTAAGTCGGACAAAACCCTGGCCAAATTACCTCAATCTCGGCCCATCTTTGCACCAAAGACTCAAAATGAGTCAGTGGCCTTGACTTTCGCCCCTCTTTTCCCCTATACTGGTCTCAGCATATTGTTGCTTTAGTTTTTCGAGTCCAAAAACAAGTGCTGTCAGTCCACATTGTAATTCTTTGTGTGAGCACTTGTCTTCGGTTTGTCTAGAGCCTTTGAACGCGCACTGCACCAAAGCAATGAAAAGCGGGCTGACGCTCCAGAGACATGTCCTCGCTGCTCGAAAAGCTCCAGAGGTAATGCCATTGAGTGGAATCTGAACGGAATTGAATCTACCAAAATCAGTAATAATTATCAGTGAAGAATGGGTAGAGGTACCACTACCACCAGGTACCACGAAGGACCATAAATTGAAGAAGGGGGACATTTCTGGCAACACAGCTGTGATCTTTTCCATTTTTTGTTTCCCTCATATTCTGTAACTCGGACACCTCTATAAGTGGGACACGCTTCGGCTGCACCGCGGGTGTCCAACATAGGAAGGTTTCACTGTATTTGTAAGTACCCACGTTACGGTGATGCCGTAAAAAAATAAAACTATTGGATGAGACCCAACGTGCAGGCCAATTGGTGAAACATGACGAAAGGTAACTCCAGACGGAGGAAACACAGTTGTCGTGGTTTTCTATGTATTTCCTCTGTCTCGGTGTTACTTTTCGTCACGTTATAACAATCTTTCATCTTGAGTAGTCTTCATTCACTAAATACATGCACAGTATCTGTGCCCTGCACGAAAGTATATGTCCTGGCATACTTTAGGAACATCAAGGTCTTGTGGAAGGCTCTAGGGGAGAAAAAGGACAAACAACCTTCTCTCCACTGTAAGACGAGGTTACAAAATTATTGCAAATTATTGTTTGCTTGCCGAAACCGAGAGGTCGTGTTGATAGACATGACGTAACCCTCCATACCTGCAGTGAGACTACGAAGATCACCATGCGCTTCCAGAACATACCTCTGTGCTTCACGCAGGTGACACAGCAGTTTCACACATTTCGCTCCCACATACATGCGTTTTGCAGGCATGCATGTTCCTCACAAACCGATACGAAAGCAACCCCCACAGAACTGCACCAAAATCATCATTATTTATTTATTTAGTCAATACTGCTGTCTGTCTGTTGACAGTCGCCGCAGGAATGGGGTAACAGTCGGCACACTGTGCACAAACGACAGCATGGAGCAAGTGTAATCCTATAGAAGACACTGTACTAAAGCCATATCTCACAACAGTGCTAACATATAACATGCAGTGTTGTGTTAAAATGCTTACGTGCCAACAAGGATACACAGTAATCCCGCGTACAACACTCAAACAGACATTTGAAGGTCCGACAAAGTGTTTCAGAGGTTAGAGCATTGGTAACACTTTGAGGCAATACATTCCACTGATTCATAGTACGAGGAAAAAAAGCAGTATTTAAATACATTTGTCCTATACTGTGGAATGTTTAATGTACAACTATGACTCCAACGAACCGTCCTATTTTCATTGTAAGAGATGTGTGGAGTTATCAATACGAAGTTTACCATTAATGATTTGGTACAAGTACTTAAGATGGTGGTGTTTACGACAGCATTCGAGAGTGACCACATCAGCGAGCAGCGATGCTTTTAGCCATTACGATGATGATGCTTCAAGCGACATAATCTGCAATATGCAACCCTACCGGGGTGGCGCTATGTGGCGCGTCGCCGCTCCAACGTGTTGCTCGCCACCTAGGGGACCTCAGCAACCTCAGTAGAAGCACTCAATGAATCATAGTGACAGTAGCCAGCAATATGTTTCGCGGTGTCTCGAAACGATGAGGAACTTCCTTTCGCATGCGACAGAGTTTCCCGGCTTACAGAACTCAAACAGCAACTAGCACTGCCCAGTCGGTGATTTCCGGCGCACGTCAAAAGAACCCCCAGGTGGTCCAAATTATCCGCATTCCTATACCATGCGACACGTGCAGCATGTCGCCACACTGCGCAAGCAAACCTTACGTGTAACGTCACACTACCATTACCAGTTCCGCAGTGCTAGAATACTGCGATGAAAATTTAATTACGAGAAGGCAAAGAGAAAAAGGATACTGTCCCAGGAGCGGCGTGAACGAAAACAACGAAGAAAGCGGGAGACGACACAAAATCAAAATCAGGTCATCAAAATACAGGTTGATTCATCAGCAATCCTTCTTTTCTTCACCTTTCCCTCCCTGTTTAAAAAAATAATGAACGAATATAATGAATATAATAATATAATCTAATATAATATAACGAATATATTCGTTCCTGTAGAGGGAATATTATTTCATTCATTAGTTCATTCATTATTCATTCATTCATTATTATAATAATGAATGAATGAATAATGAATGAACTAATCAATGAAATAATATTCCCTCTTCTTTTATTCGCTATCTTGAGGACGACGCGAGCGCCTCTACAGGTATGCCATTATCATCGACATTAACGCCGCTCTGAAAAGACGAAGGTTCTTGGCGCGTTCCGACGTCTGCAATCACACTGCGAGCCACCGCAACCTTGTGTTCCCTGAGTCGGCGATATGTCTCTCTACACCGGCTATGTCCGGTCGTCGAGCGGAATACTGAAGATGTTCCAGATCATAGTCGGGCTGGCCATCGTCATAACACTTCTGAAATTCCACTACAACAAGCAAGATATGTCCTTTACGTTCGGCATGAATGTCGTCTTCTTGGCGCTGTCTGCCTCCACCTGTCTACTTGTCTCGTCAATCCTGTTCATATGTGCTCTCGTTGATGGTCCAGTCCTCGGTGAGAGTGTCACCTACCGCCTCTTCAACGTGGTTGCCCTGGGCACCTACCTCTTGAGCACCATTTGCCATCTGGCATCCGAGTTCCACGAAGGCGTCAACTGGAACTACAGTCTTTTGATGGCTGTGCTGTGCTGTGGTAACACACTCGCCTACAGTGGGAATGTGATTATAGCCTACAAGGGTTTCTTCGAGTGATCCTGAAATTGTCGTGCTAAATGTATTAACTGACCCGTTGTGAGAGGAACCCCTTCATGTCATGCTGTGTTCCTTTTCTGCTGTTTTCAGTAGTGCCTACTTGTCAGTGTGTACAGTATTCTTTTCACAGTGGTGTAAATAAAAATGTAGACTGTGTCATTCAAGTAGCAGAGCATCCTGTTCGAGTTACTAGGATAACACACCGCCCAGCCTTTGTTTATTTATTTCATTTTCATAAACTCGAACAAGCACAAGGACTGTACCCTAAACGCAGCAAACATTTGACGGTGCAGCACTTCGCTTGTCACCTCATACTGATACACTTCTGGCCAAGAGTAGTTTTATTTGTTTTTGTTTGCTTCATGTTGAAACAAAATATCGTTCCTTTAATAGATAAATAAACACGTAATGGATTGCACAAAAGCGTATTCCTGTGGCGCATACTCCTCAGCACGACACTCGTGCACTGCAAAGAAATCTACCAGTTCCCAATCAAAAAACCCGCAAAATATACTTCTTTCCTGCTCACAGCACAACCTTGCATGGTCTCCGGTCCCTTTCTACCTCGGAGCAACCGAAATCTCACATCTCTCATTTGAGGTCCTCGCAGACTGAGACCATATGCTTGCAAAGTGAATTCTTAATATCGCCATACCAATGCGCCTTCTTTCTTTGAGGTTGCTCACGTGGTATCCTTTATATAACATCTTACATGTACAGAAGGGTAGTGGCCCTATAAACATTTGGAATGCTGCTTTATTTGTATTACAGTTCTGCAGATTCTCTGTGTGGTCATAAAAGGCCTTTCATGCGCAGTCCTCCGTCGAATTTGTTTTTTTGGCGATTGTTTCCGGAGGTCCTCTCTCTCCCTGTTCGGATGCCGGCTTGCGAGCTTGAAAGCAATTTCTGGTTGCGGCTTCCCTCGCTTTGTTTTCGTAGGCTTCAAACGATCGATGTCTCATTTCGGGTGCAGAATGGTGCCGGCAGCAGAACGTCTGCACAGAATTCCGAGAAATACTGTTTACGTCAGTGGCGGTACTTCTGAAATTCGGCAGAATCTTTATGTTAAGCATGCCTACTTTGATCTGTTACACTAGCAAACACTTTCGTTTATTTGACGAAGTTACTCGACAGGAGGAACTTGTTACCACACCCTTAAAAAACGGGTGTACTTTAACTCCTTCTCCTTGCCAGATATATCAATCCCTTATGAAGAGTACAATTACTTTCAAAAAGGACCCTTTAACTTCCCACTGGAAAGTAATTGTACACTCCAAAGGGAGTGATATATGTGGCGAGGGTGCACTACCCAAAATGGAGTCACTGTACACCCTTTTTTTTAAGGGTGCAGTTAAGTTGCTGCGCAAAAAAAATGGAACTAAGTTATTCACGAAGTTACGGGTAATGAAAATGAACTTGAAGATTTGGAAAAGTAACGAGTTATTTCAGGTTACTTGCTACCAGTAACACACACTCGTTCTAACTAACTAGTTATTGACCCTTTTGTAATTAATTCAGATATTTATCTCACACTAGGCGGTGTAAGACGTTTTATAATAGTTTTGATAAGCGAAAACTATAAGAATATCTGACATGACGAGACATGCCTACCTTTATGTGCTTCTTTAAGAATGGATTTGATGATTTTGCTCTCGTAATAAGGTTCTTGAACTGAGCACGAAGCAGGCGTTGAAAGTCAAGTTCCATGAGTTGTCCTCTACGCACATGTCGTAGAACAGCGCTAAGTTTTAATCATGTTACAGACTGTCCTCTGTCATCATAAATACACTGCTGGTCGCTATAGAGCCTCTTAATGTACGACCAAAACAGAATATGTAACATTCACCGCGTAACAACAAGGGACTCAAACGCGCCGTGCGCGTACGACCGGCGTTCACGTGGCTGTTGTTTCCCTGGGGAGCGATGTTTGTAGACGAGAATAGAACAAAAGGAACTTGGAACTTTCCCCGAGTTACTTTGACAAAGTTACTTAAAAAAGGAACGAGTTCCTCAAGAACTTACTGGAGCTCAAAAGCAAAGAGTTAAGTTAAAAGTTACAAAAAAAAATAGCTTAGTTACAGTAGCGAGTTACTCTCAACACTGGTACTATGTGTACCTGTTGCAATCGCGGCTGTCACGTGTTTTCTCACACGCGAGTGTCGTACATTTGAGATATTCGTCGAAGAATATCAGCCCTACTGCCTGCTAAGCGATAGCGTGACACTGTTGTTAATTCAAGGGTACCTGAGCAGTGTTCATAGCCGCATTCTTCAGAGCTTGTAAAGTCTGCTTCACCGCACTTATTGGCTTATTGAAAGGAAACCAGGTTTACAGGAGTTCTCCTTCTTTTTTTTCTCTCTCTTCAAAGTTGCCAGTTCTTTGAAGACGTTGAGTACTGACGAGTGAAAGATTCTTACAGTTCTCGTACAATTGTGTAGTCCTGTAGTACAGTGTCTTGTCAGCAGCGGTCACTTACATGCGAAGGAGTGTAGCAAGAGCAAGCTGGTATCTGTTCGTCGGAGCGTGATGAACTGTGAGGTCGTTGTCTCTCCTATTATCATGCTCAAGGCTGACAGACACAGCAGATATGTGTGGTACAACACATTTTTGTTACTTCTCGCACTACCTGCTCCCCCCTCTCCCCCCCCCTCATCCCGTCGTCATTTATGCAGTTGTTGTTGTTGTTGTTGCTCCCCCATCCCCAATGAAGGGAAGGAAAATACAACTTACACATCTTTCACATAAAGTGCAACTACAAGGCTCACGGGCAACACATTAAAAGCCGCCCCAACCGTCTTTCAGACGAACAGCACAACGAAAATTTGTTTCCAGGCCGTACTGCTCCACAGTGGCTCTTCTGTCTGGCAACAATCGCGCTCCTCATGCGGCGCCGAGACGAGCCAATTCAATCCAACCAATGTCACGTGATCCCTGCTGCTGCTGCTCCCCTGGCGAGCGCGTTGGGGTCGTCCTTCGTCGGAGCGGCGGTCTCCTCGGTTTCCTCACCATTTGCAAAGCGACTGCATTGCCTGCGGACGCTTTGGGAAGGCGGCTAGCTTTTGCGAACGGCCTTGTTGGTTTCTGTTTGGGTTTCTGCTCGAGCAACTGTGCGTCGCTTCGTGCGTGGATGTGTCTGCTCTGAGTGTCGTCTGCTACGCCTCCGACGCTACTTTGCGTGAAGTGCTTGTTGTGAGTGACGTTTGTTTGACACCGGAGAAAGTGTTGCACCGTGATTCGGATTTGACTGATGCATTCGATGCTGTGAGGCCGTTCAACAACGTGAGGTCATTGTTAGGTAAGCGATACAGTATTATTTTTACTCCCGAGGAGCCTAATGCGTTTCCGTGTCGATCCTGTGTTTACGGAGCGCTTTCTGTCGGGATAAACTTGGAACCCCGGGGAGGATTTATGTTAGTTTATGCTGAAGAAACGCAGACGTAGCTCAATGGAGGCCCCCTGTCTTCATGCATGCTCCCTGAACAGACCTTGTATTTCTTCTGTGTCTATGTTTGCCGGCCGGTGTTAGCAATCCGGTTCTATTTGCCGCAATTCCTTGCGTCATCTTCAGACTCGTGCCAAGCCCAACATCTAATATTATAACGCGAACCAATATTAACCGGAAAGGATTAAGGTAGTACACAAGTACATCGGATTGCAATCTCTATAACGCAGCCCTGCATAAAGGCCCTCGACCCGGTAATCCGTTTATCCGCCTACCGCTGCGTGCTCATCACTCCGAACCTGGACGAAAACACTTAACTGCGGCGCAATGAGCATCTTGTTAAGCAAGGGCAGAAGTCAGCGTTGTTCACCTTGGGATTTGGTTAGTTAACGTTGTGCACTGCCGCGGTTCCGCTTTCGGAAAGGTACTGTTCGAGATAATTGCTCACAAATGTTATTATAATCCAACCTTGTGTGGATGGCACACATGAACGGGTTTGCACTGAGAGCATTTTCACCTTCAACATACACCTTCTGCTTGTTTGTTCATACGTAATTTTGCTGCCAGGTGGTAAGAGAATCAGGTATACCTCTTACCAAATTACAGTGTTGTCATTTTGTTAAGCACGACCTCGTCAACAAAGTACCCGGATGTCGCATTGGGTCGTCAAATCGCGCACCAAGACCGAATCGCAAACTCTACTCGTCACAGAAATGCAGAATTTTTGCTCTGGCGCTTGTCCATGTTGGCAACGCCACGTGAGGGCAACGTCTGCGCCAACGCTGTCAGGAAAGCGCTGCAAATATGGGCGTGACACAGGCGATGATGTCTCCTCTTCGTAGGCATGCGGATAACACCATCTTCTCTGTCAAATCCCAAGCAGCACAATGTACTGAAAGTCGAGTGCAATAGGGGTGGACGGTATGTATCTTATAGCAATGTTCTTTAGTGTCACGAGTCTGTTCAAGGCCTTCCACCTACCCGTCCACCCCTATTGCACTCGACTTTCAGTACATTGTGCTGCTTGGGATGATTCTTTGTTGTTGTTTCTTTTTTTGTTTGTTTTGTTTTGGTTTTGGTTTTCACGAAGACTGTATCGCGCCGCACGGCTTATCGCAACCTACGCGAAGGTAATTCGACATTCTGCTGCTTAGCAACACAAAAAGAAAAAAAATGACAATAATGAAAGAAATGGAATCGTCAGGGCTCACACAAAAGGGCCATATGCGATTCTCCCTTTCTCCGTTTGTGGCTGGACCGCAACTTCCTACGTTGAATAGCCGTGCGTATATATACCTGCATTGAAGAGGACTCCTTCACAGCGTGACTCATTGTTTAACTTCCCGCCGCTGCGGCCTCCACTTTGGAAAAAAAAAAGCTGCGTGTCATAATGTGTGCCCGTACCCGTTATGTCATCCGATGCACCTCTCGGCGGCGACCTTCGGCTGACGGCAGGATCAAAATGCTGGCGTCCAACGTGTCCGTTCCAACAATGCGTTTCCGCGGCGCTCCCGTGTTCTCTGGAGCACTTTCCGAGCCACAAAAGAAACTGATGGCGGGCATCAGCTTTCCAACTTCCGTCCTTTTGGTTACTAAAGGGGGGTGAAGGGTTGTCAGGTCGTCTTGCGTTACATACGGTTCCTGTCCCGATGCTCTATGGCTTCAAGCTAATATGTACCGTTTCGAACATTTCCCTTTCTTTGATTCCGTGTAAGCAGTGTGAAGCAACCATGAGCGGTGCACGGACGTGGATATATGGAGAGAGGGTAGCAGGACAGATTGGGGGAGAGGGAGGACTATAGTGCGCGTCTAGGGCAGACTTCAAGGGAAAGTCAGCCGGAAGACTCAGGGAAGATCTCAGAGAGGGCACAAACCCTCCACCTTCCCGTTTATAGAGTGTGGCATCGAAGCTACCGGCCACGAGCAGGAACGTGCTGGAAACCACTCAGCCACACTGTTATGATGAAATAATGTTGCTGAAACATCTGGATATGCGCACACAGAAAGTTCCACCCATTTGGCAAAGGTGTAGTTTCTGAACTACCGCGGTTTGCTTCTGGTCATGCTTGATACACCGCAAATAATTGCCACAAAAAAAAAAAAAGAAGAAAAGGACGGCGTCTGTTTGTTTCATGCTGTTCATTCTTCCTTCCTTTTTTGTTCCCTTCGATCCGTGCCCTTTCATTACCCATCACCTAGAGTCACTAAATAAGCTTATTTAGTGACTCTACCATCACCCAACAGCACACCGCGATGCTCACCCACATAGTCATGCGTCCTCCGAAACTTCGGAATGGAACATTCCTCTTGGGGTAGCAGATTTTTCTACCCTGGAAGAATTTGTCCCACATTCTTTTCCTTTCAAGTCGCTGACACACGGCTCAAAAGCGTCCCTCGCGGAAGCGACCGTTGGAAAATTCTTGCCTGTCACTCGACTTTTGCTATACTTACGATACTTGCCCTAAAAGCTCGCAGACGCCTCAGTTGCTCTTGCGTAGTCCTTGTTTCTCAGGGTGTCGCTGGTGCTGCTCGAGCGTGACTCAAGGGATTGCGCGGCCCTTCAGGCAACGAGCAAACGTATCTCCCCCACACTCTTTTTCCGTCTTTCCTTTGACGAAACGACGGGAAATTTTCGTTCTCCCTTTGCTTGTAAAAGCGACGGTTACGCTCCGTGTTGTTGTTCAGCGACCCACAAAACGCGAAGAGACCATAAGGACGACTTCGCTGCTACAAGCAGGGCGGCGTGTGATTGAGTTTCATGCACCTTTTCTTCCTGACGGGAAAACAGCACCCTCTAGCTGGACGTGACAAAATGGCGTAGATGCAGGCCGGCTGGTGGATGTAATCCATAATGTAAAAGCCTGAGTCTGAGCACACAAAGAACATGCACAGGGAATCTCTAGCGACATTTGTTCTCTTACGCGTATCGGCTTTTTCTACCTTTTTGAATCCATAACCATGACATTTACTCCCCGGCCCTTCAAACTTCGCATAAACTTCCATGCATTTACTCCTAAAAGGGAGTACGAGTTGCAGCACAATGCATTCCCCAGAATGGACTACAACTGCACCCTTTGTTTTTGGTTTAGGGTGTAGCCTGCATACTCTCTTTATGACGTTGTCTCTGTGAGTGAAGTCACGTTCACTGTGTTGCACCTTGCGATGGTCGCAGTGGACCGCATTGGATTGGTGCGCTGGACCAATCACTGCATACGAGAGAGTAAAGAACACCATAAAAACCGCAGCGATACAGAAAATATATGTACGTGTTATTCAGGACATAGGCGAATGGTTGATGATATCTACGATGCACAGTACTGCGGGTGTGTCTAGGGGTGTTTACTAGGGGTGTGCCAACCGAATCCTCGCATCCACGATTCCTAGGCAGGGATTCGAGATTCGGGAATCCGAATCCCAGTGCCCAAAACGGTGAATCGAATCTTTCGAATCCACCAACGACGTTTGCTCGTTTCTTTTTCGAATTGGCGCCTCCGGAGTCCGCCGAAAGCCTCATTGACCGACGGGTGCTTTCTTGTTTGTTTGTTTACACTGCTCTCGACTGAAAGATTTCAGGCGCAGGAACTGTTATATTACTTACGTTTAAAAGTAATATGGTTTTGCTTTTGATTGTTGCTTTAGCTTTATGGAAATAATTCGGACTAGAGAATTTATCTATTTCTTGTAGTCTATGAACAATACGTTAAATAAATTAAGAACTATATGGGTATACTTTCTCCCGAAACTGAACTATTATTTAATTGTTTTAGTTAAACAAATGTATCAAATTCTGCTTCAAACCACTCTCCAGTAGAAGTTTTTTTTTATCTCTATTTTTTCTCTTTTTAAAGAAAGGATTCGAAAGATTCGAGAATCGTAAGATTCGTGGATTCGCAGAACCTTCCTTGGTTTGGATCCGGATTCGGATCTGGATTCGGATTCGTAAAATTATGGATTTGTCTCATCTCTGGAATACAGTGCCCCGTTGATTATGCAATACGGCGTGACGGATGTGCTATACGCAGTGTTAGAAAAAAAGAAACTAAACCGAAGGCGAACGATGTCAAAAATATTCGCACCTTAGTGCGCTCGCACGTATGCGGTTAAAAACCATGGTGCGGTTTACTACACGTCTCCTATTTGATGAGACACTATATAAATAGCGAACCCTTTGCGCGCGCCTGAACGCTTTCACTGCTGTGTAGTTCCTCCAATCTTGCAAACAGCGAGGTTACTTTTCCCGCAAAGCACACTTTAATGTACATTATTCGGGAAAGGTAACTCCGAGAAGATCATACAATGCGTATCTTTCGAGGTCTTACTGTTGCGTATAGTGTATATTTCTTTTCCGTTTTTCGTCTTCAACGCTTTCCGGTCACACACATTTCCCGGCAGAAGGAACAACATTGGTCACGCTCTAAATTTAAAACGACTTCGCGCGTTGACGTAGCTTTCTGTGTGTATTGGGTGTCGTGTATATACAACGCGGGGATACACTACGGTTGTTTTGCGCTTATATGACGACGGTGCTCAGCGTTGAGCTGTGCAGCAAAACCAAACATAACAGCGTAGCGGCCATGGCGGGCTGTGAGGCCGGTTTCCGGTGTTGAAGTGTTGTTACTAAACCGTTCAAAAGAACACGGCACATTCGATGTACCGCGAAACACGGAAGACCGTATAGGTTCTTTCTTCGGTGGGTACCGAAAGATTACGTAAGAATAAAAGGTGGAGGGTGTATATGAGCAAAGAAACGGAGAAATCTTCATAACAATCACTGTCGTTTTATGTGCGTATGTTTTGTATAATAATGACAAGGCATTTGCCTCATTGTGCATCTCCTACACCGTTATGCAATCGCTACTTTTTAACATTTACTTGGACCCCTGCATTTAGACCTCCCCCAATGGGCAAATTGTTGTGGCAATGTATCTGGTCGACAAAAATACGAAAAGTACTAGAAAGTGTACGTTTGCCCACCTCCGACGGAGTACCGGATATGAATAGATTTCAGTTCCTACTCAGTTCCCCATGGTGTAATCAGCTCAGAATACCCTGCTCCCTCACGCTTACAACTTCGATATCTACGAGTCTTTCGGGGAATCACCAGTATTTTCCGTATCACTCGTGATCAGTGATCACCAGTGACCAGTTTCCGTGATCACCAATATCACTCGTATATCACCAGTATTTTCTCCTTTTAATGCAACTCCACTTTCCGGCTATCTTAATCAGCAGGAATCTCGCCCCCCCCCCCTCTCTCTTTGTCAAAATTGCTTCGTCCATGGCCAAATCCATCCCACTAACGCTCTGCCAGCTCTTCTGATCTTTTGGGACACCGTAGGACTTCGACCGTTAGTGTGAAGGGGACTCATTATTTCATTTCCCACATTCCCACCAGTAATGGGGTATTGAGTATCGGGCCTGGCTATGAAACTCTCAAATCATCATCATAAAATAAAGTTGTTGTCGTTGTTGTTGTTTGTTTTAATGCGAAAGCTCGCAGAATTATTGTCGATTTCGGTGACATATCACACACGAAGCAAATAAGGAGAAAACTGTTGAGTAGTTAGAGCTTATATAGTCCACTAGATTGCAAATCTCCCACCCCAATTTGAGTCCCATCACCCTAAATTTTACTCCTCAGCACCGCAAACATTCCCGGACAACACCGAATATCCTCTGGATGTAGGAATAATGTCCTAAGGAATTCGTTCGTCCGATGGATATCCTCAGAATATCCATCGGACGTACGAATCCGTTAGGACATTATTCGTGCATCCAGGGGATATTCGGTGTTGTTGGGGGTTCTCTATACTTCGCACAACTTATATTCATTTAGTCCTGAAAGCGGGGATATATTTATTAAGAAAAAAAAGAGAAAAGGTTAGCCAGGCAAAGAGCCGGATTGCTATTCCACACCGAACAAAAAGAAAAAGGAACAAAAAAAGAAAAAAAAGAAAGGGATTAATCGTTGTGGCATGCATCTATCCCCAAAAAGACCGACATTCATCATCTTTCTTCTTCTTCTTCTTCTTCTTAAGGTGTACATCCTGTAACTCCCACTTTACACCTAGAACCACTCAGGTGTGCATGGGTCCTTCCCTTCTCACACTTGAGGAGATGGAGATACGTGCACCTGTCTTCTCTGTCTAGAAAGTATTTAAATATGCCGGTATGCACACCCTAAAGAGGGTCCGGTCATGTTACGTCTCGTCTCGGGACCAATTTGCAACGGGAGATGCGATAAAGATAGAAGCCGGCCGGCCAAGAGCTCTTTGAAACGTGAGCCGAATCTCGTGTAAAACCTCTCGGACGTTCCCAGAAACGGTTTCGCGTCAATGGATGGATATCACTCGGCAGGACCCAGAACTGGTTACTCGTTAGTACGCTGTTATAGCAGTGTTATTTGCTTCTTCTCATTTGTCTCTTTCTTTTCTTCTCGCCGTAAGCACGTACTGCTGAGGTCGTCGTTGCGTCTCGCGATATTATTTTTATGTGGCTGGAGATTGTCTATGCGAGATGGTGAGACATCACCTTCTCATTGAGAGATGTTTGTATGCGTCGAGCGATGGGGGTTAAAGCATTCTTGAATTCGGAACGGTGCTAAATTCTGAAGGTCAAGCAGGTGACTTCTGCGGTGTCCTGCTTGGTCTGCATCTGCGTAATTATGTAGTTGGGCTGAGCGCCATCTTTATTTTTTTATTATTTTTATTTCACCACACGGGCGTGGGGGCACGGACAAAACGCTGAGTGAAGACAGCTTGACAGCTGTCGGGCCAATTACTTTGGAAAGGTTAGCAATGTGCTAGCAAAGGTCGATCCCCGGCAAAGAAAAGAAAAAAATGTGATGCTTCCAATAATTTTATATTGAATATTCATCTCGTATAATTGCCCAGTTTACGGATTGGTACCATCTCGTGTAATATATTTTGCCCTTTAATCTGTTTGCAAACTGCTGCCGATCTTATTCACGAAATCTTCTGGATAGCTTTACAGGCTCAACCGTCACTTGACGGGGTAACGCGATATATGACCACATGGCCCCGGCCCCGTAAAACTGTCACATTGTAACGCGCTTGGAATGCCCATAAATGCTGCCAGTTTTTACCGACTATTTCTGATTATTTTATTTTATTTTTGTGGAAACATTCTTTCGCTATTTCCGCGCACCTGACCGTCCAACTCATCTCCCATCGAAGTACGTCACTGAATCATGCACGATTCCAAGCTCTCCAGTTCCACTGTATCCGTAAGAGTGTTGCCACGGCGACAAAGCAACCTGCAATTACCGAGTCGTGAGCTGACTTTTTTCTCTATGTCTCTCTTTTTTTTTATTGTTACTATTCTTCGCCGCCGTCGCCGGAACAATTCCAATGAGTCAGTGTCGCCGGTGCGTGCCTGTGTCCCGCGTGCGGTCGTCCGGAAAGGGCCGCCTCTTAATGCACGTGGCCACGCACTCTACACTGCATGCCGTATTGCACCTGTCAAGGAAGATTACTCTTGAACCGAGGTTTGTCGTGCGAAGTAGGTTACGGGTGATGTTAACTCGGCTACGCGAAGGACGCGAGAAATGGTGTGCAGTGGTCACGGAATGCTCGAATACTGATTTGCGCGCACAACTGATTTTTTTGCGCACCTTAGGCAATGGGGGTAGGGAGGGGGGGGGGGTATTGGATGTCGAGTTAAACAAAATGGTTGTGCATGAGTGTGAGAGCGAAATTTATGCCCGTCGGGGGGGGGGGGGTCTATTGACTTTCACAGGACAAGTCAGCCAGAAGGGATGGCTTGCTATTCCTTATTAAATAATTCCTTGGTGCGTATCGGCGGTAAAAGCCTTACCAGCCGCCTTCTCAGAAAGCATCGTGTGATTGAAGTAAGGTTAGGTTAGCCTCGATTGAAGGTTAACGACTCTATGCGCGGGAATGAGAGTTAGTGACTCAGAGCAATGTTTATGATGCAGGAGAGAAACTGATGTTCTGAGGCTGGAACAAACATAGAAGGGACAGATACAGAACAGAGCCCTGGACCGGTAATCCAGAAGATGTGGGTTCGATCCCTACAGCTGGCTAACCTTTTCAGTGACTTTCATCTTTCATCATCTTTCATTTTATGAATCAGGGCTGCAGTCCGCCGTCAGTGCTGACCTCTACTCGTCAAGGACTTGTGACTGATTTATGCCCAGAATAGCGGGGGGGGGGGGGATATATATTTATTGAAAGGAAAGGCAGGCGAGGGCTGCTTTTGTATGCTTTTGCATAACATCCGTGCGTGATATCATATTCAATTTCTTCTTCTTTCTTTTTTTCTGACTCGTCTCACCGTGCAAACCAAAGTGAATATACCGTGTCCGCAAATAAAGGTGTTCAAAAATAAGTTGAGACTTAAGCAGTCAGACATACACTCTGAAGAAAAAATGCGCAGATGGGGATGTAACTCTAGCTTATAGGCCCCTGGATTGCAATATTGCAATTACTCCCCCGTTTTAATCTCCTAACCCAGAAATTTGCTCCCTAACACTTGAAACACCCACTAAATTTAGCATAGACTTTCATACATTCATTTCTTCTCGTTCTTTCCCGTTGACAGTACTGATGTACAACAACAACAACAAAAAAAAAAAAGTAATGATGTTGTAGTGGGATGTTTCGCCGCTGCGGCGGCACCCCTTGTCATTGGTTGAGGGGGAGAAGATGCTGAATGATGATGACTGACGTACGGAGTATGTTGAGCCATCCAGAAATCGCATGGCTTCATTGCTGCATTGACATCCGCAACGTCAGGCACGAATGAAAATCGCAACTTGCTTGGCTTAGAAAACATGAATGAACGGAACGGGACACAGAAACGGAATAAACGGAGAAACGGGATGTCGAGATCGACACTTCCAGTCCTGCCGTTCTCTAATACACACGTCCGACTTCCTCCATTCTATACAGCACACTGTCCTTGGCACAGTAAACGATATTCAATTATCCGGGGAGCTAGCTATTTTTCGTTTCTCTATCTTTCTCAACCGCGTGTTCCTCTCGGTCGCTTACAAGTGAGCCGGAAATAACGCAGACACCAGCCACCACATGTGCCGATATTTCGAAAGTGTGCCAAACCAACAGTCTTCCTTGCTTACTCGGTCGAACCCTTGCGGTTTCACTTCCTGCTGTCGAGCTGCATCATATAGCTCGCGGGAATTCGAAGTCGAACGACCTCACATAGGCAGATACCGGCGCTCCTTTTTATCGGCGCTTTTATTTCTTTTTGTTTGCGCTATATTAGTGTGCGCCACGGAGGCGCGAGCGAAGAAAGCTGTCATGCGCTTGCCGCGGGAGAAGTCACCGTGTGTAATTGCACGGGTAGCGCCCATGTCAATACTCTTAAAAACAAACTTCACCGCATAGCACGCTCCTAGCCAACCATCATCTCGAATGATATCGTTATCTGCCCGTATTTGTTGAAAACGGGAGACGTACGCCTTTTTGTGACACTTATGCTGTTCATAATTGTCACAAAAAAGGCGCACGCCTCCCGTTTTCAACAAATCAGGGCAGGTAACGATATAATTGGAGATTATCGTTGGCTAAGAGCCTGCTATGTGGTGAAGTTCACATCTACACTCTTAAAAATGAACTTCACCACATAGCAGGCTCCTAGCCAACCATCATCCCGAGTGACATCGTTCTCTCCCCTGATTTGTTGAAAACGGGAGGCGTCCGCCTTTTTGTGACAATTAACATTTCTACATAAGTGTCACAAAAAGGCGTACGCCTCCCGTTTTCAACAAATCCGGGGAGAGAACGATGTCACTCGGGATGATGGTTGGCTAGAAGCGTGCTATGTGGTGAAGTTCATTTTTAAGAGTGTAAGATTGTACTACACCCACCCTCTTGGTATTATCCGCGAAATGTATTGTATACAACCATATGAGTGCGGAGGTCTCGAGCGATCCGTTCTTTGTGAGCGTCCACTACTAATTCACACAGCAGACCCGTGACTTTTTTCCTTCTATGAATCAAATAACAATAAATAAAAGTAAAAACAGACCAAAAATTCGTGCCATCATATATGTATATATAACTCCCCATTAATCGTCTCACAAATAAAGTTGTTTTGTTTACTTCGATACATTTTTGGCCGTCTTCCCTATACAACAAATACCCTATCGTGCCAGTTCTGAGCTCGAAACCCTTGAAATCTACTTCCTGGAGAGTATTTTGAAAGCGGAAATGTTATAAAGTCTTTCGAAAATTGTTTAAATGACTCATTTATCAAAATGACTTCCACACGACCAAGCCAAGACGAAATTGGAAGTCGGTCATAAGTACTTTACATGTCATTTGTGATGTTTCATTACATAACTGGTCGACTGATTGAACTGATTGTCGAGAAATTCGTACTTCACAGCGCGACTAATCGTTTCACTCCTTTTGCTTACACAGTACTAAATTTGCAGCGAATACTTTACTGCAAAATACTTTACTGCATCCGTACGCTGCCTTATACTACGTAAAACACGGTATTACATATCAGTCCTGCTCCGAAGCGTGCTTTCTTCGCGATGCGAATGATAACAGTAGACGTAATGCCTCGTAAGAAATAGAAATCCAGGTTGAGCATCGCTGAGCCTTCTGCTTCCATGCATTTCTTGCTGCTGCGCGGATATTCCTCGTCTCCTAATGAACATCGTTTCGCTACGCTATGGGATTCAAAAGAAATTCCAGCGAATGTATCTTCTTTCTCATGAAGGCATATGGGAAAGTATGTTGGAGCGTAGAGCCTGCGTAAGGCCAGGATCCTCTCGAAATTGCTGGCTTTTGTGCCCTTCGGCGAATCTGATGCCGACCAGAGAAAGGTGTACCCACCCTTTATTTTCCTCCCTTCGTGTTGTCTGCTTTTATTTGTATATGGGTTGCGCGTAGAATGTTACATAGTGGAGACAACAACAATAAATGATGACGATGAGATGAGGTGTTTCACCGCGGTGGTGCAGTACCCTACCATAGTGGAGAAAGCGAGAGTCTGGCCATTGTTGCCAGTTGTTACAGGCGTAAATATGTAACTTCGGTGTACGGGACCCGTCATGTAGCAGGGCGGATCATGTAGATTACCGCGTATGATGCGCCTGTGTACCTTACAGGGTATGGTCGCCGTTGGCGACGACGATTTACCAAGGTGACGTTTCTGCGTGATACGGGCCTCCTGGACTCCCTGTGTGAGCCTAGTTTCTTTTTCCTTTTTTTCTTGTTTTTATTTATGTCCTTATTTATTGGTCTTTTCGTTATTCCTTTTTTCTTTCTTGTTTTTTTTTCTTTATTCTCTTTTGTTTTTGTTTAGGGAATAGCAAGCCGGCGTGCTGCATGGCTGACCTTTCCCCTTTCTTTTCCTTTTTTTCTGACAATAAATTCCCCCCCCCCAAAAAAAAAGGTGAAGACTCTGATGGATGCTTCGCGACAAGCACAGTGCGGTGAAAACGCGAGCGTATGTAAGCGGACGGGGAGCTCAACACTCAAGGTTAAACATAAAATAACGATACACATGAAAGTAAAGTAAACATGCAAGCATATTGGTGTACACTTGGCCCTATTGCAACATATTCTTGAGTTTGGAGAACAGACAGGGTGGACAGAATACGAAAACAGCACACGAAAAGACTCGAACCACCAATAAAACTTTAATGTATACGAGGTATAAATATTAGACGCAGAGAAAACAAGGAAGGGGAAAGGGGAGAACAGCAGAGTTGCGTTCCCCTTTCCCCTTCATTGCCTCTTTGCTTTTTTATAATTCTACCTAGTGGATTTGCTGGTTTGAGTTTTGCCTGCCCTACTCGTTGCCGCGTTCTGTGCCTCTCCCCCAAACTCTCGGTTATGTTGTCGACGTCTCAAGCTCTTTTTTCTTTTGTCCTATTCCGCACGCCGTAACGGGGTATTTTACCTAACAATACTCGGCCGTTGTCCCAGACTCGGTCAGCGTTGCTGGCGTCACCCCTTCCGAATGCGTCGCAACTCGAGGTCTCTAGCCCGTGTCAAAGACATAAACGTCGTGGCGAGAAGTCTCGCCGTCGGCTCACTCAACTCAACCTCTTTCGCAACGCCTCCAGAGCCTTCCTCCCGGCGCAGCCTCCTGCCGCGAGCGCGTTCTTTTCTTTTCTTTTTTTTTTCTCTCGTCCGCGTGCGGTATTTTTATGCCTTTGCCTCCGTATCTTCGAACGTCAGCGCATTCACGGCAGCGTTCGGCGCGGAAATCCAAGTTCCCAAGCTTCGCTCGGCGCGCCAAAGCCGAGAAGTATTCCTCCTTTTGTGCAGTGTCAGCTCGAAAGAGGCTTTCTAGCGTCTTGAAAGTCGGCCCAGATGTATAGGCCTCGTTATTTATCACGCGAATGTATATCTTGTTTTGTAGATGTACGTTTTGTTGATGTAGGGCGTGTTTGCGTAATACATATTTCCTTGGGCGCCTTCTGTAAATGCGTCAAAGCTGTAAGAACGGTGCGTTGTGCTTGCGTCCGATGAATGCGTGAATTGGAGTCGTTCCTTCTTTGATACACGGCACTTGTGCAAGTGTTGTGGCGAGAAGTATCAGTGTATATATATATAATGTAGGTCAGAATGCTCTCTCGATAACGCAGCGTCTTTGCGATTTGCGATGAGAACTGTTTACCTGTTTAAAGCCTGTACTGTTTACCGGGTAAATATGAAGACGGCCAGATTCATAGTACAAAAGACGGAAATTCGGGAACATTTCCTAAGCATCGATGCCTTGGGCGCCCTCCGTATCACGACCTAGAAAGCCATGCTGTCAGAAACTCTGAGCAAACGAACATCATACCCTTCTCTTGAAATACGTCTGAGAACTCTTGTTTCCTTGACTTGATTTTGACTCGGCTTTGGCTTCACTGTAACCCCACCCGTCAGACTCGGCTATTCTAGAACAGGAAGCGCGTTTTATTAGTATGACCGCATCTTGTTGTATCTTACCTGGTGTAAACACAGATGGTTAGAAATCCAGCGAACCGGTAGAGATGTAGGAAGGGAGTTGCCTCAGCACAGAAGCCGCCGATATTTCCTACAGGGACTGTTCTTCTTCTGAGCACCGTCCTCATCACTGGCATGGTATTTAAAGGGTTACGTGTGACGTGTTTAAAGGTTCATGCGAATTGTGGGTCAACAGCCCGGAGGGAAGACAGGGTTCGTACAGGAAGGGTGTAAACACAGATTTGTTTTCACATCAACACAGCAACTTGCGTGCATAAGCTTGCCGGTGGGAAAATGTTCTGCGTATCAATCTTGTTGGTCAGCAAAGGTTAGGTTAGGGTTACTTGGTGTAGTTTAATTTCCTCCTGACGGAGGCAAGGTGTTATACATGACCGAAAACTCAGGTGTGAGCTGCACTGCGAGGTTCATATCTACGGCTCAGGAAAACGGAGGAAAAAATGCCCTGGAGACGCGGACCAAAAGGTGCATTTTCTAGTTTCAAAAGAAACACTGGGGCTATTAAAGTGCTGGGAAACAACTCCACGGGTCTTACATGAACTTAACTACATGAACTTGTGCTTCTGAAAGTTCAGGTTCCCTATGGAGGAATTTCCAAATTGATATGAAGCACCCTCCTTACGGCGTAGCATCTGTAATGCTGCTTACGCTTATGCGCCACTAAAACCTGAACCTGTAATGCTGCTTACACATATGAAATTGCGTTATATAAAATATCCCTCACGAACCACCTCGAATTTGATATCCTCTACCCCGCGCAATCCGTTGAACATCCACGATTCTACGCAACTGTATACGAGCTCCGGAACCAATAAGAAAACGCAGGAAAATATATCAGATAACGGTGTCCCAGCAACACCGTACGGAAAGAATACAGATTAGCCTGAATCAGTAATAACAAAAAAGTGGGTTAGCGTGAGTCACCCAGCGGAACGGGTCTACCTGCAAGAAAAATGGGTGCAGCACACCGACTCCGCGCCTCACATACGTGACCATTGCGATTGTGACCTTTAGATTTGTTTTGGCTGGGCGTTTTTGAAGTCCTGACCGTCCATTTGTGGTTTGTCCGGTAGAGCTCGTTTGCGAGGCCGACCAACCGACCTAGGCCTTGATTCGTGGCCACGTGACCGCTAAGCAGTTGGACTCGTTGTTGTTATTTTTGTTAACTCCTTCTGTGTACATGGTGGCATTCTCGAGTGGGTATGCCCGGTGTACTTGCGTGAAATGTGCTCCTGTAGTGGGAAACAAAAACAACGAGAGATGAGGAAGGTTGGAGGAAGTTAGTTTTGGAACGGCAGTGGACCGAATGAGGAAAGTATACAGCCGGCGTGAAACAAAGACAAGTATAAATGGGAGGGAGGGAGGAAGGGAGGGATTTTGTTGTTTTTGCGGCTTTGGGTCGGAGACGTTATGTTTGAGGGTCTACTGTGGGGCCTACGTGGTACTGTTATGCGTCATTTATGTCTGTGTCATATGCATCTTTCGTTCGTTCGTTCATTCATTCATTCATTTTTATTTTTTATTATTGTTCGTTGTATTGTTCGTTGTTATTGTTCGTTCATTGTTTGTTTTTTATTCATTCGTTCGTTCGTTCGTTCATTCATTCATTCATTTTTATTTATTATTATTATTATTGTTAGTATTGTTTATTATTTTATTTTATTGTTCCCAAGGTACCTCTTAACTGGGAATAATAGAGATGGAGGAACCAGAGGGAAAACACTCGGTTGAAGGCTTCTCCTCGAAAAGTGCGTTAATTACAACAAGAGCACAAAGCATTAGTCATAATACATAAAAAAATAATACGGACCAGGAAAAAAAAAGAAAAAATATAGGTGCGCCGTACATGACAGGAAACATAAAGACCAGGAACTGTTAATTCACAAAACATTTTTACCCGTCTTCTAAAAGATGAATATTTACATATATATTTTATTTCAGGCGGCGACATGTTCCATTCACTCTTTGATATGATTTGGAGACTGTACAAAAAGAAGCTGGGTGAATTGATGATGCCACTGCATGGTGGGGGAAACGTTCTGATGAACATTCTGTTTCCAATCATTTTTGTCCATATAATCATCATCATCATCATCATCAACGTCGTCAACACCATCAATGTGCCCAATCCAAGCATCCGTTAGTCTACATGCCGAGCACTAACTGATAAGTAAGCCAAAACTATTGTTCAAACCGACACTTGACTTTGAAATTGTGTGTTTAGTGTTAACACTTTTTGCTTAAATTTTTTCTACAGCTTCCGATACGCGGTAGACGATATAAAACGCGTCGACGACTCCAATCCGACCTCGTTTATTTAGGACACTGTGAGAACAAAACCATAAAATGATGCATGCATTACAATGACTTGCAAGTGTCTTCGACGCTTGGAGGCTGGGGGAAAACAATTGGGGACAGGCTGTCCCACTCTTCGAATGTTGTGTGAATGGTACTTTCCGGTACAACACAGATTGGTAATAAAGTCAAAATCCGGGCGTTGTGGTGAGCCATACTAAAAGCGATAAAAAAAAAACAGTGCGGGGGGGGGGGGGGGGACAACGAAAATGACAAAGGACGAAACAAACACAGCACTGTACTTCACTGTCTTCAGCAATGTCTCGTCCTTTGTCCTTTTCGTTGTCCCCTCACATTGGTACTTGTGGGCAAAGCCAGCCCAGTGCTTGCTTTGCTTCCTAAACCCTCTTCAAGAAAGCTCTTCACGTCTAACACAGCGACATTCCCTGCTGTCCAAGGTTAGCCAAAATGTGCCACAGTGTTCGTATATAATCGTTCATGGATGTAGCTGGACAACGTTATCCGCCAAGAACAAAGTAACGACGCCGCATCGTAAGAGAGAGACCTTGGCCCGCAGCAAGAACTTTTGTGCAGTCCAGTCCATTTTTCATATCCGCCTCGTGGGTGGTGGGCGAAACTGCCGCGCGTGCGAGACTGTTCCTGGCGACGAACATCAGCGGCAGCTGGCGTCGCGATACTTAGGACATTCCGAGGTTAATTGAAAGCCTGCCGCCGTCCTTGTCTGCGGGCCACGATTTTCTGCCATATGTGTCCTGTGTGTTCAATTACTCTTCCAAAGGAGGCTCGATCAAGGACTTGTATAGGCAGTGAAAGGAAACTTTGCTTACTTCTATAGCGTGCAGCTACAAGCTGATTTTGATCTTGTATTGAAAAGAATGTGTGTTGAAGAGCAGTATGCGGTGCGTATAGTCAAAGGAGGATGTGTGTCAAAGGAGTATGGTACTATCTCTTGAAGATGATATCGCTTAGCCGTGTCAATTGCAGGCAGCGATTATGTAAGCAATTATATGGACAGCAATTATGTAAGGCCGTAATATGCCGGCTAGGTATTCTACCATCGGCGATATTTCGACGAACGCTGAGTCAAGGATCCGAGCGCATTCACGTTGACGCTTACGAAGCAGTTTCGCTCGCGCAAAATCACCTTTGAATTGATCCGTGCAATTGATAGCAGACCCTCTGGCTTCGTAAAGATGTTGGAAGAACATGGCTTACTGTCAATCGTCATACTGCACAAGCGTCAACTCATATAGTTTACACATTGGGGGACCTATCTTTCTTATATAGCCACGTTTTTCTAGTCATGAGCTGTGTTAACCCCTTACACTCTAAGAAAAAAAGGAGTAAAACGGGGAGTAATTGCAGCTTCTACTCCCCTAGTGTGCAATTACTCCCCATTTTAGTCCCCTAACCCGACATTTAGTCCCGACATTTACTCCCCAGGGCTGCAAATTGTCACTAAACTTCGCGAATGGTCTCCTGAATGCAACAGTCTACGTAAATATGTGCCCTTGGTCAATTTGAACGACATAAGGCTGTATAACGCAGACAACGTAGCAATTTTCCAGCCCCACAGAGTAAGAAACAGTTATCGCATCTTTCTTCGCAAATTGTGCCCTAGTATGACGCAAGATTTTATATCACTCGATATATCACGGTTGACGGTTTGCTTCAAAGTATTTTCATGCATGCGTACCAATTATGTACCTGGGACTCTTACAACAGCGCGTGAAATGCGGTCTTCACTCTGTGACATGCATTTACTCCCGTGCATTTACTCCCGAAAGGGACTATTTTTTGTGGCAATGCAATTACTCCCCAAAAGGAGTAAAAGTACTCCTTTTTTTCTTAGAGTGTAGGCGCTAGGTAGCCCCACTTAGCGTGGGCTTCACCTTCATACTTGCTCCACTACCACCACCATCATCATCATCATCATCATCATCATCATCCTCAGCCTTAGAAGGGCTGTAGATATAATTACCACATACATACCGCAACTACACCACACATACGTTCCACATGTACTTGCATTTGCGCTACCAGTCACCGCTGTCGCGCGCTTACCTGGCCCTTAGAACTCGCCGACAACCTCATGTGGCTCTCCATTCACCCTCGCCTTCCTGTTCAGTGGCAACAGAGCGAAGTATATTCGCACGGTCCCCTCCATGGTAGTATATGGCGGGAGCACTGATGAATGTTTCCTGAATTAATAACGAGCTCCAATGAACGACCACCAGACGAGGGTTCCGCGTTTTTGTTCGCAGGAGCTCGTTCGATACGCGTCCATTCATTCGGTATGCTGCCCTGCACCCGTGTCTTCGCGTTTCTGCGCGCATACATAACACGAATGCGCGATGGAGGTCGGGCACATTGTATGTTCCTAATATGGAGCTGGCTTGGAATTTCGTCGAGGTAAAAGTGTGCAATATGCTCGGTGGTCTCGTTGGGTGCACACGCCGGCTGGCTGAAAGGTGCGTTATATAGTGAGAAGTCCTGAATGCTGCCGCCGTATTGTGGTTCGGAATTTTTTCTTAGAAATGTGTAGAAACGATACATCAATTCAGGCGCTTATGGCTCAAGAACCGCTAAAGGACTGTACATTACCCTGCTTATTAATACGCATTGAGTCAAAATATACCGAACAACATTCCTGACATCCCTGGCTGTCAAATACTGTGTTTTTAATTCAGGTTATCGTCTCAAATGTGATTACCTGCTCAGGAGAGCTGTAAAACGAATACGTTTCCTCTGTCGTTTGAAAAATGCAAGTGGTGCAATCCTAGCGGTGCAATCCTAGCGGTGGCGGAGGGTTTAGGACAGAGGAGAGATCGCTGCGGTGCTGTCATAGCAACGGCGCATCAACATGTTATATATTTTCGTTATAGCGATATCGCATTTTTGATTTATCGCTTTATTCGAAGCTTTACGCTGTCTCGGCCGAGATTCATGCGTTTTGAACCGCATTATTCTAAGTATACTGCCTGTGGTGTGTGTGGGGGATTTATTGGCAGGAAGGAAGAAGAAAATGGAAAGAAGAGGAAAGGGTCAGCCTCGGGGGACCTGAACACGGCGGCTTGCTATCGCAAAAAAGAGAGAGAGAGAGAAAAAAAAGCACTGCCATTTGTCTCCGTTTAGTACAATTACAAACCACGAGCCTGCGAAAGCCCGTACAGCAGGTTTTCTGCGCTACTTTATCTTTTCAAAAATAAACTGTCGAATTAAAAGGTTACTAAGATTCCTTTCACCACGGTTTATTTACGTGCGCTTCCGAGGCACCTACTGTCATCGTTTTGGTAGCACTTCGTTCTATCGAATTGCCGCTTATACCGAATTTTTCCTGGTCCCGTTCACTCCGTTATAACCGAGCCTCACTGCACTTGCTTTGCGCTGGTAAAGAATTCATGGCGGCAGAGTAGCCCGTCTCAAGCGCCGGGACTCTACCTTTGAAGAAGCGTAGGCACAAACCTAGATCATCCCATCACATTTTCTGTACAAGGCAAACATGTGTCATGCTATCTCCTCGTATATAGAGTATAGCCTATATGTCCTCGCAAGACACCCTGAGAGAAAACAACGTCCGAACGACGAACGGGAGGGATTCGTCGCTTAATCTAATTCCTTTCTACCAGAGCTTCGAGACGCGGACATCAATTGCGAGCACGGAAAGATTTCGCCGAAGAGCACAGAGCAGTGGGAGAAGTTGCGACCACGTGATACGACCCTTGATTCGATGTGCTGCTCAATGCGGTTCCGGGAAAAGACGCTGCGTTGCAGCAGTTGCCTGTTACGTAACAACTGCTCGCATTTGGAGTGCTGCAACATGTGCAGTGCTTTTAGTTCCCATCGCAGTATGTGCGGTTGCTAAAGAGGTTCTGCTGAGGGATGGGGAACAAGCCGACACGCCTACTGAATCGCGCTCCCTATATCATTTTTTCGCCAAATCTATACCGCTCGAATCCCCCCCCCCCCCCCCGATTACTGTTTTGATTAACTAAAGGCTACGTAACTGATGTAGGCTACGCAAAAGCGACTACGTGTGTAACGTTCCTGCCATACGACTTCTGCATCACTCTTCAGTATAAGAGCGAGCTTCAACGAGGAAAACATACCCGCAGCAAGTAACAAGTAACGGGTTCTCTCCAAAGTAAAACGCACAGTAAGCGTCACTAACGCTTTTGTGATGGTAAATAGATTTGTTGGAAAGCAAACACAGTCGTGCAAAATCTTGAAGAATAACGTTGATGTTGTTGGAAAAAAATAAAAAGTAAAAGGGAGAGAGAGATAAAGGGAGCCTTGAAGAAGTTCAGTTTGAACACGCTCGAAAGTCTATACTACTTGCTTGCGATTAGAACCCACCGTAACTCTGCGGACTTTTACTTTTGGTATTGTACGCAGCGAGCCTGAAGCGGAAAACAAGCGAAAATAAAGACCAGAGTCCGAAGTGTTGGTCGGGCTCGACGCAACTTTTCAGACGACCCCCTCTTCACTTCCTGCATTACGCAACTCGTGACCAAAGAAAAAAGAACAAGAGTTGACTGTCTAGAAGCCAATCTAAATAAAAAGAAAAGTTCGATTTCTTGTTTGGCCTGGTAATAAATTGGTCTCGCCTCATCCATCACCCCACGAGCCATTCTTTCGCCAAGAAGCGAACGGGATTATTTTGGGTGCGGGAAATTTAAGAAAGGAATATTGGTCCAGTATAACATAGACTGCTGTAGGTTACTATCAGCTTTTTGTTTATAAACGAAGTCGCCCGTGTGCTCTCTCTTTTTCTCCTATCGTTTAATATATATATATATATAAGTGAAATAATAAGACGTGGACTACAAATTACAGGAACGTCAACAAAAACTAATTTATTTAATGGGTAACTTAACACATAGATTAAAAAAAGAATGTTTGAAGACTTTTGTCCTGACGAAGACAGTGCCACTGTCGAAACGTCGACCATTCTTTTTTTAATCTATGTGTTAAGTTACCCATGAAATAAATTAGTTTTTGTTGACGTTCCTGTAATCTGTAGTCCACGTCTTATTATTTCACTTTTATTCAACTTCGTAGCCGTCTGATATATTAACCTCTTTGTCCTATATATATATATATATATATATATATATATATATAATGTATATATATATATATATATAATCAGCGGGGAAAAAGCCATTAAAGAGACAAGTAAATGACACTAGACGTGTTTGAAATTCAAAATTACAGATTACGATGGCTTCTATGGCTGCACGCAGTGAAACAGATACTCATGGAACGATGCGACAGCACCAGAGGACACGTGTTTCGCCGTGTTTGCGGGTCGTCTGCTCTGGGTAGCTGCGCATCGTTCGGAATTGGCAAACCAGGGGTCGCTCAGCGAGCGATATACACCTGGGAGGGGGTGACTGAGCACTCCTCAATGCCACAGTGCAAGCCAGTGAATTATAACATATATAATAATTATATATATATATATATATTTCCTCATTTTTTCCTTTTTTTCCCTCGTTATATTTCTTTTTTCTTTTTCTTTTTTCAGTGCTGCGTCTCACAACAAGCTGCGTATCAAGCGACTTCTGGAGTTCTGAGCACAGTTGCTCCTTAATGTAACTCCATGTTCAAAAAGTGTGGCTATAGAGAATCATAACGCACTGTTACCAGTCAGTTAGTTCTAAATAGCTAGCGCAGACGCGTGTTAGAAAGATTGCAATAAAAGAAAAATCATACAACGTTTTTCACTCTACTTACTTACTGACGTGTAATTTAGTATCTGCTAATCCGTGGAAAAAAAAATAAAAAACGATAGCAGAAAATATTACTTTTTCACATTCATTATTTCGCTATCTTCTCACTTGCCGAAAATGCCATTGTGTTGTTCGTTGTGTCCAAGTTTCCTCAGAGCGCACAAAGCCATTCGATAGCCCTTCAAATGCCGTTACTTAGTCTGTACAAAGCAGTTACATATCTTACAATCCTTCCTCAGTGATTACTTTCAGAGATAACACTTTTCCGATTTTGAAATGGATCGAAAGAAAAAAAAAAGAAGAAAAAAAAACCTTGATATGTTCGCTCTATCAACATGGGTGCTGGCTACTCCATAGCACGAATTAAAATTCCGCTTATCTAATTATAGTATCGTATTGTTATATCTTAATCCGCTACCTAACGTATACAACAATCCTAACATTCTCCGTGTCGCAAGAAACGTCGACATCTATATGCATACTTGACCCATTCCCAAGTCTTGTCTTCTAAGAAAACAAAAAGAAAAAAGAAAACAAACAAAGACGAACTTCTAAGAAAACAAGAAAGCTAGTTTTCATGCATGTCCTCAGTTTTTCCCATATTGAAACCGAAACTAGAACTAGAAAGCCCTCACGTTCACTTCATCCGATCTCTCCCTATTATTTTTTTCGCCAACATCAACATCATCGGCATCACTTCATCGTACCGCTATGTACATGCGGTGTATTCATGCACGCCAGTTCCCATTTGCATTTCTCTCGCTGTTCTTAACGGAGTTGCTTTCTTGCCATTTCCGGTCAATAAATTTGCCAGTACGGACACGAGAATGAGGGGACGATATGGCACCATGTAAGTGCGTTGACGTCGGCTGAATATCTGCTGCAATGCATTCGAGGACTTCTTTCACATAAACGAGGTCACTTGGGGGTTTCTTGGCAATTTATTGTTTCTTCTGCTCCTCCTTGCAATAACTTCGCTGCTCGGATGAGGGTAAACATGAAAGGAGGCAGGAAAACATCAGCCATATAATGTTTGTTTTGGGTAACCGTGGGCCTATGTGTACATCATTTTCCGAGGGGCGACCGTCCGGACTGTATGCTGATGACGCTGCGGAAAAAGTGTTCCGTGATGAAGCGGTATAGTAAACATAATAACTACAATGTGGGCTACCTAGTGTATTTCAATTGGTATGCAGTAACCGTAGCTAACAACTTATGTTCGAGGTATCGTACTATGATGGAGGAACCATATGAGACAAAAGTGTAGGTGTGCGTATCTGCATGCTGCATCCCATTCTTGTCTGTAAGAACAAGAAATAAGAACGTAAAAGTACAGGAACGCGGACATTAAGCTCAGTGCTGAGGCCTGAAAGTTATGCGGCATTTAGTATATACGAGGAGCTGTTCAGAATATTTTGTATACAGAACTGGAGGATGGGAGAAAAAGTATTTAATAAATGTTGTATAGTCTACATACCAGGTGTGGAATACAAGCTATATGCGCTTTAGTTCCCAACTAACTCGCGCGGTCGAAAGCGGCGGGTTTTTCTTTTCTATTTTTTTCCCCGTTGGGGGGGGGGGGGGGGTCTGTTTATGTTTATGTTTATAATTTGTCGTGTAACGAATTCACTCTCTCCCTATTTTTTTTTCGTCAACATCAACGTCAACTCGCGCGGTTGGTATAGTTGACGTTGTGACGAACATATCCGGAATTTAACCCTAATTACTCAATTGGAAGGCTGCATACGAATAGATGTCCTACGAAGAATCAGACCAGTCATACAGGTGAAAACCGCAACCTCCCAAGAAGTATGAAAAAAAAAAAAACATTAATAGAAAGATGTTCCACAGTTTATCTCTAATTATAGTAACAATAAAAGCTTATCCTCTGAAAGCAGTAAGCTCCACGTTACTGTGAGAGCATCGATACCGGCATCTGCTGCCTTCCTTAAATTTCTGGAGCGTGGCACACAAGACGATACTTGGAGACCTATTATCCTTCACCTGTGCAACAAAAACAACGAGCCTCTTGAGACGTAAAAGCCTTCCCGCCTACACGGAGGCCCTCACGGGGCACGATACGAGGAAATTAAAGCCCCAAAACACTGCCGGTGTAAACAAGATCTCTCAGTATAAAATAAATAAAATTGACTGTAACGCAAATGTTACCGACGTGGGTAGCGCAAAACCAAGGGGGTCATTCTGCAAAGCTCTCGTTAAATTCGGCTGCTCGGCCGCGTGGTTGTTGAAGACGAAATCCCCTGCATATTTACTGGAAGGGAGTTGCCTCAGGACAGAAGCCGCCGATATTTCCTACATTCTACCGGTTCGCTGGATTTCTACCCATCTACCTGCATATTTACTGCACGTCTGATGCAACAATGACGGTTCTGACATGTATTCTGCTCATTACCTCCGACGATGTCTTATTATACTTCCGCATTATTGTATATTTAGTGTTACGATATACATATATAGTACTTTGTCAAAAATTCCTTTCAATATTCTGCATCATACTAACCTGCCGAGCCCGCTTCGAACAGTCATTAGTGCCTTGCAAGTATTGTAATAAATGCAACCCAAAACGGATAATTCTCTTTGATTTCCCTGTTTTTTGTTGTTGTTTTTTTCGGCAACATCAACATCTCTTTGATTTGGGGCGTGGAATCGAAACGTTTGGCAGGAAAATATGACCACTTATTCGGCGACGAGAACATAAAACAAACATAACAAAGAAAACATTTAAAAAATATCACTTTTAACTCGTCTAACACAAAAATCTGACAAACCCGGAAGCTATCGTTGACAGGTTTTACACATCGTCGAAAACTCCAGAGCAGAAACACCGAGAACAAGTTCCATGATAGGCAAGCCTGAGCGATGAGCAAGAACACGTAAACAAACACAAACACGAAGAATTTATCCACCAGCTAGCCTGCATTTACGCCATTCTGTCAATGACCGAGAACAAGCCTTTTTTTCCCCCGTCATTCCTGGCGATCCAAAATGAAGCGTGGAATGACACGGTTTGTCATGACGCCTCGACGTTTGCTCGCACGTGAAGCTCTGGCTCCACCATCGGAGGAGCCTCCCCCCCCCCCCCCCGCCCCTGCACAAATTAAAAGCCTTTCCCCGCTATATTCGCTCGGGGGTTTGGTTTCCATGACAACGGCGTGGTCCACGTGTTGGTTGCGTGAGTACGCGATGTGCAGTATTAGCACGTCGGGCATAAACAATGGGAAGGGGAGAAAGGGAGTGGGGGGGGGGGGGACTGTCACGGAGCTCAAGTTTAAAGATCGCAGGAGGCTACTGTTACTGGGCCATGGAATATGGCGGGGGGGATTCTGTGTTTACGTGGATTGCTCAGCAGTTTCGTAGACGAGCTGGGGGCAGTTTGCATCATATTTTAGGATGCGAGCCCCCGTTCGTGTCATTTAGACGTGGGTGAGGGAAGAAAGAAGTGGATATTGGCCAAGCACGTAGCTTACAATATCGTGTAGCTCGAAGAAGGGGGGGGGGGGGGGCGTATGCGGCTGTTTAAATATTTCCGATTCGTATCCTTTCTGGGAATCGGAATATTTCAAAATGTCAGGAATGCGGCACTAGAGTTCTGCGCGCAATTTCGGCACCATTTTTATCGAGTGAGTCGGGGAATATAATGTAGTACTTACAGAAGTACACTCCGGGTACTTTAAAACAGATAGTACTGAAAAAAGAAAAAAAAATTGCGACACGGTTGTCTGAATATCAGCACTTCGTGGTTTATCCCATCTCAAAGCTGTTAAGGTGTTGCACGATCATTTATTTCGAGTAAGAAACACATGCAGCATATGGTCCAACCTTAAATACAATGTTGGAACAACATTTATATATATATGAGCTATATATATGGGCATTTATATATCTACATATATGGGCTCCAGAACTAGTGGCAGGCGATTTCAGACGACTCTGTCGCGAGCATTACCTTGATTTGCAAATGTTTCACAATGCGTGGGTAAAAGGTGGATCAAAATCAGGACTCTTCTTCGTCTAGCTCTCGTTTTAATTTGTAGACTTCAAAAAAAAAAAAAAAGAAAAAAAAACCCTTCTATTGAGACAGGAGAAGTCCTAAAAAATAATTACTCGTAATTTCCTGATTTACAAACAACAAATTAAGAAAAAGCGCTACTGATGCGCCAACTTCAACGTTCAAAAACTGCCGAACTGCCCCTCATTCTCAAGCGCCCGCAATCACAGCTTCCTGTATTGCAGTGCAGTCGCCGAAGCCGCCCGACAGATCACGCAAGCATAACCAAAAGGCATCGACGTTTGAAAGGAAAAGCTAGCACATCATACTGCTTGATGATGACGGACACGCGTCACTGATCGGCCACGGACCTGCGCGCCCCCAGACCCCCCCCCCCCCCTCTCCCACCTCCCACGCTAGGATAGTAGAGACACCCGGGGGGAGGAGGGGCGCGGTTCGTGAAGCGTACTTCCCAATCGTCCTCCCCCTCCCTCCTATATTCCTGTCTTCCGGGCTTCGTTGTAGGGTGCTGTAATATGCATGCGGACGTTTCGACCGAATCTTGGGTGCTGCCATGCACGCGAATATGTGTGAGGAGGCGAAGGAAGAAGGTAGCGACAGGTTCTGGATGCTGTTGTTGCGTGTAGGCATCCCTGCATGATTTTTTCGTACGATTTGAGCTGGGTGAATATTGAGTGGAGTCACGCGGAAACGAGACGTCGGCCTCGAGGCACTGCTGTTCATCTCATTTCAACGAACAGTCCGGTGCGGTGTACAGTGATGTTTGATCGTCGTGTATTCCTTGTTCAGTCTTGTTGTCTATGACCGAAGCGAAAGGATACGCAATGAGTGCGAACGCTCGTAAAGTGCCACTACGGAATAAAACGAAAAGAAATTTAATATATTTTTATTTATTGTGGACCATCCTCGATCAAGGACTCAGCACGCAAAATATGAATGCCGTCAGCGAACACTATGCGCTCGCACGAACCCGCAAGGCTTAATAGGTAGTTTCGGATTCTCCAGAGTAAGGAGGTGCCACCTGGAGCTCTGACGTGTGTCACCTAGCAACGGCGCGCGTGTCCGCTCTCCGCCCAACGCTGGAAGACTGCCAGAAGTCGTACTGACATACGGAAGTTCTTCGAAGACCAATTTAGATGAAATTCAAATGTCGTCCATGTTTGTAGCTCGCCTAGGCTAATTCTTTTTGCTTACATTCGAAGAGCAATGTTGCCAGGCCCGTTGATAGGTTGGGCACCACACGACGTCATACATATCAAAACTCGAAATTAATTTTGACAGGATTTATTATGACATTAATTTATTACCACGTTTATTTCAATGACGCAAGTTCGGTAGGGCTCGGAAGACGTGTGACATAGTCCGTAGCGGAACTGAAAAACCCCAACGTTATTGTTGCATGCGTGTCTTCTAGTACGTCATTTTGACACGCTGTTTTACGAAGTTCGTTGTTGTCGTAAGGCGTGCGCACAAAGTGTAGCATAATAAACACGTTAGAGGGCACAACGCTTCCATCCCCTTATGTCATTACATTCGAATGCATCCTGATGTTATAATTTTAATGATACCGCAGGGATAGCCTTGCAGCGATCAGCAGTAGATATGCCGACTAAATTTAAATTGTAGTTTCTATCACCAGGCTTCTCGACCTGGTTTGTGTGGGCGAACAGATCTGCATTGTTTGTTAGTCCTCATTATTATTGTGAATAACAAAGACGGTTAAGAGCGTCAACTGTTTACTATATACAAATTAAAAACAAGACTTTCGTGCAGTACGCGTCACTTCTTCAGGTTTGAGGACCTGTTACAAGTGGTGAAGGATATATCGAAAACATGTCACATGGTACAAGCGAAAAGGGTGAGGAAACAAATGCATGCATTGCACTTGTAACAGGTCCTCAAGACTGTAGAAGTGCAGCCTGCTGCACGAAAGTCCGTCCGTCCAACTCCAAAGTCTTGTTTTTAATTTGTATATAGTAAACAGTTGATGCTCTTAACCGTCTTTGCTATGTTTTGATTCTGCATCGCGGGAAACTTGCACATTGTTTTTCTTCACGTTCTACGATATTACTGTGAATAAATATTATTATTGTTACAGGAAAAAAATCAAAAATCAAAAAAGAACTGAGCTTATATATGAGACCTACAGACTATTATCTTAGGTAGGCCTGCAGGCAGCCACTTCACATTCCAAAGTCCCGGATTCCAGGCACCCGAAATCAGCATACATTGTGAAGGAGACTTACTCACACTAAGCCCTCCAATTCAAACGACACCATTTCGTCCCCTTTGTTATTCTGAGAGGGGACTCGAGGAATCTCAAATGAGCTAGACCCGTCTCGGATAGCCAGGTGGGATGAATACGCAGAGAAGCGCGCCCTTGCGAGAACAATGTGAACAGTTTGCTTTATGCAATTTCCTCCCCAGTGGGAAGGTATCTCGGAATATCTCGTGAACTCTCGAAAAAGGCGAGCGTCAGTTCCTGTTTGAGAGAGCGTTATGCTGTCTTATGTACATTTATTTATTTGCATTTTATTTTTCTTCTTCTTACGTTTGGCTCGACAGCGTAAGGAATATGCAATGCGAGAGAATTGTTCCGCGGAGACTTCTCAGTTGAGCGCGTGCGGGTGATTCGAATGGAAAGTGTTGGATGCACCTGTTATTTTCTCATGCGGTGTGCCAGCTGAAAGTGCGGCCGTAATGAGTGTTGACGGTGTGGTTGGGTTAAGGTCGACGGGGGCACTTACGGCCGTGGTGAACCTTGTCGGGAGACACGGTATTGGAAGTATGGTGGGCTGTACAACTTGTGCAGTGCTTTCGTAACCTTTTGCGCGGGCCTTACGCAAATGCCTCTCTAACGTACCCCTCATCCACAGTGCACGTCGGTCTCACTCAATTTTTGACATACCCTCTCCCCCAGTGCAATGCAGGACGCATATTAGATCCAGTGGTAGCTGCTTTCAGGTGACGCGGTGATCATACGATGTATGTCGCAGCATCGAGTGATAAGTGAAAGATTTATTAAGCGATAATTGTGCTACTATAAATGCACACACAGTTCGGAATTTGATAATAAGTTGTAAGCACACATTGCTTTACGAAAGTAACGGAATAATGTTATCAAAACAACAACAAAGACAACGATTGTTTTACCGCTGGGATGTCCCCATTTTTTATCACCGCCACCGCCACCGCCACTGTCTCCGCCACCGCCACCGCCACCGCTGGAATGCTGTGTACTCTGCCCAGTCACATGTGAAAAACTAGATGTGCGACACGATGGAAATTGACGTTCTGAGGCTGGAACACATAAGAAAAGACAAACACACAAAGCCTCAAGTGCCTAAAAACAATGAATGAATGAAGAAGGAAGGAAGGTACTGAAAAGGTTAGCCATCTGTAGGACTCGAACCCACATCTTCTGGATTACCGTAGAGGTTGGTAGAGCCCTTGGACCGGTAATCCAGAAGATGTGGGTTCGAGTCCTACAGATGGCTAACCTTTGCAGTGACTTCCTTCCTTCCTTCTTCATAGATATGCGGTACATGAGAGTTAAGTGAAATGACAAGCAGTGTAGAAAATTAAGCCTAGACACTAACTGCCACTGTAAGCAAAGTCACAGCAAGATGAACAAAACTCCCGGATGCAAATATATGTTATTGCAAGGCCGCTCGCGGGACGAGGCCGTTTCTATCAAAATTCATGAGAGAATTCTTTTGCTAAGCAGGAGGGAACAAGTCCCGAGTGGGCTGCACTTCCACTTTGTATCCAATTCATCAAAACATGCAACCATGATGAGACGCGTCAGACGTGGTCTTAGCGGTGCTGCAAGAGTACGTGTACACATACCGGAAACAGTCTAAGGAACGCGTAGGTACTCTCCATGCACTTCCACCGCCGACAACCGTGACAATTTCTTCCAGGAAGTAAAGCGAGAATGCACACGGCACGCATGAGAAACATGCTCTGATTTTGTTATGCCTCGCGTATTCTTCTCGCGCTGATGAACGTTGCAACACCCCCAAAACACACCATTCTGATATGCCACATCAGTTTATCCGCTCTGAGAAGATGCGACGGCTATCTTTGCACGACTTCTTGACCGCGGACAATAGAAAAAACGTGACTTTGTAACGCCCTCAGTTCTTTGATGGCGGTATACACCGCCTGTTGATGAGGTCAGTGTGCCATATAGTGTGTTTGATATCAAACGCTCACGCAATGAAGGGATATACGTGAAGTTTCGTTTTATTGTCTCGCAGTTCGTGAAAACTTTGAGCGAGTAATATTTCGTGGAGGAAAAATATTTATTTCTCCGGACGCACACACACATAAATGGGATGTGGAGAACTGGATGTAAATATACGGTCAATACCAACAAAAAACGTATACAGCCAGTGTTAAAAAAAGGGGGGGGGGAACAAGATCTAGGGCAAGAGGCGTACGGTTCTTTGATAACGTGATTGGTCCAGTTCAATATGATCGGAGCTGCAGAAGCACACAGCATAAGAAAAAGTGTAGAAACGTGTGGAGGAGAAAATACTCGTTGGTATGGTATGAAGACGGGAAGAGTTCAAGCTTCGTACCAGTAGCTAGTGATATGCGGCAGTTCGTTTTTCAGGAACGGAATGTATGTTCGAAATATCGGTGCTTTCCTATATGGAGCTGCACTAAATCCTACTTTGCAGACTATGTCTTCATTTCCGTAGAAATATAACGAGGCACGGTGCAGTGTTTCCCCACAGGGGACATGTGCAATCGCTCTTTGTCCCCACAGAGCTTTAGCTCTGTTTTCATTGATCTCTTTTCTCTCTCCGCAACACCCTTTCCCTTTGCAATGGCGAATGAAATCTAATCCGTTCGCCATTCCAATCGCCTGGCTACATCTACCCGCTTCTGTATCGGCCTGGTGCTCCAAAAAAGGCGACGAACTATTCATGTTACAACGCACAGCCTCCACTTTTACAAGCAATTCCAACCTCCACCCTTTCTCTGCCCCGTTTTCATTTCCAAAGCAAGATCCGATGTCCCACGAGCCCCTTCCCAATGTTGCCGGGCTAACAACGGGCGAAATGCGAAAAAAAAAAAAAGAAGAAAACACTCGAAACCCTTTTTGTGATATTCGATCAGATAGTTCCGGGTTCTTTTTAGCCAAGTTGCGAACACTTCGCTACACGCGTATTTATCGAAATGCCAATAAAGAAAGCGAAATAGAAACAGAAGTCCTTCACGCACTGGCCCTCCGTATACCAAACTGTCGTAGCTAGAGGCAAATACACGCGTATTGAGAGGAAAAGATATAGGATGAAAAAAAAGAAAGAAAGAAGGAAATGCTTGGAAACGTTCATTTCGTATGGGAGTTCGATATATAGAGGCGCAAAAATCAGTCGGGGTAAAAATCAGCCGTCATAAATAGGGCTGGAAAGGTCCCATGAAAATGGATCAGGATCCCAAGCGAGCTCTTCGGAGGCTCTATACATTGGGAACGTCACGTTTGCCGGCGATAAGGCTCTTGGACATGTTTTATGGACTAGGTCAGGAACGGGTTTATATTCGGAATCGGTCCGCGCCAATGGATTGATGATTACGAATTGCAGCGTCCGCTTTTGAAATGGAGATGCCAAGACCATCTTGATGCATTAGGTGGTTGGCGAAATCCCGATTACGAAGCAGACTGGCGTCCTCATTATTCTATCGAGCGGAATAGCATTGCTTTAGGTGTGCCGATTCTTGTGTGGAGAAGACTAAGCGACGGATATTTTCCTCAGAACAGGATATGAGAAGGAAAGAAAAAAGAAAGAACTCTTCAATCAATCACTCAGCAATCAAACGCACAATCAATCGAGATGCCAATCAGCATTATTGTCTTAGACACCGCCTACTGTTGGACAGAAACAGTGCGGATATTGGGGAACACAACGCATTCCGTGATACGGCAGACTGCAGGATGGCAACTGATTGATTTATTAGTGTATTATCCGTAGCACTATACAATATACTAAATATGTAATATTGGCGCAGTGGCGTAGTATTAAACGTTAGACTCCTCTTTATGTGGGGCTCCTCAAGTTGTCTGCACTTTATCGAGCACTTGTCAGCTGCAAGTATACTGCATCTCATCAGTTATTCCAGGTATTCACAGACCGTTGGATCCATCTCAAATCGCGTGTCTGCCATAGCAAGTTCATGGCCAGGACTGCATAAAAAAAATTCAAGAAATGAACAGATAAAACCTAATTACCATGCGTGACACCCCGCGAACAGGAAACATCTGCTCGCTGTCACATAGACAGACAGGCACGCGCGTGCTCCATGTGAAATCCTTTCGCAAGACCCACCTTAAACTCGTTCTATAGAAATTACGACTGTGCCATACCCGCGCTCATACCCACCACACATTCCTCGCCTCAATCACCCTCCCTGGTCGACAAATCTTGGGCGAAATACGAGGACAAAAACGCCGTACTTCCCCTTCAACAGAGTTCGTGAACATTGACGCTCGATGCCCGCCCCGCGTGTCTAAACGTCACCGCCAGTCCCCCCCCCCTCCCCCTCCCGCCTTTCTTCTCTCGTGTATGTTTACCCGTGCCAACACAGCCGGCAAGAAAGGATGCCTTCGTCACGTGACCCTACCATATATTCCTGGCTATCTTCTCCCGAATAGATGATTGTTGTTGTGCAAGGATGATGGGCACTGGTGGGTCTTCGACCCCATTCGCATTCCGAGCACGAATCCGGCTGCCTGCCTGCCTCTGGCGAGCTACTGTGCCGGTGAAGAAATGGAGTTGTACGTCACGACCGAAAGAGTCGTATGTGATTCACATCGCGGAGAGAGAGAGAGAAAAAACAGTGTGTTAGTGTGTAAGGTGGAGATGTGTGAAGATGATGTTTATGATCAAACGGGTCTGTTGATGGAGGATTGATTCGTGAGGGATTTGGAGCGGCGCAGAGGGTTGAGGAGAGGGGACCTTGCGATGATTGCGGTCTCCGTGTGTGGCCGTTTGCACGACGCTTTCGATCCGTGCAATGGAGTTGGTACGAGCCGTGCTCTCAATTTAGTGGCCAAGTTCCCGCGGTAAACGTGCCGTATACTTTCTGTTTTTACATCGACCAAAAAGCGATTTTTTTTTCTTTTTGTCGTTTCTACGCTGCAGAATTGCGCGGAAAGGCAGTACAGAAGTTGTTACTTCAAGTTATCTTCGAGTCATCTTCATGACAGGAAGCAGTTGACAAGTGACAACATGAAAAAAAAAAAAAAACTACTTTCCATTGAAAGATACTATATCGGGAATACTATATACTTGCTCCGCCACACTGGACTGACCCGCCTTACGTGTAACTGCGCTCCATTTACCTAGCTCCGAATGGAGGATGATCAGTTGTTTCGTGGGTTAGTATGCGCCCTGGGCCAACTTCAGGGGGAACTTTACCGACATTCGTCTGGTAAGTCTTCGGAAAACCCAGGGGAAAACCTCGGACAGGATTCGAACCCGTGTCACCTCCCAGTCTCGGCGTGGAAAGCGATCATCCTATAACCACTATGCCACGGGAGCTGGGGGTCATTGATACTGCTTGTCACGAACTCAAAATATGCATTACATCGAAGAGTGCAAGAAAAACGAAACATGAAATAAAACGTCCCCGCCCTTTGTTATATGCGTGGAAAATGCTAGGAAAGCGCACATTGACGTCAGTACTTACTGTGTGTGTCTGATGCGCCTAAATGAAAGCGTGTGCGCAGCGTAGCAATTCAAGCACCGTTCTCTTTTCTCCTGAAATGGTATGGGCGTGCATTTGCGCCGCTGGTGGCTCAAGGCAAGAAAGTTGCGGAACCTTGGTCTAGTTGCTCCGACCGACTTCCCGTTCTTCCAATAGATGGCAAGAAAGAGAAATGACTCGAGTTCTATACTGTCTATGACGACGGTGGACAAATAACGACCTACCATGGAGTACGTCGGTTTCTGACGATGTGAGAAGCATTAACGGAAATTGTTTTGGTTTGGAAAAAGAAAAAAAGTAGCGGGATCGAGTTGCAATATAGGACTCGTAACCGGAAATGGAACCTGCCAATAATTTGTGAACTGTAATGGAATGTGCTCTCTCCTTGGTGCTGGGGGAAACGATAAGTGATTCGCCAGGGTCATTCACTCGTCATATTGGTCTCGTTCTTTATACGACTAAACAAGAAAATATACGTGAACAACGAGCATTGGTCGAGGGAGACCACAATTAGGGACGACACAGGCACGTAAGCGAATTCAAACAACTCAAGGGAGGTGCTGACGCCAGGTTCGGACCCAGGTTCGATCCCTGGCGTCAGCACCTCTTTTTCCTGAGTTATTGTTTGAATTAGAAAATATAATCTGGTAATAACCTGATTTTAGAAGAAGATATGTAGGGCGTGTTTTAAGCGATATAGAGTCATGGAAGTCATTTATTCTTTTTCCTTCCTTTTCTTTTTCGTTTTCCTCGTTTTTCTTTTTCTCTTTCCTTCCTTTTTTCGTTTCCCCCTTTTTTTTTGGAATAGCAAGGCGGCTCTTTGCCTGGCTAACCTTTCCTTTCTTCTTTTTTTTCTTAATAAACATATATCCCCCCCCCCCCCGGAAATCTTGCACACTCATGAACCACTTTAATCGTGACGTATTAGTTTGGAGTAGAACTTATCTGTTTTGATCACTTTGTAAAGATTTCCCCCCCTCTGTTCTTCCATTACATCAGCGTAGACCCCACTAACTCTTGCAGGTCTGTGCTATTAACCACCCTTCAGTTATACAACTTGGGACAAAAGTTTACGGAACAGGCACCGGCGTATTTCTTCATCGGAGTGGTCCCGTGCTAGATATCGGGAAGAGGTCGAATAAGAAACGAGTAACCGGTTGTTCCATTAATCAGTATCTTTATCCGCTGCTGTTTGCTGCTAGACTGTTGTTCCAATGGAGAAATGCGACACGCCAGTGTAACTTTTGTCCCAAGCTGTACGAGCGAGCTGTTGTAGCCATAACCTTCGTATTGTTTTCAACTAAAATCCAATCCAATGCAAAGCCGATATAGGGACTGTTGTATAAATAAAAATGTACCGCTTAAAGAAGAACAAGAAAAAAAAAACTCGCATATGGTTATTATAAGACCTATTATGTCATTTACGTACATTTCATCTCTGTTCGTTGCCAATCTTCTATCTTCCTTTTGTTTGTGTGCGTCTATTACTTCACTGAGATATGCATAGAAATTACGCCAATACATCCTATATCATTAATCAATCATTCTGTGTATACTTTCCCCCACAGGCTTTCAAAATTTACGACTCTTAATCCCGCGTTGACCGTTCGCAAAGCACGAGGAGATTATCTTGCACTTTCTCTCGTTCCTGCACCGGGACAGGGAGAAAATTGTCGTGCCGTTATTTTCTCATGCACGTCGTAATTAACGTCACGCTGGATATTTAGGAAAAGTGGCACATTAGAGAGAGGGGCAAGGGAGGCAGAAACAGTTGCATAATAAAGGCTGTTAATGCGCCTTTGGCTAAATCGATAAAACGTTCGTCTTTGGTCTAATTCGCGCTGATGGGAGGCTCTTCATCTTTCCATACAAAATTTCTCCTGAGGATAAGGGGAGAACAGAGAAAGGAGGAGGCTGCGGATGCTGTCATAGTGGTTATATAGCAACGTTTGAAATAGGCTGTGGAAGAAATACGATATTGAATTCGGATATATGATTTATTAGTTAACGTATTCAGTCTTGATGCTACCTGATTAAGCTAGAGGTGGGTAACAGAAGTACTGGAGTTAAGTCTGTTAACATTGATGTCACATAAAACGTGTAGTCACACGAAATGTAGTCACGTTTCGCACATAATCACGCCAAGAATTGTAAATAGTGTTTATATTAAACAATGCCGTGGAATCTGCGTGTATGTGTGCCAATAACGCTTATTAAATTTCCTCCTGATACCAATCAAACAAAATCATGTATTTGGGGGGGGGGGGGGGTAATCACGATAGCATGACACAACGCGCGGACCACCATCATCACTACACTTTAAAAATAAAAAATAAATAAATTTAAATTTATATAATAAGTCTAAAAAACAAATACGGTGTTCCCCGTCCGCTAAATGACATCATTCTTCTCACTTACATTTCCCATTCCGCGGAATGCCATCATCCCCGTCCTTTTCCAACGTTTTCCTAATCTGTGAAGCATCCAGCAGGCCAGCCTGATATCCCCCAGGATCCCCATCACACCGTGTCCTATCCTCCGCTATCAGCCACCCAGTTTGATTCTCCCTCATCCCGTTACATCGGGCGTCTGGCAAATGTGAAAGCGAGCGAGCGAGCGCGCACGCCATCGCCGTCGTGCGTGGCAATGATCCGTTGTCTGCTGGACAAATTTCGTCTGGCAACACTGACAATCGACTTTCCCCCCGCTATAATTCGTTACAGTTCCACTGTGCCTTGTCGCCTGCATACACAGCGCCGGCACTTTCCCCGCTCCGATTATAATTGCCAGCTCATTAGAGTGGCAACGCGTGGTGCAGTTGGAAGCTATAGCAATGTTGCTAACATTGAAGGGAGGGACTTCAGAGCCGCGTGCGGCTTATTTGCGAATTTACTCTGGTTCAGCCGTCATGCTTTCCCCCTCAACGGCTTCTTCGGTGTCAGTCGGCCCTTTAAACCGGTCCGCCTAATTATTTTCAGGCCCTCACACACACACACACACACTGCGAGGAGCTCTGTTGAAATATAACGCGTTTTCCCGGGGGGGGGGGGTTGAGGGGGGGGGGCTAATTTAGCATGCTCAGTACAGAACTGAGCGTTCATACTGGAAGTATCTTTGTGATACAGCTGCGCAGAGGCCCACGGGGATTTATACAGGTCCTCCACACGGGACTATAAGGATGACACAGTCTTATGTGGCGAAATTTGGTGACTTGATTTACGTAGCAAGACGGAAAGGAATGGCTAGAGTATCAAAATAAGAAGTCCAAAATATCGTGTACAGCTCGCAATTTAGACGGTATGCGAAAACGCATTTCCTCAGAGGGAGATACTTTCTTATGAACGCCGGTGCCCACATTTATTATTAAAAGTTTACGTGGTATCCGGACGAAATTGGAAAGAAGTCTTCATCAGTCACGCGTGCTATACGAGAAACCTGGCGAGAAATATTAGCGTGAACGTTGCTCATGAATATAGTAAGGACATTTACGTTGATCTTCTTGTCCCTTGTTCCGCTAATATTTCTGCGCGTCTGTGATTAATCCTGTCGTATGACCGTATGACCGCAGGGGAAACGCAGCCGCAACAGTTTCGTATACAGGGTGTTTCAGTTAAATCCCCCGGGCTAAGTAATTCGCGAACGGGTGCTTCGGTGGCAGATTTTTCTCTAAAAGGTGTCCACCGAAAGTCCCAAAAGGGGTAGTACCCACGGCATTGCCGACGGCGCCATGCTTTAGAGGTTTTCCTTTTTTTTTTTTTTTCACGAAGCTCTTCTTATTACTATTTTTATTTATTCCATTATTATTTTTACTAAATAATAAGCGCCTCCACTCATTCGCACGGTGCGCAGCTTGTAGGCGGTATTGGACAGATACCAGTAAAAAAAGAAAGTTCTTCGATTGGTGCACCCGTTCGCGAATTATTTAGCCCGGGGATTTAACTGAAACACCCGGTACACGACCGCAACCGTGCTGGAATATTAACCCAGGAAAAATTCGCGCGGAAAGTCAGAAACAACACAATCGTCGTCAATATTTACTCTGGCTCCGTGACATCTCTTAGCAGAGGTCGCAGCCTTTTGTCACGGTGTCGTTCCTCAGTTTTACGCCGGATATTTATGCGTCACGCCACGAGGTTTGTCTTTCGCTGCCGCGCGGACGCCGCTGCTCCGCCGAATTCCGGGGGAGCGCGGCGAATTCTTTTGCTGGTTGTCGCGTCCGCGTCGAAAATATGTTTGCCGCGATTAATTGCGCTTCTGGCTTTGCGGCGCTTTGTTTCGAAAATCCTGCCTTTCGCAGTTCCCTTTCGTCAACTCTGTGGACGTGAAATGAGTTTGTGGACTTTGTACAACGGATCAATGTGTTCCGGTCAGAGACTGTACGGTGGAGCGGAAGTTGATGCTAATTAGCGAGTTCGTTTCGTTCGTTGTTTATGCATGTTTGCATAAGTGTGAAGGCGGCACTGCTGGCAGTTTTCCGCTCGTCAACATTCGAGGACCTGGAATTTGGAACTCATCGAGGTGGTTTTTCACAAGCTTCGGGTTAGGTGAAAGACATTATTCGTCAGGCATCTAGTGCATATGCATTGAACCGTACCGGTTGCAGCGACATTCAGAGACGTTATTCTCCCGTCTTGCTCCCTTGCACTTGTTGTCGTTTCGCGTATTTACAAAGTGCTTTTTTTTTCTTCTCAACTTATCGCAGGATTTGCCCAAAATCCGTTTTCTTCTATTTCTCACTGTGTGAGAGCCAGGTCATTGCTTATCCGTATACCTGTTCATAAATGGCCCATTGACGTCGTAACTCTGCCAATCAAGGATGACTGACAAAGCTCCTTTCGCACACTACGCAGTGCTTAGCATAAGAAGTGTACGAGCCCGCAGTGACACTAATCACAGTTCGTTATACGGGATGTTTGGATATACGTCAGTTATTGCAGCGTTCCTACAACCTGTTTGCGTACCTTGCCGCTGTCAAATTCGGCGGAAGGAAGTATGTATGATAATTCACACGAAACCCGTGTTTTTTAAAGCTATGTTTAAAGCTTATATATTAAACCATCACCATCCAATGTATGTTTGTGTGTGTGTTATTATTAAAATTTTTGACCTGGGTTCAGCAATGCATCTTCAGTGAAATAAATAAAACATAAAAAAGATGTACTACCCCCCCCCTTTTCTCTCTCTCTCTCTCTCTCTCTTCGAATCAGCGATAACCCTGTCACTCGTTCCTATGGTTGGCACACCGCGTGCTATGCGGTGAAGTTTCTATTTTTAGAGTGTACGGGCTGTTCCACAAAGTACCACACAATGTGTGTTCTAACGCGATGTGTCCGCTCTAACTCGAGCAGAAGATGCAACACACTATAGTCGTGTTTAGTGTTACCGTGTAGAAGAAAAACGCAATAAAAACAGAGCCGCCTTTGGCGACAACGAATGAGATCCTCAGGAAGCGAAGTTTGGCGGCATCCAATGAGACAGCAGGAGAAGCATGCGCATACCTGTCGTGTGCGTGTGGATTTGGGACGGGTCCGATCGTATAGTGTTCCGTACATGCGCGGCATGATGCGTATTGTTGCATTTTTCAGTACCGATTTACTGCATTGTAAAACACAACAGTTATCACAAATGTTCAACTGACAACATTTATCTGGACACCAGTCCACTTCGCAACTCGCACTGCACTCTTAGAAATGAACTTCACCACATAGCACGCTTTTAGCCAACCATCATCCCGAATGACGACGTTCTCGCCCCTGATTTGTTGAAGACGGGGGGGGGGGGGGGGAGGCGGAGCCTATTTTGTGGCCATTATGCACGGTACAACATAAGCTCCGCCTCCCGTTTTCAACAAATCTGGGGTGCGAACGTTGTTATTCGGGATGATGGTTGGCTAAGAGCGTGCTATGTGGTGAAGTTCATTTGTAATAGGGTGTACGTTTTTGCCGTGACTGCTCCATGGCATGGCACGCGCGCGCACGCGCAGCATGACGCCCTAAAAGCACTCGATGTATACCCGATGCACGAGCTGAAGCGACGTTCACTGCTTAGTGCCGAAGCAAGAAAAATTCCGGAAAATTTCTGATTATAGCTTCGTAACGGAATCAAGGTTTTCAATTATGATAACAAGTGGGAAATTAACGTAGCGTCTAACGTAATTTGAAGTGAACTTGTTTTTAGCATTTTAGTTCCCCTTTATATGGGTAGTGGGTTGTAGGCGGTATTGGACAGATACCTGTAAAAAAGAAAGTTCTTCGATTGGTGTACCCGTTCGCGAATTATTTAGCCCGGGGATTTAACTGAAACACCCGGTACACGACCGCAACCGTGCTGGAATATTAACCCAGGAAAAATTCGCAAGGCTTCTCAGTGTGACAAGCATCACTTCTCCATCATTTATTGTTGTTGTTGTTGTTGTGACAAGCAACGCTGGAAACCAGCACATCGCTAGATTCTCCTGTATAGATATTCAATTTTTCCTGTACTCTTTCTGTCTCTTTTTCTTTCCTTTCGCGGCCACTTCGTGCATTCGTTGCACTGGTCGCCCTCGAATCACACAATGCGTATAACCACGCAGCTGTACCTGATTCAAAGAGTCTCCGTCAAAAGCAGTGCCAAAGTATAGGTGCGAGAAACTGGGTGAAAAGAAAATAGGAGCGAAGTGTGGTGGGGGCCTCCTACATACAAAGCACGTGATATCTGGGGCTGCCGCTTCGCTGGCAGCGAGAGATCGATACATACCGGAGGGAGAAGGCTTTCTCTTTGATTTTTCGTCTTTCCTTTGTTTAAGCATTGGCTCCTGTTGTGGATAGAAGGCAAAGACGTTGGAGTATCCATCCTTTGAGGTCCATTCAATGTCAAATCTGGTTGCGGACATCCGAGCATCTCTGTAACGTTTCGGACACGACCGTTGAAACGCAAGCGAGCGATGTTAGGCAGTTTTGAGGATATGGGGCACACAAGCGCTTTGAGGACCCAAGTGAATATGGAATAGCCACTGCGCATTGCGCACTGAAGATCCCAAAGCGTCACCTCTCTATCCATCCGGAATAGACGCTATCGTTGCACACAACCACGCAGATTGCTGGACACCTCGTTTGCTGAGACGTTATATATATGTGCTATGGTATCCTTGTTTGTTCCATCTATACACCTCCCAAAGAGCAGCTCTACAGTGTCGCCTGCAGTCGATCACGGCCGCACCACTCACATTGGCAACCATTCTCGGCCCTGAGTCTAACCAGCCTGACCATCGTCAAGTTCTTGAGTATTTCAAGATTTTTCTGCGGGACACTGGTCTCCTGTCTACCCTATGATCTGCCTGCGTACCTGTGTGCTGTGTGTGTAGTATTTTTGTGTGCTGTGGTTTTGCCTACCGTTCTGATGTCATACTGACTCCACTGACTATCCCTATTTAGCATCGTTCATCACCTCATCATCAGGACACATCACATCCTGCCTTGGGGTAGTGGGCCGCACCTCAAGTGGCGAATTTCCCCATTCATTGTCATTAACTTATTTGTTGTTGTTGTTTGTTCCGGACCTTCTCCAACCGTACTCTCCGGATCCCTGAACGAGCTAGACTCTCGCCCCTCCTTTCTCACAAAACTGCTTGGTCCCTGGCCACATCCAGCCCACCAGTGCTCTGCCCTCAAGGCTCATTTCACCTTTCTGGACACCATAGGACTTCGATCCTTATTGTGAAGGGGCTCATTATTTCATTCCCCGCATCACCACCGGCAATGGGGTAGAGTATTGCCCCTGGCGATGAAACTTCCCAGTCATCATCTTGTAATAAAGTTGTTGTTGTTGTTTGTTTAAAATCGTCATGTTGCGTACATAGCCAAGTGGCGATGGGGTACAGATAGTGGTATACAACAAGATGCAGTCCTGCTGTAAGGTCAGTGGTTGACAGTGACCCCCCTGTGGCATACTGACGCCGTTCCTCCTCAAGGGCACCTGAACAGCAAGAACAAGTGCACCATAAGCTTCCTACTGGGTGGTAAATAGGCGATTATGAATGCGTCACGCCCTGGGCATCATAATGATTATCCCTTGCCTGTAAGGTCGACAGTACATAGGCGTGTGACGTGCATATTACTCCAGAGGTGAAAAAGTGTCCCGGTCTTTGCCCAGCGGTCGGTATTGATGCTATGCCATACCTCAACCGATGAAAGACCGCTGTCAGATGCCGTGGGAGTCGACACGGAAGCCCTTGTGCAGTGACAGACGATGTCGGTTAAACAACGCCTCACTCCCTCTAGAGTCTTACCTAATTCCATTTATCTCAAGGTCTACAGTCCCTATTTCACAGCGCTATCCATTCGCCCTCGTAACTCCAGTCAGTGTGCATAATGTCAATACACATTGCAATAGCCTGTAGATAGTCGAATACGGTGCGAGCGTGTTTATCCACCGTTCGCCTCGAGGAGTCTCTTCGCGTCTGGCCACTTTAATTGATGAAGTGTAATTTTCCTCTCTCCTACTCCAAGCAACACCCTTTCCTTCTATTCTTCCTTCACCCCTTTTCCTCCTCTTAAATGGCTGCCTTTAATTAACCGTGTGTTTCGTTACTCGCAATTAAACTGGAGTGTTTCTTGCACGGCCCTCCAAGTATATTCTCTTGGGACTCTCATCCATCGGGTTGATTATCCTCAGGTGAGATGCGCTTTGATTTCTATGTCAAAAAATCCCCTTCCGTTGCAACGCCCGGAGATTGCAGATGGGTATCTGGAGACCATAGAGATTTTTTTTTGTTTTTTTCTATCACGGTTGAAGATTGAAGTAGGACTCGTGATTCGTGATCACCATCTTGAGATCGATGGTCTTCAAGGACTGGTCCTTTGTTTTCTTTTTTTTTTTCTCTCCCTCTCTCTCTCTCTCTCCTCGCGTTTCGAAAGTGGATTTCGCAAGAACCTTGACATTTGCAGTGTTTAAAATGCTTTCCGGAAAGCTGTGGGTTAAGGGTGTTGACTTATCGTCTTTCTGCTTTTTTTTAAATATATTTTCGTTGTCGTGCGAAAAGTGAAAGGAGGCGGCGTGATGTTGAGCCAGTGAAATGCTTTCCGAAAGGCAGTTTTTTTTTGTTGTTTTTTCTGTTTTTAACTTATATTCTTAGTCTGTATCGACATTACAGAAATCTTGATTCGAGAACAGGGTGTACGCTTGTCTCTAGACATTTAGTTTTCTTATGAGATAGATTTTGTACTCTTTCTTTTGCTCACCTGAGATAGCGGAGAAAATTTAATCAGTGCTTTTGCTCGATTTTAATGAAAAAGTTTGGGGCAATGGAAGGCTCCGGTAGACGAAGTCTGCTATATCAGTACAGCGTGCGCAACGTACAATGCATGCACCCCCCCCCCCCTAGCGACGTACCCATCTTCGCAGTGACTAGACCAACTTGATGATGACGATGATGATGATATCAGTAGAGAAATATATAAAGTTGTAGACCCCACTTACTTAACGTCGGACCAAGTCCATGTGCTTGCACGAGAGCTTGCAATCATGTGAAAGAAACATGTGCACATTAAACTATATGTGAGTTCTCTGTTTATTTGTTATCACATGAACTGCTTAGGGCATATACAGTACCATCTGCAGGTGAACGTCTCGACAACGTATAGGAAGTACGACGCAATACGCGATAAGCATTTTGTACATTTTGATGTTGCCGCAAAATAAAAATAAAATAATAATAATATTAGGGAGAATTTTGTACATTTAAACGAGTACACTACATAGATTTACCTCGCGCTTTACGGATCATCTCCGCAGCTGTACACCGCACGAGCAACGCCTTTTTTTTTTTTCTTTCTTTTTTTCTAATTTCATATTTATCGTGCTTCTTCCAATAATATCCGGGAGCGGAGTATATTTACGAAAATCTACCCTCCAGGGACGGACGCTCGGCTATAAATTGGGTTTTAACGATTTTCTTCCATTTTTCCATCACGTCTTCTAAATTGCCCAGGTATATTGGAAGCCGAGACGAATACTTCCTGTCGTTACTGATGTTTTATTTTCCCCCTTCTTATTTTTTTATATTTTTTTCTTCGTAAGAAATATGTACTCTGTACTAGCATGGATGCTATTTTGGCGGATTTCAGCGAGATCGAAGAAGCGCCGGACAAATTATTCAGACTCAGGGGGGGAAGATCTCGAAATTGAGTCGGTTTGCGTGACGTTCGATTCAAAGATTTTTTTTCCCCGTTCAATTCTAGTATACGTAGATGTACGCACTGTGTCCAGCATAGCTTTTCGGGCGGGGGGATTTTCCTTTTTGCTTTTTTTTTTTTTTTTTTCTGCCGAGAGAGCGTCGGTCAGTAATCGCAGCCTCGAAATCGAGGTAAGCGCGCGAGATGGATAATAGAACTCGTTTTCTTTTTCCTTGTTGTTCATTCCGAAATGCTATCTGTCAGTTTATCTCATCAGACGAGGAACGGGCAGCGTCTCGCAACGGCATCTTGGGCGGCCTGCTTACTGGACCGTTCAATGCGGACGGTATACGGTTGTTTCGTCAAGTGGATATCTAGCGTATAACTTTCTATTTCGGCTATTCTATAAGCGGCTGATACACACAGCTGTTGTGAATACGAGGAAGATGTCAACATAGAAGGTGAGGACTGAGTTATCTTTCCTTGTAAGCTCCATCCTGATATGGGATCATCTTCTGAGCTTCAGAGCAGTGCAAGGAACAAACAGTATACAGGTCAGCTGTTGCAGCTGAAGATAATCGTAAATGAGAAGAAGAAAAAATGACTTTCGGCCTCAATGTTAGGCGTAAGTACAGATGACATCACGATATGGACCACACGTGACTTTCACATACAGCCCAGGCAGCACAATGTACTGAAAGTCGAGTGCAATAGGGGTGGACGGGTAGGTGGAATGCCTTGAACACACTCGTGAAACTAAAGAACATTGATAAGACACATACCGTCCACCCCTATTGCACTCGACTTCCAGTACATTGTGCTGCTTGGGAGAAGTTCCACAAAAATGAGCCAGTAGAATTAGAGGGTGCTGGTATAGGTACGTCGATAATGTGGCTTTCGCAGAACCGTGTCTAGCGCACCTAGTCAACGGATAAGATAACGGATAATCTCCTTTTTTTTTCTTTTACCAATTAATCAACGGACAAGATTCCGAGTCATGCCTGCTCCCATTGTTCCAGTATGTGCGGTAATTTCACGGTGACGTTGCAACGGTCTACTAGCCTCTTCAATACCGCTGTTTCAAACATCTATTCCATCATATCCTAGTTCATCGCTTAGTTCAGTGTGTCTCTCTGCTTACCTTCTATTGTGCAACTTGCTAATGCAATCATTCATCATCACGGCGTTTTTTGTTCTTTTTTTTATTATCTTATCGCCATCAAACATAGAGTACACCAGTTGTTTGTCAATGGCGCTCGCCGTCCTTTACCTACATACTACCCCACTTTGTTGCTTTTGCTTTGCACGGCACGCGCAATGTCATGTGTTGTAGATTAGATTAGATTACATTTAAAGTAGAAAAAAATGAAAACGTAGGTCGCGCTGGCGCGATCAGCTGTTCCATGACGGGATTCTTTGGCCGTTTGTACAATTTGTTCGGTACCATCGTGGGCGCTGAAGGTCACACTGGTCTTTCCGGCACCACTGAAGGACGTGGGAACGTTGGGATTTCACTGTCCTACCGTAGCTGAACGTCGATAATAGCAGTGCGGCACTGGGCACAGAAGGTTCTCGCTTTATCGTAATAACATACGTGCCTTGGCAGCTGCTTGTGTTGACTGTGTAAGATGGACAATTGGGGCTTTCGGCGTGTCGTAGCTGTGAACCGTATTTATGAACCGCGCAGCACTTTCGCAATAGTTTTTTCCCCGACAGGTACTTTCCAAAGGAATATCTATTTGCTTCCACGTCTAATGCCGTCGGGAATTCCTTTATATTCCGTGCTGTAATCATACGATCAACAGAGCCGAATCCGAAGGAATCCGAAATAGCGCTATCGTTGAACGGCTGCTGAAATGTGGCTTGCGTTCGCTAAAACGACGTGGACAGACATCGAACACTCGCAAATTTGAGTGGTTAAATAGTGACGTCGTGGCAGATCATCTTACAAAGCAGTCGAGCATTCTTACTGATTTTTCTTGTTCCAGGTTCTCTTGATAACGCGGGGACTACCTCCATAGGTGTCATATCCTGCTTGATGACAATACACACTCTTGATAACGCCGTGGGCCGTGTCTCTAAACACGCGGCCTATGAAACGATCATCGGGGCAGTATCGCTTGAAGTACTATCCCCTCGAAGGTGTTTTCTTTCGCCTTTTTCTTGATGACAGTACACTCCTTGTTTCGAGAATGTGAATTTCGGGACCGACACTATCGACGTCCTCCCGGCTACCATTCCTTCTTGCTGTCCTCTCTCCATCTGTCCACGTCTGTACGTCGCTCATAGCCACAGTTGCTTCGCGGCGCTAACACTGAATAAAAGAAACTGACGAACGTGCAACACTTCATTTCGTTTACGTACAAATCTATATACAACGTCTCGTCGTTCGAGACGTCATTGCATCGTCCGCGTGGATACTAGGCTCCGAATTTAGTCTGCTCTACCATCTTCCATCGGAACTCCACCTCACTGCAGGGCCCGAGAAAGAGGAATGGCTTGTTGGCCCGGTGCCCGCTGAAAGGTTTTGGCCCATTGTGGCGGTTTTCGTCGGCGCATGCTCTACATCGTGCCAGAAGCTATATCGTCTGCTCTCGCGTCCCCGGGTCGATCAGACGAAGATGTTCGGCTTTGTTGGGGGGGGGTAGAAATTCCTCTTTGGTCCGTTGATATGTTGGAGGCATTCCCCGGGGGATTTAGGGGAATAGCTTGTCTTATGCATGTCGCCGTACTCGTTGACATGTTTGTGTTAGCGAGTGGTCCCCGTTGTCCCTGGTGCATGTCAGGCGTTCCTTCGTTTTGTCGTTCAGAGACCAAGGGATTTTTTGTTTTCCCCCACTTAAAACAAACCAATAGTTTGATTGGTAGCAGAGTAAGCGTTTGGGCTGGTTGGTTCATATTGAATTAAAAACAATTAAAAACCCCCAGTGCTGGGTAGGACAAGGACAGAGGATAAAAGGTCCTTGTCCTTTTATCCTCTGTCCTTGTCCTACCCAGCACTGGGGGTTTTTAATTGTTTTTAATTCAGTTTGATTGGATTTGATTTATTGGCTCATTATCACAAAAACTGTAGTACACAATGTTCAAAGTATCGTGAAGGAAACAGCGGGAATGCTTCCTGTTGAAGTCCGTTCCTTAGTGGGTACTTGATTAGAGTCGTAACATATAAGCACTTAAAACGTTACAATGTCAATTACACTGTGCAACCGAGACAAACTATGGGTGCATTAATAAATACACTGTAAAACAAAAGAAATAATGAATTACAATCAAGTTAGTGTAACCTTATATTGGTGCAAGTGAGTATACAACACATTTATTACACTACATATTTATCTACATATTATCACATCACACTATTCTAGATACGACGTCAGACCAGAGATGGAAGTTTTTAACGGCAGTAAGCAACCACTTCGAGAAGATTACAAGACTGTAACAGTTCAGAAGCTGCTTACCTTTTTTTTTTTAAGCAAGGGGAAAATATAGGCCCTCAGAGCTTCTGATGTTGATGTTTGCGAACAAAAAATAATAGGAAGATATTGAATTCGTGGGGAGACGATTCCAATGCTAGTTGCACGAGGAAATTTGAAATACACTTTTAGTAGTCATAATGTGTCGCGGAAATTGCAAGTTCCAATGCATATTGTACTCAAGGGTACCAGGTGCTCCCCATAAGGCACTCTGCAAAAGGGACACTACATGAGGGACTGGGGCAGGGTCACTGCAGAACTGCGCACTATATCCCAACGGACCAGTTAATCTCGTGCCCAGAGAGTCACGTCGGGTGACTATGGTGATGCCACAATACTGGCAGTCTCAAGTGGAGGTGTCGCGGTTTCAGAACCGTGGCTGTAAGCAGCACTAATGTGTCGGGTAGAACCCGGCTTAGAACTTGGAATTAAATTGTACTTGTGGCGAAAAATTTCCAGTCGACGTTTGAACGAAACACCTGTGCATACATGCGCTCGCATGTTGAACGGAAGGTCGGCAGAAACACCTGCTTCTGCACGGTAACTAGACAACGCGTGGCAGAAATTTCTTATCGTAATTTCCGAGCGAGCCCCTGAGCGCATAAGCAAACGTCAGGAAAAAAAAAAATGTTACAAAAGGTCGCAAGAGAGCGGTTTAAATTGAACGACAGGAGACGTACGGACTTCTCCAAATAGTCTTGTGTTGTCTGTCTTGTTACGTTCCCGTTCAATCTTCGTCAAGCGCGCATATATTTTAACGTTGGGCAAATGTCCGAAAGCCCTACAGTTGCCTTTTTACGCATTCAGCTTCACCAGCATGATTGTCCCTCGAAAACCAGTATTGATGTCCTTGTGCAAGCGCCGCAAGTCTATGTGCATGTAATTTGACGTCCCTCATTTGATCTTTGTCCCACATTTAATCCACATTAAAACGCTTATCAATAAATTTTCTGACCAACTAATCAATCGTCCTACATTAGTCGAATAATACCGCTCACTCAATTTCCTTCGATGCATCTCATGCATGACACATGAGACCGCAAAGAAACCCTGGAGCAAAATTAAGCTCTCTCAAGTAATGCACGAGCGCCCAATTATTCTTTGTTCCTGGGGTCATGTATTTTGCGCGGCTGCTTCGAGAAAATGAGGTGGGACCGGCTCAGTTACGTAATTATCATTCATTACCGTTAATTTGTACCACTTGCTCGTGTTGGCGCCGCAAAACCTTGTAAGACCTTGGAGCGTGCATGCATTCTGGTCACGTCTATGAAATTAGAGTGAAATAGACCAATCTGTCATTCTTCTCAGATAGACAATGCAGCGTGGGCACAATAGAGACAATGTCAGTTTGTCAGTCACGATTGTGTGAAATGAATGTGAAAAGAAATTAGACGAACAATCATGAATGAGCAAAACAGAGGCCCGTGAGGCTCTTGTCGTCTGGCTATAGAGAGCAAAAGTTACTGAGGAGATAAGATGTCACTTGGGGAGCCATGTCTTTGAAAGTGTCTTCGCTGTTACGCCGTTGTTGTTGTAGTTCCTGCTTGGTTTGTCCGTGCGTATGTTATCCCCCGAAAGTGTTGTTCCTCCGTTTATCGTAAAATCTGTATTGACAGACAGCACGGAGAGTCTCCATTGAATGGAGCTCTGAGAAATATGCGTATCTATGGCTTTAGTGGCTCGTGCGCCATAAGTACTCCAGTCATCGTCATCAGCGGTGCATGGGAACGGTTTGCTTTCTAGTAGCGGGCATGTCCGTCCTGGCCTGTAGGAAAAAATGGTCCCGAAAAAAAAAATGCAATATGTATCAGAGAAACATGTTTTATACGTCTACAGGTCATTTTCATCTGCTGTAGTCTCGCCGGTATGAAGTCGCGCCATCTGTATGTCACTAGTCTAACTGACGACACTGGTTGCCAAGAGAAGCGCGCCAGAGAGCAACTTCCTCACATTTTCTTCCTCCGTGTGATTGTTAGTAACTGAACCAAATAATAGCGACCAATGTACCGCTCCGTAGTTCGCACACTATACGCCAGGAGGCCTTGAGCTGAGTGTTATTCCGTTCCCGAATCGGCCCCATTACGTAACGAAGGCGTTTTCTCGTGGGACTTGTTTTTCGCGTACGCAGTGAAAAGGGGGCTTCAGGTTCGTGACTGCCGCGTCTTGAAAGCCCTCCTGGAGCTCCGTTATGCAGCTCCATTCTTCCTTCTCCTTGTTTTGTTGCCTCCTGTTTTTTGTCTGGCATCGAGAAGGGAGAGTGACTGCAAGCCATGAGTGATTAATCTGTGATTACTTCCTGTATTGTTTTACCGTTTCGCTCTTGCAGTTGAACGATATATCGTGTCACGTTTCAATGTGGGTCGGTTTCGCGTCTCGTGATTGAAAGTGATGAGGGATATTGTTTCGATTGGGATGACGTTTAATGACGTGTAGATGGGAAGCTGATGTTGGATGAGATGCTCTTTTTATTACTTTCATTCTTCGTTCCGTTCTTTGTGATTGTAGCCTGTCGGATAATCCTTCACCGCAGTACGCGCTGTAGAAAAGAAATCTTCACTTTTCTTTTTTTCGATTGTCTGACAGTCTGTGAAAGTTACACGCGTCGCGACGTGCTCGTGTTAATTTGTGTATGCCCGTGGTTCAAAGAAACAACAAGGCAAGAAATGTCTGGCAGGTCTTTTCGGAGCATGCTGGCCTGCGTGCATGTGATTGACGTTGTTGAATCATGTGCAACGTAGGATCTGCCGATGAATCTGCCGATGCTGACGTCCCTCCTTTTTGTTTTAGCTGTTTTGTTACCTGTTTACCTCTGTTTTACTTGTGTCTCATAGAAAACATCAACGTTTGAGTGATGCCCCTTCAGTACATAAAATACAGTGTAATGTTTCTTTTTGTTCCTTTTTATTTCACGAGAAGGCTACCGCGACCTCATAAAATCTTCGTGCTTTGGCATTCGTCTCTCGTGCCGTCTACAATATAATTAATAATTTTTTGAAACAGTTCTCCAGAAACGTGGCACCTTACTCCCAGCTAGTCTGTCCTTTAAAAAAAAAGTTCACCGTCACCGTAATTAATATTTCCGAATGAACTTTGCCGACACAAGTGCATTACACGAGACATCTCCAAGGAGTGCCGGTTCACTTTTATCTGTACACACGGAACGGATGAGCACGGTATGTCGCTTTCCGTGTCAACGGAGATGTGGCCTCCGGTGCGGTATCATTTTACACGAGCCTGCCGTCTCATTGAGCGTTTCTGCAGGCTGACGGATGTATCTTTGCACGTGCACACACTACGTAGATTGCAGGTTACACGTGTAAGCTTACCAAACTTAACTCGTGGCCTACCGGAAACGGGAACTTGTTGTTTCGAAATCTTATTTGTCAAAGTCTGTCACGGCCGAAGGAGGGAGAGCTGAAATCAACAGGAAATGATACACGAGGGCAGCTACCTTGAGGTACTCCGAAAGAAGCCTTTGGAGTACCTCCGCATGTAGCTCTCTAATATGATGACGCAAGATACATCTTTCTAATGAAACAAATGGTCACACACCCACACTAGAGTACCCTCTTGTTATCGTTGCGCTACTAAATTCCAAATCAAATCGAACTCGAGTGCCCTAATACGGCACACATGGCAGCACAATTCACTTACACAGGTTGAGCGGTCACAGATTGGTATCCGTCGTTACATTTATGTCCAGTATTTTGCAGGGCTGCATCTGCAGTATAGAGTATCAGGCTGTCACTTATACGTTGCCTCCTCTGCTACTGACATAGACTGTTACGAAACTGACATCGCACGCACAGAGACGTATCTGTCAATCCAACACTACATTCGCATTCATCGGAATGTGCTCGTGCTGCACGTATCATACGAGGGTACTTTATCCCGGACGACGCGCAAATACAGCATACAGAAACATGATACGGAAGATGACGTAGTCACTCGACTATAACTTGCGCACGCTGGTATAAAGTGACCGGAGAAAGTGTTCATTACGTCACATCGTTGTCGAACTGAAACTGGAAAAATGAAACCTTGTCATGTCGTGAAAGATGGAGCTGAAATTTGTGTTCGTGTAAACCACTCCTCAAACAGCACATCTTCACGCAATATTGGAACAATATTGGCAACAAGATTGGGCCGGTATTGCCAATATTGTTCCAATACAGGGCCGACATTGCCAATATTGTTTCAATATAGGGCCGACATTGCCAATCTTGGTCCAATATTGGGACGAAATTGCCAATATTGTTCCAATATAGGGTCGACATTGCCAATCTTGGTCCAATATTGGGACGACATTGCCAATATTGCTCCAATATAGGGCCGACATTGCCAATATTGTTCCAATATAGGGCCGACATTGCCAATCTTGGTCCAATATAGGGCCGACATTACCAATATTGGTCCAATATTGGGCCGACATTGCCAATATTGTTCCAATATAGGGACGACATTGCCAATCTTGGTCCAATATTGGACCAAGATGTTGTGCTACTTCGGCCTGCACAAGAATTGGCGACGAAACAACATTATAGTTCATCACCAGAAGGATTAAGAGTTTAAGAGTTACTCCATATCTTTCGTGTGTGCGACAGCAGGTTGTGTATTCGACAACACCTCAAAACCCGCAAAGGCCCTCAAGAAGGCCCTCCTTGTCAGCTAGCCTTGATCAGGAACGCGATCTCCGCAATGCGACCAAATTCCCCGACCCACACGTCCAACAAATATAACCCTTTCAGCTCCGAAACCTTCCGAGCGGCTCTCTTCACTGCCGTCCCACTTTATTTATTTCCGAAAGCAATAAGGCTCTTTGGATTCATGCCTTATTCAAAGCCGCCGTTCTTATCGGACCCGGTGACGCGTCTTCCGATCCCGGGCGAGGTGTGTCTGTGTATCACAGGCTCGGTTCGGCTGTGAAATAGCGCAGCGCATGCGTCTGCGTGCATAGATTCGCCTTTCGTATGCGCGGTAAACATTGAATTGATGATGATATCCGAATTCTCCATTCTTTCCTTACGGCGAGGCGTGGCATTATAAATGTCGCCGTTTTCTCTGTTGCCTTATGTGTGTTATGTGTACCTTTAAAAGAGCGTTTCGGGTTTCTTAAAGCCTTCGGTGTTTTTTCTAGCGGAAGTGGAGCGGCGATAAATTCCAGCCTGCAGGAGATGGAATAAAATTGCGAAGTTTGTTTTCTTTTCATTTTTTTTTTTTGAAAGAACAGGTGCGATTGGTTTTGACAGCAGAGCGGGCCGTGCCTTTCAACTTTTATTTTTCTTATCCTATAGCAGCGCGCATATGTTCTTTCTACCTTATAAAGGTTCTTTCCATGTCAAAGGTTTTTCTTCTAGTCTGCCTCGTCGATGTACCGGTTACACGCTTCTTTCATTCATTTTCCTTTTTCACCGCTTTCTTTCTTCGTTTTTTTTTTTTTTTTTCATGACCAGCCTTTTGGGTGAACGCGTTCTATTCATTTGATCAATGAGAAAACGGAGCGATTCTTATCCTATTTCACCGCAGTACATCGAGATATAATGGTGCCTTTGATACCTTTCATGTGTTTGAACATTTCGTTTTCGAATTCTCGGAGAGTGAAACACATACAGGTCTTCTGCGTTGTCGCAACCTATTAAATCTGCGTTCTGTGTATGGTTATTTTCCTTTCCTTTCCTTTTTTCTTCTTTTTCTCCGTTCTTTTTGTTTTACCAATCAATCGATCAGTCGTTTTCTTTTACTTCTGTTTCGCTTTCGTTGATTAAGAAACTTCGTTGTATCGAGAAGCTGAAAAGCGAATTTAAGTAACAGCTAGGTTTCTGTTTCCCTTGCAGACTGCCGCTGCTAGTGAACGACAAAACTGGTGAGTGTTTGTTTTTTATTTTTCTTTGAACTACGCATAATCTTGCGAACATCGTGCATCTTGCGTTTTTGAGTCGTGACAATAATCTGTATTTTCTCTCGGCTTTTCGCGGTTTATTAAACGGTAGTGTTTTAATTAAACTGCGTTTGGTCACGTTGCCAAAATGCACCTAACTTTCGCATAATGTTAACCCCGTGCACGGACCCTTTCACCCTTGAGTTCATTATCTCAGAGCGGTCAATATACGCGGCATATGTCCTAAACGCGCGCACGGCAGAGCCTAATTTAAATTATGCCCGTGTTCAACCTGAGAACGACACGAAATCTAGTTCGCGAACACTAACAGGGTTGCCTCGCCCGTGAAATTGTATCCAGTGGATCCCCATAGCCACTGCAAGACCCCTGGAAACGAGAAGGCGGACGAGGCAGCAAAAGAAGCCCACTCCCTGACATGCAGGGAAAACATACCGCTGGCCAAAGACGACATCAAAAGGGCAGCAAAGCTAACAGCAGATGTGGAGATGAAGAAGCTCCTGGACAAACTACAATCTATACCCCAGGCTTGTCGCCCTCGATGGCCCACATAAGTACACAGGCTGTGGATACATGAGCCGAACTGACGCAGCACTCATTCATCGACTCCTACTTGGCTCTGCCTTCACAAGAGCTTACACGTAATAAGCTAAGAACGACCGACGACCCTATACAAGTAGACAATGCCACACAAGCAAAGACGACATCAATCTACTACTGCACTGCACGAAATATGAGGACGAGATATAGATCCTGGAAAAGCGTCTCTCCGCACTGGACAGCCGGCCACTTACCATTGCAAAGATTCTGGGTGCATGGTCTGTAGACGACAAATGCCGCAAGGCGGCAGGCTCCCTGCTACAATTCCTCACCTGTGACACGTGTGCTTCAGCGCATCTTCATTTCCCTGTGTCTGTGATTCTATTTTGTGTGCGTGTGTGTGTGAATTTTTCTTTTTTGATACGGGTGAACTTTTTTTTTTTAAAAGTAGCAAGCCAAATATTGGCTGACCTCTCTCTTAAAAAGAAGGCGATTGTATCTCTGCTCCACCGCACCAGCGTTTAGGACTCCTGTAGCAAACATTTATGATCCTATGGATAGCCGCGGTGTCGGCGCACAGCTTGTTGCAACGTAGAGCTATGCGGCAGACTATTTCAGCCAATACAAGAGTAGGGCGCGGTTAAACGGGTCACGCTTAGATTGAACACACACGTACGTATACATGGGGAAAGACAACAACAACAACGATGTGGTGCGAATACAGATGCGATATAGGAAACAGCAACAACGCTAGCAACAATACCTGTGATAAGCAGTAGTTCAACTACACGTAGTTGGACCACTAGCTAAACTAGTTCATGTCGTTTTATCCTAGTTGCAACTGCATTACAAAGAAAAAAAAAGTGAAAGTGCATAGTTAAATTACTTTTTTTAGTTAACTACAAATCGGCTCGTTTCAATACACACAAACTACTCGGGTTAGTGCCCATCGCAAGGCGCAACAATAAAAAGCCACGCTTTTCTGCTTTCCAACATCAATACCGACACAAAGCCGAACAATATAATACGAGGGGTGCTTCGGATCAGATATCGTGCCAGTGCTCGTGCATTCGCTTATTACAAAGTTTGCTAAGAGGCACAAGTATCGATCTGTTTCCGTCCCCATACAACAACGCAATCATCTCACACAAAGGGATGGGAGATTTTCCGCCGTTTAATGTGGTAGCGCTCCTCTCAGCGACTTCGAACTTTTGTTTCCACACGAGCTTTTGTTTCCAGCCTAAATAAGTATAGCCGTTGTTTGTCGCTTGAACTCTGCGTGGGTTGAAGGTCTCCGGGGGCCATCCCATTAATTAGTGGAGGGCCTCGACGCTTCTACGCTGCCGGTGTCTCTGTGGATGCTGTATAGGACAAAGTAATACGTTTGTTGTCGGAACTATATATTCCAGCCCTTTGTTCCTATATAAGTTGGTTTTTCGAACGGAAGTTGTCAATTCAGGAGGGCAGTATGCAGTGTAACTTTCGTGGATGGCTGCTGTGAGCTGTATAATGAGAGAGATACTCTTGGGAGCAGCGCTCTACGCGTTGAAGTTGAAAATCGCGCTCATGTCTTCAGTAAAGCGATACACTGTACGTTAGACATATTCTACACATATTAAAGGAGAAAAAACAAGCAACTATCTCTTTTGGGGACTAACTCTCTCTTGTGGGGACTAACTCTTCCTTGTGGGGACTAAGTCTTCCTTGTGGGGACTAACTCTCTCTTTGGGGACTAACTCTCTCTTTTCTGGGGACTAACTATCTCTTTTTGGGACTAAGTGCCTTGACACAACAATTACTCCCTTTCGGAACTAAATGCGGGGAAGTTTATGCAAAGGTCGGGGACTATTTGCAGGGTTGGGGATTAAATTCCAGGGCCAGAGGGGACGAAAATGGGGTGTAATTGCAATTTGGGAGAGCAGAAGCTGCAGTGGCTCCCAATTTGCTCCGTTGTTTCTTCACGTATACGCTATACCCTGTACTTTATTTATACACTCTAGACACACTATACTTTAAAAACTTTGCTTCAGAACAAGCACCCCTTTCCTTTGCTACATGCTCTTCCGTCCTCGCATCATTACCACATGTGACGTGGTACGTAGGGGTCTTTGGTATACACTATCGAGAGTATCGCAGTCATAACAGTCTCCAGTTTGGTTGCGTTATTGTTGCTGCACTTACCAAATACCTCGCAAATCTTAAATACCGAGAAACCTAACTTGACAGGCCGAGCACTCTGCGTTTCGCATATGTCGTTGGAATATTCATTAAGATACCAATGTACCAGGACATAAACAGGAAGGTTCCCTGCCAACCCGATAAAAGTATACATTTCAATAACACTGGTCACTTGACCTAATAAAAAACCCCACCCATATCCCTCTATATACATCCAAACCGAAACAAGCAGCCTTGTGAAAGTACTCGTGCTTGCTGCAACTCTTCATGGTGGTCTTATAGGATCCCCACCCAGGCGTATCTACGGGAGGAGCTTTTCTTTATCGAGGTGTAATTAATCATTCCAAGTACACTGGTTCGATAAGGCGCCCGTGCAAAGCCCCGCGCGACAGCTACGAGGTTTCCATTAACAACCCCTTTTCTTCAGCGCTCAAAGCTCACACGAACGGGTTTCTACGGAGCCTAGCTCTGATAAAGACGTATTAACCCTCTGTGCTCTTAACGAGCTTAATTACTATCCTGCTCCTCCGTTGGGCCCGCGACTATATCTGCTGTCTACTGCCGAAACATAAACTGCGGTTTCTCGCGCTTTCGAAAACGGCTGCGCGTTTAAAAATCAAAGGAACCAATGAGTAATAATCTTCCTTTTGTAGCGTTAATTATTAGCCGGTAATTGCCGGTTTGAAAGCGACACTTTGAAAGATACCTCCCTCATTTGTTGTCACTTTGGCAATATGTTAGCGTGAATGGTGTAGTTAGTATAAATGCTTTTTCCAAAGTTTGGAACCCGTTTCTCTTGAGTCTCGAAGGACAGGGTATAAATATGCGTTAACGTTTTTCCGCGGTGATATGGGTAGACACGTTTGGTTGCTAATTGGTCGCGAGGGTGATACTTCGTTACTTGTCAATTATACGGGCTGCCGGTCTGGAGGGAAATTAACGTCAGATAGAGTGCGCTGTTTTGCAATGGGAGTATTTACGTGACAACATCGGCAGTGAATGGAAATGAGGAGGCAACCTCGTCAAGTACGTATACCTCCCATAGGGTTTGTTCCGAATACGATATATACGTTTCTAACTGTACTCCTTATGATCCTTCTTCCTCGATTGAATGTACAAAAAACAAACAAGAAAGTTACAAGAGTCTAAGTTTTATTATTGAGCACCTGTCAGTTGTTACATCTCCTTGTCGTGTTTTAGCCACCGCAATGCAGATGGTTCCTTACGGTAAGATTGATTGACTGACAAAAAATAAATAAATAAAGGAGATATGTTTCGACGAAGCCAGAACACGTGAATAGAAAAGAGAGTAGAAAACTGAACAAATGCAACCACAATATGACCAAGGGGCATATAACAGAGAACAAGCAGGGTCTAACTAATGAATGAGTTCAGTTAATGATACGATAGTTCAAATTACCGTAGTCAAAATACACCAAAGTGTCACGCGTTTGTGCGACGACGCCGTTTGCATTTGATTCGACTGCATCTGTAAAATATTTCAAGAAAAAAAAAACTGCTGTAAGAAGGTGTAAATCTGTGGTCATCCACCATTTCGTGCCTGCGTCCGGCGTTGACTTATGACGAATTCGGGTTGTCATTTCATGGTAACACGGCCTAGCGATCGGAAATTGCTCGGAAATTGCCCGCGCTGGATCACGTGACCGTTTCCGCACGAACGTGAGTGCCAGGAATCTAGCGGTTTTAGTTAACTTGGATCACGCTAGGGACATCGCGGTCGCTCGTTTTTGGGTTTCGTCGTCTGCTAACCCACGTGAACTTCGACGTGCAGCGCGGATGTGACGACACCGGATATAGCGGGGCAACCCGCTGCCCGGTCGTATCGAGGTCGGTAAAAAAAAAAAAAGTGCCAGATAGCAAATTCCGAGCGCTCGGAAAGCGCCACGCGAACATGCGAGATTTCTCCGCTTTTAGCAAGCGAACATGACTGCTTGGGATCTGGCAAAAAAAGTTGCCACGAAATGACCATACGAATTCGCCATTAGATTCAAACAAGGTCACTCAGAAAAGTCCCTAGTTTTTCGTTTTCTTTCGCATCACATCACATCACTCAGAAAAAATACGAAGGTGGCATATTTAGTTTCATTTTTACTCGTACCTATGTTATGTATGACATACAAACGAACCAAACAAAGTAGAAAGCGAATTGTTCGGAGTCTCAAACATATCCTACCATCTCTTCCACATCAACGAAGTAACGATATGTACTCAGCTGCATAAATCCTCCCTCCTGCTGTAAATTGAAAAAAAAAATAAAAAAGCGAACGTACAGAACTATTTCGTCAAATCTGAGATAAAAACAGCGTTCATGTTACTCTAAATAACCAGTCGTAAATCACTCACCAGTGTAACTCGATTCCCCACCAGAAAAAGGCAATCAGAAGTATACTTTCAGAAAGTCATTTCTTCAAGCCCACGATAGGAATTCTTTCTGGTAAAGCCGCTTCCTAAACAGCTGCATACTACTGTTCTTACCGAAACATACGAAAAAATGCTCGCTTGCAAAGAAATATGTTTTATTTTTTGTGCGTTGGCATTCGAGCAGCGTGATGTATACATTAGGGGAACGCGATATAAATGGATCTTACTCGAATTTACGTCGAATTGCTGTAGCAATGTCCTGGCGTGTGTCGGTCGGAGTTTCGCTCAATGCGATGACAAAGGCTCCGCATGAAGAATGGTGGCCCGCTTCGGAGACAATCTTGCTTGTCGCGCGTTTTGGGGATGGAAGGTTTCTGCCACGTGTTTCGGACAGATCTTCAAACTTAATGGTGTTTCTTCGATGTTACATTAATCTATCCGGGTTCTATACGCTGTGTAGACCATATGGAGGTGAATGATGGCTGTGAGTTTTCATCATTTGATGGAAATCGACGAAGGCGCTGTTGTAAATTGAAGAGATTCCCATACAGGCGATGAAGAGTGAGGGTTAGGAGTGTGAAATACTCGCGCGTTATCTCAAGAAGTCTGTGTCGGATATTATGTCGGGGTGGTGTTAGTTGGTGTGGGCTGTGTATTCAAATTTTGCGCCACCATATATGATTGTTTGCGTCATATATAGATTCATTTTGACCTTTTTGTTCTCCTTAAGAAGAAAATGAGAATGGTGGCTGTAATGTGCTGAGCGCTCCCTATTGCTATACCCCTATTGGATTATGGGGAACAAATAGAAAATGAGATAGGAATTTAGACTAACCAGAGGCTAGGGCCATATCACGGCACCTCCACTGCTGTAGGTTTGTTTTTTCTGAGGCAGCGGATCAGCGTCCGTTGTGCTGTGTCAACAGCCAACGCTAATTGTCTATTATAGAGCTTCGACAGGCTTGCCCGAAAATCTCAACAGCTTGTGTCCTTGTTTTTTGGGCACGACTATATATATAGCAGAGGTAGGGATGAAGAAAGTAGTGTCAATGTTGTCTAACCGCGATGAAAGTCATTCAACCAGCCATAACAGTTTAAATTTACGCTGAATGGACAGTTGCATTGCGGGTTACAATACAAGGATACCCACTTATACTCCCCTCCTGCGTTCCTCTTCCTCTTTACTTCTTTGGGAATTACCTTAACACAAAGACTTAACTTTCTGAATAAGAGAATAATCAGGAAAACACGTACGGTATCACATCAAAATATATATAGTTCTCCGCTGCCGTGTGTGTTTGCCCATCACATCGAAAAGCGCACAGAAGATACAAATAAATAATTTTCCGAATGGCACCCGCGCCGCTTAGCACATGATTTACTGAAACGCAATCGCAGTTAACGCGAAAAGCGACTATGTCAAGGGTCGACGGCACTACTGCCTATACTTCACATTAAACGGGAGTTTAATGCCTCTTTAGAAGTAGCCAGACCATTCTGTGTAGAGGTACTTGTGCCTGCTCGGCAGCCACTCCACATCCACACTGAGTGGCGTGCTCGCATTAAAAATGAATAAAGAAACTTTGGCAACCATCGCATCTTGGCGAATGTCGTCTTCTTGCTTTATATTGCTGAGTACATCGCTGGCTAACTGAGCATGATATACATATCACGACGTGTCTCGTAGTCATCGACATGTGTTCTTCCTGGAAAATAAAAGTCCGAACTTGTACCTCTCCGCATAATCGTGAAGACGTCGCGCTTGTGGGGGTGATGCTATTTTCAGTACAATGCTGAGCTACCGTGTTCACTTCGCAGATGCGGCAGCGAGGCTTTAAATATAAGAGAGCATGACAGCAGAAATGTTTAATGACTCACATTGTTGGCTGACATCTCTGGAGGTTGTCGCGTGTGAGGTCCTTGGCTTGTGAATGTTTGTAGTGACGTCAATATGACGTCACTTTTACGGCATACCTGAGTGTGTGGAAATAGGGGGGGGGGGTCATGCCCAGGCCGTCCTTCTTCCATCATGTGACAGAGTTGGAACCACTTCGGTGGTTCATCTTGCACCTGTTGGTTCAATGTACCTGTTAGTATAGCATAGGTTGGGCGTTTGTATATAGCTCATACGTCAAAAACAGCAGCTCATCACCATCGTTGTCAGTATAGCACAGGTAATGTTTGTTCCTCTATCGATAAATGTCCCTTGGGCGGCCCAGAAAAGACATTATGCAGGGAGGTTAGCTGACAAGCAGCCGTTTCATCATTTAATAGTGTTTCTTTTTCCTTTTTTTTTTTTCAGGATATATTCAGGAACCTCTTTTCGTTGACCGTGCCAAGAAACACACAGAACTCCGTACATGACGATTGTTAAGCACCGACGCTTAGCGGGTACTTTTAGCATGGCTTCGAACGTTACATAAAATGCGACGGGATGATCTCACAAAATGCCGCGGCTCTGTGCAGGGGCTCTCAGTCACCGCATAAAGTGCATCCTTAAATGGATTAGGGGCGAGTCCTTGTGGTGGCAACGATTCTGGAGAAATATGATCCTTTTTCCGGGGTTTCACGAAGCACCCGGGGCGTTCGCGAACTCGCTTCGAGAAAAATGGTTACAGCTCTGCGCGACTTGTGTGATCTTGCGCCATTCGTGTAGTCTCTGCCTAGCTTCAAATGGACCGCCTGACATCATGGAAGAGGGTCTCTGCAAAGAAGAGAAATGTTCCTTCAGTTTTTTTTCGCAGTGGTGAATTGCGTGTTTCGCTTTATATATATATATATATATATACTTTAAAGGCGATGACTGGGTGCCAAGTTTTTTTCTAAGGATGCGCCGCAGACGGTGCGGCGCCGTAATTCAGTGTAGCGCTTGGATGGGATCCCAGGCCATTGTACTTGATTTGCCAGCAAGTACGTTGTATAGACAATTGGCCACGATGAATTCAGACATATGTCGGCACAGTTCCCTTAGAAGTCGGCCCAGGACGCACATTCCCCCAGGGCGTGAGTCGTGACGTTGCCCACATACGTGACAACGACAACGGCAAGCCCTATCACCCCCCCCCCCCCCCCACGATGAATTCTCGGTGCACGGAATATTATGTTCGTCTAATCGCTCACATTGACAATAGAGGGCAACATCGCGCTTCTAGGCATCAGTGCTGCACCAAGCGGCGCTTCCGTGATGTTCATTGACTTTTTTTCCAGTGGTTGTCTAGCAGTTTCTCTACATTGTGAATTTTTATGCGATAAGGTATTAATGGTCAAATATTTTACGAGCCCCTGGGCTTAGGTGGGCCTGTAGAATGTTTGTTTGCCAATTAGAAAAATAAAGACTATTATTGTTGCGAAAAATATGAACGAAAAGTATGAACCAAAGGGAAACGAAAAAAAAAAAAAGAGAGAGAGAGAAAGCGAGACAGATGTGAAACACTTTGTGTGCCTTTTTGTAACGTATGGCGATGCCTGTTCTACTTGCACTACTTCTTCGTGAGCTGACAAAATGCACCTGTCCTATATAAGCTGGTGCGTATTCAGTACTGCATGCTGGTCACCTTGAAGAACATACACGCCATCGTTAGAAAAATTGGGCAAGCCACAGTAACGAAAGGCAAAAAGAAGGGGGGGGGGTAGAAATAACCGGGCTACACGATACTTTTGACTAAAGTGACCAGCAATGCTATGCCGTTAGTTAAATTTTGTAGCTGCTCGGAGTTTTTCACCCGTCCTGCACCCAGCATGTGGCGGTAGTGAAACCCGGTCTGCTTTATCGCATCGTGTGGGAATGAGGTTGTTCTTTATCATCTTTGGTCATTTTATACGGGGATGCTTTCCATGAATGGACCGCCTCCTCCCAGACAATTCTTTGAGGCTTGTCGTTTCGTGCAGTGGAGTAATTGTGATGTGATGTGATGTGAATAAAGAAAAAAAAAATGGGAGTGGAGTAATTCTTCACTCGCTGTCTCGTTAAGGAGATGCCTAATGGTCCTCTCGCCTGCTTAGAACAGATGGAGATCCTAAACTTACTCTAAAGTGGGTCGCCCGATTCAGAGTTTCTCTCGAGGACTGCGCGAGAATGTTTTCGTTTTCAGTTTGGAGTGATGCTTTCGTTCATCGTTATATCGCTATATGGGGTGTATGAGACGTAGCAGATAATAGTGAGTTTTAGTATATCGTACGCTATCTCTTACGTGCGCAAATGCGACAGCATACGTTATACTAAAACCCACTGATAGTGAGTTTTAGTATATCGTACGCTGTCGCCTCTGCGTGCGTAAGGGATATAGCGTTGGTGGTTCTGCGCACGCGCAAGACATTAGCAGAGATTTGCGCATTGCGCACAACCACTATACGTGCGCAAAGGCGACAACATATGATATACTACAAGCCTACTTTAAAACTATACTAACGTATTTCGATTTGCCTTCTACAGTACAGCTATAAAACGGACAATGACAATCTACTTATTTACGGAGAATTTACTTATACGTATACTACTTTTACGTACCAACTTATCGATTTATTATCTTTACAACTATCTTTAAATTAACCTCGAGTGCGAATTGGAAATAAATATACTATGCCAACCACAAGAGCAAAAAAAAAAAAAAAAGTAAGATGGACGCCGACAAACCACATAAGTGGCTTGCGTTTGCATGCTGTTTACGGTTTGTGTGTTTACGGCTTTTAGGCAGCAATACTCATTAGGGAGTATTAGTGCGTCGTGCGCTGTCGCCTTTGCGTACGTAAGGAATGGCGTGGTACTTCTGCGCACTGCGCGAAGCTTTATTTATGCTTTGCGCGTGCATATAGAACCACCAGCGCTATCCTTTACGTACGCAGCGGCGACAGCGTACGATGCACTGAAACTCACAATTGTTCGCGCGTAACGCCTGATACGAAGCCCAGACCTGTGCTCCCGTAATAATGCCGATTTATTTGTCACACTTAATAAAGGGAAGTTGAGACAAAAAAAAAAAAAGAAGAAGAAAAGAAGAAGAAACTGCGTCTAGGAGAGCTTTTCTTTTCCTCATTATCATGACCAGGGTTGTTTGGATTTAATCCACATGGATTTTATCCGGTGGATTTTTGTTTTGTTTTATTCACACAATTTTATCCGAATTTTTTTAGAGAATTTGTTGTGAAAGACAATCTGAATTCAACGTCACACGGAAAGCTCCCGGTTTATTTTATTGTAGTGTTGGCTGTTTGCAAAAGCCCAGGTACGCGCAACATTAACTTTTAACTTTTTTAACTTTGGTGCTTTTTAACTTATCTTTTTTAACTTATAACTTTTCAGATGTAAATTTTCCCCGCTTTCTTGTACTTCTGCCCATTCAGAGAGAGGCTTTCTTCCGCTCCCTGGAGGCACTGATGTGCTCCGAAACACGACAGCTAATCCAGGCGTGTACGATCTACACCATTTAACCACGCGTGCATGATACTCCACTTTTCGGAAAACAACAGATACTGATACAATGTTGCTGAGACAGGCAGTGCCATAAACCGAAATATATGAGAGGTCACTCGAAATCGAGAACAGCAAAACACATTTGTTTTACTCTGTGTCACCATTTCCAGGCATGTATATATTCTCCAAAAATATCCAAAAACATCCGGGTTTTTATTCAAGAAAGCCCACTGGAGAGGATCTTTTTAAAAATATCCGGATTTTTTTTTTTTCAACCCTGATCATGGCCCATTTTTTACTTTTCACTTTCGACTCAACAGCGATTTTTTTCCAGTGTGGCAATACTTCACCGTAGTTGTCGTCGCTACTTTATATCTCTATACATCTCGTTCACGCCTGGAGAATTTTTATCCTGTCCTCTGTCGCCTCCATTTTACGCGATATAGCAGGAGCCATGCACTCCCCCAAGGGCGAGACATCCACGTCAAATTATCACCCATGTGGAACACCTCCCATGTATTACTTTACAGGCGGAACAAACGAGCGGGCATCTTCGATTAAACGTGCAACAAGACATGAGCCCCACTCGCGACAACCTCAAAGGCGAATATAAATGGGCGTGCTCATCTCTGTTACTGTCGTGTACAACGTTACAACCCCCCCCCCCCCATACCCCTCTATCTATCCCCTCTTCCAGTCACTGGTATATATATATATATATATATATATATATATATATATATATATATATATATATATATCTCACTTCCATTCGGCGTTAATAAATATTTAGTGCTACGCGTTGTCTCCTTCTCTCAGAACCCCTAGGTGGCTCTTCTTTTTCTTTTTTTTTTATGTGTGTGTTCTCCGTGTTACTGTTTTTACGAGCTTCAATGCCGTTTTCCTCCTACTTCTTTTGTGTAATGTCTTCGGGACTGCCACGAGACGAAATGGGAGAAGTGAATGGACTCGAGGGAAAGGGGCCGTGATGGCTGCCTGGGGTAAGGAGGACTATCGTTTACTGTGCGGTGGCTGTCGCGTGACTATAATCCTCATAGAAGCGGGTTCTCCGTCCGTCCGTAGAGGTCACGTGGTTGCATTGTCACGTGACACCACGTGTCGGTGGTGTCACGATACGATATCTCTACGATACGAGTCAGCTCTCTGAAAACGAGTCAGTTTGCGGCTGTCTGGACACCAGAAGAAATGACGACAAGACACAAACAACCTTCCCTGTGCCTACATCCAGGTTTTTCAATACAGAGTTCCTCCGTCGGATTCGCCTGCCCTATTATCAATCTCGCTGCGCTAAGTTCGTCCAATCCAAACGGGTGTACCTCGAGATAAAGTGATCGAAATGCCCGTTGCAAAATAAACTGCTGTAAATAAATGTTATCTGACTATAAAATGCACAGTCGTGCGCGGGAAACAGCCAACGGCGAACTGAGACTATAGCCTGGACATACAAACGCAAACACCGAACTTGGACTAACCTAATAATAAACTAACTAATCATGCTGCGCTCCGGCGTGCCCGCCCTGCTAAGCCTAACGGCTGCTAAAATGTGGCTTTCGTTCGCTAATACGACTCGAATTTGAGCGGTTAAATAGTGATGTGTTTTTAAATCACGGCACATCATCTCACGAAGCAATCCAGCATTCTTCTTGATTTTCCTTGTTTGGCGAACGTGAATTTCGACATCGGATATTTCGCGACTGGGAATATCGAAGTCCTGCCTTCAAAACCTGCCCCGAACATTCCATGGTGAAACTTGCGCACACGCACGCGGCTCCAGAGCAGCCTTTCCGACATCTTCTAGCGAATCTTGCAGCTTCCTGGAAAGCTTTTGGCCTTATCTTCGCGCATTTCCACCGGCGAAACCTTCGAAATGGAAGCGCCGGAAGTTTGGAAAAGTTCCGGCTGGTCCGTGGACGTCGCCGCCACTCCCAGTGCCTAACAGCATCTGGTGTCTACATGCGCCGCTTTCACTATCAACGCGTGAGCGAATAATTCAAAGAGCGAGGACCGCTTTCAGGACTTCCGCAGAAACTGTCGAAAGTTCTAGCTTATCTCCTTGTTCGTCGTGTTGATGCGCTGCTGTGAGTGGATGTTTCTCGCACGGAGAGAATCCCGCATAAAGGGGGTTAAAAATTGTTCGCTTCCTGCGGTTCTTGAGTGCATTGAAAATTTCGGAGCACTCAATAATGGGACTTTCGGGCTAGCAATACTTCTTGGGGAGGTTCGTGGCCGATGAAAGTAGATGACGTCAAACGACTATTGAGTGTTGGAGTATCAGCGGTTTTATCCAGGCCCCCCCTCCACCGAACACCCCAAAATTTTGTCGTGTGGACTACTGTTACAATGTAACTGCACCCCAATTTTATTTTTTTTATTGTTTTGGCAGCTTGCCTTGAGCTTGCGGTTCTCGATAAACTACTGGGTGGAATAGTTCGTCCTTGACCACTTCGAGACTAGCATAGCCACATTTTAATATAGCTGCGTACGACCTAGCAACGTCGGCAGTTGTGTCCGTCCGTCCGTAACAGTTGTGGAGAGAGAAGAAGAGGGAGAAGAAGCAAGAAGTTATAAAGTGGCATGGAAGTGGGTGCGGGCGCCCAAAGCTAACTGGGGGAGTGATTTTAGTCCTTTTGCGGGGTAGATGCATTGTCACAATCATATTGATCAGGATATTTAGTATAACCAAGTAAACTTGTGTAGTACAAGTTCGATACAATTCGATACAGTTTCAATAAAATGTAGCACAAACTAAATACACAAAATGCTTACACTACGCAAGTCTCACTCTACTAGCCAAACAAGCTAAAACACGCGTAATATTCTCAAAGAAACCCACAAAAGTACGCCACTAAGGGAGCCAGTGGAGACACGGCCGCGGCGGACACTAATGTACCGTGTCGACCACCTTCGGAGGAAGTCTGTCTCTATCATATCATATTAGACCCTCTTTAAAACCAAATTCATTGAAGTTTATCCGAATTGGGAGGGGGGGGGGGCTATTTGCAGTGAAGGCACCAAAACTAAGGTGCAATTGCTATCAAAGAGACTAGGAGCTAGTATCACTGTTCAGCTTGCTTCTCCTTCTTTTTCTTTTTTCATATAGAATGTATGAAGCTACATCATTTCAGCGCGCTTGACAGAGTGTATAAACGTGCAGTCTTTCTCTCTCTCTCTCTCTCTCTCTTACCTGATCTGGGTAATGAAAGCATCTCAGATATCAGCAGCAGCTTCGAGGTGTTTCAACGAAATTAGGGCAACACGAAAGGGTGCACCTAACGAGGTTTGCGGAAAGCTCTTAGCCGAAGAACAGAGCCAACTATATATAGAATCATCCAAGGTCGATTAGCGGCTTGCATCGCGTGGACACGCGCGTATAACTTATAGCGTTGTTTAGAGCAAATAACGTGGGAAAAGAAGCGGAATATTGTATATATATTCCCTGCGGGAAAAGAGGCGACCTTGCGGCCATCACGGTCGACCTTCAGCGGCCATCACGCTTCAACCGGCGGCGGCACGCATATGCTCAGCTGACGTCGGCATGTGAAGCCCTTCCTCCTTCGCTGTCTTCACTCCAGATGCTCGGGATAGCCGTTGCACATTCTGCCTCCCAGCTGCATTCACACACATGGTTGATTACACGGTCTTTTGAGATGCGGGGGCCACTGTAGTGTTTATTGTGCGCGCTAAATGAATAGAGCGGGTCGGCTGTGTGGTGGGTCACAGCTGGCTGAGACGCGAACAGCGGGGTAACGTCGCGTAGTTTTTTTGTCTCTCTGGAGGTTTGTGAATGAAATTGAGCTTTTTTTCTTCCTTTTTGTGTGTGGCCGCGTGAGAAAAGAGACGATTGTGCGGAGTGATACTTCAGCGCGCGTGAGGTGCTGTCTGTGTGTAGTTTACAGCCCGTTTACGAATATGGCGGAGTGGGTACACAGTGTACGCGTTGGTGATGATAAAAGAGTGCGACGTAGCGGGGTCGATTCCCGCAACCGCTGTCCGAGTTATTCGCTGAGTCCTTTCTACAGACTTTCTAGACAATTCCACCTGAACTCGTTATTGTATTCGTGTCAAGGAGAATACATTTTTTATCACTTCTATCAGCCGCTTTCATTGCGTCCTGTTTGCTGGCTAAAAGCTAGGCAAAAGAAAAAGAAAACAACGTCCTAGTAAATTTTTGTACCAATAAACGTCTGAGTTAAAAACAAGACAAGATGGAAGAGGAGCAAACCTACATCCTCGGTTATAGCTGTCGTTTCAATAAACCCGAGTGCTCGTCGTAACTATATATGGCCATATTTTGTGGGCGGTTTATTCCACTCAATTCGCCTAACGTCAAGATCGTCCCATCCCGTTTTTACACCGATGTCGTATATCGCCAAAAAGTACGCTACAACGAACACGTACCTTCCGTACCTCTCAACGTAGATCACTTCCAAACAGGCGCAGGACTCGTCCACAAACCGCCACTCTAACGCAATCCACGCAGTACACCTCATACCAACCCTGTCAGGAGATACTCTTCCATCTCCTCCTCATAAAATGATTTCCCCGGCGGTTTCGTCCAGGCTTTTTTTTCCCCCCTTGACCATCTCCTAGACATCCTCGACCACAACGGACGGAGCGAGCAGTAAAATCGTCTCGTTCTTTCAAATCTTCCGCCCCCCCCCCCGCCCCCCTTGTTGCTTATTTATGTCCTTTAGTTATAGTTTCCCTTTGCACAAGGAGACCGCCGGACGCGGTCCTCGCTACCATAAATTTAACGCACTCTGTCTGCACGCTAACCTTTTCCCCCCTTTGTGCGGGAAACATATAGAAAGGACGAGGCGTCGTGAAAGGATAAAGCATGGGACCTCTGCGGTACATGAAGGGTTTCTGAAGGTTAGATATAAGAAACAGACCTTTCGCAGGGAGTTCGGATCGCAAGTCACGTAGTCGCTCTCTGTGCGAGATGTGCGTTCGTGTTTCCGCCCCTCCCCCCTTTTTGGTGGTGAAGGGTTAGCTTCGTTATCAGTGGAGGTTATTTGGTTGGTGGTGGTACGGTAGCTTACCCAAGCAGCACAATGTACTGAAAGTCGAGTGCAATAGGGGTGGACGGGTAGGTGGAAGGCCTTGAACACACTCGTGAAACTAAAGAAGATTGATAAGACACACATACCGTCCACCCCTATTGCACTCGACTTTCAGTACATTGTGCTGCTTGGGTACATGTTTCGTTTAAAGGAATGGCGCAAGGGGCAATAAACTGGAAACAATCATGACCTGCATTGCTGCCCGTCAGAATTCTGACGCACAGCAATGCGGCTCTAAAATCCGATGGTTATATCGACGTTTCTTATTCGAACGTGTTGAAGCGTGAGTTGAGCGCGTTTCTATTGTATTGTTTTGTTGTCGTGTATAACCCAACCCTTATGTAACTCTGGAACCCTCGATCAGGAGATGGGTCGTAAAGAGAGCTTTGCGCAGTGCGCAGAACCATTACGCTGTCTCTTATATACGTACGCCAAGGTGATAGCGTACGTAAGGGATCGCGTCGGTGGTTCTCCGCACGCGCAAACCATAAAGAGAGTTTTGCGCAGTGCGCAGAACATAGAGAGCTTCGCGCTGTGCGCAGAACTACCACGCTGTTCCCTACCGCAAAGGCGGTAGCATACAGTGCACTAAAACTCTCTCATCTAATCTGTGTACCGTATTCCCTCTAGCGGTCCCTGAGTCTGCCAAGTCGGGACCATGCGCATTCATTCTTTACTAGTCTTGCTATACGGGCAAAAAAAATGGGAGAAGTCTAGCACTCGCAAGTGAATAAAATGAGTATTTAGAGAGCTTGAAACATTTATTTTACTGAAGAACAAGCTTTCGGACGGATGAAGGACGGACTCCGTCCGAAAGCTTGTTTTTCAGTAAAATAAATGTTTCAATCTCTTTAAATACTTCCCAAGCAGCACAATGTACTGAAAGTCGAGTGCAATAGGGGTGGACGGTATGTGTCTTATCGATGTTCCTTACTTTCACGAGTCTGTTCAAGGCCTTCCACCTACCGGTCCACCCCTATTGCACCCGACTTTCAGTACATTTTGCCGCTTGGGTTATTTTAGTTTTGCTATATTGTGAAAGTATGTGTTATTCGGGTGATGTGGGCGTATATACACCAAGCAGCACAATGTACCGAAAGTCGAGTGTAATAGGGGTGGACGGGTAGGTGGAAGACCTTGAACAGACTCGTTAAACTAGAAAACATTGATAAAATACATACCGTCCACCCCTATTGCACTCGACTTTCAGTGCATTGTGCTGCTTGGGACGTTAAGCATAGCCGATAGTCATACAGCTCTCTGACCCTTAGGAGGCACAAGTGCATGAAAATGTTTTGTGCTGTTCCCGACACGTATCGTCAGGTGGACGCGGAATACGAGAGACTGCGGGCGATACGGCGCAGGGCTGAAAGGAGGTTCCGTAGGTCTGGAAGCCGTGCCGACTATCGCGAAGCATGCCGCTTACAGAGGGTCATCCGCCGTCATCTTCAAAGGTTGTCGCAGCAACAATGGAGAACCTTTTGCTCTACTTTGACTCCTTTCACACCTACAACGAGAGTATGGCAGATCATTAGAACGCTTGGGACGCCGACTACCCAGACATATCCGTTTAGAGCATTGGCTATCTATCGAAATACGGACGAGAAGACGGTGGCTAATGAATTCTGCATGTCACTTGCTAAACCGTCAGTGGCATCTGCAACTAGCGTGCATCAAACATCTGTGAAAGAGGTCACGGACACCACGTGCCTTACTCGCAATGCGCAGTGCGAAGCACTTGACTTCGACTTCAGCCTTGCGGAACTCCAGGCTGCATTGAAATCAAGGGCTCGCCAGTCATCGCCAGGTCCTGATGGTGTTACATATAGACATGTGGTTAACTTGGACCCAACTGCTCAGACGACCTTACTGCATATCATGAACGCCAGTTGGGCTGAAGGCAAACTACCAGCGTCATGGAAAGTCTCTAGAGTGGTTCCTCTACTCAAACCCGGAAAGTCCCCTCATGACGTCAATTCGTTTCGTCCCATCAGTCTCTCCAGCTGTGTGTGCAAGATCATGGAAAAAATGGTCCTGAGTCGGTTGGAGTGGCTCCTAGAAGCGCATTGCGTTTTCCCTGACTCCATGTCCGGGTTTCGTAAAGGCAGATGCACAATGGATAGTGTGCTGGACTTGGTCACGTATGTAGAACATGAGCGCGCTCAAGGCCGGACAACTGCAGCAGTTTTTCTGGATATTAAAAGAGCATACGATACGGTCAGCCACAGTCACGTGCTCCACGACCTCTTCACTCAAGGCATCCAAGGGCGTGCTTTACGGTGGATTGCTGACTACATCCAGGGCAGGTCTGTTTACATGAGGACGGAGAACGGTGCAAGCGATAATCATGCTCTCACATGTGGAGTCCCACAGGGGGGCGTACTGAGTCCTCTACTGTTTAATGTGGTCTTATCGTCTCTGCCACAGCTGCTGCCAAAGAATGTACATATTACCATCTACGCTGACGATATATGTTTGTGGGGCTCCGGAGTGCAGATGCCTGCGCTACAAAAACGTCTTCAAAATGCGCTAGACGTAACTGAAGGCTTCTTAATGCAGAGAGGAATGGACATCTCAGCAGAGAAGACGGTCTTCCTTCCATTCACCCGAAAGAAATTGAAGCATTTTCAGTTGCATCTAAATGGGCAACGAGTAACAAGAGTATCTCACCATCGCTTTCTGGGAGTAATCATCGACGCACAACTCTCATGGGCTGCTCATGTCAAATATATAAAAGGAAGAGCCGATGCGAGAAGCAACGTGTTGCGTCATACTGCAGGTTCTCACTGGGGACTGTCGACCAGATCCCTATTGGCCATACACAGAGCTCTCATTCGGCAGATGATTGCATTCCACCTTCCGGTGTTACATGGTATATCTGACACCTCAGAGCGAACACTGCAGAGTGCACTAGCCAAGGGCCTGAAGATATGTCTTGGAGTACCGTGCGCCACTTCTAATATTCTAACCACAGTAGAATCCAGAGAACTTTCGCTCGCTGTGCTGCGGACACAGGAATCAGTGCGTCATTATGCGCGGCTAAGCACGTCACACTACAAACACCCGCTTGCACGACAATTAATCCACCGAAAATCGAATTTTTCAAATGCGATCGCTCAACACCACCGAACAATTCCTAAGGCGCAAAGACAGGAAACGGCGCTGCATCCTCCATGGACATTTATACCCCCGGTAGTTTGCACGTCCGTACCAGGTTTGCAGAAAAAAGCACATCACCCAACCTTGGCGATCCGACAGTACTGCCTTGCCGCAATGGACAATCACAAGAACAGGACGGCGATTTTTACTGACGGCTCGACGACGACCTCAGGATCTGCATCTGCATTTGTGGTACCAGAGCATAGTAGGGAAGGGATGGCGAGACCATCGCATCGCACGTCGTCGACCATGGCTGAGTTAGTTGCGATTAAAATGGCAATAGATTATATAGGCACAATGGAGATACCGGCTCAGTGGGTTATCTACTGTGACTCCAAGGCTGGACTTGAAGCTATACAATCGTTCTTGACTGGCGGACGTATTAATCCAGTTGTTCACGACATACTGAAAGAATATGCAAGATCGTACATCACCGGTCATGACGTCCTCATCCAGTGGATACCTGGCCACATTGGCATACCGGGTAATGAGGCCGCAGACAAATTAGCGGACGTAGCACATCTTTCGTCAACAAACTATGTGGTGCCATTTTTCAAGGCAGACGTGAAATCGCTACTTCAGTCCATTTCAAGAGCAGTTATGGAGGAACAGTGGCAGGAAGCTGATCGCCGATCATCTCTCCTCTTCAAGATCGACCCGGATAGGAAATACAGGTTCCCATCCGGTACACGGAGACCCATTGAGACGCTGCTGCATCGTTTTCGGTTGAATGTCCCGTACGGTCAACAGTTCCTCCACAAGATTGGGCGGGCAGACTCTGCAGACTGTTCAGTGTGTGCGACAGTGGAGGACACTGAGCACATTCTCCTGCATTGTACAAAGTATGCTCCACAAAGGGCTAGGTTGATGCATACCCTCGACCGCCTGGACAACAGGCGTTTCGACGTGGTGAAAGTGCTCGGACTGTGGGACCCAAGAAAGCGAGACACTGCCTTTGCGGCACTTGAGAACTTCCTTGTGAGCTGCGGCATGGAACTCATATTTTAGGATTTTGTGCGAGTGCCTCGTATCAGTGTATATCTTTGTAGTGTGTATTTGTAGTGTGTATCTTTGCATTAGTGTGTATCTGTTTCTCTGCATGTTCTAGTGATATTTATTCACTTGCACCTAGTGTACTAACACACTAATTGTTGGGGATGGGGAATGTACTTTGTTTGTTTTTGGTTGTTTGTAGGTTGTTGTTTTGTTTTGGGAGTAGCAGAACTAGTCAGGAGACAAGTTCAATTTCTCCCAGGTTTTCTTTTAAATAATCAATCAATCAATCATGTTTTGTGCTCGAGCTATATTGCGTTACTCACTGTGTTACTTTGTGTTTTCGTCGTTTCTAGACACAACTTGTCTCGTCTCTATAACCCTCTGAACCTAATTTTAGTCGCGTGCTTGCGTGAAAAACTGCGGTGCGTTTTGGGCTTCAACGTGTTACAAAATTTTTTCCGCCCCTCCTCTTGCGTTTACTCCAGATACCGAAGAAAAGCTCTACTTTGAACAGGCTCTCCACAACAAAATATAATACAATGGAACATCGTTCAGAAAACCCAACGAACCCAATACAGCGGCACTTACGCGCGACCATGCAAAAAAAAAAAAAAAAGATAAAGGCCTTTCGTTCCCGCCCTAAAATACTTCACACTTAGGATAATGCCCATTTCACGCTTTCCGAGACCAGCTTCCGGATAATGAGGACAGTCGCCGGATAATGGACACGGCATCGACGTCGCTTTAACCGAAGCGCCCACTCGGACCTGGACAGAAACGTAGCTTGGATGCAACAGACGAGTCCCGGATAACGCCTTCCTTTCCACTGTACACTTTCACCTTCCCTTTTTGTCTCGACCGGATTTATCTCATCCGGTTAGGAACGTGACCGGGAGCAGCATTTTGATTGCCATTGTTTCCGCTATGGGAGAACGATATAGGAGTTGCTCTTGAGCCTCGGCTGTCCAGCCCTATCGCGAGAGATAGTAGGGGACAGATGAGGAAGGCAGTCATCGGCCTTTTCTAGGAACGGCTTACCGTCTAATCACCGCATCCTCATCAACGCGTTATTGTCTAGTGGGGATCGCCGGTGTTCGCTGCAACAGCGCGGAAGACTGGATTTCACGATGACTGCTGTCGAAGGTACCGAATACAGCGGACGTGCAATAAAAAAAAAAAAAAAAGAGAGAGAGAGAGAAGAAATAAAAAAAAGAGAAAAAAGAGATCCATTCGATAGCCTGAGTCAACACCACCAGGCTAGATAGAGAAGGCGGCCCGCTTATTGCCTCCTTTCCCTCCTTCGCTGCGTGGACATATAAAATCAAAATTCGTCCGCTGCTACGAATCACCGTTCTCCAAATTCAATAACACCTCCAAATGATTGCACCTATCTTAAAACCCGTAGGCCTGAATCTGTAGAAAATTTAAAAATGTGCGACACGCTTTCCAGAAAATCAGTCTTGAGAAAGATATGGGACCGTTTTGGGCTTTATTTCCAAAACTTTCCCATTTAGTACACGGGGACGTGCAATCGCTACTCGCAGACGACGGTGGTTCGTCTCCATGGCTACGACCGCTGAAAGCACGTTTGTTATTTGGCTACGGTCGTTGAAAACACGATCCCGATTGGCTGACTCTCAGTTGTTACGTCACGTAGCATGCCGTCTCTACCTAGGTGGTGTTGCCTGAGCCCTCACTACTCTTACGTCACCATTTCCTCCCACTCTTACGTCTTCCTCTTTTTAGCGCTCAGTGTAGTAATATGGTCTCATACCAACAAGCCCAAATTTCAAGGCGACGTTCCGTTTGGCTGACCTTTCCCCCCCTTTTTTTTCCTTTGGTCTAATAAATATATCCCCCCCCCCCCCCAAATTTCATCACACTCCATGTTCGTCTAATTGGTATCCGTGAAAGTGCGCAGAGTGATTCTGTTGAGTCTTTTTTCTTTCTTCTACCACTAGTCTTCTACCACCACCACCACCACCACCATCATCATCATCATCATCACCATCATCATCATCATCATACGTAAGGAAAAGTGACGTACGGGTGAAAGGATGCTGCTCTACACTCATAGAGCATCCGCTCTATGAACAGAACGTTATAAAATAGGGATTTTTTTTCTTTTCAATTACAATAAAAGATTATATTTTCTGGATCGAATGGGCCACCTTGTGACCGCATTACCAAGCTCCTGGGGCGTTGTCCTCATTAATTAATTTTGGGTAGTTTAATTATGGAAGATGTGCAATGACAACATTCGTTCCTTTTGAATTGATATGCTGATCGGCCGCTGCCGCTTTCAGAAAAAGTACACACACACACACACACACACACACAAGAGGCCATTTTTATCGGTCCACCCGAAACGCGTTGTCTTCCTTTCCTTTAACTGCGGGTAAAGAAAAGGTCTGCTCCTTTTTTCGGCCATGACTGCATAATATTAAGTAGTAACGTCGAAGCAGAATAATCACATCCATGCAAAACCGGGTCCCACCTTTCAGGGTCAAGAACAGTGTCAAGTACGGCATCCCAATATATTATGTAGTAATTCCTACGCTACGACACCCACTTGCACGGCGACGACGGTGACGACACGTTGCTTACGAGCCCGCGAGTGCACCTAAACAGGTTCCCTGTGTCACCTGCCCCACTCCATTATGTCCGTGCGATGTAGTTGCCTAAACGGTACAAGAAAGCTCCGTTGTTTGGTCAGAGCTTCGTGCGGTGGCTAACAAATGCATTGGCGGAGATCGAGTCAAGCGGTGGGCGTTAAATATTGAAGCCGTGCAAGAGTTGAGAGAACTGCTTTGAGCGAGCTCCTTCATGAATCTAAATCCGGTCGATAGAATGCGTGCTGTGCCTTCTGATGCTTTTCGCGAGAGCACCTGAACATGATTCGAATATATAGTATTGTAGACCGTTCCGTTGAGTACCCCTTTTGAGTATATGTCTTGGCGCCCGTATGTGATGGGGTATTTTCGTGGTTTGCGTCGCTGCCGCGTCTGCTCCTATTAATATGCGTGCAGAGATAGAGATAGCAGGAAGCTCGTGCTGTGAGCCGTGTGAGAATTTGAAGGGCAGGTTATTGGGTCGACAACGTAGCTGGGATACGGGAAAATTGAAACATTGATAAAAAGTGATACGTTGACTACGGTATACTGGAGCTAAAATATTCAGTACATGTCTCTGAACACGAATATGCTTTTTTTTTAAATTATCGTTTCGGACAGGCCCTTTGAAGCCTCTCCTCGTTCTCGAAGTTGCTTCAGGCTGCATTTTGCGAATGCTAATAGTACCTTCGGTCGAAAATATTTCGATTTCTCTCTCCCTCTCTTTCTCCTTTCCTACGGGTAAACTTTTTTCCATCCCTCTGCAAAGCTCTACACGATGAAAACGCTGCAATTGCTGGTACTCTATCGTCCTCGTCTACTATTAGAATTTGATTTCGAACAAACAATAAAAACTTTATCGCGCGATGATGAATGGAAAGTTTATTTCGAACGAACTCTTCTACATCAGTCATTTTTTTTAACCATGCTCTCATAGCATTATGGAGTGCCCTTCGTAAGATGGATTAGAACTTCCTTCCCACAACGTTAGCTCAAAGAACCCCGCGCAGGACATCTCCGGTGTACATCTAGGTTGAACCGACAGGTTTTACATAATTGATCGCCTTCATTTCCTTCGTGGGATCAGATAACTCCACTCCAGGCCACTCCAACAAAATCAAACTCGGATAAACAGACCTTTCGTGCCAGCGGCATTCTCCCGTGCACATTCGCAATATACATATTAAAGGAAAGCAACGTACTGTTCCGTACACCGGCTTCTACTTTCGGCGAATGTGCGCTCCGTCCTCCTTTCCTTAATTATTTATTTTTAGAATATTTGGCCAAGAGAAGAATAAGAAGCCAAGACAAATACGAGAAAAAGGAAGAGAGGGAAAGCGATGACTTTCACCTCCCTTTCTTCTTCTTCTTCTTCTTCTTCTTCTTCTCCAGTCCCCCTCATCCTCTTCGTCTTTTTTTTCTTCTTTAGTCGCCCCTTCCCCCCCTTCAACCGTTCTTTCGACGGCGAAGAATTGCATTTCTGCGAATCGTTATCCTCAAGATTCTCTGCTTTGACGAGAGGTATAGCGTAATGTGGGAGAGGAGGCCTGTACTTTCTTTTCGCCTCTCCTCCGTCTCTCTCTCTCTCTCTCTCCTTACCTGCTGATGTTTCTTTTATTGCGAATAATTACTTCCTGAACGAAGGCTGGGAGAGGCGGAGAAGGGAAAGGGAAAGGGCACTGACCAGAAAAGATGGAATGGAAGAGCAAGGAGGGTGGCAATTAATACGCCCGACGTCTTATCCCTTCCATTCCTTCTCACAATGAAATTAGCGGCCCCTTATCGTTCTTCTCCAACCTGATTCCTCCGGTGCAGCACATTCTGTGAATGAGAGCGTTATCGGAAAAGAGATAAAAGAAAGTCGATCACGAGTCTTCCTCCTTTGCAGCGTTCGTGCAATGGAAAGGTGTTACCAGCGTCTTTTTTTTTTTTTTTTTATTGATGTGCGGCGCTCTGGAAACCTTTTGCTATCTTTTCTGTTGATGCTCTAATTACATTCAGATTTGTAACAACACTTCGTATACGATAACCTGCCGCGATTAAGTTAAAAAGCCACGGCAATATGTATGTTGTCCCCTTAGTCGTTGAAAGCTGATAGAACCGCTCAGCGTACGCGAACGATGTATACTGCAGTGTATCCGAGTGTCTATTAAGTGTACTATCAGAACCGCTGTCGCGATAAAGGGGAGCAAGCAATAAACTGATAACTTGCACATATATGTATAGCGTATTAACGAAACGCTCACTTTTAGTTTTACTACCGAAAGGCCAGAGAACGATGTATGCCATTCTGTTGATAGCGCACATGGGCAATTTCTACTACGAACTTGCAATATGCTTGTTTGCTTTTTTTGTTATTGCTACTGGTCTTCAAGGAATGACCGCATTGTCAGCCTATATATAGTATATATATATGACCCTACAAATCTGACCCTAACTCTATATAAACTCTGACCCTAAACTCAAGCATGCCTCAACTACATCCGTCACGGACATCGTCTCGGGACAAGCCTTAACACACACTACGCGATTGACCCTTGATGGCTTATCAACGACCGCACCATTTATGATTCATCTCCTGGTAATAAATGGCTACAAATTAATCCGGAAGTTGTCCGTGCCATCGTGTTCCTTCCTGCTTTGCTTTCTGCCCTCTTCACGGTGCGTACAATCACAGTGGACAGCAAAACTTCCGCCAAAAACGACAGCCGGAAGTGACGTGTTTCACCGCGAGGGGGCTATCGGCCGGCCAGGCAATTGGGGGTGCTACTGTCGCTTATCTGGGGCAGGGGGGAGGTGACATACCGGTGTTCCCCGCGGGAGGGGGTTGGGATGGACCAAATTAATCGCATGTATGTGCTCGAAGGCCATCCTATATGGGCAGCCAAGACATACAAAGGGTGCCGATCGATAGAGAAAAGGAGATTTCCGGCCGGGCTCGACTCGACTAGGGAAAAAAAAAGTCAGGTCAGGCCAGTCAGAGGTCGGAAGGAGTCCCGCTCTATAGAAATAGCTCCACAATTGGTTTAGTGCACGTGAATCGTGGCGGGTAAAGTTGATTCGCACAAAGTCGGAAGTGGCGGACATGACACAACCAATCTATGTACCACAGCCAAGAAGAAGCGTACTATGCCTGAGCTAGACGTGGTTCCAGCGCTGCACAAACAAGTATTCAGTCGTATGACACGAGAGGAATTTGCTTTGCTTTGCAACCTCTCCCCTGCGCAGCGCGACAACAACAACATAGATGAATGGATGATGATGATGTGGGAACGCGAGGTAGACGTCATCGCATATCATGGCCATACTCATAAGAGCTCGGGTGCACCTCGAAATAAAGTGATCGAAATCCCAGATGAAAAAAAAAAAAAAGAAGCTGCTCGAAATAAATGTTATGTGACTATAAAATGCACAGTCGCGCGCGAGAAAATGCCAGCAGCGACGTAAACTGGACATAAAAGTGCAAATACCTAACTTGGACGAACCTAATAATAAACTAAACAACATGCTGTTTCGTCGTGTCCGTCCTACTAAGCCTAACGGCCGCCAAAAATGTTGCTTTCTTTCGCTACAACGGCTTGGACAGACATCGAAAGCCCGTGATTTTGACTGGTTAAATAGTGATATCCGATTTTTAAACACGGCATATCATCTTACGAAGCGATCAAGCATTCTCATTGATTTTCCTTGTTTCGAGAGCGGGAATTTCGTAACGGTGTTAATATCGAGGTCCTCCCGAAGACCTCATACTATACATACGTATCCTATATATACGTTATGCATCCTCATAATTCTCACGGCCATCTTATCTCCCACCACGCTTATTCCCGCCCGCCTTCCAGAACTTCGCACTTAGCGTATCTCATCTCTATGTCTTCCGAACACAAGATTTAACACAGCCGCACTCCAGGTAACAAGGAAGTTCACAAACAACACGGCACACAGCTTAAATGGCTAATTGCACTCTCGCATTGCAAAGTTCGGACACGCGCTGCTGCATACAGCACTTAAATATGCGTCTCTGAGGCGGAACTCCATGTATGCCGCATAGCGTTGTGCCTTCTCTGTGTGCGAGATATCACCGAGAACGCGTGCAACGTGATCTTCCCACTGCTGCCTTCATTACGATGCAACTGCACAGCTGAGGGTTTACCGCGGCGGCATGAAAACGTTTCCTGGGTCGTGTTGGGCCATTAAACGTATGCGACGAATGAGTGGTGCAAGTATATGGCGGACTGATATCGGAGGGGGTTTTGTGGACGTACGTGTTCGATGATTGCGTGCTGTAGAATGGGTTTCAGCTTGAGGTTTTTGCGGAAGGAATCGCGGAAAAACTTGAGTGTAGAATGGAGAAGGAACTTGAAACTGTGTGTGCTTTTTGATGTAGTAGGGGGAACTATTGCGGATGTAACCATTTCTTTCTGTAGCGTATAATGTGCCTCTTTCTTATGTGCGTGTTACATTATCCGAACTTAGGCGGCAGGCCGCCAGTCAAGACGTGATGCGCACGGATGTTCGGCGAAGCATTTTTCGTTCCGAGTGTCGTGAACGACGCTCAACGATCTATATCCACCCCCAATTACTTATCGTACGAATTACTCTCAATCTACGCAGCCTAACATAAAAAGCGCTTTAACAACGGGATCACGCGAAAAGAACTCGTGATGGACGAGGCGCTGAAGCCTCCCTCTGCTAATGCGCCTCTTTATCAAGTGACACTGAGTCGCAGGAAAATCGATCTGCGGACAGCGAAAGAGTTTGGAGATGGTACACCCAGCCTAAACAACAACAACAACAACCTAATAATGCGTGGAAGCATAGGAAAAAAAAAAAAAGAGAAATGCATTGGCGCAATAGCCAAAGCAGGGCCCTCCGGTTTCCATGCAGAGTCCTGATGAAGATATAACATTAACTGGAAACGTACGGACAGGAGGACCAGCAGCAGGTTTCGGAATCAGTCTTATGGGGGTGGATAGCACAATGGGTTCGTGGATAATGGTGCAGTCGTGAGGTCCTCGTAACCAAGATACGGCACAAGCAGGGAATAAACAATGGGAGGCGAATGGAAGAGTGAGGGGCATCCGTATAGATGGGATTGAGGTATTGAGAGTGAGATTCATGGGCGTGGTTCTATTGCGCAATATGGTTCTGGCTTATACGTTGAATGAGGGGTTGAAAAAGTAGCGCGTGCGGTCGTACAAGGGTGCGGCGCGGGCGGAATGATCCGCCGCTCTTTAGGTGCTGCGTGGGATATGCTAGGTGCGATATGATTCATTATGAGAACGCAAAGAATAATGGCGGTGATTAGTACCCTCCACCAACAAAATATGGGCACCCGGGGAGTAAAAAAAAAGTACGGTAAATGGAGTTTGACGATTCAGGGAAGTCTTCCCGGTGAATGTCCGATGCAGTACTCATGGAGGTAGATGAATTTTTGTCTGAACTTGTCGTGTCTTTCGAGACTTTCGTTCCACGTCTATGAAAAGCCATGTAAGTAGCCTTAATCTCGTGTTTTTCGAAATCAGTTAGGTTAGTGCCCCAGCCGTATCCACGTGGTTTTCGTCTGTAGTTGGGTTCGCCCAAAGCACCGCACGTTTAAGCCCCGTTCGACGTTTGTGTTCCTATTGGCTGCAGTAGCTGGCGGGGCGACAAGTAGTGCAGCGATGCCGAAACTATGGGAGTCCCATAGGCGGCACCAGGTAGCGCAACAGAAAAATTTCCCCTACGGAGTGGCTTCAGTGAGGGTCGACAGATTACATTTCGTGCCGTTCTTATGCTGAACACGGGTGTAGCTATCGTGAATGTTAATCCGGGCAATCTTTTGGAAAACCGCTCACTTACGTAAGGCGCAATAGCAACACTGTGCGCATGATGTTGAGACGATGGTATTAGGCTTTCGGAACATATTAACAAGGGACTAAACCCTATATAAGCGAAGTCAAACAAACCGGCTGCCATCGTCCTCTGTCTAAACGACTTCCCGAACTGCCTCCTTCCGCTGTTATTAAGATAACTAATGTTTCAATCTAACCCACCCCGCCATCTGAGTGCAAAATAAACCGCCGACATTTATCTCTAAATGGGGACGACCTTCCTTTGTCTCCCCCACGACAAGCGCAGCATTGCCAACTTGACGCAATCGTCGAAAATGATGACCGTGGCAGGCTGCACTACTGGGGTTCCCCTAACCTTCACTCCTCCCATGCCTTATCCCCCCCCCCCCCCCCCCACGTACGTCTCAGGTCTCCCTTCGCGTCTGCTGCACGTCTACGAAGAAAGGAAAGCACCCCTGCCGAGAACAGCGGGTCCAAATGACCCACGTCTGGACGGCCTCCCTAAGGTTTTCGGGATAGGAGGGATGTAAAGAGGGGAAATAGGGACCGAGAAGTGGGGAAGCTCGGTCATGAAATGCGATGCTGGAAATGGCAGGATTCGTACTCAAGTAACGCGGGATAAATTCGCGTGGATATGCCGGTTTAGTTGTCTCTGGTCTGTGCTCTGTGATGGCCCTCTTAAATATAGCCTCCCACAAGGGTGCCTGGTGGCGGGCGTTTATGGGCAGGTAAGGTAATGTGTGCAGTCTGCGTCCTGCGTGGGGTGATGTTTGTGTAAGGTTGTCGCAAGGGTAGAGAGAAGTATATACCTTTCATAGGAGAATATTCTATTCTATTGTTCCATTCTATGCTATAGAAGATAAAACAAAATGAAGCAATAGCGAGTAGTAACAATTGCGCTACAAGAACCAGTCTCTTACTTTTTAGACTTACTGATTTATATTTTCAAGTGTTTTGGAGTAGCCGGGTCCTGTATTTTATAGGAGACACCATCTCCATATTTTTCTCTCCTAACTCCAACTCCAACGGTGGAAAGCAATTGTTCCGAGGGTGGAACATACAAAGGGACAAACACAACACAACCCTCAAGTTGCCTTGGGAAAGAACAGGGTCACTTAAAGAATATCTTGTGATACATTGAATGTGTCCTTGTGTCCGCATATATGTACTTCCAAAAGTCCCCATTCATGAGGATGGATGGATGTTAATGGATGAAACTCTCCATTCATCATCTCACAATGAAGTTGTTGTTGTTGTTGTACCTGTTGTCAGTATCTGACTTCTGCATGACTGTAACAAGCAAAGCAAGTTGCTGTATATATTCGTAATCGAAGACAAGGGAGGACAATTGGTTGCTAACAAAGGAGCCGATTTCACATTTGCATTGGCGCGCTTTCTTTGTTGGTGTTGTGAACTCAGCCTCAAGGGAGGATGCCATAACAAGCGACACGCTACAGATTCTGTCGCTGTCGCCGTTGTCGCGGGAGCAATTTCCCGATCCATTTGTGAGGCGACAGCAGCTGGCAACAAAACTACATTGGAGAGAGAAGAATTTGTATTTTTCAATTGATTATGCGGCACATCTGTGAAAAGCATCATAAAATTTCGACTGAAACGCCGCAGGAAGATAAACACCGAGAGAAATTTATACTACCGTACGTTTGTTATAATATGTGTGTCTGTGGTGGCGCTGCAGTTCCATCCGTTTCCACACAATGTGCAATAGAGCAGTAGATAGATAGCGAGTTTTGGGCACGCGCCGGACAACGGTGACTGGCGACAAATACCTACGGGGAGCAGATGCAGGATTTTGTAGCCGCGACACCGCTTTTTTGTCGCGAGAGCCCGGGTGCCGCCGCCGAATTTGTCGCTTGTCACGTGTAGATGTCGCTTGTCGCGGGTTATGGGATCCGCCCTTCATGGCGGAGTGGGTAAAAGCACCGCTCGTTGATGGTAGCCAAGGTCGTGCTGAAGACTGCGAGGTGGTGGGTTCGAATCCTACCACCGGGTGTGCTGTCTCAGTTACGTTTTCCGGAAGGCTTTCCATACGAATGTCGGCACAGTTCCTCTTGAAGAGGAACGCGACCCAAGGACGCGTACTAACCCCACCTGTCCCCTCACTCCTCCTTGCTGTCATCTCTCCACCTGTCCACGTCTGTACGTTGCTCATAGCCACAGTTGCTTCGCGGCGCTAACACGAAATAAAAAAAAGTTAACACTGATACATTAATATTGAACATCGATAAATCTGCAAACATTGTAATCAATAGTCAGTGTCGGAGTGTCGTTGGAGTGTCGTTGGGAGGAACCCGAGAGGTCTGCCTGCCTGATTAGGCGGCATGTTTCTCGGGAAGGGAAAGGTGGTGGAGAGGAGGAGAGGTAGGGGTGGAGTGGAAGACCGAGCGGAATCCGCTCGGGGGGAGGATAGGTGCGTCCATGGGCCGACTTCAGGGGAACTGTGCCGGCATACGCCTATTACACATCTGAGGGAAACCCAGGAAAAACCCCAGACGGCACAGCCGGCCCGCGGATTCGAACCGCGGACCTCCCAGTCTCCAAGCGCACGCGTTACCGCTGCGCCACCGGAGCTGTCCGCTCGTGCCCTCTTCCCCCGCATTCTGTCATTTCCTCCGCCGTTGTTTATAAATCATGATCGGCTGACTCCATAAAGCACTTCCTAGCCCACAACTAACGACGTCTTCCCAAACAAAGTATTTACAGAAATGCAGTCGTATATACTGTATATATCGTATGACCCCTGGAGCAAATTGCCTCATTGCACGTTGCCCTTAACAGTATTACTAATCCGGTCACACTCGAGGATTTTTTTGGCCCCTGGGCTCCGAAAGTGAGGGGAAGGTCCGAGATGATGCTTCCCCCCCCCCCCCCGACCACCTCCTTTCTTCAAATTTCTTTCGATTTTCGCTTTCTTTTGCGTAATAGGAAAGGAGGGTGTGCACCCCGCACGCGTTAGTTTATGAACGTTACGTGCTCGGGGAAGCGTAACGGGAGACAATTTCAAGAGCCTGCCTCGTTGAGGAGGAGGAGGAGGAGGAGAATGAGGGAGAGCTCACTCCTTCGATTCTTTTGTTACGCAACTGCTCCTGGGAGCGAAATGAAATTGGGGGGGGGGGGGGGGGGGAAGTACCTGGCAGTGGGTGCGTTGTTTGGGAGTGAGTGACTTCAACAGTAAAGGTTTCCATAGATACAGCCGACTTCTTTCTACCCCATCCCTTCCTTTCTTTCTCTCCCTTTTTTTACGTTTCTAGGTGAGGGGTGGGAAGTGGAATTCCTTCAGAGTCCCCCCTCTCATAATAGCGTTTTGTACCGAAATTTTCATGGCAGGGAGGTCGGTGCGGGTGGGGTGGGGGGAGCAAAGGCGTCTTTGAAGGGCGGCATGGCTTCGTGTGGATGCCATGGCTGGCTTCTCGAGGAAGCCTGGGTGTGGGGGAGAGGGGGGGCGTAGGGGTTTCGAGAGGGAAGCCTGGAAGGTTGGGAAAAACAAGGTTCGTTATGGGTTCGGGGTTTTCCTCGTCCCTTGCACATTCTTGTTAGGAGAGTGTGATTGACGTGGCTGTTTATTATTTGTACTTATCGAATTGCCCCAGAGGCCGCAATGGGATTGCGTTTGGGGCACCATCGTACGTATATAGACACGTTGGCAGCCGTATATATCAATATGTGCTATGCACGTATGGACGTATTTGCACGTATTTGGATGTTGACCATGTAGGAAGCACGTGTTTGCTTTGTCGCCTAAGTGCTCGATGACGTATGTGCCGAACTATATAGCAACGTAACAACACCACTGTTGCGAAAAGAAAGCGTTGAAGAAGAGAGACGCAACGTTTTCGACGTTTGTGAACTTTATAGGAGATTGTGCTATGGAGACGGCGTACTAGGCTTCTGTGCAAGGTGTGTGTTCAGGTTGTTACGGATATCTTCGTTCTGATTTCCACATTTCACGTTTCATCATCGCGTCTTGTCGCACTTGTCCATAAAGCATTATTATTATTATTATATTCTCTCTTCTTGGTCACATCACTGCTGTGTAATTCCCTCAGTACTCTATGGTCACTTTTTCTTTTGATGTTTTAAGTGTTATGGTGCGCCATTTTTCTGTCGCTCCCAGCCCACTAGCCTTCTAGGCTTAGGCGTGCCAGTTTGTTCGGGAGGTCCTCGATATTTTCGTTTGCGAAATTTTATTTTATTTTTTCTGAAAAGGTTTTATTCACAGTGATTACTTAAGTGTCACACATGAAAATCAATCGCCGACTATATACACGAGGGTGGCATGCCTATGCCTTGAAAACGACCTTACAAAAATTTACAAGGAAAACCAAGGAGAATGCTCGATTGCTTTGTAAGATTGTATGCCGTGTTTAAAAACACGACATCACTATGTAACCACTCAAATTCGCGGGTTTTCGATGTCCGCCCAAGTCGTTTTAGCGAGCGGAAATCCCATTTTAGCGGCCGTTATGCTTAGCACGGAGGACACGCCGGAGCAGCACGTTGGTCAGTTTATTATTAGGTTAGTCCAACTTCGGTGTTTGCATAGCTGATGTCCAGGTTAGTCCAAGTTCCCTGTTGGCGGTTTCCCGCGCACGACTATGCATGTTATAGCCAGGTAACTTTTATTTACAGTAGTTTATTTTGCCTCAGGGCGATCACTTTATGTCGAGGTACACCCGTTTGTCCTGTTATATGCTTAGTTTGCAATAAATCGAATTGAATTGTTAATATCAGCACCTTCATCATCATCATCATCATCAGCGCAGTTCTAGCGCACCGGTGAATACAATTCTCTTCCTTGTTCGACATAAGCCTCGTTAGCTCGCTGCGAGAAACGTACAAATCACTTAGCAAGAACAGTCTATATATCCTTTTTTTTTTTTTTTTTCACTCACTCACTCATATCTACCGCCGTAAATCCGTTTTGCGTCAACACCATCTGTACCTTACGGTCATTAGCGCCACTGTTAAATTAGATCGATCTTTCTTCTACCGGTAATTTGCCTCCGTTCTGCTTTTCAGTGGCGACCTGTTTCATCGACCTGTCTGACAGTTTCCTCGATTATGTGCCTTGCTGGCCATTAAACTTTCAACAGTTTAATCGACACCTGCGTCGGCAAGCTGCTTTTGTTTTTACCTGGCTTTACGTCGAGTCGATATATACGACAAAGTACGTTGTCTGAAGACGAGGGAAGAACGATGAAGGAGTAGTTGAATAATTACGAAATGGAAAAAGGTTGAGGGGGAGAAGTCGACGGGGAACTATTAAATGTGATGTCCTGCTACGAGGACTGCGGGTATGACATTCTCAGGTCGAGTGTATAAGATGGGGCAAGAGTAGATGAAGAAAAAAAGAACGACAGTGAATTGTGCGGGATGACCTCGATATTCCCGGTTGCGAAATTCCCGATCTCGAAACACGTTCTCGAAACAAGGAAAATCAACGAGAATGCTTGATTACATCGTAAGATGATATGCAGCGTTTAAAAACACGGCATCGCTATTCAACAACTCAAATTCACGGCTTTTCGTTTTCGATGTCTGTCTAAGTGGGTTTAGCGAACGAAAGCCACATTTTAGCGGCCGTTAGGCTTAGCAGGGCGGACACGACGGAAGTTTCCCGCGCGAGAATGTGCATTATACAGTCGGATAACATTTATGTACAGTAGTTTAATTTGCAACGGGGATTACGATCACTGTATTTCGAGGTACACCCAATAATGCTGTTCACATTACTGTTAAGTAATGCGACACTTTGATAGGTGTGGTTGATTGCATCATGTGCACACTGTATCATAGGCGGAGAGTTTTCAATCTGCCGGAGGGGGCCAGACCCGGTCTGGTGTGTTTCTTGCTTTCACACCAGAGCGGGAAATCAGACACGGGTCTGGTGTGCTCTGATGTGTGACCGTGCTGGCGTATCCTGGTGTGTGACCGTGCTGGCGTATCCTGATGTGCTGCCGTGCCTGGCGTATCCTGATGTGTTACCGTGCCTGGTGTGTACCGATGTGTTGGTGTACGTGGCGTGTACTGACGTATGGTGCCCAAATGAAGTGTGTGAATGCAGGCTATTTTCAAACGCTTGCTTTTGCATGCAATAGAGCGTATTTTATGCTGTTCGTATGTGTAGCTTGCACTGGAACGTGCAACAAAGGACATTAAGAGAACACCTAGCTCTTAGATGTTTAAACTTGGCTCTTTATTTGGGACCTCCAGTGGTGTCAGTCAGAGTGGGTGATAGTGACCGCACCACGGCCGGTTTGGCGCTGCTGCGTCTCAGCTCGGATGTCTTCTGCGAAAGCCAAAGCCTGATCTTCTTGCTTGCTGTAGCGGTCTCTTCCTCCGTGTAGCCCCTTCTTGATGCATAATGATTGAAGAAGGCTGTAAAAGCATGTGTATGGGTTACTTTTCTTCTTGGTTTCGGAAACCCTCAGCCACAAATGTAAACACACGGTGAAGCTTTCAATTGCGAACACATCAAGGTTTCATCATGGCTGCATTTCATCAGGTGCAAAGAAAAGTATGACATGACACACAAAACGTATCACCCCACATGAGTGCTGTGGGAGACTGTAGGGGACCAGCATGTGAAAAAAAGAAAAGGCAGGGGAAAGACCTGACTGGCCACCCACCCTCTCCAACAGGGCTCATGGGGGGCGACAGGTTCACATATACTGTTTGTGATGTCATACCTTTCTTTACACCTGACCACTGCATGAAAGCTCGTGTTTTATAACACAGTTTAAAGCTTCACTATGTGTTTACATTTCTGCCTATGTGTTCTGGACACAGACTGCCCCTGGATATACCTTAGCTATGGGAAGCACTGTACAATAATGGAACCTGCAGATGGTAATATGGTGCACTTACCTCTTAGCGTTTCCACTTTATGAGGAGTCAGTGGTTTCTGAGGGGCCTTCTCTCCTCCTTCAGCCAGGAACCTATTCGATAGGGTCCCCGTGAAGCTCCTCTGAGCCAAAACCTCCACCGACCATATAGCGGAGGCGGCTCGTTTCACAAAGTGGGAGTCTCTGGTGATTCCCATTAGGGTCTCATAGGCAACTTTGCTAATGAATACTCCATTTGTAAGGTGCATCTGTGAATTAGAACAAAATTTATGTTAAAGGAGCTGGTAATTAGGTTACGATTTAGGAGACATGACCAGCTAATGACCACATTCTGACGTTATTCAGCTTGTGCCTGCTCTCACCTTACAATCCTCCGTGTAGGAGAATGTAGCATATGTGCCACCTTCCTGGCACAGTGCAGACGCAGGTTCAGTGCTGCTGCATCCATCGTCATTGAGGAGGGCAGCGGTGCCAGCTGCTACTGTCTCCTGTCCGTCAATGCGCAGTGGAGGTAGAGTTGCACACTCAGGAAGGGCAGGTTTCTCGAGAGGGCCAGGTGCTGCAAAGATAAAAGCTCAAGAAGTGAAATGCACATAAAAAATGTTTCGGAAACAGACTCAGATCAAATTATTTATTAGTCTGTGAACCGACCACCCAGTGCTTCTTAGCAATTATGTAAGTAAAATCACGGTCCCTTCACAGCTTTCTGGTCATGCAGCAACGTCAAAAAGTTGGGCCAGGGACAACGGGAGCCACGTGGCTGGACTGCGATCGGAACCCGGTAGAATCTCCCGACCGGGCCACTCATCGGAACGGCAGATGCAGTGTTGCTTTTCCAAACATTCCTAACTAAAAGATTTTTGCTGCGATGGCTTCCTGCTACGTTGCAGCAGCTATAATGTGAATAATCGTTCTCTGTTCGGCCTTATTTCATGCGGAAGGCTGCTGTTGATCACTTCGAGTGCCACGGATGCTTTGTCGTGACTCTCCTATCTTCAAACTAGCTAGCTCCAAGCTAGTACGAAGTAATCACGCGACAACAATTGAAACATGTGTACTGCACTGGCAGATGCAGGCATTCCCCTCCGGGGTTCCGATGGCTGCGCCACCACGCGGGCGCTCCAGTCTCTGGGCAAAGCTTCCCCATAGAGTTACGGAGGAGGTGCGTGACCATGAAGCTATCAAGGGACTGTGGTAAAATATAAGGGCAACATTCACCAGTGTCAAATCAGATTTTTAGCATATTACACACAATGGGAACTGCAGTTTCTGGTAAAGCTGAAGGAGTGAATAACTCACTGTACTTACACAATCCTTGGAGGTTACCCACTGATGCAGAATAGTCCTGGTCCCACTGGTCCTCTGTCAGTTCAACAGGAGCACACGTACGTGGTGGCTGCTCATGTTGCTTCTTGTCGAAGTGTGGTTCAGATGCTGCTGTCCTTTTGCCGCAGCTATCTGGTGCTTCTCCATCTGTCAAGACCATGCACAGTCTTTGGAATTAACCAGGTAATATCTACAGTATTCTCTCTGCTTCGTGCACTTTTAGAGCAGTAGCTATGGCACACTGTGTGCAGTAAGGCACACAGGCATAAACACATAATTGTCCCGAAAAGTCCATGTACCTGGTGGCTGCTTACGTTGTTTCTTGTCAACATGTGGTTCAAATGCTGCTGTTCTCTTGCTACCGCTGTTCTGTGTCTTCCCATCTGCCGAGACCATGCATAGCCAATAGAATTAACTAGGTAATATCCCTGCATCGATACCCTCTCTGCTTTGCCTTTCTGTCTACTAGTACAACGCTACATTATTTTGCTAACATTGCACTGCTTCGTGTGCTACTACACCAGTAGTTGTGGCACGTTATGTGCAGTCAGGCACACAAGCATAAGCACATAATTGTTCAATGAAGTCTGAGTAGGTACAAACTGCATACCATAGGAATCACGTCGTTTGGAGATGTAATGAAGCAGCTCCTCTTGTAGCCGCATGTTTAGCTTCCGAAGTCTGGCATTTTCAATTTTTAGCTCCGTTACCTCCTCTCGAAGTTGCTTGTCCTTGCCCCCTGAGAGATCATTTAGGAGATTTTCCATGACGGCACTTTTTGCTGCTGCACGGGCCTTTTTCACTTTTTTGAACACCTGAGTGGGAAATGGATATACAGGTACAGCTCCTCGTGACTGATTGTTGTCCAATTACACGTGGCAGAGAAACTTATCCACTCAGTTAGGAGATTATATTACAACTTACGTGTTGCTGCTGTGCTTTCTTTTTGGATGCAAGCCGGTGACGTTGGTCAGCAATGAAATCATCCATGTCGTCCTTACTCTCTGCAGAAATCAGAAAATATCACACTTGTATTTCTCTAAAAATATTAAGCATCTGCAATAAATAATGGAAGCAAAAAAAAAAAAAGAGTTGCCGGAACGTGGCACACTGTGAATCAAGATGCTTGGCTACACCACTAACACTGCATGCGCTCTGTAGCTGCCTGACGTGCGTCCACCACCCGACAAGTGTTTTAATAGTTCCGTCGGTACTCTCACAGGGGATGAAAACGCCTGTCAACGAATGCGACTGTTTAAAAACGACGCCGATTAATGAGAAATTCTCGCGCCAGCACTGACGGATGCATCCTAAAAAGCGTCCTGCTACCTACAGCGTGAGCATATGAACTCTCTAACTGCTCTTACCGAGTTGACGAATGAAATAAATCAATCAAATTGTTCGTGCGCAACCGCCGCCAGCACCCATGTATACATCCTAATAAGCGTCCTCCTACCTTCGACGTGAGCATATGTCACTCTCTAACTGCTCTTATCCAGTTAATTAATGAAACAACAAATGAATCAGCTGTAGTTGTTCGTGCGCATCTGTCACTAAGTATATTGCTATTCTTCAAAAGCAGCTGTATTGATTCACTGAATACGCTAGATCAAAGTATTCTTCACGGTCGTGCATCTTATCATAGTCAGCGTTAGAAAGGAATAAAGGCTTACCTGTCATGTGTAATAGTTCAGCGTCATAGTACCCTCCTCGTGTTTTGTCGTCTCCGTCCCAGTACACACTATACGTACATCCTGGTTCGAAGTCATCAACGTGGCTCGGGTTGAACGCTTTGACGTTCTTCGATGTGGTAACCTTTTTAACCTCGTCGTACAAAAACTTTACGTAAACAAAATACGGCATCACGGAGCGTCTAATGTACGGAAACCACGAGGTAGAAGCACATGTGCAATCTGGGCACACAGGCGTGACATCGAGCAGGCCACTGCGCTCAAGTGGCGCTGCACTCCAGTTAAAAAAAAACATATTTGGTACGCTGTTTCATAACATGGCACGCGTGCGGGTTAAAACTTTTTACGCAACAATATGTGGTATCTCTTTTCAGTAGCTTAATACATTTCATGGGGTGCTTTTGGGTGTCTGTTCTGTTCAGCTTTCTTGCTTTCTTTTGCGGGCACGACAGCCGAGAATCTATCATTTTGTCGGGGCTATACAGAGAAGGGACGGTCCTGCGTGTCAACAAACCGAAAACAAAGGCGCAGAGACCGCGTCAATCGTAATATTTATCTTCACGACGGGACATTCTGTTTCACTGTGAGATACAAGTACGTCATGCCTTCGAAAAGGCGATACCTCGCCTACTTAGAGCCAGGGACGTCTTCAGCGAAGGTACCTCGGCAAACCGTATGGAGTCAACGACAGAAAGAAGTGTCGGCAGCGGTCGAAGCCTCGCGAATACAAGTAAGTGTCTGTTTTCCTTATCCTTTTAGCGCTTCTAATACTGTACCCACTGTTACCGGCTGTACGCTAGTACCGTACCCGCTGTACCGGTCTGTACCCGCCGCTGCGACGCTACATTATAAATTAATCTCGCTGCTCATGCACGTTTCGCACAGTCAGTATCGCACATGGTCGTGCGAATTAGCGTGGGACGTTCACGAACTCGCTCACTGTCACTCACTGCCAAGGTATCTTTCGCTTTTTCTTGCAGCTCTGTGAAGATGCTGGGGCGAATGAAGAAGCTACTCCTCGTGTTGCAGACCATGAAGAACATGAACACCTTCAACCTGAGTACCCTGCATCTGAAAATAGCCTTCTTGACAATGAAGAAAGCATTAGCTCACTCCACGATGGGACGCCACAAGAAGACAGCACCACCGAATGTGCAGAGCTTCCTGATCCTGATGCTGATCTTGCAGAATTCATCAGAGTGAACTCTGAAATAATACTGCCCAACCAAGCTACCACTCGTCTGCAGGCGATGCTGCTTGTCCTTGCATTTATTGTGGCTGCAGGCATCCCATGGACACAGGTCGATGGACTTTTGCGACTTCTAAATGCGATCTTGGGGCAAGAGGTTTTCCCTTCCAAGTATGGATTGCGGAAACTGTGGAATCTACAGCGATCAAAGGTTCTGGAAGTCCATGGCTACTGCCCTACATGTCAGCTGCTTACTAGAGACTGTGGACTTGGATTTCAACGTTGCGACATTTGTGAAAATGTAGTGACCCCTGCAGAACAGGTGAAAAAAGGAAGTTTTTTCATCACACTGGACTTGGAACTACAACTGCTGAAGCTGTTAAAGGCCACGGGTGAACTAGTAGGCAAGAATTTAAAGGACATTGCGACAGTCCCTCATGAAGGAGCATACAGAGACATTACCGATGGCTTGCTGTACAGAAAAGTTCGAAGTGAAAATAACATGTCATGGTGCGACCTGACATTGACCATGAACACCGATGGATCTCCTGTGTTCAAATCAAGCAAGGGATCTGTTTGGCCAATACAGGTGTCACTAAATGAACTGCCCGTTCCATACCGATGGAAGAACATCTTGGTTGCAGCCGTTTGGTTTGCTAAGGAGCACCCGCCTGCGCACCTGTACCTAAAAACATTTGTTGAGAAATTTAACACGGTTGGAAAGCTGGCATGGTCCTTTTCTGGCCAAACTGTGCAGTCTGCAGTTAGGATAGTGTCCTGCTGTGTTGATTCACCTGCACGTGCTGCCCTTTTGAACGCAAAACAGTTCAATGGATACTATGGGTGCTCCTGGTGTCTTCAGAAAGGCACACTTGTTGATGGTGAGAATACTGCTAATTATATCAGTCTTAGTCCTGGTTTCTTTGCTCTCAGTTGTCTAAAACTTGCTCATTGCACATCTTTCCAGGAACAGTGAAGTACATATTTGAAGGCCACGACATGATCGAGAGGACTTCTGACATGGTTGTGAGTGCAATGACTGCCGCAGCTGTAAGGGGTTACCCTGTGGATGGCATCAAGGGTCCATCAGCTGTAGCCAAATTATGTGCCTTAGACTTGGTGTGGGGATTTCCCCCAGATTACCTACACTGTGTTCTCGAGGGTGTGGCTTCCCAGCTAACAGAGCTCTGGTTATGTTCCACTGGAAGTGTGTGGTATATTGGGAACCGGATCAAGGAGCTCAACCGGCGCATTGTGACGATTCAGCCGCCAATCTTTTTCACAAGGACTCCTCGGCCCCTAACAGAGAGGGCATTTTGGAAAGCGACAGAATGGAAATTTTGGCTTCTCTACTATGGTGTGCCCTGCCTACAAGGGATTCTGCCGCACAAATACCTAACTCATTTTACCTTGCTCTCACACAGCGTGTTCCTGCTGCTGAAAACAACAGTCATGGAGTGTGACATTGTACTTGCGGGCAAATTGCTAATGCAGTTTGTTCAGGAAATGCCTGTTCTGTACGGCAAGGGCAGTTTTACATTTAATGTTCACCAGCTTGTTCATCTGGCAAAATCTGTGCAGATGACCGGACCATTGTGGGCAACGTCAACCTTTCCTTTCGAGGGTGGAAATGGCGACATCTTAAAGCTTGTCACTGCAGCAAAAGGTGTGCCACAGCAGATAGCAGAGAGGTGCATCATGCAAGGAGTGCTGAAGTCACTGACACGCATTGTGGATTTGTCACCCTTTCTAAAACACCAGCTTCAGCTAATCTCTGGGAGGAAAACCAAGAACCATCAGTCAGGCGTGTTAGGAACCCCGCTACCTGTATCTAATTTGGAAACATGCATCCGAGACTTGGTTGTAAATACAGTAGGACACGTGGAGTCAATAAGTGAATACCTCAGGGCCACGATCAAGGGGGTCGTCATCCATAGTGCCAAATATCGGAGGACAGAAAAGTCGTGCACCGAATACATCGAAGCCAGTGATGGCAGACTGTGCAGGATCATGTGCATTCTTGTGGCAGAGGACACTATTCTCCTTGTGTGCCAGGAATTAATTCTTGTGGAGTGTATATTGCCTTTCCTTTACGATGTTGACCATCCACCTGCGAATGTTGCCCTGTGCTTGCTTCATGATGTTGATGTTCTTTCTCCATGTGTGTATGTGTCTGTGCACGGCAAGTCATACGTTGCAAAAATTCCTAATCTTTACGAAAGGGATTAGTATATGTGAAGGTAGGTAGTTATTTGCACATAAAATCTCATCTCCATAAGCAGCACCTCAGATATAATTCTATGCGAAATTCTGAAGAGTAGCAAGATTGTTAACCATGTTAGTCACAAAATGACACTTTGGGTGATCACCAATACCAGTAATTCTAGCTGATGGCACTGAATGAGAGTTATTTTCTCGATTTATTTGATAACAGGCCATACTAAATGTCCAAATAATTGCTCTACAATTGCTGTTCTGTTTGCTTTGGTAGTCTATATATTCATTGTTCTTTCTCATATTAAGGTTGTTTACCTGTCCAGTGAGTTCCCCATAATTATCTTGTACGTACAAGGTTAAATTACAAGTTATTTACAAGGTTAAAAACTGGTTAGTGAGACAAACAATATGCCAGCATTTTGTACCATCTCCTGCTACCTAGTTGAGCCTGCTCCTTGCATGATGCATATACATGTATTGTGTTATTTTTCATATTAAACTTGTTTACTTGTCCAATGAGTTCTCAGCAGTTCTCTTGTATGAAAAAGGTTAGTGAGACCAAAAATATGTGAGGATTTTGTACCCTCACCTGCAACGAAGAGGCTGCTTGAATGAAACTTCTGCTGGGAGCCTTTGAGTGCACGTGGTATATATATACTGACGTAAACTTTGCTGTCTGCGAAATGCACTGGCGAACTTGTGCGAAAATGAATCTATCTAACGGCATTTTTCCTGGCATTTACACAGCAGCAGCCTGGTGTGTACCCCAGAAGATACCACACCAGCCTGGTGTGTACACCAGGAAGCATCAGAGCAGTCTGGTGTGTACACTAAGATACACCATACCAGCCTGGTGTGTACACAAGGACACACCACACCGGTCTGGTGTATACACCAGGACACACCACACCAGCCTGGTATGTACACCAGGACACACCACACCAGTCTGGTGTATATATGAGGACACACCACACCGGTCTGGTGTATACACCACGACACACCACACCGGTCTGGTGTATACACCACGACACACCACACCGGTCTGGTGTATACACCAGGACACACCACACTGGTCTGGTGTATACACCAGGAAACACCAGACCGGTCTGGTGTTTTTTTCAACTGGGGGGCACAACGCCCCCCCCCCCTTTCATGCACAAAGGTCGGGCATGGTGTCGGGAATTTCGTGTTGGGACGCTGTGAAGCACATTTTTACAGGATTTTCATAATTACTCGCATGAAACCCGCGATTATTAGTATATCCCTCGAAGCTTTCATCTTGAGTGTCAGCTGATTAGACTTTCCGGAGGGGGCCTGCCCCCCCCCCTCGGAAAGTTCCTGGGGGGCTCATGCCCCCAAGCACCCCCGCAGTCGGTGCCTATACTACACCCAGCGTGAACAACGTGCGTACTCGAGTCCGCCAATCACGACGTACTTTCACCGGCTGTAGCCATAGAAACCATCCGCCATTGGCCACATGAGTAGCCGCTAGTAGCCAGAGAAAGCCTATGTTGGAAATCGTCTGCGTCGATTGAGTGAAGCAGACGACATCGCGACTGTATACATGTCCACGTTGACTGTGGCTGACAACTCTTACCCCCTACAAAGAAGGAAGAAGAAGGAATGAGTGACAGGCTTGCAGCGACTGTGACTATACACTTTTTACATTTACAAGACGTAACTTGTGATGAAGTGCATCTCGCAAACATATTACGTAAACTATTGCACCAATAAAACGTTATTATTATTATTTATTAATAAATTGGAATTATTTGAATTAATTATTTTTCTTATTATTTCTTCTTATTATTATTATTAACCTAAATGTCAAAATTTTTAATAAAAAATTTAAAAATGTCTTGACTGCCACAGGCCCAGTGAAACAAGTCTTCCGGCGTAGGCGGCCCTGAATGGGAAAATAAATTTTATTATTATTATTATTATTATTATTATTATTATTATTATTATTATTAAGGATTTTGCTGTTCTTGGGCACGGTAATAAAGATATTATTATTAACGTTACTTTGAAATCGACGTTCGAAAAGGAAAAAAATATTATATTTTTCCCCGGACGAAGCCCAACGCGGGAAGCTTGCGTGTTGTGTGCTGGGTGTGGTTTACTTCTATTCGACTGCGTATCAGTAACGAATCAAAGACGTTATTTCTAAGCATATTTCAAAATTTTGCAAAAATATGTGTACTTACTGTCACATATTCGCCCCGCGAAATCCTCTTCCGTCATTTTTCTTCTTCGGATTGGACTCCCGCAAACCTTGAACGACGACCACTTTCCCCGCCGATATGATGATTCACGAGTGTGACAGACTTATGAGACAGACTCCCTGTTCCTGTCGTAAAATTGCAACGGGATGTTGAAACTTCTCTTCGCCTAGAGGATACAGAAAAACACCGCACCCTACACGGGAAGTGGAATACGCGCTGCCGAAGGGATATTTGGTTCTTTTACAGAGAACGAGATAACTTCAGCCTTGAAGCCAGAGTTGTAGGTGATGTTATAAATTACACAAAGCCGTCGACCTCCCTGCAAACCCCGTAGAGAATTTAAGCTGCATTCAAAAATGTCGTCCAAACACTCTCATTATGGCTGCTAAAAATAATAGATGAAAGAATAAATAACGAAATATGCATTCAGGAACAGAAAAATCATGCATTTTATTCGCTGCAAATTCTGTGCCGCATCAGGTTTTGATAGTGCCTCATCTCCCTGGCATTTTTTTGTGCACGCATGCAACTCATATGAGTTCAAATAGTGTAATTGGAAATCGACATCTTGGTTTTTTAGCAGATCCAGGCAGTCACGACAACCAAACACTTGAATATAAGATTCAGTTCTAAATAATTCATTGCGAATGCAATTGAAACGCTTTCTTGACGCCGACACATGAAAGAGCGCATGCAAGAGCACGTATATATTGCAATATTATATGCAGCAGTAAGAAGCAAGCACTGATGAAGTAAAAGTACATTTTCCTACCAGATTTTCTTTTTTCTTTTTTTTCATTGACAGCTCGCTTCCTCTGCTTAATTGTATCCGTTCATTTTGTCTGGTTCAAAACATACCATCGTTATTTCGCAGCACACACAAACTGGTACAAAGTGCTGCAGGTCGCGGTAGCTAAACATAGAAACAGATATAAAGGGGGAGTACGAAGTGCGACTTACTCGGCCTTGCGGTAATGGTTCCAAAGGAAGGCCATATAATGAATGACGCATACAATACTAACACATGACAGAGTTGCACCCCCTCTCTTACCCATCCCAAGCAAACCCCGTCCGTCGACGCCGTTCGAGGCTTAACTCGATTCTAACTCGATCTAACGTTATATTCCCTTTGGCCCCATTATTAAATAACGTGCGAACTGAAATGGACTCACGGTATATATTGAAGGTTCTTGAACTCCGACTCCCCGAAAGCCTGCGGTTGATCGCACGCACCCCGTAAGTAATGAAATTACTCAGTTACGACACACAGTCCCTCAATCGATGCGGAGTGGAGACCTTCGTGCCAATATATACTCGCACACTCGGGCACATGGTAGAAAGTTGGCGTTACTCTGTGTACGAATGAGGTAGGTTAATTTGGGCCCGCGCTGGGATTGAGTTTGGGCCGGGGTTTACGTCAAGATGGGGCACTTTGTTTTTGTTGGATTTTGTTGGATACTTTGGCGAGTGTCGTGCTTTACGTTGTTGCTTCGGGCTGTTTGCTGTGTGTCGGTTGCATAGAGCTGTCTTCTGTTTTCTTTTTTCGGAACTTGCTTTATTGCGTTAGTGGCGTCTGCAGTCCTTTCGAGGTTTACGTGCTGTTTCTCACGCAGTAAAGCTGGAGACATGCAACAGTTTATCGCTTCATTTACACACCCAGAAGAACGTAAAAAAAAGAGAATGAAAGAACAAAAAAGGAAAAAGAGAGAAAAAAAAAAGGGGTCGTAATGCATGCTTGCTTAGTTTTTGCTCGAGGTGATCCTATAATGTTGCCTGCACAAGACGAGAAGACAAGCAAGAGTCTGCAGCTGGTACGTCACGAATGGTTGCGTGACATTTCATCGAACGCCATTTCGTCGAAAATGGACGTTTCATCGAATCGGTGGCCGCCGCTTTTTCTTGCGGCAACGTGTGAAATACGTAAAAGGCTCTCCTGACCTAAACTTGGTCAGGCGTCGATGAAACTGCGTTCGATGAAATGGGCGGACGCCGTCACGAATCAGAGGGTTTGCCGTAGCTCGTGCGCTTGTATGTCGGTGCTTGTGCGTTACGATTTCGCCCGGAAGGAAGTCTTACATAATTGAGGTTACCTTGAGACACATATCGCTCGGTTCGCCCACGGTACTCACTTAATATGTTGAACACCAGTCCGAGTGCGCCGTCTGCGTTCGAAATAAGGCACCTTGCGCCACATACCACGAAGAGGCGGAACGGTACCATCGTGGGGTTCTCTTATTGATAAAAGATGGAAGTGTGCTGTGTTGAGCATTCTTCAAGGACGTACCTGAGCTGTTCAGGATGGGGTCCTTCCTCGCTGCATGCGAAACATCATGCAATGCACACGTTTGCGTCTAATATGAACCCAGCAAAACAAAGCGCATATCCTATTCGCGATGAAGTGTTCTAACTTTTACGGTTCTGAATAGGTATTCGGATGTAAAACCGCAGTGTTAATACCCCTGTCACACGGGCATTTCGATCCTTCTCGAATCCGATCTGCATCGAACTTCCCGAGCACGCTCGAGTTTTGACGCTGCTACACGGCCACTTTCAATGCGCATTGAATGGTTGACCTGTGCAAATGAATAAACGGAACTCATTAATTTCGCGTTTCTTATATAACAGCGATATTAATGGTAATTTATCGTATACCGATGTAAGCATCATTTGTAGCTTCGCGCGCATGTCCCTCTTAAGTTATGACAGTTCACCGGGGTCGAGGATGCAAATGGCGGCCGTCGAGCCGTCTTGAAATTCTCAATCCTGTTATGGGAACTGTCTTGAGTCAAGCAGGATCAAAGTTCGATCCTGCTTGGAAGCGGCCGTGTAGCACCATCCGATCTGCATTGGGTTCAAGCAGGTTCGATCGAGCAGGATCGAAAATGCCCGTGTGACAGGGGTATAATAGCACTATGAAATATTCGAAAATATCCGAAGTCTGCCGTTTATTCCGAAGTTCCCGTTGGGAATCCAACTGCGTGCCTTTATTGCATCATAACAACGACGAATTGCCTTGGACTTGTCCGACGAAGGAAAATTTCCAGAGTTTCCAAATAATCTCCGCGGGCTCGCCGAGCGCGCACTGGGAAGCATAGAGTTTCCCGGGCTATCGTGTTTCGGAGACGAGGACGCGTGCGTTCGCATCGTGCGATGACGTAGGTGCACGCTTTGGAAATCCGCCCGGTCGCCCGCCAGTGTGGCAAGGGTCAGTCGTGGGATGCCCGCAGGAATAAGAAAGAGAAGAGAAAAAGAAAAAAAAAAAAGATCGAGGAAAACGAGTGTAGCGACCTTCGGTGGCTGTTACACGGATAAAACGCGAAGAGCCGCCAACCAATTGTGTATAGGGTTCAAGGAGAGAGTTTATGAAGAGACGCGTATCTCATAAGTGGCATAATCGCAAGTCATTCATTAAGGACCCGATCGCCATTTTGCACTTGCTAGTGTGCTCCGGAGTGAGAACAATGCAGCAGGAATGCGAGAGAGCTGCTGTGAACTCGAGACGTTTCGACATCGAGCTGCACTCTGAAAAAAAAAAATAAATAAATAAAAAACAAGAAATGACGAAGAAGAGAGAGAGAGGGTAAATTGGGGAGTAATTACAGCGTCTAGTCCCCTGGATTGTAATTACTTCCCGTTTTAGTCCCTGAAATTTACTCCCAAGCCTGCAAGTAGTCCCTAAATTTCCATATATTTTGATGCATTTAGTCCTCGAAGGACACAGATTACTCTTTTTTTTTTTCTCTCTCTCTCTCACTCGCTGTTTTGTAGTGTGTATCTTTTTTAACTTTTTCCCCATCTCATTCCTTATCAAACGCTTTCAGGAAAAAAAAAAAAAAAGAAAAGGACACCTATCGAGTTCACTGATTGAAATACATAGCGCAATGATAATGATAGCATCAAAAAGATCTGCTACAATCGATAAGCGATTTTGTTCATTATTGCGAAAGAAGGAAAGATATGACACGTGTCAAACAGTCAAACAGCAGAATAAGTATTCCAAGCAAGTCAGTGCTTTAACTTTCACTTCGGAAGATTTCGATCGCCGGTGCCAACGAACAGCTGCGACTTAAAGCAACCATTTACGTCTTTTTCGTGTCTTTCTTTCCTTTCAATTTTCTACTTTCTCATTTCATTATCTCCTTGCAAGCAAGTGGGCGGCGGCAGCGTGCGGCACCCCCGCTTTCAACGCGAAGGTTTTTCGAGTTAGATGACATCTCGGCGGCGGCGGGCAGACCTTGACCGCCCCCGAAAAGCTCTAACTCGAATCACCCGTGGCTGAGCTGCTCCCGTAGGCGTCAGCTCGCACATCCATTTCGTGTACAGGTATATACACACATTTTGACATCTGTGAACGCAAGAGGGTGCCCTTGTCTTCTGTGTGCTTGGGTGTTCAAACAAACAGCTGTCGTGCGCTATTGAATATGTGATAAAAACGTTCGTTTGCATTGGGCCTCGTCAAATGCGGGAAGACAGGCGTAAAGGGAACGTCGCTCCATCTGTGAGTTTCTGACGTATCGCCAGTGAAAGTTGTCTGCACGCGCAATTTTCTAAATGGCGGAAGTGGGAAGAGAAACCGTGTTCTTTCTTCGGACATTTGACTGATGCATGTGAAAATGTCATCGAAGCGGATTGTCTAACTAAAAAAAAAGATAAAGAATAAAGCCCTGGAATATGGTTCTATGTCCTTCAATTGAAGTCATCGCCTGACCGAGATAAGACAGTCTGTTTTTGTACTTCTTTTTTCGTTTTGTTTGGGTTCGCATTGTTGTTGTTTCCTCTCTCTTTTTCCCTACCTACTATCCTTGGAATATACGCTCGCCTTTCGTATTTGTCTTCTTGCTTGGCCGTGTTAACGTTATCTATTGGACTTCTGTTTATTGATTTTTTAAACTAGTAACTGAAACGTATCGACGATTGAGATTCAAAGAACGCCGCTTTGCAATGCTTTTCGTTGTTATAATTGGCCGCGCATTGTCTTGTCCTGAACAGTGTGTTGTCCTGCGCGAACAGGTGCAACAAGAGATCTAATGCTCACCTGATGTAATCACAATGCTTTTTTTAAGAATAACAATCAAAAGTGATTTTCATTATGCGCGAATGTCCCAGGAAGGTCACAATAATTTTATTTCACGATGGTGAATGGGGTGTTTTCTTCAGAAAGGATAGGTTCGCTCGTTACCTTACCGAATGAACAAAACGTAAAGGATCCGTCGGTTTATCACCGCAGCAATCGATAAGTAGCGAATGAACTACAATACTAGTATCGCAATCAAACTTGGGTGTCCCCGTATCCTTTTACACGTCCGGCATGCAACGGAAAGGCCCTCTATCCGCGTTTTCTTCCGCTGGGGTGTTTGGAGACGGCCCCCGACGTGCAATCATCATCAGCAAAGCGGGAGATTATAGCCCTTGCATGGGTTGCGCGAAAGAGAAAGGTGGAAACGCCTTCCTCCAATGGCGTCCGTCTGGTCACGGTACCGGCGAAGTCGTACGCTTCATTTCACGGGCCCATTTCGGAGACATAGGACTGTATTTTGCGATGGAACTTGGCGTTATGTCTGCACTCTCGGCCTGCTACTACACAACACGGTGCTGGAAGAGTGTTCGTGTGTAGTGTCGTGCTGCTCATATTTAAAAGGAATTCTTGCAGTACCTTGTATGGTTGTCTACTGGTATGGTGACGGCTCTCTGAAAGTGTTCTCCCCATCATCATCCCCTCATCCGTTCCCAACGCGCAATAGGGCAGTGTACCGCCTCGGCGGCGGTGAATCGCCAACCTCATCATCATCCAATGTGTGTGTGTGTGTGTGTATGGTTGTCCTGAACGCTCATTTACTTTTGACGCCAAGAAATCACAAATAATGTACAGGTCAGTGACCTATCTCTGGTGATGGTGAAAGGGCTTGCCGTTGTCGGCCTCACGTAGGTGGGCAACGTCACGACTGACGCCCTGGGGAATGTGCGTCCTGGGCCGACTTCTAAGGGAACTGTGCCAACATATGTCTGAAAGCGTCTGAGGAAAACCCAGGAAAAACCCCAGACAGCACAGCCGGCACCGGGATTCGAACCCGGGTACCTCCCAGGGTCGACGCGACATGGCCAGCACGCTAACCACTGAGCGACCTATCTCTGTTTCGTCGATGTTTATTAAGTCAGCCTTGGTAGGAGCAGATTACTGATGACATGGCAGCGCTTGAACGCAACCAAAACAAGCTGGGTTTTCGTGGCTGTTCTTGAAAATGGCTCTTTTTGGCTGTTCACGAAAGTATAACGTTTGACATTGGTGTCCCGATTTGTTCCAGTATATGCCTGTGTTCGTGATACGTTATGGTTAAACTACCTCATGTACCCTAATCCCCAGGAGCAAATCTGTGTGAGCGCGGAATGCTGAACATATTTATGAATCATGGCAGCCCATCAACGTCGAAAGGGTGACTGTCGTTGATGTGCTTTTTTACGGAAAAGTACATGGGCGCTTGAGTGGCGTTGTTTTACGTCCTTCTGATCCTTACGTCTTTACGTTCTACCGTGCCAGGAGTGCCGTACGTAGATGTTATTGTAAAATTAAACCCAAGCGTATCTGCAAGCTCAAGCGAGAGACAAGATAAGCGAGCCAGACTTTTCAAAAAAAAACACGCATTTTACGGATGACACCGACCTGGTACTGCTCAGCTGCGCGCGATACACAGCAAGTCGTGGAGGGCTTCGGAGCGCGTTGGGCAGATAGTAGGCCAACGGACCCCTCTACACCCAAAAAGTACGCGGTGCCCAGGCCAGCCGTATATCTGCACGCAGTGTCCCACGCTGTGGGTTCCTTCCTCAGGACTCTCGTGGAATACACGTCCTTCTATACATGTTCGCTCGCACGAACGTTGAGGAGATTCCTCAGTGGTGTCCTCAGCGGCCTCGGCAATGCTCTACGCGCACAAGGAGTGTTGAGGAGTGTAGGGCATGCCCGAAGTACTACCACAGCTATTGAGGACACCCTTGAAGAATCTCCTCAATATTCATGCAAGCGGGCCATGGTAGCAAAACCCAGAAGCCCTAGCGTGCTGGAGTAGCCGATCCAATGTAGAGATGAACGACCGCTCGTTGGTAGTAACCAAGGTCGTGCTGTAGAGTGGGAGGTGGTGGGTTCGAATCCTACCACCGGCTGTGCTGTCTGAGGTTTTCCCTGGGTTTTCCGAAGACTTTCCAGACGAATGTCGGCACAGTTCCCCCTGAAGTCGGCCCAGGACGCATACTAACCCCCCTGTCCCCCACTCCTTCCTGCTGTCCTCTCTCCGTCTGTCCACATCTGTACGCCGCTTATAGCCACAGTTGCTTCGCGGCGCTAACAAGCAAAAAAAATAGAGATGAACGAATATATTCATATATTTATCTTTTTTTCTCCAAATCGACCCAGTATTCATTCCGTTGGAATTAAACAGCGAGTTCCACAAAAGCGAGTAGATAAAAAAAAAAGAAAGAAAAGGCAGATAAGCACCGTTCGATAAACCCAGCTCACAGCTGTACCTCTCCTGTAGCTTGAACACACTTCTTTTTTTTTTTGTAGTTTTAAGGGGTATTTCTCGAGATACGCGCGTGGGCCTGCAGCGCCTCTACCACCTAGCCCCTACCCGAGAGATTTCTGGGCTTCCCGATAAGTGGGCTTCTCCCCCTGGACTCGGAATATTCGAACCGTCGTCGTCGTCGTCGTCCCACGCGATTACCATCGATTGGTTGAAGAAGGGTAGATACTGGACGTCTCGTACGTTCGTTGAAACCCACGGGGATTCGGAGTTCCCGCAGTGGGTACGTACGTTCGCCGGCCAATTTCCTTTCCCCTTCTGCAGGTAGGTAAGGGAGCGGCCAGGGAATAAGGGCTTTTTCGAGGGTCTGTAGAAAGCAGGGGGAGAGGGTGGGGAGGAGGTTGATGCGATGTGACGTGAGCTTGCGAAGGAGGAGTGAGGTAGTTGAGTGAATTTTTGTGTTCTGTACTTACTGCGAAGAACAATGCGATTCCCTGTTGGGAAAACGAGGAAGTTTTAGGGAGTGAATTCAATTATAGTAAAAAAGGTTGCGGTATTTCATCGTTTGCTTGAAAACGCGAGGGGTAAGGAAGGAAAAGCAAGGAATAGACAGGCCTACTGGGTGCGTTGGTCGCGTTATCTTATTCTATTTATTGTATTTATTTATTTATTTGCGTATACACCAACGGCTAAAAAGGGAGTTCGTGCCGCTCTGGGATCCTCATTCCATCATCATCATCATCATCATCATTCATGATTCGTTTGTAAATAAACACATTTTCTCTCTCTCTCTCTAAGGTTTGCGTTACCAGACACATTTAAGCTGCGTTCCCTGAAGTCAGGTCGAAATTAGCTGCGATGTTACATGAAAATGTTTCAGCCCTGTAAGTCACGCTTTTCCTGAAATCCCTGGAGTAATGTAAGGAAGATCGCTCGACGCCCATACACCCGCGCTCATGAAAACGAAACCATAGGAGTGGGAGGGTTCGCGCAATATAAGAGATAGACATTGTTAGTTTCCTGCGTTTGTGCCCTATAATACTTTAGAGGGATGAAGCAACACGAACACAACGTTAAACAATTCCCATACCATACCACTGTGTCGACTCTCGTTCTTTAGATTCTGCTGTTGTCAAATCATGAACGCGGAAGTAAGTAACGTCCGCTATACGCGTGCCAACCCACAGGCCATTTTTAGTTGCGGGGCTCTTTCAGTAAAGTCTCTATACGCAAAGCCTCGTGCTCCGCGTTTGAGTGAAGCCATCTTCACTATTCAATGAATGAATGGCGTCATTTGTAGCCATTCATTGCCACAGGGCATTCGTAAAATTGCGTCGCATATGTCAGACTAGCGTTCGCAAATTCAGTCTCGCCCATTTTCGAAGCCGCAGTCGTTTGGCTTCTTTATGTTGTGTGTCTTTGCGTAGGAATAGCCCGTCGGTAATAGGTCCGTGTACGTACTTTAAGAATGTCTGTTTGACGAACAGCAAAGAGACCAGCGGCATGGCCGAGCGGGTTAACCACTCCAAGCCAAGCCAAGCCAGTGGTAGCCAAGGTCGTGCTGAACACTGGGAGGTGGTGGGTTCGAATCCTACCACCGGCTGTGCTGTATGAGGTTTTCCCTGGGTTTTCCCGAAGACTTTAAGACGAATGTCGGCACAGTTCCCCCTGAAGTCGACCCAGGACGCATACTAGCCCCCAGTCCTTCTTGCTATCCTCTCTCCATCTGTCCACATCTGTACGCCGCTCATAGCCACCGTTGCTTCGCGGCGCTAACACGGAATAAAAACAAACAAAAAAACAGCAAAGTGTACTTTTTCATTAATAACCACCTTGCCTCTCTGACTGCTTAGCTCGATGGCAGACGTGCTAAGATGAGTCAAGTCCGAGATGGCTGTATAGAACACTCAAAAAATGGAACTGAAGCTTTCTAAAGATATAATATGTATAAGTTTTCGCGTGGTGAACCACGCCCCATCAGCTACAAAAAGTTTTTTTTTTTTTTGTACCTGATGAAGCGCGGTCCACCTAACGAAAGCTTGTACACATATCAAGTCTTTAGGAAACTTCAGTGTCATTTTGTGAGTGTTCTGCAGTCCCTAGTTCGCTAAGACTTCAATAGCATTCGACGCCAACTTCATAAAAAGGAAGCGGGAGTATGACTATAATTTTTAGCTGTTCCTGCATGCCGTCAGAAGTGTCCTCTATCTCTGAAGTATTTTGAAATAATTTTCGTGTGTTTACCTTGCACGCTGTACGTCTTCAGACGCCCATGCAGCCAGCCAAGTGTGCTGTATCAGGCGAGCCTATAATGAAGTCATTTTTTAAAACAAACTTACTTTAACAAACTAGTGAATTATTGTCACCACGCACACACAAAAAATGAAAAGAGAGAAAAAAAAAAAACGTTATGGGAAGACAGAAAAATAGATTAGCGTAGCGCCGAGATCATGATTCAAATAGATAAAAGTCAACGTTGCATACCGCCACTTCGATACATAATTGATAGTTGATTCCAAATCTAACGGAAAACAGTAACAGGGATAACAGCAACGCTACCATCTGAAGCATTCCATAGAGTACAAAAACGTGAAGTAAAACATACTACAAACAGTAAATCAGTGTCAATCTTTCTTTTACCAATCAATACAATCAATCAAGTACCAGTCTTGAGCTCTGCCTCTCGCTTCAACTAAATCTCGCGAAAGAAGCTTTTAAAATCTCATCTCAGGAACTTGAAAGCTGGATCTCACTTTCAGGAGCAAGAACTCAGGACAGAGACACTTAACCTAAGCTATCACCCGTTGCCGTCACACTCGCACTCTCGAAAAAAGCCTCGTTTGTAAGTGGAGAAGATCCAGTGCTTTGACACTGAATCCTCTTCCGTCTACGCGCAGGCTCTTAAAATGCACAGCGAAGAGAGAACAAATCCTCTTGAGCTTCCCTGCTAATCTCCAGCGACTTCCTGTGGTAATCTCTAATGTCCTGCACGCCCCCTAGCGAGCTTGAAAGCGCCTTATTACACGCCTGAACCGGGCACACAAGACCTAACGAATTGACACCCATTATTTGGGCCGATCCTATCTTTGGCTCGCGTCCTTGCACTTAATGAACTTCACGTGTCGATCTCGCAGTCGGCGACGTGTCCTAAGGCTCTTGTTATGTCGCTGCTTCGGCGCTGTGATTGATTACGTTCTCTTTTTGCTTGCAAATGTGAGTGGGCGAGTTGCGCTGCGGGACCTGATACTAAAGTATGTGCTTCTGTGGTTGCGATTGAAATCTTTGTGTTCTGCAAGGCGTGACCGTAGGCCAGTGATGTAGTGAAGTACGTAATTTCGTATGGCGGTACTGGGTTGAATGCTGACGGGGTATAAATAAAGGTTCGGTTGGAGGCTTCTTGTAGCGTTTGCAAGGTATGGGGAAGAATTTCTAAAGGCAAACTGTACAGAAGGGTTAGTCCTGGTGACGATCAAAGCAAGCGAGAGACCTGGTGAAAAAATTAAACGCAACCTCTGCCTTCTTCGAAACAGGCTTTCGGTTTCGGTTTGCGTCCCGAAGCTGTTTTGTAGAGAACAACAAATAATGGCACAATACAGATGCGGGATATCTGTATACGTATATATATATATATATATATATATATATATATATATACAGACATCAGATGGTTCTATCATTTCTACAGAGTCTAAGGTCGAGAATACATTAGTATAAAGTGCATTGTTCTTCTGCTCTGTGTTCTTGGCAACGTTCCACAGCGATTCTATTTCTTTGTTTTCAAGCCTACATTTGCTATGCCGGTGACTGACTCAGACGGAAATGATGTACAATAGCATCCCATCCAGCAAGAACAACGCAATGTAACGCTATGTCTTGTACGTCTCTGTAACCACCGTCCCGTTGTGCTCCTAACAATCTCACTAACCCTTTCACATCTGGTCTATTTTCAGCCTCTGACAGCACCGTGCCAAGCAGGCAGCTCATACAAGCGCGAAGTCATGGTAAGCCTCCATTCAATGCAAAGTTATTTTTGCTCTCTTTCTGTCCAGTTACGTCACACTATACAGAATGAAACCGCTGACGTAACAAGGTACCCCTCCATTGCGCCATCAACCATTACTTCGTGCGTGGAGCACACCGACTGTTATAATGAGAGCTTCCCCCCTAATATTATTCAACGGACAATCTCAGACAATTGGCGTGCAGCATAAAGTTGTGTGGGCGGAAAGAATTCTCAAGTGAAGACCCCTTCTTATGATCTATTTCCAAGTCCCTTTATCTTTCATTTCTGTCTTGCCTTCGTTGAGATGGGCCGCTTCGGTCGTTCCCAAAGTGTAGCATCACGGACATTGAAGTCGGTAAAGGCGAACGACCCAAGAGAAAAGTCGCTGTCTTCCCATGTATACAGGAACTCCCCAGCACATATGGCAGGGAGGTCTGACATCACAGTATAGCAATTTTCGTTTCGTCTTCGTCTGCCTATTGTTTCCCATTATGCAGGATTCTTGAGCTGTAGAGGCCGCGGAGCATGACGTGGTAATTGTGGAGGTGCCTTCGAAGATTGGTTTGGAGCAGGGCCGCGGAGGCAGTTGAGGAAAGAAAGGCGCATTTAGACTGCTGGGTACGTTCAGCGCACGACAGAACAGTGATTCGTCAATCGGCATTAGTCACGTTCTGGTGAACCTTTAACTGTACTGTGTAACCGGTGACTGAACTGTGAAACCACTACACTGTGGAACTGCAGGACACAGGTGTAACAGTTTCACATAGTGCAGCGGTGAAAGGAGCAATGACAGAAAGACGAACACGGTACGATCCGCAAGCTAGACGGCCATTGGAGGAATCGGCCTCGATCCAGGAGCACAAAAATTGGTCTTTTTTTTGTCATTGTTCCTTTCGCTGCTGCACCACGAGGTATGTACAGCTCGCATCAGGAGGAACTTGAACGCCGTTCCGGCCTCGCGGACCCTGGTAGTAATAACGGCGGGTGGTGTTTTGGTAATCTATTTACCGTTAGAGGAGTAACCCTCGTCGCACAGTCGTACACGTTTGTGGCATAATATGCTCTGGAGCCGATGTAGAGGTCATCACGGTAACCTCGTTGAGGTGGCAGCCATGTGTACCTGTACTTTCCTTACATGAGCTCCAGGTGGTATCTTCTGGAAGGGCGCGTGTGACGTCATTTAATTGCGAAGAGAGAACGAAGTGTTCTCGGGGACTCCTTCTGCACACTTTACATGCACCAGAGGTGCGTCTCAGTGGACTCTTCACTCTTTGGATGTGGCTCTAAGGTATTGCTGAAGACTGCGGGGGTGGAGGAATCGCACCCGACCGACGGCTGCTCTGACTGAGGTCGTCTTGGGTTTTCCTACTGATGTCCACACAGCTGTAGGCCCCCTCCTGTCTTCCACTGTCCACTCTCCGTCTGTTCACGTCAGCGCATCATTCACAGTCACTGCTGCACCGCGGTGCTAAGAAGAAGCACTCTGCACCACAACCGCATGCTTATTTTACCAGCGCCATGCCTCGTTGGTGGTAGCCAAGGTCGTCGTGAAGACTGGAATGTGGTGGGTTCGAAATCTACCACCGGCTCCGCTGTCTCAGGTTTTCCCTGGGTTTTCCGAACACTTTCCAAGACGAATGTCGGCACAGTTCCCCCTGAAGTCGGCCCAGGAAGCATGCTAACCCCCTGTCCCCCACTCCTTCCTGCTGTCCTCTCTCCATTCGTTCACGTCTGTACGCGGCTCATAGCCACAGTTGCTTCGTGGCGCTCACACGAAAAAAAGAAAAAAAACTGCGTTCATCCTTTATTTCTTTTTCTTTTCGTAGGTAAAACTAGTATAACAGTTTTCACCTCACAATAAACCACGTGAGGTACCATTGAAATGACGCGATATGTTCCGATGTTCTTACCTTACTCTGCGGCGTCTCTCGCTGCTGGTAACATATGTGATATCACACCCATACCATAAAACACATTGCTGTTATCCCATAACGGGTACTAACTTTCCCGTATCTCACGTCTCCGAACTTCGAACTTACGTCTCCCTACAAAAGACTTGGAAACCTTCCATGCCTCCTCTACTACTATTTTTTTTTCTACACCCTTTAAATCATTCCTCACATATGCGTAGTAAACTTCCCGTGCTTAGACGCAGAGCAGCTCAAGGAAAAGTGTACGGCCACCTATAACTCTTAGGCCGAGGAAGTTCTTGCGCGCCACTTTATTGCGTCATACCTCATTGTGTTTGATCGCAACAAAAGACGCGTCAAACCCTCTCACCTTAACTCCCACACAAGACTTTCCTTTCAAGCCCCCCCAACAGCACTTTTTTTTAAAGCCATATATTTATTACATAAAGCGGCAACTCTTTTTGATATATGGACCGCATATTTTCTCGATACTTTTCACATTTATACTTCGCCATTTTGTCTTTTCGAACGTCACGGCTGGTGCTTGGATGTCGCTGTCATTGATTTTAGGTTCTTTGTCTTTGCGTTCCAACAGCGACATTTCCTTCCCCCTTGCGCTCTTTGCTAGTGGCGTGTATCGATTTTTTTTTCTATGGTGAGGGGGGGACAAAAGCGCAATGGACAGGTGCGGTTTTCTATCCTCAGGGATCGATACCATTGTTCTCAGGCGGTGCACGAATCTGTGCCCGCTATGTAGCAGTCTATTTAGGAGGAAGGAAAGTCGGTCTTGATGTGGCTATAAAGAGGGAGGGGATGCGAACATACATGATAGGGGAAGGTCCTGTGTGCTTGGCTGTTTATAAAAACACTCATTTTTTTAATGAAGTCAGGACGAAGGGATTACAGTTTTTAGTGTTGGTCTGCAGAATGATAAGGGACGAGGGTTACCTATAGATTTATGCGTCTTTTATGATAGGCTGTTTTTAGAACAATAAATAGATGTTATTAAATATTTTGGCCAAGACGTGCTACGGGGAAAAGTGTCCCCCCCCCCCCCCCGTAAACACATTTATTGTACGACCGCCGTCAGACTTAACCGTAAAGCGGGAGCGGGTGGCCCGTGCAGGGCCAGCAGCGTTGCGCTTTGGGTTGGGCTAAGTGTGAATGCGGCTGTACCTTTAAACCAACGTATAAAAATGCCGTTACGAAAATATTATTGACCGTGCTGGATGACAACGGAAATATGTTTGTTTAAATGACAGGGCATCTGAAGTGCATACAGTTCCGGCTCTATCAGTTCTATCTCACATTTGCATTCATCGATAGATAAAAACACACACCAGAGCCTCAGAGTTCAAACGCATTGTACTTGAAAGCTACTGAACCCACATTATATTCCGTACGGATATCACTACCACACCTTCGCTCTGTTGACCCCTGAAACTTCGGCATAACCTTCCCACAGAGAGGTCCCGTTATCTGCTCCGACGCACCTGCATCGGACCCTGCTTCACATATTTGATTCCAAACAGCTTCCCAAGCAATCAGGCACTCTCCTGCGCCTCCTCACGAACCTTCGTACGTTTCAAACGACGTTACCTCGAAGAGAGAGAGAGAGAGAGACAGAGAGCGCAGCTGAGACCGTGAATTCCGCCTATACAGCTTTCGAATTCGGACGGACAGGTCGGATTCATTAGGAATCACCGGTTGAGCTGCGTCAGCGGCAAGGAGAGAGCCCCCTTTGCCTCGAGTGGACAGGAGAGAGCGTAGCCATTGATTTTCCCGGTGTTGCATCGGCCCTGCCATTAACGGCATCCGCCTCTGAGTAGTGGTCGAGGTGTGGCCTTTTAACCCGTTGATCACGTCTCCTCCGCTGACGTCTACTTGGACAAGCTCGTTCGTCTCCCAGTGCTGCTCCCAACGTGTCGTTTAGTGTTGAAAACGTGGGGTCGTCGAGTTTTTGCCCCCCCCCCCCCCCCCAACTCGCGTTAATGCGCTGCTAGGGATTTACGTCGACGCCTAATGTGTCATTCGATTAGAGAGCTGCGACGTAGAAGTGGTTAGGCGGGAGTGTCCAGAGAATGAAAATGTTTTTGGGTAACGGTGTTGACGTGTGGAACGTCCGTATCCGTGGCTCGTTTCCGGGGGTGAATTCTTTCTGTTTGCTGTGTATGGTGTGGTGTCAAGTTTTGGGGGTTATTTGAGTAGTCTGGGGGTAACTGCAAATGTATTTTTGGACACCCTATAGGGCTTGGGTCCTAACTCTGAGGCGCCTCATTATTACTCATTAATCACAGAGTTTGCGTCTGTGAGGGCGGTGCAGTTCTTTTTTTAATGCAATCGGGCGAATATTAAAGTAAACACAGTTGATAATAAATATAAGCTAGTTCCACTAATAGGGAGCGTTAGTAGACCGTTGATAATAGAGAGTTTTAGTGCACCGTCCGTTATCGCCTTTGCGTACGCGTAATGGATAGCGTTGGGTGTTCTGCGCACGCCCAAATCATAAAGGGAGCTTCACGCATTGCGCAGAACCTTCCACGTTACCCCTTACGTACGCAAAGGCGATACCGTACTATGCACTAAAGCTCACTATTGTCACCGTGAAGGTAACTCTACCGGAACCGGAACCAGTACCTAACCAGTACGGAACCAGTGCCAGTACGGAACAGGTACCTACCGGAACCAGTGACAGCGTGTGCGATTCAGAATCTTAATAGAGAGTTTTAGTGTATCGTACGCTATCGCGTTTGCGTACGTTAAGGATAGCGTTGGCGGTTCTGCGCACGCGCAAAACATCGCGCAGTGCGCAGAACCATCACGCTATCCCTTACGTACGCAAATGCGATAGCGTACGATACACTAAAACTCTCTATTATTGGGTGCCGTAGGTACGGTACTTCGGAAGCCACGTTATCAACGGTCTACTAGCACTCGCCCAATCAAACAGTGATAAGATTCTTAATTATGCACGTTGCCATTGGTTGTACGGTTGCTTCACGGTGATGTTGCCAACGGTTTGTTAACACGCACTAGCATCTCAATAGAGAACGTTATCGGCTTTACGTACGTAAGTGATAACGTTAGTGGTTCTGCGCAAACTATAAAGAGAGACTAAAAAGAGCTCTGCTGCCACCTCTTCCTAATTTTGTGGTCGCTTGTGTGAACAATCCCAGTAGAAGGGTCTTATATAAGTCGTAATAGCTTCGTTATGCAGAATACAGCAGCAACCTTTTATGGTGAGTTATTAGTACTGGCTTGTGATCGTATTCCTGGGACGCCCCTGCCCTCATCAGAGTTGCTGAAAGGTTCTTTTCACGCGCAAACCACAAAGAGAGCTGTTATAGGAAATTTTTTTGACAACAACAGGCACACTAGTTACAGTATGTACAAGCTCTATCTATACGGTCAGTACTATCACTAGTTACAATATGTGCAGCCATTCCAGCAAATATTTACATATGGAATGTAGTAAAGGTAAAGAGAGCTTCGCGCAGTGCGCAGAACCACCACGCTATTCCTTACGCACGCAAAGGCGATAGCGTACGATGCACTGAAATTAGTGAGTTTTAGTATATCGTTGATAAGGTTATCGTGCCTATCGGAACCAATCGCAGTGGTGCGTGGCTCAGAATCTTATCCACTGATTAGTTCCGGTTGATACGGTTCGACGCAAGCCACGCTATCAACGGTCTGCTAAAACTATCTATTCTCTATTAACTACATTACCGGACACCAAATCTTCTCCGACAGTGATAGCCGCAACCGCGCAGTAATCTTGACATATTTCAACGAGATGTCAGTTCTCGTCAATTACCTTCATGGCATAGACTCTACGATGACATACTCTACATAAGACCGCACTCTGTTTAAGCCCCTTTTTCAAAAGAAGCATGGCTACGAATGTTTTCTTGAACGAAAAACAGTACCAGGAAAAGCTATGTGCCACGATCAACGATGCTGCGGTGCGCGCATCAACCGCAAAACAAATATCACCCGTCACGTTTGTATGCCCCGTATCTGAACGTGCGGCCTATGCAGCACGCTCTCCAACGACGCTGTCCAAATAAATAGGTTCCTTGGTCATCCCTTTCCGCTGCGAAGCCCGCGACGAGAGCTCACGGCCACGTTTCACCCAATCTCACACAGCCGCGTCCCATTCAGCTACGGGCACCCTGTTACATGACACACATAGCACACATTTCCCGTCGCTCCCAACCAGCTCTATCTTCCGCATTTTGAAGTGCGATAGCAGCCAAACGCGTATGCCCGAAACATATTCCAATATAAAACTGTAACAACGCATCCGTCAGGCACGTTTAGCTCGCGGAGGGATACACAGAAAATGCGCGTTCTCTCTCTCTCTCTCTCTTACTGCCGACTCTGCATTTTCCCCCTCACTATATCTGCAGTCAATAAGAGATGACTTATGTGGTTCCCTCGCACATTTGAAATTCTCCTAACAGCTTTAGGGCGCGTGTACGTGCAATATTTCCGTCATGAGAAGGAGGCGGCATTGGGAAGACTCGTCTGATGTTTTCCGCTCGGAATATCACTCGCTCTCGCATCCCCCACCATCTCCATCACCTTTTTTGTTCTTCTTCTTCTTCTTCCAATCGAATAAAATGAAGACAAAAGTATGGAAGATGAAGGAAGGCGCATCGTTACTTTGAGCCTCATCAAAAATGCGGCAAGATTTGTTGTTATTTTAGACATTTCCGCCCCTTTTTATTTATTTACAAGACGAAGGTACACATTCGTATCTGCCTTTCTCGGTAACGCTGTCGCCTTTTGGAAATTTTTACTTGGCTTTATATGTGATGCATTTCGCGTGATATCTGTTCTCGTTTGGTACGTCTGTTGCTTGTACATTTTCTTCATGTTATTGTTTTTTACACTACGTATTTTTTTTTCTTTGTCGCGCATTTGTTTTGCTTTTTACTGCCTTCTTTCAATCTCACTTCCACCTTTTGTATTCACCCTGCGTTCAGCCTCTTTGCTGTCTTGGCTCTCCGAAGGAGGCTCTCGAGTGGCTGGTTGTTTGTGAGGCTGTCCGTTTGTCTTTTCCCTCGAAGTTTACCTGCTTGGCGTTAAGGGAGTTCTGGCGGAAAAGTATACTTTGTTACGGCTTTGTAGATTTTGTTATACATTCCGGACTGCGGACAAATCAGGAGCTGCCGAGAAAGGTCGAAATGCCGACAGGAAAAGAAGACTGCTTTTCCAGCTTGCGTTTTCGGTTATCCGAAGGAGTTGGCTGAACGCATCTCAGATTCCATGATGTCGCTACGCATGTGTCTCGGACTTTGCTTTGTCATCGTGTTATTTTGTTCTCGGGTTATTTTTCCCCGCATCTCGCGATGTCGTTTGCCCCTAACGAACATTCGAGTTTTATATTTTGGTGCTACTGGGTTAGTCGGTTATGCGAAAGAACCAGCCCTATCTAACGCTAGACCGATTGATTAATTGATTGATTGATTGATAAAAGAGAAAAAAAAGGAGATGTCAGTCCCAAACCACTCGGGACTGGCTACTCCAGGACGCGTTATTTTGGGCCCATTATACGTAAACGCTAGACCTAAGAAGATGATGATGATGACCGATTGATTGATTGATTGATCGATTTGTAAAAGAAAAAATTGAGATGTTAGTCCCGAGCCACTCGGGACTGGCTACTCCAGGGCGCGTTATTCAGAAAAGAAAGGGAAAGTACACAAATCTATATGGACTTTGAAAAGGAATTGATGCAAACATCACCACAAAACTGACCGACGATGACCGAACTTACCTTCGTAGTGGCTTGTTTCTGCGAAAGCGGTCCAAATGTAAAAACCGTGCGCTCTTTAAATACACTAGTTGCCGGATTACCACGCCAGTGCGGCATTATCACTCAGCTTGCAATTCGGGCTGATTTGAACCCGTTCCTTTTCTTTTCTTTTGCCTACTCACTAACCTACATTACCCGAACATGTGGTAGTAGAATCCCAACCGTATCAATGTACTGCAAGCAACGTGGATACCCAGCTGACCATGATGGATGTACTGGTACTGGCCCCTACCGACAGCTTCTTCTCCATTCCACATTTATAACCGATGGTCAACGCTTACACGTTGATTACCTGTGCGACACACCCGGGAAGAAATGCTTTCTAAGAATAAAAGGAGCAAATTGGGGACCAGTTACAGAACCTTGCCCCCTAGATTGGCATTACTCCCCGTTTTAGTCTTCTGACCCCCCAAAATTGATTTCATTTGATCTGTAAAAGAAAAAAAAATGGAGATGTTAGTCGTGAGCCACCCTGGACTGGCTACTCTAGAACGCGTTATTCAGAAAAGAAGCAAGGGAAACTAGTACACAAATCCATACACTTTGACATGGAATAGATGAAAACATCACCGCAAAACTTGGCACCAAAGGCAAACAGTGTAGGAGAGTTCACGTGTGAAAATCTCAATGTACAAAAAACAAAAATTTACTCCCCAGCATTGCAAATAGTCCCTAAAAGTTCGCGTAAACTTTGTGCATTTAGCTCCAAAAAGGCTGGCTGTTGTGACAATGAATCTAATCCCCGGAGGGACTGAAATTATTGTTTCTTGTACTTTTTTTTTTTTCTTTTTTATAATGTGCGGGGTGTGAAGTCTCGACAGACCACACTACAACGCAGCTTCTCACAAAACTGCTTCCCAGCATACGAACCGGCGCCAATTAAAATCGGTGCACCGGGTTACGCGTACGCAACCTACCGTTTCTGTCAAAGCCTGAGGTCGTTCACCCGCGGCGGAGCGATTTGAGTGATAGCTCGGTTTAGGCGAGCTGACAGGGCGGGCGTATTTCATTTCCGTCTCACCATGCTTCCTTTTAGTTTCATCGCCCTGTTGCTCGAAGCCGATACTTTCTTTAGAAACTTATCGCCACCTTGTCAGTCGACAGAAGGAGATTGAAGTGGTCGTGTCTCGTTTCTCGTTGTTGCAGAGAGGTTTCTTCTCGAAGGAATTGGAGACGCGCTTGTGTTTGGCTCTGTGCGGGATACTTATGGGCGGATAAAGTTTTATCGTTTTAAATTATCGTCCCGCAGGGTAGAAGCGATTCCCACATCTCTGCGATAATCCTTCTTTCTTTCTTAGTTGCCGTTTCCTGAAGACAAAACACGCATTGAAACGTCCGGTTGATATAACCTAAGTCCTTGATTTGTGGGAAGTGTTCGGTTGGTATTACCTGAGCTGGTCAGGGCACACACGGACACGCCAGTATAATCTCTAAGTCGCTGTGCCGGGAAGTTCTTTCAAGCGATCCTAGAGCACAACAACGTCGACAGCGGCTCGGGTCCGTCCATTACACTTGTGGGAAGAAGAGAGAGGAGGAAGAAGTTAAAATGAGGCGGAGGGGGGCACAGAAACGAGAGGAACCGCATTTGAACTCGTTTGACCGAATGCCCAAAGGTACAGCGATATTGTTTAAAACGTATTTATATTTTATTTCATTTCGTCTACATAGAAATGAGATAGAGGGGCGCCAAAGGCGTGAGTCTGACGAGACGCCTGGACAGTCGCTCAGGGATTTTCCCAGCACCCCATAATACCCCGAAATCTTGCAACCCCCTCATTGCCTGCCAGAAAGGCCAGAAAAGCTGCAACTGTGGGTGTCACCCCCCCCCCCCCCATACGGGACACCAATATAGCACCCCCCAGACGAAAATCCTGGGATAAACCCTGCCTTCTCTGTATGCGAAGTCTTGAAACTGGAAAGTGCATAGCGTTGAAATCTGAAACGAGAAAACAAGGAACAGACGGAAACAAACAAGACTACGGTACACACACACACACACACACACACACACCAGAAAACGCGATTTAATGTCGCGCAACACGAACTGCGAAACGAACTCTGAACGAACAAAACGAAAACGCTTCACGCTGATCCCGCGGCTTTACAACGTGCCCAATCCTAAAAACACAAAAAACAAGCTGCACATTATCTCACCCGCACATGCGCGCATTTCGCAGTGAGAAAGTCCATAAAAGCTCGCTCTCTACGACTCCACGAGTTCACTTTTGCGAGAGCACTTCTCTCTGCACCTTGCGTGGCGCACTCCTATAAACTGCACTGCGCAAACCTCGAAGGCCCTTTTAAACTTTATTGCTTATTAATTTGCTGGCGCCAACGTTAACCCCCCCGCGCAAAATAAAAGCCCTCGTTAACTGGCTACACTGTCGACCATGCGTGTGACGCGAGCGAACTGGGAAGTCGCGCGCGCCCTCTTTTGACAGCTATTGTTGTTTAATTACGGCACAATAAGGCGCAGTAAAAACAAACAGAAAAGCGTATAAGTATAGTTTGTCGCATGGTGGGTGCTTCATTAAAACGGTGACACGTCACTGCTCTCGGCGTTGCTTCCAGAGTGTCCTTTTTGAATCGGGCCTTTTATCTGTGTGTTTTTTTTTTCTTTACGTTATCTTCTTTTTCTTTTTTTTTGTGTGTGTAAGTTTAGAATATCCTGTTATCACCGCCAGTGGAGGTTTTCTTCCTTTTTCGTGTTCCGCATCTTGGGTTCCCTGTCAGCAATGTCGATGACATATTCAATAAAAGGGGTGTCGCTGCAAGTCACCGCCGCGTTGTTTTCCACTGATTTTTTTTAAATTTTGGTTTATTTTCTTTAATCAGTTTCCTTCTGCGTGTCCGCTGTAATCCCTTATATCTGGTTTTTGTGCTATAAGGAGCCAGCGCCACTTGGAGGATGGTAAAGCTATATTTGCATTAACCTATAGCCTCAGCTGTGTGTGTAGTGCGCGGCATTTTTGTAAGCACGCTTATCACTACTGTGTTCTACACCAAGCGGCGACGCGGTATAGAACTCAGGTCATACTGCCACTTTTACAAAATCCCGTGAAGCTAAACGATATCTACGATACTTCTTAGTAGCTTCTTATTGTATTTCTTTTCTTCTTCCTTACTTGGGGAAGGGGGAGGAGCTAGCATGGGCGTAGCGCAATTCGTCGATCCCGTTTTCCAATTTAGTCAAATTCTGCACACACACACACACACAAACAAAAAAAGAGGGAAAAGCAAGTCCAGGACTTCGTACCGGAATGAAAAAAAAAGACAAAAAAAGACCTGATGCGTTATTTTTCCTGCCTCTGCCGTACCTCATGAACACGAATTTTGTCTTTAAAAGAGGCACACAAATTACATACTTAAAACATCTAAGCAAGGAATCCACATACCACCCCACCACACATGAACTACGCTCCCCCCACAAAAGGATTACCTCGCTGAGGCCAGCGTGAAATTGCCACAGCAACGGCGTGCCATCGCGCATTCCGAGGGATTTCTCAGTTGGGCTACCCTCGAATCGCGCTTAATTTCTTCCACGCTACACCCACAGCTAGATGAAAAGTCATCGTCCCCCCTCCACATCCTATACGAGCAGCTGTTGTACGAAGCCCGACAGGATTTAAATTCTGAATCCGACACAATAGCGGGGCCCTGTCTTGCCGAAGCCTTTTTAGACGTGTACGGCGTGTGCTTTTAAACAGGTTTTCCTATTAAGAAAGGCCAGTGTAATAACGCGAATGGAGCGCAGATTTCAGCCAGACGAGATAATGTATATGGGAAGAGAAAGTGAGAAGGGAGGAGAGTCGCGTGAGTAATACCTGGTATGTGGTGGGGATGCCTTTCAGGAGCAGATGTGACAAAGGTTGTGTGAAGGAAAAGTTTCACACAGCTTCCTTTGTAGAGAATACCGGTTTGGGGGATGTTGGTGGAATTGTGGGAAGAAGCGGATGGTTGTGTGTGGATACGTTGTGTGGTGTATAGGGATGCATTTTTGAATAAAATAGCGTTTTATTGTTTATTTATCGGTGGTATTTAAGTTAGTGGCTGTCTATATCCTTCAAGTAATCTATTGACGTGTGAGTTTTGGTTCCATTTGGTGCGTTCGCAATTACTTCTTTCTTTTGTTATTTTGTTGTGTATGCGCATGATATCAACTTGTCCAACGTCATCGTTTGAACAAAGCGCAGAAGATTGTTCTTTGAAACTTGAGTTTCGTATTGGGGTGAGTTATGAAATACGTGATATAGAGCCACAATGTGCGCGTACTGTAAAGCATAATATATATATATATATATATATATAGCTATACTACAAATCTGAAGTTATACATACTATAAAGCAAAGCCTGCTAATTACATTTCATGCGCAGCAGCACATCGACATGTTTCGTACTTTTGTGGAACAAACCTCCTTTTACACTCCTTGTTAACCAGAGCTCGCTACCATTCCCGCTCATTCTTCTTCTGTGCCCCACTCTCACCTTCAATGCATTAACCTCATGCTTTCTTTTTAAAGTCATCTTCTGTGATTCATCTCATCATTCCTTCACCGTTTGTTAGTCATCTTTTTTTGTCATCTTTGTCTTTAATCTACCTCATCCTTCTTTCATCATCTGGTAGTTTTTCGTTTTTTCCTACTTCTTTTTCTTTATTTCTTATTTCTTACTTTTCTTTATTTATTTATTTATTTATTTCTTATTCCTTCCTATTTCTTTCTTTCTTTAATTCTTATCTTTTCTTTTTAATTATTTATTATTATTTCTTATTTCTGGAATAGCAAGCCGACGTCCCGTTTGGCTGACCTTTCCCCGTTTTTTTTCCCCTTTTCGACTAATAAACATATCCCCCCCCCCTCGCTACCGTAAGCGTACTGGAGTAGCCGGCCCAGTGTAGAGTTGAGCCAACATCTCCATATTTCAGCTTTTTTTTTTTTTACCAACCAACCAACATTTCATACGTCTCTCCTACGTAAAAGCATTCGGAGTTTGTAATTCGACGGGTATACCACTTACTTGGATGCAGAATCGAAAGACCTCTTGTACCATTCTTGTCCGTAAATTACTTGGATCTTTTCTTTCTTTCTTTTTTTTTAAGTTATGCGGGAAACGATGATAGAGCGAGAGAGAAAGGTCAGTCAGGGTCGGACTGGCTTCCTCGGTGCCCCTGCACTGGATTAACAAATTGGATTACATAAGGGCAAAAGAAAAAAAAAACATGAAATAGAACGAGAGGGAAAGCAAAATCCAGAAGACGAGCAAATGATCTCCACCGACGAGAATCACCGAATGGATACCCATGCATGTCACTTGCACGATTGATTGATTGATTTGTAAAAGGAAAAAAATTGAGATGTTAGTCCCGAGCCACTCGGGACTGGCTGCTCCAGGACGCCTTATATACGGAACGAACTTGCACGAAATGACATATTGAGGCACCACTTCTTCGAATAGGCATACGGCTTTACGATGACCCTGGTATGGCACTTGCGTCCCATGTCCCACTAATCCTATCGAAGCATTACATAAGCGCCCCTTCGAAAGAGCTGGCAGCGCGTCTGCCCTCCTTGGCCCGAATTAAACGGACTTTTCCGCGCATGAAAGAGCAGTGTCCCAATCTTCGCCGACATTTTTGCACTTTTCATCTTTATTCTTTCTTCTTTTTGGTGCTTCTGACATCGCAACTCCACTCTTTTCTTTCCCTCCTTTTCGTCCCAATTAAAAAGACATTTCCGGGGACCCGAGTTCCTTCGGCCACAGCTCATTGCTTCGAACGGTGACTGTCATTACGTTGTGCTATCGACACCTGATCGGCCGCTTCACACGTTCCTTCTTTTGCTACGTCGTTACTTTCAAAAATGAGTGCCGTTCGAGTTAGACGAGCCAGGAAAAAAAAAAGAATACTGTGAACTAGAGGATACTTGCGTTATTTTTTATATTTCTTTTTTTATGGAACGTTTGGCGTATAACTCTGGAAGCGCTGTCGGTGGCAGCAGGTTCTGGTCAGGAGGCATTTACGAAAAGGGAGACCTCGTTAGTTGCAGCTGGCCCTTCGTGAAGCAAGTGCGGTCAACTTTATCCAACCATTTCCCACGTGAGGGCGCCTCTGTATAGACTGCGAGCATCGCTAACAATGTCTGACAAAGTTTTGCAGCGTTCTACCGCGTGTTTCAAGAAGGTCCCCCAGCTGAATAATTCGTAAACAGGTGGCGCCATCTAAGAACTTTCTTTTTAGGTAAAAATATTTGGGACATCGGCCATGAACTGCGTAGTGAGCGCCTCATTTGCACACGCTCACTAATGAAATAAACCTCATAACTTCTAAATTTTACTTCGCACGCTTTCGGAACTGCTGCTTTACGTATCGGGACCTTCAGCCAAATATATTCAAAGAAAAAAAAAAACGCGGCGATACTTACTGATTTTTTCGGGTAATTAATCGTTTTCGGTTTACATATTTCTGCGCTTATTATTTGTGCACCAGTACGCTCTTTGGATCACCTATCCGGCTGTCAGTTTCGTGTTCAGACGCTTGATTGGCACACGGGGTGACGGAAAATAACGATATGTTTCGTGATTTTTATTGGTGATTCAGTTTGCGCTTGATCTCGCGTCATCAAAAGGACGGGTGTAATATCATTGAGTCTTATAGGGACATATTGTGTAGAGATTCTCGTGCGTTGTGTTACCATGGGGTTATAAAATTTCGTAATCACATTAGATGTAATCTTTAGTAATCTTTCTTTAGATGTGTGGCAATATATACGGGGACTCATCATGATCAGGTTATTAATCGTTTATTATTACCGTGTTTGTCCGTCTGTAGCTTTATGTGACCACGGGTCAAATATTTTTATACTGCTAACGATAGCCCTATAAAGCTATGCCGTTTAAATCAATTTGGCACAACGCCCAAAAATGCAGCCAGATTTTTATATTGGGTCTTCCATCTCGCATTCAGTTTGGCCAATGCTTATCCCTCTGCCACTACACTGTGTTATCCTTTATCCTGTTGTCTACATGCTCTAGTGTAAGGTTCATCTTCATTACAAAGCTAAAAGTGCTTGCTTTTTCACGTAATTATTTTTATATACTTCCTATCTAGATCACTTCATCTTTCTGGCTATTACCGCTATTCTAGGAGAGCCATTATTTCGCCTTCGCTATTTTCAGCACGTCTCTTCAAAACGATGAGCTCTTATTTTCGACTGCTTCCTGCTGTTTTTAGCAACAATCCAAGGTTTACTTTATTCTACTAATTTACTAACTAACTAGCAACAATCAAGAGGCTCGTGCTTCGAACCCACGGTACATATCTAGCTCTCCACTGCGAACAGAGCAAACATTTGGACGCTCGCGCATTCATTACCATCTACGACGACAGCAAGCGCGCGCTGCTTCCATTAACCAAAGCCCTCAACGACAGCAAACAGGCTGTACACAGTCGTATGCGCGAGGGACTCGTACGCGGGAAAACTCAAATCGATGACGACTCAGCCGAACAGCGTTGCCGATGTTTTTGCTCGACATTCGAGCCGAAGCGGTCATTAACGTTTGTTCGTCGTCTGAACGCGGCTCACGATGGTGATGTACACGCAGGTCGGTGACATCGATCGGTCAGTCGAATCAACTGAGACGAATGCGAGATACAGGGAGAGATAAATGAAATGGGAAAAAGGAGGAAGAGGAATAGGTCGATATGGAAATCACGAAGAAATGTAAGCGTTGGGGGTTTGGCGCGCGTGATTCTTGGGACGTTACAGACAAGCTGTCGCTGATATATAGACTCAGACGTTGCCTCAGTGCTTGGCGAATAGTCACGAGGAAATTGCCTGTGGGGTGGAACGAATGGGGAAGCGAATACGAGAGAGAGAATGATAGGACTGTGATGTGGATGTGTTTGAGTTCGATATAATATGACGCCAGGTACTGAGAAGTGTTGACTGAGGTGTGCGGTGTTGGTTGTCTCTGTTTTGCAGAGAACGTACGTTCATATTTGATTTTCATTTTATTTTATTGTTTTTCGAACATGTATAGAACTAGAAGAATAGAAGTTTTAACATATGACTGCGAGGCGTTTGCCTGTGATGCTTTGTTCACAAGAGAATACGCTGTATATCTTACTACGTACTTACGTTGTATATCCTTGGCTGCGGAGGTTGACGACAGAATTTGTTTTGTCGCTATCGGCAGTCACCGCGGCTGCATTTCTATAGGTTGCTGATCTAGTGGGATAAAGGTCGTAGTTTGGTTCGGAAGCTTGAGGTGTATTAAAGTTGAAAGAGTGAACGAGGTAAGTGCAAGTTGAAGAAAGAATATTGTGGAGTCAAGGTTACGTAAGGATGCTACTCTGCTGTGGACTCTCTCATGCACCTAAGCTGTATGAGATAAGCAACGGTTGCGCTAAGTGTAGTAGACGGAAAATTTATTAGAACATACGTTGAAATTTTAGAACACGGTAAACACGCAACACGGGCTCTAGGGGGAAAAAGGAGTGAAGTAGGCGGTAATTATAGTTTCTCCTTTCCTAGATTGTAACTGCACCCGATTTCAGTCCCCTCATCTTAGAATCGCATCATCTTTACTCCTCAGCACTGCTAATAATTTAAACAAAAAGTCGATAAACTATATATATATATAAAGTCTATAAACTTCGTATAAACTTCTGTGCGTTTAGTACCAAACAGGACTAACTATTGTGGAAATGCATATAGTCCTCAATAGCACTAAAATTACTCTTTCTCTGTCTCTGTCTCTCTCTCTGTTAAACTGCACTTACCAGAGCACAATAAAAGCCTCGGGCTGAATCTACCCATCACAGCGCGTACTTGCAAAGTGATGTTCGAAGAACACTCCACGCATGTGTTTCCTTTCTTTTCTTCGTATGCAGCCTCTACCACATGAATTATCGGCCTACAATAACGCCAGCAAACTGCACGAAAAATATTGAATCGCCTGGAAGCGCAAATGTACTTCTCTGTCATAATTCGACCACACTTCACATAGAATATCGCCATACGCACACGCGCACACACACTCCAGGAACGGGCAGCGCGCACATATACTATGTCCATAAGTTATATTGGAAGTTGGGCGATTCTATTTGCATTGCATACCACTCTGTCTTATGGCATAAAGATTCACAGTTCGCGTGCGCTTTCTCTTGCTAGCTGCGATGCACGAAACGGCTGCACGAGATGGAAAAAGAACAGCGGGTAATATTGAAACTTCATGCACCTGTGCGTTTGCTTCTCCGCAGTGCACTTAGCGTGCATTCCCAAACGTGTAATCTTCCACGTGGCTACGTACCGTTGAGCAATAAACATTGTACACTGTATCTAAAACAGGACGGAGGAAGGTACATGCTCGATAGTATATGTGCATTAGTATGGGTTTCTATTTTTGGAACGTGAGGCTTTGAAATCTGGAAGCAGTTACGAAATTCGCGGATGCTGCCGTTCGTTCATGTACCTGTAAGATTCTGGAACCCTGGCTATACGTGCCTGGTTCACGAGAAACTTTGCGTGTGCCGGTAGCGAGGAATATGTTTGATTCTCAGAGTTGTGGTTAAGAGGAAGCGGAAGCGGGGCTTGTGAAGCTCACCAAAGAAGGTTCTTTTTGGATGGTCTAGTCTGACAACGTACGTTGTTTGAATTCGTTAATTTCTGGGCGTTTGAGTGTCGTGCATAATTGTGGTCTGCCTCGGCCATTTCTCGTTGTTTACGTCGCTTACAAATTGCCCTGCCTCGTGTCTGAATGAGAGAGTGAGTGAGAAAGATGTAAGAGGGAATTGGTTGTCCGTCCCCCCTGTACTTGAGGCACTCTAGCACAAGGGAAAGGCGTGCTGGTGTGGTGTAGAAATTAGCATATCTGACCGGAAATAAGAAGGACCCAGGTTCGATTCCTGGCGTCAGCACCTTTTCCTTATGAGTTGCTTGAATTCGTGCATTTCTGGGCGTTTGAGGGTTACGTGTCTGTGTCGTCCCTAATGGACCCTTTTCATAACGGCCTGTGCGCATGCGTATGACCTTGAGCCACAGGAGAGGGTTATGTCCGTCTTCACTAGATGGCGCAGTATGGGGTCGACAGAAGTGGGGAGGGAGACCGCACGAACGGCGCGAGCTCGTCGGTCCCACTCCGGACCGGTTTTGGCCCTTTCTGCTTACCACGTGGGTTTGTTTTGACGCGCTTCGGGCGTGGTTCGCTGGAGGGCCGCTAGGATACGACACGTACGTGAAAAAGGTCCATTGTGGTCTGCCTCGATCGGCCATTCCTCGTTGTTTACGTCTAGTCCCCTAAGTTGCTCTTATACTCTCCATTTTAGTCAGCTGAACCTGAAATGTTTTTTTTTTCAGCACTGGTGATAAAAATAATAAAAATCATTGAAACTTCTGTTTATTATCGTACAAGGTTTCACGCAGTACGTGGTCTGCATTTCATCAGTCACTGATCAAATGCAGACCACTAGCTGTATGGAAGTTTACTGCAAGTTCATTGCAAAAGTACCCACAGAGCAAAAGAACGCCAGTTCACCCGCCGTACCCATACAGTTCTTGCTTGCTCTTACAAAGGATAATCCCCGCGTTGGACACGGTAAAACATTCATCTCGCCGCACCCGAAACTCGTCGTTGCCATCGAGACAAAATTCCTCTTATTCACAGCTTGGTTGTGCATTGGAGCGCAGTGTAGGGGGGAAGGTCAGGTAGTGACTGCCTCCCAAACGACGAATCCTGGCAAGAACCTTCCGCGTCGTCACGATGATGCTTTGTTGCTTTCCAAGAGGGTCGCGTCCGTAAAAAAAAAAAAAAAAAAGGAAATAAGACCGTCCTCGTCGGCAAGCTGCAAGATGACATCGATTAGCTGGTCGATGTTTGTCTCTCTTGGACGGACGTCGGAAGCCACCTCACAGTGTGGCGGTTCCCCAGGTAACCGCGGCATTGCACAGACTTCTGTCTGGCGTGGTAGATGCTGCAGGGAACGGGGGTGGGGGGGATATATTTATTGGACCAAAGGAGAAAAAAACGGGAGAAAGGTCAGCCAAACGGGACGTCGGCTTGCTATTCCACAAAGAAAAAAAAACGAAAGAATAAAATAAATAAAAAAGAAAAGAAAGGAAGAAAGGGGGATTTTGTCTAATGTATATTGGCAACAGAGTCCCACGTGTATTTCCAAAGTCCAAGAAGCATGCTGGGAATTCTGAAATTAGTCCGTTGATGGGTCAGCTTTATAGGGCACACGAACGTTGACGGCTGTGTAGGTCCGTCCGTAGCAGTCCTGGAGAGAGAAGAATACAGTTACAACGGCATCGAAATAAGTGCGGGGACCAGGATCGGGAGACGGCCCTATAAAGCTATATAGCTTTATTAGCTTATACATGAACATCGCGATGGCCATCTAATATGATACAATGGTTAGCACAAAACAGTGGAAAATTAATTAGTTAAACATTGTGCAATCAAAAACGTCAATGTCACAAATTTCATTATTATAAAGACGCTGCACACAGGCCAGGGGACTCGGTGAGCTAAATCTTGGTACATTAAAAACACAACACTGACGGAAAGTTCTGCAGTCCTATACTGCAAAGTTCTATACCGCAGTTAACGCGTTTAGCAGAATGCCCAAAGATGCGACTAATTTTTATTATGTCGATTTATGTTGCATCGGGCATATCATTATTTATGCCTGCTTACGCAAGTCGTGTGTTTCGCTTTGTTTTTGCGTATGCCGTTCCATTGATACGCTTCGATTTGTTACTTTCGTTACATCATCGGAATGCATTTCTGACTTTGCAGTACCGCACAAGGGAATTCATGCATCATGTATCAATCACCGGGATACTTCCTCTGACTACAGCAGATAACGGGCGCGTCTCCCTTGACGATACCTTTCGAAATTAATTAGTTTCATTCAAGCATGCAGGTACGCTCTTCCGTACTTCAGCCTGTATATATATAAGATATGGGAAACTTCGATGAGCTTGTAGCGAGTTTGATACGTGAAAGTTACCGCCTCAAGCAAAGGCTACGCAATATACCAAGCTTGGTTTGGCTAATTAAGTTTTAACCGCGTCCGTTATGCGATGTCTCGTGTAGCCGTCCTTTTTCACGCTGGCTTGGTCATGAATAATGAGTTTCCCGTGGCTGCTGAGTGTGGCTTGTTAAAGTTTAGCATCCTCGTCCCTGGAAGGCGGAAGCTGACTTCGGCTTCGTTGAAGCTGAGGATGTACCAGAAGTGTGTCTTCCTGACGACTCTGTTAATATTAACCGAGAGAAGTTTGGTGTAATTACGCCGATAACTCGACCACTCCAATGCTTTTTTGCGGAGCTTCAATGTCATCATGAAAGCGCGTGAATACTAGAAATTTACTTGTACTTGTGCGTTGTTGTAAATATTATTCAATATATTATGTATTCTATATATTAGTGTATTGTATATATAATCCGTCCCGCTCGTCGGTGGTAGTCAAGGTCGTGCTAAAGACTCGGAGGTGGTGGGTTCGAATCCTACCACCGGCTGTGCTGTCTGAGGTTTTCCCTCGGTTTTCCGAAGACTTTCCAGACGAATGGCTGCACAGTTCTCCCTGAAGTCGGCCCTGGACGCATACTAACCCCCCTCCCCTGTCCCCCACTCCTTCCTGCTGTCCTCTTTCCATCTGTCCACATCTGTACGCCGGTCATATAGCCACAGTTGCTTCGCGGCGCAAACGAGGAATCGAAAAGATATGTATCAGATATTTACAAAACAGAGAGAGAAAGAGAGAACGCTTTTCCAACACAACACTTCGGGGGGCTAAGACTTCAGGCGGAACCGAAGACCTGTTGCTATGATGTCGCATGTGTTTACCTTTAATTCGCTGCGTTTTGTTTGATCTTTGTGCCTTTCTTGTGCTCTTTGTTCTTACAGGTGCTTGAAGTACACGCGAAATACTGGTTTTTGGAAACATAATATTCCGAACTGCTTCGCCTTGCTGACAATTTCGCATCGAAATTTCATATAAAATGTTGGAACCTTACAATAGTGTCAGAAAAATAGTTCTCATGAAAGCCTTTTACTTTGAAGTTCTTTCTTTCATCGAAGTTAACTACCTTTCGTTCCTTTTACGACTTGGTAGTTTGAAATTGAGATTGAAATTATGCGCCACAAAGCGAGGCGTACTTTTATTTCATCGCTCGAAGGCTTCACGGGTGGCACCGGGCGAGTTTCAGTAATTACGAATCCATTGTCAGCGTTCGTTCGCTGCTGTCAATTTACTCGCCGAAGAATAGAGAACGTACCACGAGGGAACGAACCGTGCTCTGTGTGCCATCGTACTTACTGTGGCCCTCTTTTTTACGCAGTCTTATAACATTTCATATCCAGATATTACTTAGTATGGAAAACGCATTCTTTTGCAAAGTGAACGTCCCGGACTAAGCAAAGTGCGATCGAAAATTACGAAAAAAAAAAGAACGTAGAGAGTGAGAATGAGAGAGAGATGGTGGTACTGTATTATTACATTATTAGTTCCTCGTAATTCGAATTCGATAAAAGCGCGAGCAGCGCGGAGAAAATTTCGCCTATCGACCGGAGCCCTGGGCGAGAATCCTATTTTTGTAGCGCGCGCGTTGTGGAGTTTCTTTCTTTTGTCAGATCGACGGTAGGTCATCCACGGAAATCATTGCGTCTGCACGGGTTTCTGCTTCCTCGTGCTCATCGGTTGATCTGTTTTCCGGCAGAAATGCCGTCTGCATTTCATAATAGACAGATAACGAGAATCTGTAAGCGAGGGAAGATAATGGCTTCCTTTTTGTTGCTTCTTGCTATTTTTTTTTCTCGAAAGTGAAATTTTTTGATGATAATTACCGTTATTAAAAGAGACACGGGCGATCAAGGGATCGACGAGATATGACGCTTTTCTTTTTTTTTTTTTTTTTGAGGAAGAATGATAAGTTGGAGATTTATTGATAACGAGATACATTGTCTGTTATTGTTACCACAGAGCGAACGCATTATTGAAACGAGTTTGTGTTAGGAATAGGACTTTCTTTGGGTGTGATTGCTCTCTCAGTTGTTCAGTCTAGGGTTTTGGGTCACTAAACTTTTGCGCAAAACTGGATTAAAAAAAGAAAAAGACAGGAAGAAAAATGTTCCAAACAGAATGTAAAACTGTGTTCCTGCCGCTTTTATTCGTCATGAGTGTTTTGGTTTGTGAACGAATATATAACATCATTTTGCGTTTATCATTTTATTACTCAGCGACACTTTGCTGCCCACGGAACCTTTCAAACGAAAACTTTTTATTTTTAAACGATGCATTCAAGTTTTACAAAGTCCTTGAGGTCTAAGGTAACCACTGAACGGTATTCGACGATTATATTGTTTTTTGTATATCTGAAGGTGCTCACGGTCACCGTTCGGAAAATACGGTAAGCCAGTACGATTAAGCCAATCGCCTGATTCCTTTGAAGTGGCTTACATCATCACGTTGCTGATCTTGACCGCTTCTTTTATTGCATCGTTTACGCACTTCCGGACAGCTAAAACACTTCTAGAAAAGCAAGCGCCACCGGTGTGTATTGGCATCGAGGCGGAAGACCACCACCGGTTGCACGCAGGGGCTTATGGGAACTTCAAGCTTGTAACAGAATTACGAGACGGCTAGAGGCGGAGGTAGAAGAAGAACAACAACTTTTCCGGTGTGCGCAGCAGTAGCGTCTGCCGGGCGGGTAAATCATAACCGAAGCAGACAACAGAGCAGTGCCCCTCAAAGTTCCCATGCTGCTTTGCGCCACGCGCTTCGTGGCGCGCGCATCTTTTTAAAATCGTCTATTGTTTTATCCCTTTCATTTTTTGTACTGTGCGGCTCATCAGTTCGACCATTTCGTTTATCACTTGGATCCTGAGTGTAGCCATATGAAGGCTCAAAGAAGAGTCTGTCATCGCTGTATCACTTTGTGTAATGGTACGCTGTTTATTACAGACACCTGAAGGAGCATAGGCTTCGACGAAGCTTTTTCTGATAGTGAAGCTTTAGTAACGCGCGCTTTTACGACATGCGGAAATTGGTCGTTCTGGTGAAAGGCTTTCGAAACGAACGGCTATAGTGAAAGGAAATTTACGCTTCTCTTTGCTAGACGGTTACGAAGTGCGGTTATTTTTGATGAAGAGCAAAAGTTGGTGTCTGTTTCTTTTTGTTTCTTTTTTTTTTTTTATTGAAGAGCTTTGTGATTTGTGCATTGATGGTGCTTCAGTTCTTTGCAGTCGTACGTTGTGTAACAGCACCGTTTCATCTTGAACATGGCAATATGAAAAGCAGGTAGGCAGATAAGAAAGTAAGGGCTGACGAACACGGATTATTGAGTTGACGAAAGAAGGACGTCACTGAAAAGAATAGTTAGCTAGCCAGCTACAGCTAGCTAACCTTTTCAGTGACTTCTTTCTTTCATCATTCATTCCTTAGGCACTTGTGGCCTTGTGTGTATTTGTCCTTTCTATGTGTTCCAGCCTCAGAACACCAATTGGCATCATACTGAGTTGAGTTTGAGTTTGAATGTTATTACATTTCCAACTAAAAACCCTTCTTCTATATGAACGGCAGACACAGTGCACACAAACGTAAATTACGTTTGCGTAATTTTTATTGCCTTACTTTGATGTCTATCCACAAGTTTGATAAAAATGTGTTCCGGAGCTTCGTTTTGGAGGATACATAAACAATATTACGGTCTCGTCTTTCGGCTGTGGTTTATACGATCAAATACGGGGAAAAAAGCTCGTCAGTTGTCAAAAATCATTTGCTGAAGTGCCCGTTCATTGCTAGATACGGTGATTTTCCCGACGTTTTTTCACGCATCATACCACCTTTATATCCCCTTATAATAACAAGAAGAATCTTTACTTTACCAATCACTTGGCGGGAGGAACAGGCAAACTGCTACAAGCAAGTAGCTTGACGAGGCCTGGCCCCCCTTTCCACTTACCATAAAAAATGCAGTAGTAAAGGTACAAATACATTTACAAAAATGATACGATTGATAATGTTAGAAGAACAGACAGGACTGGTTTTAAATCGATATGCATTAACTTGACTAAACGTGGCGAGAGTGATTCCGTGATTATGTTGCTTTGCAGACGTGAGTTAATGAGGCGTGGTAGTTTTTGTGATAGTGAGTGTTATCCATTATTATTTTACAATTCAAAACAAATAAATACACCAAGTTTTAAGGTCATTTCTTGAATGAATTGGGATATTCTCAGGCAGAGAGAAAGGGAGCTTTCATCTCGCATCCATAAGGATCGTGATTTTGCTGTTGCTGTAGCATAATTCAGTATCATTCGCGCATAGTTTAACCTCACACACGTCAAGAATGTCTTCCTCGGTGCTCCCATTGCATTCTCAAACTGGAGTTCCGGTGCCAAACGTTCCAGACAACGAATCTACGTCCTGTCTCTTTGTTTCTTTCCTAGCTCTAATAGAGCGCTATGCCACCACTTTCGTCCGTTAAATGAAAGTTGTTCTACGCAGAAATATTCTCAATAGAAGCAAAAATGAAAAACACAGCGCAACACTCTTCGCGAGATGTCCTCAGAGTGTTCACTCACTAAACCTGCACGATCTACGCACAGCTAGGGATATAGACAAGCTTATAGTCTTCTATACGTGAAAGTGTTCCTTCTGTCTTTGCTTTCTTGTGTACAGCTGTTCTGGAGCGGATATTGGGGTCGCCAGTGGTGCATCTGGGAGCACTTCCGCTGGATCCGAGAAGGCGTTCAAGCAGTGGCTCCCCTTTTTCTCTCTCCCCCAGTGAGAATGGGTCGAACTCTTCCTGCGCTTGTTCTTGAGTATAGAGAAAGTCCATATAGAGAGGACTTTCTTTAGCACCAACGCTACTCTCGGAGGAACGGATGTCCCCTCTTCTCTCGTAGGGGAGTTTTTCCTTTCTCCTTTCTTTCCCCGCTGCGTGGATGTGGGTGGAGCTATTTTCGGTTGTTTTCGATGGAGTCGAGAGCAGAGCGTAAGAAAGGTTAGTTCTGATAGTCAGGTTCTAGGGGCAAAAAATGTTTATTCGATTATATCGGGTTGAAGGTGAAAGCGGGTATTTTATCCTCGCAGAATGATGGACGTCGTTACGTTGAAAGCAATACAAAAAAAAAAAAAAAAGGAACGGGTTTCTTTCTTTCGTTCATTCTTTTGCGGGGACCAGTGGGAAGCCGCATCGTCGTGTCGCGCCCTCTGGAAGAGATACAGCGTAAATTGCGGTTTCCTTCGTGCATAAATCACATACGGCGGACTAACTGGTGAATCCCGTTCCTTTTACATGTCTCTCAACGTAACGGCATCCTTCAATCCACGAAGAGTAACTCTTACACTTTTGAGCCTCTCTAAGACATTTTTCAATACACAGATGTTCGAAATGTACGATGTGCGACTCTATGTGGACATGCCTGTGTACTAACCCCTCCTGTCCCCCACGCGTTCCTGCTGTCCTCTCCCCGTCTGTTCACATCGCCGCTATAGCCACAGTTGCTTCGCGGTGCTAACACGGTATCAAAAGAAGAAGAAAAAAAAACGTGCAGTGTGCAGCACAAGTCGACAAAAACAAGAGACATTGAAATATGGGGAGGTCCCTGTTCCGTTATCTCACGCTTTATTTCCACACTCCTTTCTGCGTGCCCTTCTACGCTTACAAAATGGAGAAGCTAGTGGAGTCTCAAATTTTCATTACAGGCGCCGCCTCGCTGTGGTACTTTCCGGTTGAATTTAATTGGAACGGCGCAACATACTCTACTGTATGCTGAGTGCCTCACATAATCGAACGTGTTTGCTCTGCTTCTTTCGCTCACATATGCCTGTCCTTTCTTTTTACCGTTGAAATAAGAGATTTAAGGCACGAACACTGCTTCCTTCATCTTTATCGACGTCTCGAATACGGTCCTCATCCTCTCCTTTACGCGGATTCGCAGCTTGTCTCTCATCTCTTCTTACCACCTCATCCTTTTTTGTTCTCATACGGTGTAGCACCTCGTAAAACGCAAAGCGCACTTATTCCGTCGAGTGGTAGAATTCTATAGTAAATAGGAAGATGTAGCGATCTCCAAGAACGGGATAGAATGAGAATAAATAGAGGATCTTCGATTCCGCCTCAGTTCGTCGGTGTACTTCTGCCTGTTCAGCATTCAGTGCAATGAAGACGCTGAATCCTCACCCGATAAAACAGGCCCGATTGCCTTGTAATGACGGCGAATGCGAAAAGAAAGATGGAAGAAAAGAAAACGGCAGAACGAACTGAGCTTCGAGGAGAGAGTGATAGAATATCTGGAGAAGAAGAAAAAAAATGTGAAAAGAAAAGGAACCGTCTTGTGCAGGCGTCGTAATCTTTGTAGGGCTCCCAACCAGAATGGAGCGTTTCATTTTCCGATTCTATGTGTACAGTATGGATTTTTGAATATTTTGAGCGCGTGTAGATTATTTCAGGCTGTTGTGCTTGACGGGTGTTCGTTCTGCTCCGTTGGAGTAGCTACATTTGTTGTCGTTCAAGTCTGAGTGAACGGGTTGAGTGGATTTTATGATGTTGTTTGTTCGCCCGAGATGCAGTCTTGATGGCGCGCTGTTTCTCAATCGCTTCGTGCTGGGTTTGATTGATCAATTCTGTCAAAGAAAGAATGGATGTGAAGAAGTTGGAAAGAACATTTGATCTTGATGGCGTCTGTCTGATATGCTTTCTTTTCTTCCTATATATTCTTCTCCCTTCTCGAATTACGTTCTGGTCTTTGACGTCCATGTCCCCCAACACCCCAACTCATATTTCCAGCTGCTTATCGACGTTTCTGATATGATCTATAGGATTGTACATCTGTGTTCGTCGACCGTTACGTCTCACTTGCCACATTTGTTTATTCTGTTTCCTGCTTTGCGTTATCGACAACACAAATGGCTTTGTCCAAACGTTTCTAATCGTTTCATGTTTGTTCTGTGGAGCTGAGTCTCTTGCTTTAATGCACAATGCGTCCGGCAGATACGAATGAAGGCAAACAAAGCGTGTGTCAGCCAGTCCTTGGCTTCTCCATATTTTTCTTTCTTTTTCCAATCCAATCCAGTCCAATCCTTGGCTTCTCCTGTGAAGCGTGCTTTCGCTGCACTGCCGCCTTGTAGGCAGGTGAAGCAAACAAACGATATGCCTGTAGGCTAAGTATCTTGGCGAAAAGACGTAGTCTTTCTGCACCACTCGAGTGGGGTGTTGTGACAGTGAAACTGTCTCACCAGGTTTCCTTACATCCGCCATTCGGGAAGAAAGTAATTCGTGGCAATTAATTCAAAATTGCAGGGCAGAGACAGAAGGCAGCAGCGATTAATTAAGGAGGCCGAGGGCTGTGCCTGTGTACATCACCTACTTCCAGCTATCACAGGCATATTCTCGGTGTCGCCGCCCCGCAAGCTCGAATCGCGTTGCACTAAACGGGTAATAAAGACGGCTCCGATGTCGAAAGTCCGGTCTCACCAATCGCAAGAGTACGTACTTCGCCATTCGAGCAGCGCAGAGAAGAGCAAAAGATAGTCACGCACATTCACAACCAAGCCGCATATACATTACTGTAGAATGCGCGCTACATACGCAGATTTGGTCGAGATCACGAAAGCACCTTCGAAAATGCTTTCAGTGTTAGAGCCGTGGTAAAGACGAACTCGCACCCAGAAATACAAGCACGGCTGAGGTTAACCACACACGTCCAACTATAAACAACAAAACCAGCGTAACGGTAATAGAACACCAACGAGGAAAAGTGGGAAAGTTTTAATGTAGACCTTTTCTATTAACACGTGCGCTGTTTGCACTTCGGCTTCGCTGTACTACTTTCGCGCTCTGCGGCGAAACCAACACAACGAAGTGACCAAACACGCGAGCTTTATCTTTCGCCCCCTTTGTTAGCAAACATGCGCTGTTTCCATCAACAATACCAACGCGAAATAGACGTGGGATGTTCTCGAAACATCTTCTATCAAGCTGGAGGAGAAGGCACGTCGCGTGTTAGGCGTTTTGCTTATTTTCATTCACCGCTACTTCTATACAATCTCTGCAGGTGATGCGAATAGAACGTTCCAGCTGCTTCGCGGCGCTATGGTTCACTCAAGCGTGTCTAACGACATTACTCTTTCGCCACTTTCGGAAATTCGTTCCGAATTGGCGTGGCGAAATTTACGGACGGCCCTCATAAATGGCGCGACTTGTCAAGACTTTTCAAACGCGAAGCCGATGAGAAACGAAACGGTAAAGGTAAAAATGTGGAAAATAAAGAAAAGGAGAAACGTGAAAATATCGCCGGACCCGCATCAAAATCTCGTTTATCTCCCGACTTTTCTATTTGTCCCCGAGTGTGCTTCGGAGAACGCTGTGGAAGAGGAGGAGAGTAAGAGAGAAATTGTCGCCAATCGCCCCGACTGCTCTTCTTCCATTACCGGCGTCCAGGCGAGGTCCAATTGGTCTCCAGAAAGAAGGAGGCTGCGATAAGATAAGAGTTATCGGAATCGCCTCCTATTATCTCTTTGGCACACATCCAATAACCTTTTTCTTCTTCTTCTTTGTTTTATTTGAACGAGGTTCTAAGTTGAAAGAAGGGAAATAAATCTATTGTTCTCTGCAGCTTTAATCGATGCAGCTTTTGTGCCGTGTCGATTACAGATGGAGGAAATGAAGCATTCGATATTTGCTTTATATTCAGGCAGATATAAGAAAATGTTTTATGAATGGTTAGAATTTTAACGTGTACCTTCCACGTTCTGGGGTGTCTCTGTAGCGATGTACCTAGGTACGCAACGCTTACTGTTGCGAGTTGACGAAGCTCGAACTAATTTGTAATGACTCGAAGAATATACAGTAATTCCATAACTGTAAAAAAGACACGAAGAAACGTTAACCTTTTGATCTTGCAAGAGAAAACATTGACAGTATGGCTGTTCATTTTATATTACAAGCACCTTTCTAAAAGAGCAGTCCGTAGAAGTGGTCTACAAAACCGTCCATTCAGACCTCTAGCGGTTTTGTTCGGTTGCCCATTGACTGAGACGTTTCGGACTAGTACGACAGGAACGTGATGGAAACACGCTTCAGTTCTCCAAAATGATATGTGACCAAAGATCTAGCGTTGCCCACCGTATGCCCCAAAATTTATGTCGTCCAAACGTGTCTACGAATCTACTGTATGTAAAGCTCCGGCTACGCTAAATACGCGTTTAAGCCCCCATATTTACGCATCCGCGTTTAGTGCGCTGTAACAACCACCGACTGGGAACTTGGGGGGGAAAGTCGGGACCCTGCGCTCTCGCATTCTCAATTTTTGATGTTACATTTTGTAGGTCTTTTTAGCAGTCAGTTTGTCTCCAGAGTCGCACATATCTTTCCACACTCGTTAAAGCAATAGCTTTATAGGGTCCAGCTACGTCGACCGCCGCGTAGGTCCGTCCATAACCGCAACAGTTGTGGCGAGAAAAGATGAGAGAGAAGAAAAGGAAGAAGTTAGAATGGCACGGAAACTTGTGCGGGTGGTGGTGGTGGTGGTAGGGCTTGCCGTTGTCGGCCTCACGTATGTGGGCAACGTCACGACTCACGCCCTGGGGGAATGTGCGTCCTGGGCCGACTTCTAAGGGAACTGTGCCGACATATGTCTGAAAGCGTCTGAGGAAAACCCAGGAAAAACCACAGACAGCACAGCCGGCACCGGGATTCGAAAACGGGTACCTCCCAGTCTCGACGTGACATGGCCAGCACGCTAACCACTGAGCCACGGGAGCTGGTAAACTTGTGCGGGCGCACGAAGATCACGATTGGAAAGATGGTCCTATGAAGATACCACATATAAACGCGTTTGGCAGAAGGTCCAGAGACGCATCGAGTTTCCCTTATTCTTTTTGTTTCGTCACCTTTAATTAGCACGTGTCACGTAGCTATATGCACTGTGGAGTACCGCTATCAATGTAGACAGAGCTTTCTAATTCGAGTTCCATTCCGACTTTTTTATACTATCATCATCGTCATCATCAACATCATCATCATCATCAAGTCCCTACCCTAAATTACTAAAAAGGTAGCTACTTACGCTCAGCGCACGTATCTCACATCCTAAAACAACCTGGCAACGATGTTATAAAGTTTCACCGATGCTAACGTTTATGACTGCGAACTTTCGCATCATTAATGAGACCCAATATGATACTGGTTCAGTTCCCCATAGCTCCGTATACTGATCCGATGCGTTGGAGATATCGCTGCGTAACGGGAAAGACAGATGCTAGTGTCAGCGAACGTGCGGTCTTCTGTGACGACAAAAAAGAAAAAAAAAAGGAAACCGAAGGTCCGATCATTATTTCTGTCCGGTGACGGTCGGTACAGGACGCTCTATTTCTGCCCCGAGGCCGGTAATTAGAAAGAGGAAGGCTAATGAACTATCGCGTGGATGTGTCACTAATTTTGCTCATATCGGCATAACTGTGTGCTCTAGCCTTTTTTTCTTAATACTTTCTTTTATTCGTTATATGTGCCCCCCTCTGATGGCTGATATGTTCTGTGGTTGATGTCTTAATTTTTGCTTAGCATTAACGCGTAGGAGACACGAAGCAAGAGATAAAAAAAAAAAGAAAAAAACGTGCCGTTTTCGGTCTACGCCTGTGATTCTTTGTTCTTTTTTCTTCCGTGTTAGCGCCGCGAAGCAACTGTGGCTAGGAGCGGCGTATAGACGTGGACAGATGGAGAGAGGACAGCAGGAAGGAGTGCGGGAAGGACAGCGGGACAGAGGGATTAGTATGCGTCCTGGGCGGACTTCAGGAAGAACTGTGCCGACATTCGTCTGGAAAGTATTTGGGAAAACCCAGGGAAAAACTGGGACAGCACAGCAGGTGACAGGATTCGAACCCGTGTCACCTCCTAGCGGTGGAAAGCGACCATCCTAACCACTAAGCCACGGAAGCTGGTGTGATTCTTTCGTTGCCGACTTGCATTGCTATGGTTTTTCTTCGCGTGGCAAAAAAAAAAAAAAAAGGAAGAAATTGAATTCGTCACCTGACGAATTCTGCTACTCCCATAAAGGACCCCTAAATGGATGAACCCCACAGAAAGGGAAAAGACAAAGATGAAAAGATAAAAAGACAAAAGCATCACCCCCTCCCGGTAACCGAACTGTATGTGGTAAATTTACCGTGATCTCCTACATGTCGTACGTTATTATTATATAATAAGTTGCTTATACTGTTCCGTAAGCTTGTTAGTAAGCTAACCTCGAAGTAAAAAACTCATCTCGTGCCATGAAGCCCACAACGTCCCCTCTCCATACTGTGCTTACGCAGCCGCACTGCGCCAGTCTTATCTTTTAACTCGTTCCGCATGGAGAAGAACGGACATGCTTCCGACGGGCCGAAATGCATTGCCCCCTTTTCGTGTTCAGGACATTACTCGAGGCTTTCATGATGCTTTGCATTGCTCGGTCAGCGCCCCCTAAACCGTGTTTCTCCATGCATCGCCGCTGTGCAGGGTACCACATGCCAACCATCCAAGATATGTATAAGTAAAATGAAAAATAAAAAAGATGATTCTGTTCAGACAGATAACAACACACGCAACAAAAATTTTCGTGATAGTGTCCCCAGATAGAGCACGTTCTAACATTGAAGACTGAACAGACGTGTGTGTGAAAAACAGCTTATATGTGCGGCTAGTGGTGTGCCACCTACAAACTCAATGCGCTATGGCTTCTTTCGAATTCGACACTTTGGCACTCAAAAAGGACTTACGGCTATAGAGAGAAACGTTTGCGACCACAAAAGCCATAGTCATAGCCATAGCCATAACCATAACACATACTGCCGTGATTTAGATAAGAGTCTGCGTCCAACGCGAAGTTGCTTCTCGGAACACGCTAGAAAATCCATCCTGTCGCAAACTCAGCGTTTGCAAACGCTCCCCGAAAGATAAACACACCTTCCCCAGCGTATACATACTACCCCCTACTTTAAAATCCATAATTTTCCCGGAAATCCTATTGCCTCCTCTCTCTATATATTTTTTTTTCGACTTGAAGTTCCTGCCTTCTCACTATGTATAGGGCGTGAAACTGCGCGGAATTACACAAAATAAAAATAGAAAGGAGAAAGTTTCTTCTCGGCAATCGGTTCTGGGACCCGCGGGTCGATGGCAGCTTCGAACCAGGTCATCCGGAAAAACTGCCTATGGCACCTTTTGGGACTGAAAGCGAAACACACACACGCAAGTACAAGATCTGGTCCTTGCTTCGGGCCCTGTCACAGGCTGGTCGCTGAGCAAAAAGAAATATTTCGAAAATAAATTACAAAGACATAGGGGACCTTGATGGTCACGTCAGGATGTACAGCAGCAACGTTATGGCCCTAGTACTCAAAGTGTCATCCTTCTCAGTGTCACGCTGATGGTTTTTCGATGGCAAGAGATACTTGCAGGTTTTCTAAGCACCAGAGAAGTAGGAGATAGGCAGATATAAAGATTGGTCGGGTGGAGCAGTCCATGTTGATATTGCTGGTAGGGACTTACCGTTTGCCAAACCGCTTGTTTAAATTGTTGTTTGTTTATTTCTGAGAAGGCATCACAAGTAAATAGGTCGTTGACTGGGGAAAACTAAGAGTCCGCAACAATGGGTGACAGACTGATGCCGCCATCTTTTTTTTACCTTCTTCTTCTTCTTTACTGTACTTGTCATGTGCGTTTTGTGATGTGATGTAATGTGATAAAGAAAAAAAATGGGGATGTGGGTTTCGACGAAGTCAAACTGGCTACCCCAGTACACTTACACTGCACTGTTGCATTGTTTTGCTATGATATCCGTCCCGCCTCATTCTCTATCGAATAATAGGATTTTTAAGAATAGGGAACCCAAGCGCTTTGGGACCGCAGTAAGAGCTCGTCACTGCGCATGCCCAGAACACGCACATTCATCCATGCTTCTGGTCGAGAGCAGCGCCTATATCGTATTTCGAACAGAGATCGTTCGAAATATGGACAGGTCCCGATCTGGGACTTCTCGTTCAATCTACGCTCACCGAATTGATGGATTTTCCGCTTTTCGACCTTCAGAACCCGCCTGCCATACAGTATCTTGCGCACTGCGCTGTGGCGACTCATGGTCTCTTTGTATCCTATGCCTTAGTATCCTCTGTCATCGAGGTGAGCTCTCGAAGGTTGCCTTCTATTGGTAAAAAAAACTTTTTCTTGCAATTTGTAAATTGGGGGCCGACATGTGTCATGGTGCATACGGTACATCTGAGACACAGTTACTAAGTCTCGTGGATGACAGTAAGCGTGGTTGGTGTTCAATCAGCGGCTGAACGATGCAGCCAAGTGAGGAGCAGTTGTACAAAGATGGTCGTGCTACAACGCTCCAATATCATTTCTAGATGAAACACACGAAAACTGTGTGAGGTAGCTTGCACACTGTTGTCGCAGAGAAACGTAGCATTCTCTCGGAGTTCGACGGACACATATACAAAACAGTGAGGATGACACAAGATTCGGCACCACACTCTTACATGACCATCAATTCGGTCTTCCTCAAAGACTCTTCCAGGATACCTAGTTTTACGCTTAAGAAATCCACCTTTACTCGAGATACTCCCCGATCTGAGGGAGTCCTTCGCGTTTTTCTCGAGTACTACATTCTAGTGCTGGTGTTTCCTTCAGGCCCTACGGTTCCTAAAGTAGAGGAGGGCTTCTTTCCTCCACTCACTGTAGTTGATGCGGGTTGTTGAATCGAGGAAACTCAAATGTCTTAGCCGTTTCTGCAGTATATCAGTTCGCTTGCACCATTTCTTTAATTTGTTCTTCACTGTTGTCACGCTTTGAGAACGGATTGTAACAATGTTCTCTGTGCTTGCAGTACATAAGGAGCTACGAGAACTGACCTTTCTGCGAGATATGCCACTTCTGAACCGCACCGAAACCAGTAAGTGAATGTTATACTTGCATCCTTCTCTCGTCTGCGCTGACACGATTCCTTCGGGAATCTAAACTCCTGGGCATTCTCTGATGCGTCCTATGCGCAACGATTAGTAAAGGAGCTGTTTCTTCTGTATTTTTTGATAATTTTCTGTATCCCAGCTGTTTTCTTCTGTTTGCTTGAAAGCATTAGGGAATAGCAAGCCCACACCGTGGCTAACCTTTCCCTTCCCTTTTTTCTTACTTTGCATTAAACATATTCCCCCTTCTCTCGAGATAGTCACTCGTGACTGAAACTCGCTCAGCGCCCTTCAGCGCCCTCCGGGCGGTATGAATCTCTCTCTCACACGAACCCCCCCCCCCCCCCTTGATCTCAGATACCGTTCTTGCGGTCAACCCTTCTCCTCCTATACGCATACACCATGAACTCCTTCGCCCGTCGCTGAATGTCCCGTTGTCCCGTGCGCCTTCGTCCTATCTACCAAGATGGATGGCTGTTCGCGTCGCCGCGCTTCGTGATGCCCTGTCGACCCGATTTGGAGGCACTACTTATCTACCGCGGAAAGAAGAAATAATGCTTCCCTTACAAACCCCAATGTCCTTTCAACTTTCGCATTCTTCACCGATTTTTGTTTCTCCCACACCTAGTTTCGTTTATCATGCTACCATATCGTGGTTTTGGCTCGCAGACGTGGGTCTTTCTTCTGTGTCTATTGAAGCATATCTCGGGCTCGAAAAGCATGAACGATACTCTCTTTTTTTGTCGCCGGCCCTTTCGCTTCGCAAAGCAAGCGGGTCAAAGTTGACGCCCGCTTGTTTAAGTAGCGATGTGTACTTAGGTTCGTGCTTACTTTCGGAACTTGTTCCTCAAGGAGAGTTTAAGGGAAGAGCGAGACCGAAGGTGAAGGCTGGGCGTGCTTCTGTATGTCTTGATGGATGAGATTGTAAACGAAGTTTGGGGAAGGACGTATCGATATAGAACAACGAAGATGAGTGGGATGTATGGAGTGGGTAAATGGTGCGTGATAGTGGTGCTGGTAATTAGGCCAGCAAAAGAGTGTGTGTGTGTGTGTGTGTGTTGCTGGGAAGCTACCAGCTGGGTAGCTGGGTGATGCAGTCGAAGAAAAGAAAAGAGAAGTAAATTGGGGATTAATTAGGGCTTCTATTCACATGGATTGCAATTATTCCCCATTTCAGTCCCCTGTCCCTGAAATTTACTGCTAAATGGTCGTGACAATGCATTTATCCCTGTAAGGACTAAAATTTATATTCTTTTTTTTTTGTTTTTTTATAGCAGAAGTCGAGTGTAGGAGTGTCGAGTGTAGTCCGAGGTTAAATGTATAACATTCAAAAAACAACACCGAAGCTTTCCAAGTTTAATATGATGAAGCATAGTCCACCGTGCGAAAGCTTGTACATATTAAACTTAGAAAGCTTTTCTGTTGTTTTTTGAGTGTTATACCTTACATGTTTTTCTTCTTCTTCTTAGCATGCACTACATCTTTCGCACCAAGTGTTGACTCCTGCGAATTCGGGCGAATAGGATACGATCCGTGCCGTAATTTTTAACCCATAGTGTGCTGGCTTATTCGTACAGCTTTCTTTTTATCAATGAACCATCCGATTAGGAAACCGCATAATATAGACCACACACACAAATGAATATTTCCCCTGTATTTTCCAGAATCAGCGAAAGACCGAAGATTTGTATCTTTCGAGCAACTTCAGGACGACTGTCACTGTATTCGCAGCGTATTGATTCGCCGAGACCCCGTGCTGGATCGAAATTTACCCCAATCCATACAACGGGAATCAGACTCCGACCGTCCTCCGAGCTTTAAATCACGTCACGCGCTCTCTCCCTCTCTGTCGTTTTGAGATACTGTACAGGGTCCCCGCTGATAACCCGTAATCTCCGGCCCACTCTTCATTTAGTCACGCTTAGCTGGGTCGGAGCGCCCCGGGGCTGTGTACACCACGTCCATTAGTAACTGCACGCATGTTGAGCTTATCTGTACTAGAATCTGCTTCCGCGTACGAGCCGCTCACCCGGGGAACACTATCTTCTTCTTCTTTCTTTTCTTTTTTCTTTTTTTTTTACACGTTTAGTTTTAACGCACAAATTCTGTCCGGGTATATGAGAATAAATTCTCCAAAGCTGCGACCGCCTGAGCCGTACAGTGCCCCATAAAAAGGAGTGTGGCGGTGCCTAATAACCATCCCATGTCACTTGTCTTTACTGTGCTTCTTTACGTTCATTTATTTATTTATTTATTTATTTATTGTTGCTGTCGTTGCTTCGTCGTTGTAGTTTAGTCACTAAAGTGAGGAGTGGGATCTTCTAAAAACTAAAATAAAAAATAAAACGGGGTTCTAAAGGTACACTAACCATACAACTATACAATCTACGCCACACGAAAGGCTGGTCAGTCTGCGGGAGGACAGGTGTCGCGCTCTAATTTGATCACGGAGCAGTGAATACCACTGGGTCTAAAAAAGTAAACCCACGTAAGTAAGTAAACACGATTATCTTATCTTTTTTCTTACAAACAAACAAACGATTATCTTATCTTTAGGGAAGCGATTAATTTCTTATTAGGTAGAGGTGTTGTATATATAGTCGCTCTGGCGCACACTCGCATACTACTGTTGTGATGTACCCACCATTAACAAATCGTTGGCTCGTTTCGTGATGAAAAATATCTAGTACAAGAAGTCTGGACACATGTGCTAATGGTTAAGATGCATCTCTCTCGGCCTCAAATGAAAGCTCCGCACATGCCCTCGAACTATTTTTCAATATAAGACGTCAAAATAACAATTTAAAAAAATACATACTGTGGCGCATATCAGTGTATTGTTACAAATTTTCGAGAACGCACTGCTATACCATCTATACTGTGGCAGGGTGGCTGTACACTTTGCGCGTTCCAGTTCCGAATGACAGACCTGTACAGAATAGCGCCATTGACTATAGACTGTCTCACTGATCAGACAGTTCCTTGATGCCCGCTCTTATGGCGAATTCGGGTGGTCATTTCGGAGCAACTTTTTTTGTCAGATCTCGAGCAGTCATGTTCAATTGGTCAAAATGAAGCAAATCTCGCATGTTCGCGTGGCGCTTTCCGAACGCTCGGAATTTGCTAGCTAGCACTTTTTTTGCCCGGTCTCAAAACGATCGAGCGGCAGATTGCTCAACTGTATCCGGTGTCGTCACATCCGCACTGCAACGGTGGCGAGTGCCCTCATTGGCCCGCATGTTGAAATCACGTGGTTTAGCAGACGACAGAACTCGAAGACTTGCGACCGCGACGCCCCTAGCGTGATCCAAGTACCTAAAACCGCTAGATTCCTAGCAATCGTGTGCGGGTGGCAACGGTCACGTGATCCAGCTCGGTCGCCGACCTAGCAATTTCCGAGCGCTCGGCCGTTTTGCTACGAAATGACCACCCGAATTCGCTATTAGTTGCAGCAACATTCAAGAAAAGCACATGATCGCTACTCGTTTTTAGTTCTCAGTTGCCGCCTATACGGCAGTTTCCTGGAGAGCAGCCATCTTGCTTGACGTCACTCGGTTGCCATTACAGCAGTGTGGGGGTGTCATGGCCGCGCCCGGTGATATTGCGCCGAAACCAACGTATACCAGGTGCTCGTAGGCCAACTTGAGACACCGTATTCCACTCGGCGCGCAGCACTGACAATCCTCCTTTCGCATATTCCTCTGTATCACTGTCGCTGGGCGTCCATAACCGCAGTTATGTAACTCGCTTTCAACACGGGTCCGCCAACTGGACTTCCCGTAATATTTTCTCCCAGGCACGCAACATAATCTCGAAGCGCAATTTCCGGACCGAGGCCACATGACCGAGTCACGCGATAAGGGTAGGTAGGGTGTCTTCGCGAGGGAAATCAAACATCATTTCTACGCAAGGGAAACTCAATTGGGGGGGAAGTCGGGAAGACAGACCGTCGCGGAAATGGAAGCAGACCGAGCTCACTGTTCTGTCCGCCAGAGGCGCCCCCTCATCCAATGACTGATTCTCGCTCATGTAGGGCGATGACATATTATTAGCGGAGATAATCAGCATCGCAAGAGGGGAGGGAGAGATTTATTGTCACCGTGCTGGGTGGTTGAAGAAGTTCTGGCGGGCTCGGCTGGTGCCGCTCTGTTCGTACCCTCGGGACTGTTTCCCCTAGCTAACGGCACCAAGATACAGAAAGCTTGCTTAATGTCTTATCTCACTCTTTGGTCACGTGGACATGTTGAGCCGCGATGTCGTCTGTTTGTCAGCCATTCGCCGCCGATGATTTCAAACACGGACTTTCTGTGGACACCAGAACCAGGACCGAAATTTTTGCCGTGCATCACCTCAAAAACAACAAATAAATCGTGACTATGGCATGGGGCGATTCACCGCTGGAGAGCAGTACACTACCCCATTACAGACGAAACACAGCCTAGAACTTTCCTACAAGCCACGTTATTATTATTTTATTTTTCACTTTTCTTGGTGAAAGTAAGGATCAGGTGCAAAGGGGGAAAACTCCTGACAAAGGCACCTGACCCACGTTGAGTCGCACATCCGATGAATTAATACAGCATCCTGACGAGAGTCACCATCGTTATGAGCATCAGAGCTCTCGTCTTTTTAGACGTTTCTCTCTCTCTCTCTCTCCTCTACTAGATCTGGAGTAGCTTGTCCTGCGGTGAGCGGCCTCACATCTCCATATTTTTTCTTCTACAGTGATCATCATCGTCATTTTCTTCTTCTTCTTCTTCTTCTTCTTTTTTGCATCCGGAAAGCAAGCGTTGGATCCACTCGTGCAAGCACAGATGTGTAAAGAATGTCTGTTGCACATTTGCGGAAAGCCAGGCGTGCCATTAATCGTCGAAGGACAGATCGCAGATCAATACTCAGGTTGCACTGGCAGCAGTGCAATACTCGTCAGTGTGTGAAACAGAAAGAGCTGTTTTTGCGGCACTGTCAGCCTGCTCATTCTCTACGCTAGCCTTTGACCTGCTTCGTACATAGGCCGGTAAGCCGACTAACACGTCCGTCACGGGGGGGGGGGTATATTTATTAGACGAAAAGGAAAAAAAACGGGGAAAGGTCAGCCAAACGAGACGTCGGCTTGCTATTCCAGAAATAAGAAATAATAATAAATAAATAAAAAGAAAATATAAGAATTAAAGAAAGAAAGAAATAGGAAGGAATAAGAAATCACGGTGCGGACGAGCCTCCTACGCTTATCCTCTCAATGGCTTATAGTGCCACGGTTGCTTTATCGGCCAGTTTGTGCGCCAAAATCTCCTTCTCCGAATGCATTATACAAGTTGGAGGGCAACTACATAGTAGTATACTGGTGGCCACTAGTGCTTTCATTGTTGTTCGCGCCACGTTCTTGAACAGATATGCAATGGCGCATTACATGACCACGTGTCCTTCGTACATCGACCAGTTCTGAGGGGGCGGGGATATGTTTAATAGAAAGAAGAGAAAGAAAAAAGACGAAAGGTCAGCCAGGGCTCATGCTCAGTTCTGGCTCACCTGCTAATTGAGTATTGAACGGCTGCTTGTTCAAAGGATAGTTCACTTTAAGAGTAAATAAAGTAGCGTCAGTAAAATAACGGTGGTTCACTTTTTCTTTCCTTTCTTATCAGCAGTACGAGCTGCCGCAGTTAATTGTATTACGTTCGCCTTCTTCGCAGCTTCCACACGTCAGTTAAGTCACTTTCGGTGCATCACGCGGATAGCGCACGCATCGAATTAGTAGTGCTGATATAGTCATATATAATATATCAGTCATAATATTATATATCAAACAAGCTATAAATGTAAACGACGTTAGCAGAAGCAACAGTGAAATAGGCATGTCTGCCGCTCTTAATTTCTGCTTTTAGAGAAAATATGGAATCATGACAGCCCCTTCCTAGCGTTATCCGGGTGTCACAGGTTTGAGCGGATGTCACGGAGTTATGTGCATTCCCTATACTGTTATTTTAGCCTTCTTGCAGCAGCCGGCTGTGTTGAAACCATTCACAGTCCACTAAAACGAAATATATATTTTAAAAAAGTCTAACACTCGCTACGATACTGCATTAGCGCTTACTTATCAACCTGCTAAGTTAAGAAAAGCAAAAAAAGAAAAAAAGAAAAGCTGGGGAACCGCGATAAAAGAACACGCGGCATTAAAAGTGCGACATATCCCACCTGTGCTCGAGCTGCTTTCATCCCGCTTCGTGTGCTCTTTTGGCTGCGTCATTAAATGCTCCATTTAATGCGGGTAAAAATGCTTCGTACCCTTCTTCCCGCGAAGTTCTACAGCCACAGGATGACAACAGATTCCCCGTGTTACGTATGCGCCACCACACACAAGCACGTGCGCCGTTGGAAGTTCGTTTAAAGTCGAATTAAGGGATATTAGTTCCGTGCTCAAGGGGACTCTCTGTGGCGACGCCGGGGTGCTTACAGGTTATCAGCGAGGCTCTAATGTTTATTGTGGGACGGGAGAGTTTGTGTGGTGATTTCACGCCTCCGTGATCGTGGCACGACCTTTATTTACCTATATATATTTATGCGTATATATATATATATATATTATTTTTTTGTTTCTTCGGTGATTTGTGGAGTAATCGCGATAATAGGTGTTGCCTGTTTGCTTTATTATGCAGGAAGGTAGTTGTTGGCTTTTTGTTACAACATGGTTCTTCTCATCATCAGGGCTGGGGGGGATATCGGGTAATTTTGGGCTGATATGCGTATTTGTCGCATCATACAAAGCCCTCGTTGCACATGTTGTTATGCGTATGAAGAATACCAGTTCTGGCAGTCTTTTTATTTATGTTATTCTTCTGTAATTTCTTTTTCTTTTTTCTTTGCGGAATAGCAAGCCGACGTCCCGTTTGGCTGACCTTTCCTCCCCATTTTTCTTTGTTCTAATAAATATATCCCCCCCCCCCCTCCCTGGCAATAGGTCAAAGAAGATAACCATCCGAATAGAACTTCCGTGCTGTATTATTGCTTTCCTTACTTCGTGGCTTATAAACGAACGTTAACGCTTTGTATCTATCGCATATATTGCGTTTCACGTAATCTGTTAATCCAAAATCGATGCGAACCCTATTCCAATCGCAGCACCTTGGTCATGCCTGTAAAGCCGGTTTCGCTGCAGACATACTTCAACTGTGGCGGAGCCATCTTGCAGGAACCTGCTCTCAGCACTAAACGTATAGACATTAGCCGGCCGGTACATCGAGAAAGGCTCACCGGCTTACGAGTCGACGTACACAAGGTCACTTCAAGGACGGAACGATCCTAACTTTAGCGCTTTCAGCGACACGTGGCGGCGCTCGATAGATGAGTACACCACTGGCGGACTTATTCTGCCGCATTTCTAAAGAATCGAGATGGTATCAATGGGGGCCTCTCCTTTCCATGGAATCGGGCTCACAGCTGTGACTCGCCTCCGATCTACGCCGACTTCAAAATGGAAGCCATTATAGCATCCTATATCTCCTATATCGTATATACGGAGCAGAGCTGTGCGGCGATGCGTTTTCCATTCTCCCGGGATCGAACCGGTGCTATCTGTGCCGAAGTGCCCACTTCAAGTTCAGTATATTAGCGCAAATGTGGACTGGAAGTTTCTTTTATACTGCATCCATGTTTCGTACTCCGAACGATCCGGAACACTATTTAATAGGGGTAGGGTATACGAATATTCGGATCCTTTAAAAAAAAATGCAAAAGAGGATAACTGTGTATTCGAATTTCGAATCGAAACGATGTATCTTCCTAACTGGATAATAGTTCTGGAGCTGCACTGGAAATGCAAAAAGAAAAAAAAAAAGCTAGAGGAGAGGGTATATGAGAAAGTGAATAGTGTTTCACGCGTTTGTATGTATGTATCATGTATGTACTGTGTATCGGTATATATATGTGCTGCGCATGTGTTCGGTTCGGTTATGTAACGATTCGTTTCGTATTTCTTTCTCGTATATATAAATATTAGCTTCGGTTTTAAAGTTACTATTCGCTCAGCCATAACTGTTTACGTTTTTCTTTTTTCTTTTTTCTATTCATCTTTTGAAGTCGGCCCAAGACGCACGGTCCCCACCACCACAACCACCGTTTCTTTTACTTACTTTTCTTACAAGCTGTTTTTCAGCACTTCATGTGCGTTTTCACTATATGCCATCATTGATAATTGACAAGTTATTCCGGACTTGCTCAGGAAGGCAAACTAGAGGAGTGATTGCTTTTCTTTCATAAGGGGGTTATCCCAAGGTTCCAAAAAGTGAGCGAGAGATGCAGGGCTGTTTTCTTTTTCTTTTTTTTTTATTTGGCCAGTTTGTTTTTCTTTTATTTCTCCCCAGTCTCAGCGTGTGTTGTGCCTATGTATCCCTTCCAGTGGCGCAGATTGCGCCATTGTTGGTTGCCGAATGCTCCCAGCTTTATAATTTTTAATTTTCTGATCTAACCTAATCTGTCTATATCTTACAATGTGTCTATAATCTGCTAAACGGTCGTCGGGGCAGTATTCTTTGCGGTGCTGTTCCCGAAAGATTTTTTTCCCCCTTCTTAAATCACTAGAATATACAAAGCGTCAAGAACTGACCACCTTCAGAAAGTAATCCATCTCCAACACCTAACATCTCTTTTTTTTTTTACACATCAAATCAAATCAAAGCAATCAGAAAGTAATGGCGCTATAACCGCCTTTATGTGCGATAACACAAATGTGTACTTCGCATTTCTTTGCCACGTTAATCCCCGGACAAAGTCGAACTTATGTGTCCCACTTCGCTAAATACGATCGCAAATCTCAACAGCACACATCCACTAGTTTCTAAGCCAGGAATAACACGGAGTAACAGAGAGTTCTATTGCTTCTTACGGCGACACTCACTTCGAATACGATTACGTCCATCCATGTATTGCACTTGGCTAATCCGTCACACGTTCCTGATGTGAAGCCGTAATCCCTTTCGAATTTCACTCCACACTCTGCACGAACGCACTTAACGGGAAGCATTCGTATAGTAGATAACATAAAAAAAAAGAAAAAACAAAGTGCATCCACTCCCAGACCAACAACTCACCCCGATTGGAAGAGCTTGTATAGTGGAGTAAGCGCTTATGTGTTTGCATGTCATAAGCCTCGTCGCCAGAAAGTCGCTAGAGGAAATCCAGCTTTGCATTAGCCAGTCAATAAGCAGCGAACTCGCCGCGAATGCGTAATCAGCGAAAAAAAGATGGCGAGAAGGGAAAAAAGGGAAGAGGGTCGTCCTCACGTCTTCTACTCAGTTGTATAGAGTACCGAGAAATGTTATATTGCCTCTTTGTATTGCGGTCTCGGGTGCGGCTTATTTAGCCCTATATGGCGATGCCTTTTAGTATGCAGCCCTCAATATCGAAAGATAAAAGAGGAGTTTCATTTGCATAATCAATTAGAGGAGGCTTTGCGGGGACAAGAAAAATGTTTATGCTGCTGAAAGGTATACGAGAATGAAGGAAAAGTGGGAAAGAGAAAGAGAGAATTGAATTGTGGCCCGCGAAGAACCAAAAGCGGCGGAGTGGGGTTATGAATGACCGTTCGGGGAAATGGAGGTTCTCCTCGACGCTCGTCGGTATAAAAAGGGCTGTTGGCTTTTCATTTGGGAAGCCGTTGATGATGGGGAAGCACCCAATGAAATGTGGGGATGGCGAAGAGCAGCAACACTCGCGATGACCGTGGTTCCTGCGTGGGCCGTATTTCTCGGCATTGCTTCGTCCTCTGTGTAGTATATGGAACATGTACTTGGTCATGCATTGAGAACTGGGGCTGCGGATATTCCCTTTTTTGTGTGTGCTTGAAGAGAGCGAACTTTTTTCCCATTTCCTTTTCCGTTTGTTGTGCGAGATGGAGTTATTAATCTTTCTGATATTCATGCGCATGTTGTGCGATTTTCTTTTTGAGGGTTCTCGCGCAAGTTTGTGACTTGTGATGCCTCGTTGTTTTAGCAGTGCGGCGAAGGAGCAAGAGTGAAAGCCAACAACAACGACAACTTTATTTTGAGATGATGAATGGAGCGAAAGCCAAATCTCACGACGGACAAAGAGCTTTGCCGCAGTGTATGAAACGGACCTTCTGAGAAGGCCACCTTCCTAGAGATGCAAAATTTCCGGAAATTTTGAAGACGCGTCTCTAGAGATGCGAAATGAATAAAATAAAGAAAAAAATGGCGTTCCTTCACGAATTTTTTGCGGACGATCTATCGAACGGATTTTTGTTCTGAAAACGGCTTTGGTATCTGGTGACCGAAGAGATCAGATGTTCTCATTGGAACAACTTCGTAGCTTTTATAATTAAAAAGTTAATTATTGAAAGTTAATTAAGACATTGCCTTAGGAGTCTGTTAATGCCCCCCTAGGGAGTGCCCTTCAGCATATGCTATATTGCAATTGATTTCATCTCGGAAAAAGTGATTGATATATTTTTTTAAAAATCTGTTCACACTTAGCGTGAACACCCTGTATAGAATGTTCTATATCCTTGCCTAAATTGACGTACGTGTGTGATAAGTGGACTAGGCACTGACGGTAAGCTAAGGGACCACTCATTCATTGTGCCAATATCAAGTATTACAAAACCGAATAAACTTGAAACTCGGCTAAACTAAAGCTCGCATTCTCAGCTGCACATTAGGCTCGCTAGTTAATAAAGGTGCTTTCAGCGTTCTTTGTCTATTCTCCTATTTCGTTTCTTACTCGTAACTGATCTTCATTTATGCAGTCCGCTTACAACGACGAAAACGAACGTTTTGTCCGACCGGTTTTTAAATGCCGTTTCAGTTCCCCTCCTCACTATTCCTGACCTCATTACGCGGAACAAAAACCTTTAACTCTCCCATCGCACCGCGCGGTAATATTTGATGCGCGCCTTTTTTATTTTTATTTATTTTTCTATTCTTTTTTTACATTCGCTATTCTTCCATCTTCCCATTGCGATTGCCCTCATGAGCGCTCCATTCGAAATATAACGTTTCAGGAATGCATTCGGTCATTATGCGCTTTAAAAGCGGGGAGGGGAGGAATAAGCTTCTATTGGAGCGATGCGCAGAGCGGCAGACGAGAGTTGGCATGATCATCGTTCGCCGTGCACTCGTGAACGATTCCCGGAAGCGATCGCCCTCCGTCAGTCGATGTTTCATCGCATGATGGACTTCTCGTAATGAGATTTCGTGTCACAGTTGCCAGCCTGCGAGATAATTATACGGGTTAATCGATCGGGGTAATGAATTTTGTGCGTGATTGTGGCGCTCATCTTGTCCATACCATAGCACTCTCTTTTACTGCGCTACAGCGGCTAATTTTCGTACAACATAAAGGTTCTTGCGACCGGAGACAAAAATCAATCAATCTGTCATTCAACCAAGCAGCAAATAAATCAAACATACAATCCATCATCACCATCGTCATCGTCATCGTCATCGACAAAATAAAGTTTTAGGTGTTTTTCTTTGTCTGTCTGTCTGTCTGAATTCGCCACGGGTTCCGGTGATGATGATGTGATACAGAAAAAAATGAGGATGTGAGTCGCGACGAAGTCGAACTAGCTACCCGAGGACGCGGGTTCCATCGAGTAGGGTTAAAGTGTCACAGTGGCTTCAACGCTGACGTTGTCAGTTAAAAACTGGCATAATAAAACGATGAAAGATGGAAGTCACTGAAAAGGTTAGCTAGCTGTGGGGGTCGAACCCACATCTTCTGGATTACCGGTCCAGGGCTCTACCAATTGAGCTAAGCTAACGCGCCCTCCCAGCGACTTCCAGGGTGCGCCATCTGAATGGATAAACCAGCCACTCTCTCTCACTCATCCTCCTTTCACTTTTACATTTTTGCTCACTCAAACACACATTCATACGGGGGAATTGACGCAAGCGGCAAATGTTGAACATGAGACAACTGATGTTCTGAGGCTGAACAATATACAAGGGACAAATACGTACAAAGCCTGAGGCTTTGTATGTATTTGTCCCTTGTATGTTGTTCAGCCTCAGAACATCAGTTGTCTCGTGGCATAATAAAAGTTAACTTAAAAGTTAAAGTCAAATAAAATTTAAAACGTGTGTAAGAAGGATGGTGATGTTGATTGAGCTCTGAGGGCAACTCAGGCTATACGCTATGAAAGTAGGTCAGTCTTTCGCGCAGTCCCTCAGCTTTTCCCTTTCCCCTCGTGCACGTAGAACGGTCTCATTGGATTTGTGTCAAATAAGGTAGTTCACCATAAATAAGGTTATTTAAATTATTATTTATTAGTGGACAGACGCTATGTTACGTGCTTTCTCCTACCTTTTGTTTCTCTCATACGCAGAGACGTACCGTAGACGTACTGTCGTTGCGCCAAACCTTATGGTGAAAAGTAGAAAGGACGGATAAAAGCTTAAGCATACTCTTTATACTCAATTCACGTGTCTCGTTCTATAAGCAGTCAGTCTGCATGACTTACATATGCAGAGATAAACTATAAGAAATAAACGAATTATTACAACGTGTTATCGGAATTGAAATCAGAGAAGGCAGTTATGAAAGTGGCATTGCCGTCGGCAAAGTCTGTTCCACGGAACCTCTGTTGTGGCTGTGTTTTACATTAGCTTGCTTCTTATACCCTGAATCGCACAAGGCTGCTGTCTTCTTAGTGTCCTGCTTCTGTTAGAATACATTTAAAAGCACAGTTCACTTTATCTGCACAGTACATCCCTCTTCTTCCCATGCTTTTCCCCACTGGCATTCCTAGAGGAGAAATCACCACATACCACTTTCATCCCAGCGCGCGACTTGACTTTTTTTTTTTCTCTCATTTATTTCTCGCTATGCACACGGTATTTCGTACCATTCAGAATTCATTCGTTTCTCGCCGTCCATTTTTCTTCCTTCCCTTTCGTTTCCCACCATCAGCTTAATGGCACCGACCAATTTGGCAGCGAACGATTCAAACGCAATCAGGAACCCCGGATGAGCAACGATCTCTTTGTTGCATACCCAAGTGCCGTGATTTCGAGCGGGTTTAAATCCTCCTACTTCCCTTTCCGTTCCGCAAGGAATGCTTCCAGCATCGTCTTCCCCGTATGGGTAACGCAGAGAATTACCCCAGAGAAGTTCCCGTTAAGACCAAAGCTGCAATTAGCGTTCGCGCGACCTGCTGGATTATGGACCGGATTTTTCGCTGGCTTTCGATCTGGCTTCGACAATCTACTTTGTATGTAGAAAGTGTTTCTTGGAAAGGCTTTTATGGAAGACTTAATGGTGTCACCGAGCTGGAGCGGGTCAGAGCGTATCTCACTCCAGCTCCGAGCCGGATGAATCGTGCAGAAGGCGAACGCGGCAGGTTGGAGCTGAGGAGCGGAGAGGGAACGTTAACTCACGTGACTTCCGGTGTTTCCCCTCGTAGTCAAAACGGCGACGACGCGAAACGCCGAACACGGCAGGCATGGCGAAACAAAAACACTACTTGGCAGAAGCTGGCACAGTCACGTGTCCGGAACCCAACCAGATTTCGCGACCGCTCCGACGGCGTTGGTGAGAGCACTCTATAGAGCGCTCCAAGTTGGAGGAAAGAGCTCCAAATGAACCAGTCGAATGCAGTGAGAATGCTCTCTTTCGACCAGTCGAAGATGAAACGTCGCTGGAGAGTGCTCTGGAGCGATCGGAAGCAACCAGTCGAAGACACCATTAACTGTGCGATAATACAACAACAGCGTCATTTCCGGTATTCGGTTTCCCACGCATCCCACGATTTGCCAGCGGCATGGCCGAGCAGGTTAAGGCGTCCCTCTCCAAGCCAAGCCAAGCCAAGCCAGTGGTAGCCAAGGTCGTGTTTCTGGGAGGTGCTGGGTTCGAATCCTACCACCGGCTGTGCTGTCCGAGGTGCCCCTGCTGGCTGTGCCCCCTGGGTTTTCCGAGGGCTTTGGAGATTAATGTCCGCACAGTTCCCCCTGAAGTCGGCCCAGAACGCGTACTAACATCCCTCCCCCCTGTCCCCCCACTCCTTCCTGCTTATGCCGTTACATCATTTGCTGTGAAACTTTAATGTTGAATCTCGGAGCGAAAAATTCCTTAAGTTTAACTAGAAATTGGAGCCGCATAAGCAGAAAAGAAATAGCGTATTGCATATTTTCGTTTTGCCGTCTAATATTTCATTTTTTGTCCTCTCTCTCCCTCTCTCCCTCTTTCTGTTTCTTATTCCTTTTTCGACCCGTCTTCCCTTCAATTTTTTCTCGTCACCACAGTCGCGCTATAACATTCAATAATTCCTGCTGCGCCGTCAGTGACGCTTAGACAGCGAACTTTTTGTTCGCACGCGTTTATCGGGCTCTTAACCGTCAACGCCGATGACGCTAGCGCATATTTTTTAGCGAACGTTACGCGCGACAACGGAAAATGTCACTACTGTTGACACGCAACGACGGAACTTGACAACGTAAGCGGAGTTTTATGCCAGAGAGAAATAGGAAAGAAAGAAAATCAAAACGAAAGAGAAACACAGACACACACTAAATATGCGTGGCCCTGATGCATGCACACAGGAACACTTCCGGAGCTCCTGTACAAAGCCCAAGGACAACCGTGAAAATAATAATAATAATAGTGTCTGCCGTTTTTTTGAAAAAAAAATTGTGCTGCATTTCGCGGTGGTAATCTTGGCCATCAGTTTTCGAAGTGGTTCGGCACAAACCAAAAAGAAAGAAGGAGTTTTTCTTCAAGTACTTGAAAAAGATGCATCTCTTTCTTCTATTTTTTTTTCTCTCGTGCTTCTTCTTCTTTTTCTTTTTTTTTTCTGAACGACATCCCAGCAGGACACTTATGGCAGAAGCGGGAAAGATAAAGAAAAAAAAAGCATAAGTCATCGAGGAAGCGTCGTTGCGCGCGAATGATGTGTGTATACAGTCGTTGCTTTTCAGAAAAATGCCGTCCTTGTGCACGCTGGAGTGGTTTCTGTCTCGTGGGACTGTTCTCGATCAAAGTTGATGACGGTAGAGCTCTGTCCTTGTCGTTCGGTGCGGCGTCTCGTTGTCCTTGTGCGAACAGTGTCCTACAGAGTAAGTAGCGCAGTTCCTCGTTACAATGCCTCGGCGAAAGCTTCGTGAAAGGAACGGAAGCCGGCAGCCGTCAGGCCCTTCTAAAATATGTCGTTCCTTAGATAAACTCGAGGGGATAATGCCTGTACCTGTTTCGTGTAGAAATTTAGCGAGGTTTACGAGAACGCTGCGAATAAAAATTCCCCATAGCATTCTTAAGAACTGAGTCCGCCTTAACATTCAATATGCAGAATGTGAGCCATAAAACGTGCTTGTAGTTGTCACAGTATGACAGAAAAAGGACAACGATGCACCGTCTTTATGCGGTGGAACAACAACAGAGGCACAGCTGCGTTCGTCGACAGAGCGTATATGGTCAACCGCTCCATACGGAACACGACATCCTGTTACAACACGGACAGCGCTCAAAGGAACTGCAATCTCTCCGTATAACAGCGCGCTGTATGGGCGCCTTATGGTTGACATAGCTGTATAACGCTACATAAGCCATTACTTTGCCAATGGCTGCCATTCCGATCAAATGTCCTCCCCATTGCTTGGCTGAATGCCGTGCGGTTATGGGATGTTGGCTGCGGGGATTGCACCTGAGCTCTTCTTTTACTTTTTTTTTCCTTCGAGATTAGGTGACTGCGCGGCTAAAAAGTGGATTTAAAAAAAAAGTTGTTCCATTCCGTACCCCTAGAATTCATTTAAAAAAATGAAGTAAAGGTTTCTCCCGATTCCTTTTTTTTTCTCCCTTTTTTCTTCTTCTGCTTCTTCTTCTTCTGCTTCCGATGATGTTGTTAGAGACATGGGGTGCAAAATAGAGCAGGGACGTCGAGGATGTGCGTTGGGGATGGGGATATTGTTCACAGCAATCTAGCTTTGTAATTTGGAGGGTTCCAGTGTAGGACTTGCCTGTGAACTTGTATGCTTTTGTGATATCGTATTAGTGCGGACAAAGTCTGGTCCACCGGATATCTAGCTATTCTTTTTTCTTTTTTTGTGTGTTCTATCATCATCATCATTTCGGAACACTGATAACACGACAGCCGCTTCGCGTCCGAGCTGTAGGGTCACCAAAGCCTTTAGTATCCTTGGTATTTTGAACTGGTCACTGGTATTTTGAACTGGTCACTGGTATTTTGAACTGGAACTTGGTATTTTGAACTGGTATTTTGGTTTGGTCACTGTCCTTTTGCTGGGGAACGGGGCAGCGAATACAATTCACACTTCTATAATTTGCGAGTCACCACTGAGAAAATTGCGTCCCTCATTTACTTTTGTTTCAATGCTCGCGTTCTGGCTGCTCATAAAGCTGCGGTTTGTTGCATATAATCATGGCAATCTCGGTGATTAGATCGATGAGGGGTTCGAGCTGCCAATGAGAAACTCGTCGTTTTGTTCACCGAACTTCGACTTAATAGCGTCGTCCAGTTTCCCCCAGGACGTACGAGAGGCGGGAAGGGAAACAGTTGTGGTGCAACCCCCCCCCCCCCAAAAAAAAAAAAGAAGGAAAAAGTAAACTGCGATGTACGACCGTCCCTGTCCAATCAGTGGACGTGGATGACAAAAGCTCGCCCCAAATGACAGCCATCCAATCCAACCCACGTAAATGAGCCACGCGAGGGACGGGGGCATCTCATTTCTTCCTTTTCTTCTCATCAGAGGCCGCTATCCCTCGGTCACACATGTTGCTGATTAGAATGGACCTCGACAATACGCGCCTACTGTACTGGGTCATTTTTGCGAAGCGCCTTGAAAATTGCTTTTATGCAAATCATCTCGCCGAAGCTTTTTCTTTCGAATTCTCTTTCTTTCTTTCACGTAGCTAAGTGGAATATGGAACTTTTGGAAAGAAAGCAAAATATAAGAGCAAAATGTAGAGTGTGTACAAGGAAGGCGGTCGTAACTCATTACGATGGCCTGACGCATTAGCACTTAAAAGAATTCGAAGCGTAAAGAATTTGTGAAGGAAAAAAATTGAGGCGCGCGCGAAAATGAAATATTCTCGCTCTTTTTTTTTTAACGAAGTGAAACGGGAGAATAAAAGAGTAAGGTGAAACAAGCAGAGGAGGTTTACGCGAGATGTTTTTACGGAGACCCTTAACCGTTGCTTAAGGCATAAGTATGAGAAGCTTAAAAATTATAATAAATTCACTTTGAAAACGCCCATAAATGTACGGTGAACGTGCTTTATCTTCATTTTGTTTTTTCGGTCTTCGTTCTTTCTTTTTGCGTCGCAATATTAATAATGTTTCAATTTTTTTTTAATTACCTCGGGTGCTCAATACTCGAGCACCCTGCTTGATAAAATGTATCTTATTAAAACAAGAAATGTGCGGAAAGCAATAACGCAGAATTCAATAACAACGCCCAGGAGACTGATGCTCAAGGCAGCTCGATTAAAATTTTGTCTTTTGATTCATGTGAACAATGGCATTTGAAGCTTTTTTTGCATCAGGACGAGAAAAACATAATTATGCCATAATAACGTAGTGTCTTCCGTGTTTCTTGTGAGATTGCCCATTAAAGCGTTAGTAAAGTGTATTAAGCCTTCGAAGTCAAGCTCGCCTCTGCTCGTTTGCCTTAAGCTTTCGAATACTTTTTAGAAGTATATGGCGATAAATCCACCGTTGCATGGACGAAGAATTGTGATGGATGGCTGTGAATACAAGCGTAGATAATGATATAGGAAGTCGTTATCTGGTCTTAACATATCTTAACAGTGATCCATCAAATTCCCATTTCGCAAGAACACGACGATACCCGTGATAATCAGACGTGCAGAAACTCCAACTCCTGTACCTGAGCGAGCCCTGCTCCTCGGATTCCGAAGCGTACATGATAAACAAGAGTCTAGGATAAACGAAACACAAATGTTCCCGTCACATGCCCCCCCCCCCCCCCCTACGAAAATGAGACTCTACGAAATATATCCGAAGAGCCCATCATCAGAAATCCCTCGAAAATCGCATTCAGGCTCTTGACGGATGCGTCCTCCTAAGAAAAAATATTTTCAAGATGTTCGTATAGTTAAAAAAGTAGAGCGCATTATTGACCTTCTCGAACTTTGCGGAATGCTTTTTATATCGTTATTAATATCGACAGTCCTTCTGCTTTCAAAATCGTCCATTTCGTAAGGTTGTTCATCGATCCCTTTTCTCCGTCGAAGACGTATAAGTAAACGTTAGCCTTCGCCAGTACATACTAGTGCCTTTTTTCTCCCCGGGTGGACAGAAAGGACAGCGTGTCTGCAGGATTATAGCATAATCCCTTTCTCCGTTTTCTTTTTTTCTTTTTGCCGGGGAGAGTCCTTGATCTTCATTGATGGACGTTCCTATAGGAGTCTTAGTACGTCGTTTGCTCCGATGTTGTCTACTAGGAGCTATATCTCAAATTTTGTGGTTCGTTTCCTTTTTTTTTTCTATCTTTCTTTAAGTGGGATTAAAGAAGACAGAAAAAAAAATCATCTTCTTCTACGTCTTATATCGGTATTGATCTGGTGCGAACGGGAGATATAGTACCGAGGTAGTAATAGGAGTTAAGCCTGCATTCGTTTGCTATACATTTCTTATTTTTTTACGCAAGGGCTAATAAGTAATTCTTAACCATCTTGCTATTTATATGTATAGTTATTAAAAAAAGACGATTAGATTATGCCAGTTAAAAAGCCGAGCTACTTAGATGCACATACCTTGCCAACGCGCTATATCCATTTTGTGCCAAAACATGGCGCACTTCGTAAAATGCTATTGGATCACACAACCCTATCTCTTGGAAGGTCTAAAAAATAAATAAACAAACATCCAAACTCCTTTCCAGTGATGAAGGAAGGTCCTTAAAGCTGCACTAAAAGGAAAGTGTTAAGTACCTGACGTCGCTCCTATACTTTGAGTGCAGTACAAGGTGCTTGGTAACGTACTTAAACTACAATGTACTCAATGTACTTAATATACTCAAGTACATTACAAATGTATCTGTATCGCTTCACTGTTCACCGTTTGCTAGAGATCAAAAGTGAGAATATAGTTGTGCTTCAATTGACTTTCACAGAAAGTTTTCAGCGAGCACTTTTAGGCAAGTGCCAGCTATGAAGCCTGTTATGAACTGAAACTGATGGCTTAATTTACATTTACACGCGCACGTTTATTATTATTTTTCGACTTTCTCATCTGCCTGTGCACTGTGTTGTGGTATAATATGAGCAAGGAGATCATGCTTTCAGAAAAAAGGAAAAAAAAAGAAAAGGAAAGACAAACCAAGAGAAACTACACGTTTCCGATTCCGAGCACTCCTCGCCGCCTCCTGACATATCGCACACATGACGAATTATCGTTATCATTATCGATTAATAAAAGAATATAGAATGGGTGAAAAATATGAAGGGGCCATAAATATTGTCTTGGGAACGCGAAAGATACACAAGTCACCTTTCTGTATATCGCAGTCCATAACGTGTGTGTGTATACTTTACAACTTTTCACCCTGAGTGATAAAAAAAAAAGTACTAACTATTGTGGCTTATCAACATCTGGAGCCTGTCACCGATGCGTTTTCCTTTTTGAAAAATGCGTGCCCTTTCCGTCCACAAAAAGAGTTTAGGGATATTTTCCAATCTTGGGTTTTGCATTACCAGTTGGGTGCTTGAGTACTTGAGTCTAAATGCACATTAAAAGCGTTAAGATACCCCAGGACTGGGTAAAGACATTTAAAAAGACAGAGACGAGAAAGAAGACGCAACACAAGCACTGAACTTCAACCGAGTGAAAGATATCTTTATTGGGCCTGTTTTTATACATATACCTTGTTGGTGACAGATGTCCCTGGACACTCCTCCTTCGTCTAACCTGTTTTTCTTCTTTCTTATGTTTTTCCTATTCTAGAAACTTCCTTTAGAAAACCTACCGTAGGAACACTGGCATGCGTGCCCCCTGTCTTGCCTATCAGTTCTGTCACCAATAAGGTGACACCCCCACCCCCACCCCCACCCCCACCCCCATGAACTACTATCCCCAATCAGTTACGACGCATCCTCGTGTGTGATATCTCATTTGTGTGTGTCATGTGTGTGCGCTTGTGTGTATGCCTCATCCTTTTCATCGTCATCCCACTCATATATTATCCCACGTGCACTGACGTAAGGTAACGCAATTGTTGCGGTGAAACACCTCATCTCATCGTCATTCGTGTAGGTGTTGTTGTTGTTGTTGTTGTTGTCCAATAAAGAAATCTTTCACTCGGTCGACGTTCAGTGCTTGTGTTGCGTCTTCTTTCTCGTCCTTGTCTTTTTAAATGCCTTTACCCAGCACTGGGGTATTTTAACGCTTTTAATATGCACCAACCAGCCCAATTCATTACCCTTACTAAATACACACTCTAAATAGTATCAGCTCCTGTGGCATAGTGGTTAGGATGATCGCTTTCCACGCCGAGACTGGGAGGGGACACGGGTTCGAATCCTGTCACCGGCTGTGGTGTCTAAGGTTTTCCCTGGGATTTTCCGAAGACTTTCTAGACGAATGTCGGCACAGTTCCCCCTGAAGTCGGCCCAGGCCCTCTCCCCCACTCCTTACTGCTGTACTCTCTCCATCTGTCAACGTCTGTACGCCGCTCGTAGCCACGGAATTAAAAAAAAAAAAAGCCCTAAGTAGTTCCTAAAGTACAAGCACTCAGAAATGTTCTTCAAACTAGTACTAGAAAACTAGAACTAGGGCACATCAAGTGCTCTCCATTGGTGCTCGCTTGTTGTCGTTTTCCAATTCGACGACTTTATAACCTATACCTGCCAAAGGACTACTATATTCTAATTTCTTACTTCATTTCAATTACAATTTCTAACTTCATGCGGTGCACTGAGGAGCATCACACACGTCAAGAGGCAATGTCCCTTCAGTCGAAGTCCGAACGTTGTTACCCTGAGCGCTGCAGACACACTAACAAGCAAGCAATTGGGCCCGTCTTGTAGGCACAGCAGGAGGGCGGGACATTGAGCACAATTAAGCGGATCGAAGCCAGGACAAGATACAGACTGTCGGAAGAGGAGAAAGTGTCAGGATAGCCTCTTCCTAATTACGAGGAGGAGGAAGAGGATCTAGCGGGGGAAAAAGGCGAGGGTCCATCGCCTTGTCCCGCTGTTATCGTGCGATTTCTCACCCGATGCCATCTCCCACGTTGCTCCCACTGTAATCCCCCAACACACCAGATAGTTTGTCCCGTCTGATTTTGTGGGGTCGGGAGGATATTGGGGCAATAACTCGCGAGAGGAAAATAAGTAAGTTGCGTAATAGAAGCTGGACCGAAGTCCAAGTATTCTTTCGCGGAAGAATTTTGGGAGACTTAAAATGGATCGAGTATTGGCGAGATTGTCACGAAATCATTTTATCAATCATTTCATTCTTGTGTCGTTTGTGGAGTTTATGGAACGATATTTTCCGCCTTTTGGACTAAACTGAACTCTAAGAAAAAAGAAAAATAGAGTGTACCCAACTCCTTTGTTGGAGTAAAAATCAGTGTCCCTGAGATCACTCTGATATAGCTTAACGTTTATTGTTCTTTTTTCGAAAGTGTGAATGTCTCATTGTGTCCAGGAGTGTGACTTAACTCTTTGAGGGAGTAAAAGTTACACTTTGTGTACAATCAGGCAGCAAGATTGCTATTTAATACATTCAAAAACATTCAACGTACATACATTGACTTTTACGTTCAAAACTGAACTCAACTCAGCGCATTGCTATTTAATACCTACTTTCGCAGCACGTTGATTTAGTATTCTTAGATTGAAGGTACCACGACGATAATCAGTTATTGTATGTGTGTTAGCAGCAGTCTTTTCTTATAGCAAACGAAGGCGTGGATAATTTGCATGTGCTAATCATCATTGGTCAATATAATTTGTGCTGTGTTGTCAAAACAAGGTTCTCCCTAAATGTTACCGCAGATACCGTCCGTCCAGCAGTTGTCGCATCTTTTTCGTGCTGTTTAGCAACTACGCTTCAACCACCGCCGGCCTCGCGTGACCACGCGTGCTACATACATATTACGCGCATACTCTGCTCCCCAATCTCACGCGCATAAAATATGATCAGCCATCCTAGCTTCCTCCAACTGAACCTGCTTATTGCGTGTGATCGGTCCACCGACCTGCTGATGCCATTTTGAGAGCCTGCTTCGTCTATTTCCATCCGATCCATAAGCCATGAAGTAACACCCGCGTCAGAAGTCGTAAAAATGCACGTCCCCTGTACCGGCCTAGACCTAACAGCCGGACCAGATGCAGCTCTTGGTGCGTTGATACGGTTAGCTATAGGCGTAAACTGTGGCAGGACGTAAAGCAAAATGGGTCCCATGCCGGGGAGGTTTGTCTCGGCGGTAATTTCAGCAGCTGGCCAGAAGTCTACTTCTTTTCTTTGTCACGTTTTTCGTAGGAAGGTGTGCAGTATCCTTCTCGTTGATGTGTGTTAGTGTTGTAGGGCATTGCGCTAAATGACACTTGTGTGACTAGGAACAGTATTGTATAGTTTACATGGAAACCCTAACGCGCCCAGAACATATAGAATGACTGCTGATAACGAAATAAAAAATACGGGCGCATTCGTGGCTTCAAAGCGCAGTTATTCAACAACAACAGCAACAACGAATACGAACAGTCCGTAGGTTTGTGTGAAACACGTGAAGAATCATGGAATGGGCACAAATATTACTGCAGCTAATGCGTTCGAATGTACTGGAGTTTCTATAGGCCTGGTTTGTGACTACGAAGAACACAGTTGAACGGTACACGAAAAAGAGAGTTCTTAACTTATGGTAGAATATTTTAAGCAGTAAAATTTTCAAAGAAGTCCTTGAACATTTCTAGACGACATTTCTTCCCCGCAGCTTTTGCGGGTCGTCACAGATGTGTTTAGAACATCCCCAACAACACCGAATATCCTCTGGATGTACGAATAATATCCCAACGGATTCGTGCGTCTGATGGATATTCTGAGGACATCCATCGGACGTACGAATTCCTTAGGACATTATTCGTACATCCAGAGGATATTCGGTGTCTGTTGTTGGGGAATATTGCCTGAGGACTTTTCATGTAGATTCTGTAATCCAGCCTTGTTTCATTGAAGTCCCCATCATCTACCGATGCAAAATTCAAGGCGACGTACCAAGGACAAGTACCAATTACAGCCCGTTTGTCATCCCAACTTTCCTCTACCTTCTTCGATTTTTCGCACCTTTGCAACTACAGAGAAGCTGTATGCAGACGACACTAAAGGGCCAATTACTTCACGTTCACTCTTGCACGACCTCCACCCACGGACTCGCATCTTTTTTTTTTTTTCTCTCTCTCTTCCCCGCTCGCTATTGGAAGCTTCTGCACGGAACAGAGTACGGGCACGTCGCGTTCAAAATTCAAAGTCAAACGCGGCTGCGTGGGACACACGTGTGTAGGCCCTGGACGGGCATGAGTCACGGGTCTTCCGATGTCGCCGCCACGCGCGCGTTGTCCAAACGCCATTCGCGTGTGAAAAATGGTTAGATGGGACAAGCGGGGAAGTCACAAAAGAAGTGAAACGGATAGGGCCGGGAGCACTGAGTCAGGACTCGCTCTGGCGGCTTTTACGACTTGAACTCTAAAGGTGACAGCTGCACACGGGGTGCCCGTAATCTCGTTGGATATTTACTGCCAGTGAGGAATTACTCGTAAAACGCAGTATATGTTGCAGTAAAATCTGTTCAAGGATAGAGCAGTGACAGTGGAATTGATGTTTCGAAGGGAGGTACGCAAGGGTGGTGTTAGAGCGTATGAGTGTCGCTGCTGTAATGCGACGGGTGATTGTTTTATGAACCTCGCCTCTGTGCAGTAGTTCTGTTCTGTGTTTCGTTTGGAACGTATGGAAATATAGTAGACCCTCGTTATAACGAAATCAATGCGAACCGCAAAAATATTCGATATAAGCGGAAATTCGATAAAAGCAGAAGTGCATCAGCCTTTTAACTTATACAGGGAAAAAAGAGAGACAGAAAAAAAAGACACGATCTGGGTTTGTTATAGCTTTCGCCGCTTCCCCTTCGCACTAAGCGGAGTCGGCTGGAAGGACATTCGAATAATCGGGTTCCAAGCGCATGCGTTTTGGTCAAGACCGCGTGAGGTTTCGAATAAAGCGATAATTCGAATAAGCCGATTATGCTAATACTAGCTGTTTTTTTTTTTCTTCTGGCAAAAGCTATCGAAGACAGTAACTTGTACTTGAGATTACTGAGCACGTCATTTGGTTTTAGCATGCCGGATATTAGAAAAAGGTAGGTGAGCGGTTTTCCAAACAAAAACTCGTAATTTACATCTTCGTAAATAGCTACATCGCCTCTGAAACGAAAATGGAGTCCTTGTAAGCCTGAAACTGCATCCCCTCGAGGGACCATTTTACAGCCCTGAAGGCAACAGCTGCACGGCTGCCTCCGTAAACATCACGAGCGGGGAAGTAGTCGTAAAATTGCAGTAAAAATTTGTTCTCGATAGAACAGACTGAGGCGTCTGTTTAGCTACCTAAGAGTGGCTGCAGTGGTTTTGCGTTGTAATAATCTGCAGTGATACGTTGTGAGAATTGCGTGAGTGCTTACTCAATGACTAAATGAAACTTCCGAAATAATGATAATTCTCATTATAGAATGTGAACGTGTGCGTGTGTGTGTGTCACTGTGTGTGGTCCTCGAACAAGGCACGCCCAACACTATGGTGAACGGTGGTGGTGGTGGTGGTAGTGTTGAAAGGGCTCGCCGCTGTCGGCCTCACAGAGGTGGGCAACGTCACGACTGACGCCCTGGGGGAATGTGCGTCCTGGGCCGACTTCTAAGGGAACTGCGCCGACATATGTCTGAAAGTATCTGAAGAAAACCCAGGAAAAACCCCAGACATCATAGCCGGCACCGGGTTCGAATGGTGAGCCAACACTATACCAACATGGTAAACAACACCTCACTCGCTCATTTCCTCTTTTTCTTCTTCTTCTTCCACCTCAGACGCTGCCATTATCCACCAAGGGAGATTGGCCAAGGCTAAGCTATTAGTTACTAGCTGTGAGTGATGATGATGATGATGAATTTGTGTCAACCGGGACCAGCTCGCGTGGCTCAGTGTTTAGCGTGCAGGCCATGTCGAGACTGGGAGGTACCCGGGTTCGAATCCCGGAGCCAGCTGTGCTGTCGCGGGTTTTACCTCAGACGCTGTCAGACATATGTCGGTACAGTTACCTTATAGAAGTAGGCCCAGGTTCGCACATTCCCCCAGAGCCTTATTCGTGACGTTGCCCACCGGCGAGCTCTTTCATTAGCATCACCACTACCACCGCCAGTGTCAACAGGGAGGCAGTGCAATGTGTGTGAGAAAGAGCGATGGGATACAAAAAAAAAGAAAAGAAAGGAAAATAGTGCATGGACGTTACATGGACAATGCTACCTATAGAAGCGGTGAGAGCGATGGTCAAGCGATGTGTTGCAAGATGCCACGGACCGACTCCACCTTCCCGCGTGAACTGCACCAATTGATATAATAGCCAAGCTAGTGTAAAAGGAACACCCATCTTGAAGCGAGGAATGACTAGACAGCTTTTACGGAGGCGATCAAAAATGCGTCAGTGTAGGAGGAAACGCTCCACTGTTTCTGTCTGCCCGCACCCGTAGTGGGTGCACGCTGGGAATGGGCAAATTCCTGCACGGTGCAAGTAGAAATTGAGTGAAGGGGCAAGGCACCGAAGACGCGTCAGACACACCTCGGTCCGTCGGGAATCACAGCAATCCGACGGCCACAGGATGAACAGATGATCGTAACTATAGGGGCGAGGGGTACAATGCAAAGGTAACGCCAGGAACCGTCGATATCTGGCTCGAGTAATATCAGCAAGTGTAGGGAAGACTTCAATGATCTGTCCAGATAGGTAAATCTTGGCCAGGCTGTCCGCTGTCTCATTGAGTGAAAGCCCACTGTGATTGGGCACCCATGTGTGTACAATTTCGGATATATGGCTGGGTACGAGGAACAAAAAGGTGCGTATTCAGGAGTGTGAGGTAGTGGCCAGAGCAGATATAACTGATAGGGAAGCTGAGAGTAAGAGTACCCAGGGAGGCTAAGTTCGTTCAATAGAGAGTTCGTAGATAAAGCTTGATGCGTCGAGATAAGTAATCGGAACACACCTATTGGACAGCGCTGCGCACGGTGCTGCCCGCTGTCCAGTAGACGCGTTCCGATCATTTTTCTCGACGCATCAGGTTATGTCTACACCCTGAAGCCTGCTGAAGGTTCCAGGGACTTTGCGGAGGGCCAGAATCATGGCCGGCAAATCACTTTCGTATGGTGGTGTGTAATCTGGAAGCGGAGAGGAAACTGCTACTCCAACTGAGGAATGAAAAGACCGACACCAGCCTTCTCCTCTGAGGCAGAAGCGTCTGTTGCGATGACAGGGTGATTAGGAAAATGATGGAGATGTTCCGTCATTGTCGCCAGCAGATTCCGCAACGGAACAGTTTTAACGTTAATGTGAAATATATCAATGACGTTTCTTTCCTTTATCACATCACCATCACCGATGACGTTCACCGTGGTTGATGTTACTCTGGACACAAGTGGAGAAAAGTCCACGAGTGGCACTTTCAGGGGCGTCAGTATAGTTGTTTCTCATTTTCTTTACCTATCACTTTTCACTTCACCCAATCAAATCATCCTTAACTCGTGAAAACGAAACTTGTCCTGGGGCTCAAAGAAGAGCTTATCAGAGCTGCAAGAAACAGCAATGGATTCTCACTACATTGTCTTCTTTTTACGATGTTAAATTTACGAGGTAATAAGTTAATAATTCAAAGCGAAGCCAGTATGAAGCCAACGAGGGACTATTTTTATGCACGAAAAAAATATATCAACGCCTTATGTCAACTCCCGTTTTCATGCCGGGAGCAAACCGTATCTCGTTTGCCCACAGCGTGTCGCCCTCTGCGAACGGCAGCACTTCCACAATCATAAACCGGGATCTAACAACCGTGTCATGTCCTCCGCCACAAAGCATATCGTGTAGCACACTCACTTACACAGATGTCACCGCCATTCCCCCCTTCATTGACGGCATCAAAAGAACACCAGAAGCCACTCGGAGAAGAAACAGCGTCCATGTTGTTTCACTTTGATGGGACGCTCCGCTTGACGGTTGTAGCCCATTTGACTCGCCATTTCAGCCTGTGCAGGATGCGCTCATAAAAGAAAAGACCCCCCCTACCCCTATCTCTCTCCCTCTCTTAGTACTACTATACCGCTCAACGAAACGGAACATATAGGACAGCTACGAGAAATGTTTTAAGATGAACTGGTGCTATGGAATAACTTTCTTCAGGAGCGGCGTGCGCTGCTTTTGTTTCCATCTGTACTTGCCTCGGCAGTGTTCCCCTCGTTCTTTTCAATATATCAACTGATTGATTGATTGATTATTTATATATATATCAACTGTTTTTTGAGGAGCCTGTAGAATGGAGCGACTCAAACGTGTGCAGTTGGCCTGGTCATACGGTATTGGACGTCCTTTCTTCCTGCTATAATGCTACGTGAGGCCGAACGGCAAGCCCTTTCATCACCACCACCACCACCACCATCTACAGTTATTTGCAACCGTACATGACTTTTGTAGGCAGGTCAAATATAAAGGAGAAACTAATTATTTCCATTGGGCGGTTTCCGTGTTCTCATTCGCTGTATTTGCTGGGATGTCTTTCGGCTTTGTCTACATAAATACTGACTGTAATATCTGAACAATGAATAATGCCCCCTATTCGTTTCAAAGAGCCGTTTGTGTCTTCTTCTTCTTCTTTTTCTTCATCTAACTGGATGGTGTCTGGAGCTATGTAGTCTCCCTGGTGGGCACCTGCAGCTCCATTTCTTTTAACATTCAGCGTAGTGTGAAGACGTGTCTTGAGACGTTTGTGTCTGTATGAGTCGTTCATCAAGGCAATTTCTTCCTTTGAGTGGTTGTCTTCAGTTGTCATCAGTATCGTCATCACCACTCGAATATTCCATCGGTCATCTCTCGTGACTCAAGTCTCTAACTGTCGTGCCATGACTAAAGTCAGCGTTCAGTTGGCGTGCACTGTTGCCCTGTTTGCTTTTTCGGTTCTGGTAACTCACGTACGAGCCGAACAGGATAGGACCTTCAAAGATTGGCGCTATGACCGTATCCTGTCCTCTATCGCAAAAGGAGGCAGCTTCTACGATGTCCTCGCCAGGGTCTTCAATCTTGAAGATACTTTCACGTTCGAACAAAGAACGACCAACGTCACATCAACGCCTCGCTCGACCACCCGGTCAACGCCGTCAACCAGACTGACAACTACCACCACCACGGAAGTAGCGCAGGACCCCGACGTCTTCAGAGACATCTTCCAAAGAGCTAATAGTCTGGAAGGTCTCTTCGACTCCGAGGGTGGTGTCTTTGGCCATCACGGAATTACGCTGTCCCCTGAAGCGTTGCGATGGGCGTTCCAAAACTTCACGTCATCAGTGTCCTCAACAGGAATGACGGTACCCAAAACGACAACGACCCAACGAGTTCCACTGAAGCATATCTCGATAAAGATGCGAACCAAACGACGTACAACACGGCGACGACTTAGATCTACAAGAAGTACAGGGCGCACTAGCTCTCCTACCATCCCTTCTACCTCAAAGTCAAAGACTACTTTCACTGCCCGCAGTTCAAGAGAAACTACAGTGAAAACTATCGAATTCAAGACTATTCGTCGGCAGAGGTTCAAAGCCCCCAAATCTATCCGTCCAACTCTGCACTTTGTCGTGACCAAGCGGGCTCTGCGTAAGGCCTTCACCAGACCGAAACCAACGACCACCGCGATCGTCAACAAGTACAACGCAAGGACAATATCGCGCGTGGCCAAAAGCAAACTGAACCGCACGAAGCATTCACACCTGCGTCTGCCACGCAAGTTCCTCACAAGAAGATTCGGCAACATAAGCGACGTGCAGGTTCAGGAAATGAACGGCGATTCCCCCACAAAGTTCACTGTTCCCGAAGCAGACGCGTACTACAAGAAGGCCGCCATCTACAGAACGCAATTTATGAACACATCCGTTGAACTGTTTTGCATAGTGGCCTTCGGAAAAGCTGCCAGCATTCTGTGGAGAATCGGAGGTCAGATGCCGGAAGAGGTCATCAATACCGGAGTCGCATACACCGTTCGAGACGGCTATAAGGTGATCATCTCACGCTTGTGGCTACCGCGTCTCGAGATCCTACCGTCTACAAACGGTATCTACACGTTCCAGTGCTTGGCGAAAGCGGACGACGCCGACGCCAAGTCTGAAGTGGACGTCACCGGATATTTCAACGATTCTTGCATCGACAACAGCGACTGCGAGTTTAAGCACGCAATTTGTGTCTTTGGAAAGTGCGAGTGCAAAGATTTCATGCCAGTATCTCTGCGTTCGAAGCATACCACTTGCAGAGCGGTCGGCTACATTGGCTGGCCGTGCCATTATAATGAACAGTGTTCCTACGCTGTCTCAGAATCAGCCTGCAGGGCCCAAAAGTGCGACTGCAAGCCCGATTACGTGCGTGGGCCTCAGAACGCATCTTGCGTTCTCAAGAGCGTACCTGGACGTAGCTGTAACACTTCTAGCGACTGCCGTCAGTCTAAGGCCCTGTGCCGTAATGGGAGCTGCGAATGTCCAGAAGGCACGAAAAGGAAGGATGGCATCTGCACTGGTCCCACGCCTTTGCCGTTGCTGGAGATGGTGAAGAAGAAGATCGTCGTGACTTCTGACAACGATACCGTCGCTCCTGGTGCGAAAGCAGAAGTGAAGAACGTGGCTCCGCAAAAGGGGGAAGCAAGTCGACTACGTTCAAGACTTTTTCTGCTTTTATCAGTGCTATACTTCGCTTTGTGGTGAACCGATAACACTGCAGTGCTGACAGAGCCCGGATAGAATTGGTGGTGAACGCCTCTGTAGTCTTTCTTCGTTGCAGCGCTGTAATTGAGGAAAAAAATTAGTTTCTGTCTCAGTCACGCTGTGTTATGCATAAATTCGACGTAACTCAGCGTATAGGTCGAGTAACTGTATCGCATCAGTATATCGCGTAAAAATTACGCCGAAGTTTACAAGTAAATGCCTCTTGGATCTATTTCCTTCCTGTATTTATGGAATCTGCTGTTCTACCCTAATGGCCTGTACTGCCTTGCATGCACAAACATACGGGGTCTAAACGTTAACCGAACCCATACGCTGTTACACCATTCCCGGTATACACGCAACCAGCAAATGTTCATCGTTGAGAGCATTCGTGCTCGGTGTTCATTACATCCTACGTTATCGAGCGGAACCAAACTTTACGAACTTCGTGCACTATACCTGTTTATACATGGATTTCACTAGCACATAGCGTGAGGTAACTTTTTCTGCCGTTCACGATCCACGTAAAACGGAAAGACTGGCTCATGTACGGCTCCCCATAAAATTCCGAAACGTGCGCTCTCTCGTTTCTCCTTTGAATCTCGTCCGAATCACGTCCATATAAAGGAAGGGGGTATCATCGAATGGGTCACTCGCCGTTTTTATGGGCCCAAGTTAGTTTTCGCCGATTTTACCGCATTTTTGCTCCTTCGCTCGGCTATCATGTCGCTGCGTGCGCATAGCGGAGATGATCTTGTGCCGAATTTAATGTAGAGTCATAAATCCAGTCGTGCTCGCGTTTTATAACGTAACTATAAAGCACCGGAGCAATAAGTACTTAGGCAATGAACAACGATGTTCCTGTAGAACAGTGTTTTAGGGAACATCCGGGAATACTCACCTTTGCAGATGTAGCAAAAACGTGTCAGTTGGTGAACTTCTCAGGGTGATTTTTCACCAGCGTCCTCTAGGGGGAGCCATAGTTAAGAGCATGCCAGAGCCGTTTATTGAGAGAGTTTGGCCATTAGCAGGAGCCTAACTTGAACCACGTCCTGCGGCGTCACGGCCGCACGGCGCCTGTGGGCCATATAGGCCGGCGATTGTGCTGGTGGTAGATTATAGGGACCGTGCGACACCTAAAGGGGGCGCGCTGCTCCGTCGCGACAGCGCCGCCAGTGGCGGTCTTGGAAGTATCCGACGTGATACCACGCCGCCCGCACTCTATGCATTCTCAAGTAGACCCGTAGCTTGCGTGGCGACCGCCGTAATTAGGATGGCTAATTTTCCAAGTGCAAATAATGTGGAACCTTTCTGGGGCGCGAACGGAGAATGGAGCAAACTGCACAGAAGCAACCAGCGTATTTATAATGTATCTGACAGTGCGGAAGGAGAACAGCCACTCGCATCTGTACGGTCAAAACACCTGTGATACGTCGAGAGGATGGATGTTTTGACGTCTCACAAAATAATGGCTTGCTAGCGAAGGTTATATACGTGTATTTCTCTGACTCCAGACATTTGTAATATCATGTGTTTAACTGAGTCTTGTATTTGAAAGAACTGATGTTCTGAGGTTGGAGTCTTGTATTCCTTTCGTCCTCTTTGCACACACATAGCTTCGTCGCAGAAATCTACATCGTGCGTCCGTTTTATCCATACAAATAAACACGTGAGTTCACAACTTATTGTCTGAACTTGTACTGCAGTTTTTCCAGTATCTTCAGATACAACAACGGTAAAAAGATTCTCAAAGAAGAAACTATATTAGTTTTCTCCTCGGCTACCGCCTTAGGCTTGCGCCACGACAGCTGTGAAATGGTCGGTGCGTGAATACAAAACCTTTTGGACAACGTAGAACTTCCGTTCCCACTGTGAGACTCGTCAACCAGATTACCGGGAGCAATATCGGCTCTGGGCACTAGCGATGAAACATCTCAATCATTATCTCGAAATAGGTTGCCGTTTGGTCGGTGCACTTGACGTACCCTACACTTGACGTGCACTATGACGAGTATCCAGCGGCGTTTCACTGTCACGAATGTGGCAACTGTAAATCATTGATCATTTTGCAGGTCCTCATTCAGTTTCATCGAAACTAGAACAGAAGAAATAGAATATGTTGTGCACACCTCATGCAATAGCCGAACGCGCGCCACGAACTCTATTCGCTGCGACTGTATGTGCCAACGGTGGTATTGGAAGCACGGCAATCACGAGATATGTTAACATCTGGTCCCTAATGAAGAGTTCGTTTAGGTGCTGGCACAGCAGTTAGCGATGCAACAGTTCCAGTGTGGAAAAAAAAAAAGACGCCTGCACTTCATATGTAAACAAAGCTGGCTACCCGGCGGCTATCACGCAAGGTACTTTCTCCGGAGGCCGCATCACGGCGCCACCAGTTTGTCGCACAGTCCCTGTCGAGCCCTTTCACCAGCACGACCACCACCGCACCTGTCGACTAGCCGGTGGACTGCATCAAAATGGCGCCTATCTGCTGGCTGATAAGCGGATTTCGCTTGGATTCAGGCTTTTTGGGCGGTGGAATGGCAGCTCTGACGTCAAAACAGGCTCCTCCCGTGAAGCGGCAAAATATCAAAAGATGGCCAAACGCTCTCTGTATACGGCTCTGGAGCACGCGCTGAATCCAAAATGGTCAGCCATTGCTTGCATTCGATAACAGTGAAAGGGCGCAGACTAGCTCAGGTTTCTTCCTTGTCATACCTTGCATTGCTGTGCCTTTACTGCTATTATTGGACAACTACGAATGATATCACGTTTCTAAGAAATTATGTACGCTAAAACGTAAAAACGTTTGTTGCATGACACTTTCGTCATGGAGTTTTCTTTGTTTTTTTCTAAAAAAAGTAATCGCGGACTTGCGGAAAAACTCAATATCCGCGCGGGTGCGGTGCACCTATTTCAACTAGCGCGATCGTGGCCGGATCTCGCATGCGCGGATAGCATGCGCGTGCGGATACTGTCAGTGTTATCCGCGCTCGTCTCTACGAATCCATACATAAAGGAAAAGGGAACAAAGAGTTACAGGACGGTTACGATTGTGTAAGGCAAATTTCGGCGGTAGCTGTTGTGTGGGGATGTTGACACTTCTATTGCTGATATATGCACAACTACTTTAGTGTGACGAGTACTGCTTTGTGACCTGTAAAGTGAGTGGTGATGTGTAGAGCTGGGATTAGCGGGACAAAAATATCACTAAAATCGGGACAAAAGCGGGACAGGAAACGCTGAAAGATCGGGACACTTTCCGGGACAACGTACCCATCTCTGAGTATTTCAAAACTGCTTTTATTAGCCTTAGATTATTTTAAGTTGTTTTGCGTCACAGAAACCGAAACTGGGGGTTTTTGTGATACACCCACAGCGATTTCCCGAGACCTTCCCTTTAACGTCCCAACAACGTCGAATATCCTCTGGATGCACGAATAATGTCCTAAACGGATTCGTACGTCCGATGGATATTCTGAGGATGTACACAGGACGTACGTATTCCTTAGGACATTATTCGTACATCCAGAGGATATTCGGTGTTGTCCGGGCAGTTACCGCTGTAACAAGTCTGGTAGTATACTTGCCCTCTTCGTGAACAACAGAAAAATCGCAGCCTTTCTGTCCCAGAGGAAATCTCGCTCTCTGTTTCTTTACCCAACATTTCATATCAATAAATCTCCAGCCAGCAGCCTCGCACGTGCATTTAGGATACACCGCTATCATCCCTTGAGTAAACAGCGCGCAGAGTATCATATATGCTTTCGAGTCATTATCTTCCATTTGTTGACCCCTGAGAGCAGCGCTCCTGCGTATATACAGGCACGAAATCAGCTGCGGGCGCGGCGATTTTACTGCCGCTCGCTCCTTAGCTTTAATAGTTGGCGTTGCGCGCGCGCGCGCGGGGTCCGCGAAGGCGGATATACCTCATTGGGGATGGTTCTTGTCTTTAATGGCTGGTGGCCCTCGTATATGGCCTCTCTCGGTGCTGTTGTTGCTTCGCCCAATAATAGGCCGTTCGCTTCACTGCGGGGAATGCGGCTTTATTTGCTCCTTTCTTTGCGAAGTGGGACTCTCCTGTTCTTAATGGTCGCTGATGAGTCTCGAATAAAAGGAGGAATCGCATGTGGGCCAAAGTCGCCGCCCGCACTTTGGGCCAGAATGACGTTGCATTGTATAAGATGAATGGAGTTCGTCGTCGTGTAGGTGACCCTCAGCCAGTATGTCGCCAGCACGCCAGCTTGAAGCAACAAGTAAATGGCCGAGTAGTTTCGCGTATTAGCTGAGGAAAATTTAAGTTCTATCGTCGGAGTAATGTCTTTACTCTTATCGCAAAAGTGCCATCTGTCAGTGTCACACCGCCGCAGTGCACGAAACGGTCCTTGAAAACGAATGCGGTTGCCTGGCCCTTCGCATCTGTAAATGTCCCAGATTATCACATAATCAGAGCGCAGTTGCCGAAAGAATAGTCTGTCACAAGCGGTTCGTCTGTTATCAAAACAGACGTCCACGTTTGCACGAACTTCGAGAAATTCCTTAGCGATGTCCCCATGGGCTTAGGTTGTGCCGCAGTTTTTTTGTTTGTTTTTTCATCTTCCTCACGCCGTTATACGTAGTTACTTTTGTACGTAGTTCCTTTTGAGAAATACTCTCAAACTCCCCGACACTGCTCGTTCGTAAAGCACTGACAAAGCTACTGAGGATTGCACTGAGGAATTTTCTCAACGTTCGTGCAAGCCTGTCAAGATACATTCTCCACTGGGGAAGCTTACCTGTAATAGGCCGTAAATAACGAAAGAACTCAACCGAGCTACATGACCTTTGTTGCGTATGAGGCTGAATATGAAGGTACTACCGTGCAAGTAGCACTGCCTTCAGCATACGAACTATTGACTTCCATTACTGGATCTTGGGAGCTCGTCTGTTGCTTCGAGTATGTCCTCCTGACGAGTATAGCCCGAAGCGGAAGAAGCAACCTCGCCTTCTGACGCCGGAAATTCGCTTCCGACCCCGTGAGCCACGGTGGTAATCCTGCGTCTCAGCGTGCTCTAACTGCATTACCTCAATCTGACAGCGTCAGGTCGACAGCCAGAGGTGCTCTTCGCATGGCTGACAGAAGCAAAAACAAGCCAAGTGTGTATAGATAAGGCCTCATTTCTTCGCCTTTGATGAGACTGTACAGATCTCGTCTATAGAGTTTCATTTTTTGTTCTATTTTGTGTCTGCGTATCAGAGACGTAAGAAGAAAAAGAAGTTCACAACACTCTATAGAAAGACTGTGCGCGAGAGTCCGGCGCCTGAGCCTGTGCGCTATCTCCCCAGACTCAGGGAAGTGTTAGAACTCACTGTTAGCAACTGAAAATCATATTTGCTCGTTGCGTCTCGCCTTCGTTCCTCTTGGCGCCTTTAGATATGAAAGTTCAACACCAACAACCCCCAGACGGAGAGAAAAAGTCGAGAGAAAACCACCTGACCCCAACGCAACGCAACCGCAATTGAGAATGCGGCACCCACACGTAGCAACACCAAACTCATACAGAGTTTCCAGACAAGCCTCATCGTAAACACGATTGCTGACGCAACGAAGGTGTGTACACACCCAGACTCACAAAGAACCTCATCACGACGCGTCTTTCAGAACGGCTATCTACTCCAGCACTAGGCGAAGAATGTTTCTTTAAAAATATAAAAAATAATAATAAATAAAGGAAAGACATGCTGGGAAACAGTATGCAATGAGAGGAAACGTCGGCCTACGAGCGGCATGCATGTACGGCGCTTTCCGATCTCGCACTAAATCAAATTTGTGCAAGAACGCGATTACATTTTTGTCCCGTTGCTCCCCCGCGGTGGTGCTTGTTTCTTGCGTGCTTGCTACGAACGTGGCATCTTCCATCAGAACAAGATTACTTCACGAAGTCCCTCATAAGTGCGCCATCCAACTGCGCAACAACCGACGCGAGCAATTCCTGGAGGAAATTTTCAGCTCCAAGCAACTCTGTGTCGCCTGTCTCCCCCCTCCCTCCCTCCCGTAGGGTATAGGGATGGAAAAAAAAAAGGTGGGGGGGGGTTGCTTCTATGTATGCATATATCCAAGGTCACGTCGCGCGATTTTGGCTTGATTGACTCTGAACTCGCGTATGTCGCGAAAATATGTATACCGCGTGCAGGACAGAGAGACGATGGCAAAGCGTATTAGACGAAGGGAGCTTAAAACGAGATTGGTTGCAGCGGAGTTTGAGAGAGATCAAAGTTGATGGTGCCTTCTTTATGAATTGGTTGTTTGCAGATCTCGTTCGATTCCTATACGCGTGGTGTGCGACAGCATTTTTTTTTTTTTTATGTTGCGCTGTAAGGCAGCCAAGGTGACGTTGATAAATTGTATGGTTGTGTGCAAGGATAACACGTGGTTGTTGAGGCGCAGTGTCGATGTTTTAGTAAATCCCACGTATTTGTAGAGCACACCCTGTAAGGAAAGCTTCTGTGTTACAAATGAGGGAGCCCAGTAGCATTATAGCTTCATCGTGGGTCACACGCTATGATTCAGCTTGGCACGGCGTCAACACCGCCATCTAAAACCGTGCTTGACTGGGCGCGTGTTTTGTAACACGTACTTGTATTTAGAAACAGTTCGCTGGCGCAATTCCAAAAGCCTATATCAATTCAAAGGCAAGTTATACTTCGAGGGTGGATGATACGGCATGTTTATATATGTTATACGAAAAGAAGGGCACTTATGTCCCACGCGGTCGTATTCCTCTCCCAGATCTGTCCTGCAATCTAGTCTCCATCTAGTTTCGTATGCTTTCGCACGGTGACCAAATGAGCGGGTTTTACTAGACTAGAGTCTGAGCGGGTTTTAGCACTTCATTTTAATCAGCCGATGTACTTCTACGTCCCTCGTGTGCATCTAAGTAGTCGGTTCCCTATTTCCAGTAGTCTGCAATAATTTGTCACTACTAACTGTACCAATCACTTGGTATCATGACGTAGCTTTAGCCCGGCGGCACTTGCTACACCCCAACACAGACAGGCACAGATATCCTCCGCACCCGTTGTGCAGATTCATATCTCTTTTGCCTTTAGTACGCAGGCTCCTCGGCTGTAGGAGCCAATATCCCCATATGTTTCTTACTACACCTTACCTTTTGCACTGGCATTTCTAGTATGATACTCATTGTATGACGTCTCTTGCTTTCGATGTGTACCGCGTCTCCCCCCCCCCCCCCCACTCCACTAGTACAGCTCACGTCAACCTTAATAATAACACTGAAAAAAAAAAAAAAACATGATCTCGTTCCCGTGCGCGATTATAGCAATCCTTGGGGCTACGAAGAAATCTTAATTGAACAAGATTATTCTGTTAGTTTAACGGCGCAAGTATTTTGTTCATAACCTTCCCCAGGGTACCCCCAGTACCACCAGGGTGGCCCTTATCGCGCTCGGAAGCGAGACGAAATTTTTTCCAGTGTTATTATTAAGGTTGACGGGAGCTGTACCACAGGTATTTGTGTGCGTGTGCGGATGTCTTGTCTTGTGTTGACTTCCACTGTCCTCTCTCGACGCAGGTTCACTTGTGAAGCGGACATCAGGAGGCAGAGGAGGGAGGCCACTTCGCGCTGCGGCGTGGTGGGCATCCTGGTAGTGGTCAAGTCCGTGAGCAATGCCCGAGGATGCTGTTGAGCAACGGCGTGGGCACTGGCCAGCGAAGGGAATCCACCAATGGAGGGGGCACTGGGCTGGCCACCGGAGGTGGTGGTGGTGGTGGTCCTCTGCTAGAGACAACCACAGTAAAAAAGGGCCTCCTTTGGCAGCAGTGGGACAAGTTCTTCAGCCGATGGAAAGAGCGATACTTTGTGCTCACCAAGGACTACTTAGCGTGTTTTAAGAAAGAGTCCAAGGTCGGAACCTCCGCGATGGGCGGATTCCTTTACAAGGTGCGTATCCATTGAAGTGCCGAACTGCGCGCTAACGCTGTGTCTTATGGGTGGCAGGTGAACTTGGCAGACGTGGAAGGGTTGCAGTGGGCAGACAAGAAGCGCACAGGAGTTATCGCCCTCCGTGTTGGTACGGAAGGCCAGCTCCTGCTGTGGACGAACTGCGGCCTGGACGACTGGATGTTCGCCCTTAGAGACGCCATCGGTCGGAGTAAGGGCCGGAGGGAAGCGCTCAGAAAGGCGCACACACTGGGGCCCCAGTTCTGTGACAGCGGACTCACCAAAAGGTACGTTGCCTCTTTTGTCTTCTAAAGCAGTAACTGGCTGTACACTGGCTGTCAGAGCCATGTCCAACACCGTCGAGGACTTCTGATGTTCTTGGAGTTCCTCTTGGCTACCGGCTTGCTCCAGACGCTGTAGGGTCCTCCCCTGCATCTCAAGGACCATTGGCGCTTCTTTCATGTGCTTCTTCCTTTTGTGCGACGTATAGCGTTGCGCAACCAGGGGACGGGAGTTCGAGTTGTACTTGCACATAACTTCATTTTCATATTTCACATCTCATGCTTCTCGTGTAATGGGGTAGGGTACTGCTCTCAAGCGGTGGATCACCCCAGGCCATAGTCATGATTTAGTTGTTGTTGTTGTTGGCTGTACACCATTATTAATTATACGAGGGTTTGGAAGACTAACGTCCCTACCGTAGTTGTCGTCGCCGTCAGTTCTAGAAGATGACAACTAGGTGCACATCCGTGTCACTCTGTGACTTGGCAAAAAGTCTCAAATTCGCTGAAGACTTGGTCGGCGTGAATTTAATATTTTCGAGCTGTACGCTTGTAGCGAATCGCTACAACCTACCGGTGTGGCTTCGGGGCATCCGCACGAACGAGATGGGCGAAATTTCGGTGCGGAAAGAGCAACGTCAGAGTTAGCTCAATGCACGTGGCCATCGGAGCCCCACACAACGTCTTCTCATATATGCCCTAGGCACCTCGTAAACATTCTGTTCGCCCGCCACAGAATATTCCTTCCTCCGCTGCTCGTCTGCTTGTGTCGTTTGCTAGCAGCGTCGCTTTGAGCGCTCTCCCGTGGCGTCTTCTAACAAATCTTCCGTCGTTTCTTCCGGTGTCGCTCGAATACCGAACGAATATCGAACCTTCCTCCTTGCCCTGCTCTGCCGACACCTCGCCCGATAAAGTCGCTCGCGCAGATTGATCATATTTGATTCTGTCTTTCTTTCTTTTCTTTTTTTTCCTTAATGTTATTTCTATGTAATGTGAACCGACACAGGGGTAGTTTGCGGCAGCTCCCCACAGCAAACATTGAGGGGAAGTGGATTGTGGAATGGTTCCTGTCATCCAATCCCCTCCATCTCAACATATGTTCTTCTTCTGTACACACGTCTCGGAACGCATACCCATCTTGTACGGAAACAACCGATACCGGCGCATTAACCCACTCTTCTCGTTTCCCTTGACACGCTAGAAATGCCACAGCGTTGGAGCAACTCCGCAATGATGAATCGGCGTAGTTTATCTCGTCCTCTTTGCTTGCTTCATTACTGGTGCTTCCACCATGCGAGCCTCATGCTGGCGGATGCTCGCGTGACTGATGGAGGGCGGTCACCGAAATAGCACGCCGTCCACCTCTGGACGAAGGAAAGCCCTCGGGTTGAACGGTCGCTCGGCTGTACACGCTATCTACGGAAAGGTCGCCGACGAGATGGACGGCAAAAGAGTACGGCGTTAACCGTACACCGTATATAGACACTCCGCCCAGAAGATACAGGTTCTTCATTTTAGAATGTTAGGAGTGGGAGGAAGAAGGAGGAGATGGTGGACCCTAGCAAGTTACGCGAAGGCAGAGGTTAAGTGAGACGAGAAGCTATATCTTTTGGGAGGATGCTGGCGCGTTCTGTGCAGTGTCAGTGATACTGATGGTATGGACCTTCAACCTCTGCGGCTTTACGGTAGTAATTTTGTTTTGAGAGCCTCGATGTTGAATGCGGTGATAACTTCGTAGTATACTACGGTTTCCTACTTGGAATGGTATGCTTGGAATGGTAATGGTACCGTAATGTTACAGGTAAGGTTCGTCTGCGCAGTTTGGCGACATGTTGCACGTGCCGTAGGGTAGATGAACATTGGTTGTCGTTCTATTTATTTATTTGTGTTATTACCTCAAAGCCCCAAGCGGGCATTACATGCGGGTTCTCTAGCTCTCTTTATATAGCCGGCAGCACAACCAATTTCTCTAATGCCACCACAGTTCGTATGCCGAGTGTTGCGGATAGTGTAGTGCTGAGTGTTGTGATATGCATGCACAACTTTTCAGTAGGGTACGACAGAGTACTGCATGGACCGACTAATTCTAAAGCACTTTTCTAGTGGCACACCTCTCTTTGTTCCGCACTGTGTATCTTGAGCCGACTTGGCGAGAAAAAAAATAATAAGGAAATCGTACGTTTCGCTCTTTTGAGTTACCGCTCTAAGCTGTAGGGTGACCTCTTCGAGCAGTGCACGTTAACGTCGGCATTGCGTGCGTGCGTGCCCCGAGGAGGCCAACGCCCGCCCAGAGGAACGGCACCACTATCTTGGGAGTCCTGGGAGCTAATTTGAACCATTGATTAAAGCGGCTTCGGGTCGGTGTAATTGCTGACGGATCGGGAAACGACCGTGGTTCGCGTGCTTTTCGGCAATGACGTTTATCCCGCGCGTTATTTGTGGAGGGTGGAGTTCAAGAGGTTACGCCGCAGGTCAAGTAGGTCACAGCTGAGCTATTGCGAGTGTTGAGGCAGGTGGAAAGCGAAACTGATTGGTGGGGCGCTGCAAATGACGTTGGAGCCGCCAGGATCCCTTGGGGGTTTCTGTTGGTATCACAGTGGAGGTCATACTTATTTCTGCCCGTCAGGTATAGCCATTTACCACGAATAACCTTTAATAATCATTATTATGAATATAATTAATTAGATTAGATCGTTTATTAATTTAATAGCCATAATTGGATGTATATTCTAACCACGAAAATATGAAAGATAACTTTCACTTCGCTCGCTCGCTGTCTGTTGAACTGCCACCAGGGGTGTGCATGGTGGAGGTCTCGTTACCGTCATTCGAACATTCATTTCAAATATAACACCCTATGACACCCGTGGCTTCACGACATGGTCACGTGATATTACCACGTGACGGCCCTATAACGCATGTCGCATAACGTCCAAGGATGCAGCCAATTCTCTTTCTCTGCGTTTCTCTCTTGTCATGTTTGCACGCACAAACGCTGTTCATCTTGCGTCCCACCAGGCAAGCCCTCCTGCTGCAACATACGCTCTCGGACGGCCCCTCGCCGTCGTCTTCCGTGCGGACATCGACGTCGTGCGAGCTGCGCAGCCTGGGCCAGCGCACGCCTACGCCGAGCCTCACTCGCCAGGCGCAGCGCTTGTCCGTGGCGGAGAACGGCCCGGCCACCAGTAACGGAGGGAGCCCCGCGCTCATGGCGGCAGACTACGACACGAGGTCGGCGCCCTGGTCCACGCCACTGGGACCTCGTCTTGCGCCTCAATGCGCGGGGTCTTACAGCTCGCTCGTCTCCTTGGGACAGAGGTCGCACCGGCCGTCGCCACGCTCACTACAGGTCAGTATCACAACAGGTCGTCACTGTGAAGTTAAAACAGAAAGAAGGACAACGGAGCAAAGGTGTTGGCAATGCCCGTTTTTGTGACTAACGATAAAAAGATGTCGGTGTGGCCTCTGTTCCAGGTGTCGCCAGCATTAGCCCAGCGCTCCCTGTACGCCCAGCACGTTCTCAGTTCTCCAGAGGCCATGCTGGGCCAACGGGTGCGCGGCGGGGCCACGGCTTCGGCGACACTCGAGTTCTCCTACATCCGTCCAGACTCCCCGGTCACTTCGGGAGGCCGTGGGGGCCGCATGGTGCAGAGCAACACCTTGGACGGCAGCACGCCCTGCCAGTACCAGCGCTCTCAATCCTGCAACCCGTTCATGCAGCTGGGGGAGCAACACAAGTTTCTCCTACAGCAGCACAGACGAGGAGAGGTAGGACCACGTCTTACACCAAGAAAAATCTATTCACGTAATGTGAAATCCTTTACTACTCCGGCTTACGTAACAATATAAACCAAAACAGTAGACGTTCTGCCACCAATGCAGGCGGCATCATCAGTACAAATGGCGTCCATTTGTATTGATGACGCCGCCTGCATAGGTGGCGAAACGTCTACTGTTTTGGTTTATATTGTTATGTAAGCAGGAATAATAAAGGATTTTACATTATGTCGTCATCTCAGTATATTTTCACGAAAATCTATTGGTTGGCAGCTGCGTTTGTAAAGTCAGCTTCACCTATAGCACATGTGTGCTAAGGGAAGCCTCCTTCAGTTTGTGTCCTGACTCGTGTTCCGATATTGTTAAAATGGGAAAGTTGGTATCGCGTAGTCATAATGATGTTCAAGCAGCCAAGTGCAGATGTGTTGTGCCGTCTGTCGTCCTGTCCTTGGCTGCTTGAACGTCATTATGACTTCGTGTTCCGACGTCGAGTATCCTTCTTGTTTCCGAATTTTATTGTAATCGGGGGATTCCGTATCAAGAGCTCCTTGTTCTTTCCGTCCTCGGATTTTACCCGATACATGTTTGTGAGATGTACAGAGTTAGCCGTAAGGATGCCATGCGTATACTCATCTTCAGTATGACGACTTAATTCACCCAGTAGTATATGCGACCAGTCGCTTTTAACGAAAGTAAACAAATTTGACTGGGCCTAGAGTGTCGAATCTGAACGTAACGTGACGTAATTTCGAATAAACTAACGTAGGAACATTGAGAAACGAGTCAAAACTACGCGGCTTCCAATTCCACCGCATACACTTCCCCCATTACACGTAAGCGTTAGGTGAAGCCGACGTGCAGGACTGCGCCGTGAACGAAAGAGGTACAGGAGTCTGTTTTTGTTATTATTATTGTTATTATTATCATCTTTATTATTATTATTATTATCGACCATTTATCCGTTCTTTTGTGCTGCATTAGAGTTTACAAACGCCACCTGCGTCGTTTGACACGTCTATGGCGCACAGCATCCTGATTGGGCGAAAACGTATTGCGTCACCCACAGTACTCGCACAGAGTGCAGTGAACTACGAAAGCGAGACTCTCAGCGCAACGCGGAGGCGGCAACCTTCTTTGTCGGACAGGCGTACAATTAGTGCTTACTTTTACGATAAACGGACAAAGAAGAAAAAAAGCTGCATTGGCAAACTAGCGTACATCCACCCTTCGAACTGGTTGCACTAAAAACCCTTTGTGTTCACGAGTCTCTAATTTTCGCTTATCTCGCGAATCGAAAAATTCTAGAATTTTCGATAGATTCGATCAGAAAGCGACACTCCAAAAACTACAGTCTAGTCGCAAATTTTATTTTCACAGCTGGTTGCACTGGTTGCAGTTTCTATTAAGCATTTGAACTACTTCGCTAATCTCGTGCTTGTCGCGAAGCGACCCAAAACAAGAACGAATAACTCTAGCATCCAGAATTCGCGAAATCTAGTCGCCGCGAATATGCCCCCCCCCCCCCCCCGTGCCCGAAAATTTATTGGTCCGTGAAATGAAAGGGGGTTTGTAGTATTTCCGTTCTACCGCGCGATTTCAAATACTTCGTGGCTATCGCAACTTTGCACGTGCAGCTATAGGAGCCGATCGTTTCACGTATAATTTGCCCTCTGCCGTGACGCTCATTCACCGAGACAGAAACGTGTTCGTGCTGATGACGGGATATTTGAAAGAGGAGCCAATTTTTTTATCCGGATCGATTGCCCTGTCTACAGCCCACTGTGGCCAGCGGTAGAGAAGAAAAATGTTGTCAGAACTTCCCTATCTTCATCGTGCAGAACGGGATTAACGGTGGTCCGTTTAAGGTAGGGGAATTTGGGGACGAATGGGTGTACCTGACAAGATGGATCTTGTCGGAGGCTGGAGTATGAAAATATAGAGCGAGCAGCAGAATAGTTGGATTCTTTGTTGTACCACGGTGTGAGAGTCAGCCATAAAATACGCTGTTGTATATTCTGAAGAGTTCTGTTTGTCATTATTTTTGGTAACAGAGTTTTACTGCATAGTCCATGCCGTTCTAAGCGACACGCAGCTTGTCCGCATTCTTCCCCGTTTCTTTTCTTGTTTCAGAAGTCCCTAGAACGATAATTTGTCTTCGAATGGAACTCAATTATTGGTGTACGATTTATCGAAACGCACCGCGCGTTTCGCGAATATTCTACACGGAAACAACGTCGTGTGCTATCGTTACGAAAATAAACAACCACGGGGTGTCAAAAATAAACAAATAACGGAAAGACCAACGCTGCTGGCAATATCTGTGTTCCGCCACAGGATCTGATGTATCCAATCTTCTCAGGAACAGCCACGGGGCTTTCTGAAGTACACGAGAATTTCTACGAAGCTTCCGAAAATTGTGCATTCAGGGAAACCTTGTTATAACGAAGTGAGCGGGACCGGAAGAAAATTCGATATAAGCGTCAGTTCGATAAAGGCGGAAGTGCTACGAAAACCGTGACGGCGAACTCGGAAGTGCACAGAAACACTGCGGAAGCGGTAAAAAAAGTATTGAAAGCAAGTAAATCAACATTGGTGATGGGGATCTTGGCAGCCTTTTCATTCAGGTGTACAGGGAAGGAAACGCGACCGCATCACCAGCTGTACAGGCTTTCGCCGGCTCACGGTTTATACTGGTGGCAGTATGCTTCGTATGATCCGTATCAAACGCATACATTTCGGCCAAGGCGGCTTGAAACCTCGAATAAAGTAACAATCCAAAAAAAAAAGAAGAGAACAGCAACAATGACAAGCGCCTTCGATATGACGAGAATATACGGTACGTACCAGTGGCGTCACTTGGAGGTGCGGTCCGCACACGGTGACGCGCCGCAACCAGTACATGAGGAACCCCTCTGCGAGCACGCTATTTTTTTCTCTGCCTGTGCTAGGATATTGTTATGTGTCGCGTACCGTCTGACATGGAAAGGGGTCGTTTATAGGGGGGGGGGGGCGGGTGACGCGTACCCTAATCACGCCACTGGTACGTACTAATATCATAATTCGTTAAAATGACACGTGACGGACATGAAATACCATGTGGCCCCTTGCATCATTTATGGCTGTGGGTTCACTGATGTACTGAAGCGCTCTGATGAGATCATGTGACCTGAACCTCACATCTTGCTGAACTGACAAGTACACTTTGTCCTATCTAGTAACGCACGACACGGAAGAGAACAAAAAGGTAATCAGTCTGTAATAATATTTCGAACCTTCCATGCGAAGCAAGTGGAGCGCTTTTATTCAATGGCATTCGATCCACGCAAGAAAATTTCGCAAAAAAAAAAAGAAAAAAAAGAGTGCCACCTGCAAGCGTGCTTCGCCGCAGCACAGGATTGTTATGCAGGAAAGCACGCTTTACGTCATTGCACGCGCAATTAGGTAACGCATCCTCACCTTTTGCTCACTTAAGTTTGAACAAAGATTTCTCTTGCACCCAGTTAATTTCACTTTTGTTGGATTGGCCATGTGGGGTACACTTGCAGCGTTGAAGCGTTGAGCATGGCCAGTATGTGCACTTAGAGCTGCATAGACCACTTTACGGGGACTATGAGGAGGTTTTCTGCAATATGCTGTCATACCTAGAAATGGTGTACAGTTTTCTATGATGCCCTACAAATCCTGTTAACAGGATCTCTATCTCTCCTCGATAGTCCCTCCACGCCTCACTGGACAATGTTGCATTTTCGCACATAGCCTATGCACTGCACAAGAAAAACAAACCGATGCTAACAAAGCTTTTGCCAACGCCCCTCAACAACGAAAAACAACAAAATCTCGCAACTTAACGCAGTTTTTCCTATCCCTGTCCCTGGCCCTCTATTTCCCGCAGAAGCGTCAGAAGCCAACTCCCTTTGCCTTCCAAGAGCTGCGAGGGGCCCTACCCGACGGCCCAACGCCCCCTGGAGGAGAAGATCCGAGACCGTCGAGCATCTACGGACAGCCCTCGCTAACCGTGGAAAAATCCGCCTACTCTGTACAACCCCCCGACGTGATCCCCAACCACAAACAGCAAGCTTCGTCCAGGCTGGGCAAGCGCTCTGTGAAAGCATACACTCACTCCAAGTCAGACTCATCGTTTGTGCTGAGGGCAAACGGAGGTGGACACTTAGCCGTGACTTGAGCTTGAACGTTAAGCGCAAACAAGTCGGTCCTAGGTATCTCAAGCCCCACCCCCACCCCCATCTGGCTATCCAGCTCAGCCTCTCGTGGAAGATACGTGACAACGTGATTTTTACGGAAACTATTTTTAGCTGGTTGTACAGACTGATCGGACGGTGTTGATCCTCATGAGCTGTGTATAGCAACACTGAAACATGCCAAGCGTATACATAGTCTTCTCTTACAGCTAAGAGCGCAAGCTGACTGAATTTGAAGGCTGCGGAACCAAGCCAGAGCCCTGCGCAGTTCCGGCTTCAGACGGCTTGCGGCTGGCGTCGGCTGTTTCGACATACGCGAGCGCATTTGTCGTGCGATGCCCTAGTGTATTTATCGGACCTCTTATACTTTTTTCCCACCAGTCTCGATTAGGGGGAGTCTAAGCCCTCGAGAAGTTTGCCGAACGAGGTGTTAAGTGTTCTTGTGTGACACGTCTCGTGATTGGATCCTGAACTCCGAGTGGAACTTTTTTCGTACTACGTAGATGGTAGTACGCGATTGCGGCCCAGCCTGTCGTGGAAGCAGACGTCCCTCACGAGGGGGCGTCCTAGTCACGAAAGAAATGCTGTCGAAAGCGAGGAATATCCGACATACCTTGTTCCCACTTTGCGAATGCTGCGCCTTTTTGAGCATGTCTATATAGTTGAGAGCCCCTGAATGTTTTTTTGATGGAACAAAAAAAAAAGATGTGTGTGTTTAGAAGAGTTTGATCCTCAGATTGTTGCGAAAAAAAACAAACAAAAAAACCAAACATCAAATTGTAACACACTGTGATATATTGTTTTCTAGCTTAAGTAACACTTTTTTTTCTTTTTAGGTTTAGTCACGATACATATATAAATAGTTTTTGTGGCTTCCTCCTCCATCCTGTAACATGTCTGTGCGAGCATTGCGTACGAAGACCCTGCTAAAAACGACGTGCCAGTGTTTTTAGTCTCTCGAACGTTATCGCCCGCCTGTCACTGCCAAACTTTCTCAAAGTTGTCAATAGGTCTGAGCTAGATTTTACACTTAAAAAGGATCGTTTTTATCGCGATACGTCATGGACACCTTGCGCGACACAAAGGCAAAATGTGCTCCAATTTTGTAATATATACACATTGAATCCCCCCCGCCTCGAGTGACAGTAGGCGCGTAATGTGGTGTACATTTTAATGTAGATATTTGTGCTTCGAATACACAAAAGACGAAGAACATTGCCGCTCTGACGGACCACGAGATTTTGGTTGTCAATCGTCAGTCCCTCATCGTGATCGTTAAATGCAGATGAACCACCGTGTCTGCTTCATTCTAAATTTTGAAGCTGAAACTTGAGTATAGTAATGTGCTTCATCACCATTTTGCTGAATCTCATACTCCATACTGGAGGTTTTACGCAATCAACGAAAATTGTGATGATGAAAGAATGCATTGAGTGTTCAAAGAGTTCATGTTCTTTAGCCGGGACCCAAGGTTATGAGACATTGCAGCCAGGTCGAGAAAGATGAAGGCTCTTGATGAGCATGATGAAGAACACGTGTGCATGCACACCCATGTAGTGCTCATTTGCTGCTCCTTATCATTGGAAGTGATTCGTACCTGAGACAAATTGGTACCCAAAGTATCCATGTTCACAAAAAATATTATATTTGAAGGTGTCATTATGATGCCTCTTTCTAATTTATTGTGTTTGTCATTCATAAATAGAGCCTCAAGTTTTCGGGAAATATTTTTTCTAAATTCGGGGGGTAAAAATCGGGTAAATAAACATGCGCTCTAAATTTGTGGGAATTCGGGTGAAAAAACTTCCAGTATGCTAAATTTGGGGAGAAATCGGGCTCAGTTACTCAAACTAACTGTACTGGTTTGGTACAAACGGTGATGTAACTGCATTTGCCGCCAAACCAGTAAGTTAATGCGTTCCTACAGACGTCTCAGGGAGGGCAATTTGCCCGGTACAAATCGGGTTTCACTCTAAAGAGGGAACCCTCAATTCGGGGTTCAAATTCGGGTAAGAATTGGGTTAAACCCTAAAACTTCAGGCTCTATTCATAATTACATATTTTATTTGTCCTTATATGAACTACAGTACCCAACCATCAATGCTGGGTGTTTAAGTAGGGATAGTTGTGACAGCGGGCATCAAAATTAGTTTACTAAAAGTCTGCAATCGGTGTACCAGTGCATTGAATGCAGCACATTGCTGTATTCTGCAGCAATACAACAGGCGGCAATAAAATACCCTACCCTGGAATTTTAATTGGAATTTAATTTGATGCCTAGGCACCACACAGGCTCCTGGTTCAGAGAAGAGCAATTAGGATGCATGTAAATAAGTATACAAACTGTGACTAATATTTGTCTTAACTGTGTGAATTGTTTTAGGTGTTTTACTATTGTAGCAGACTTTCAGGGTGGGCATGGCTTTGGAAGTGACATTGTACTTCGAACCAGAAACACAGACCTAGTTCTAGTCATGCTGGATTGTGAGTGCATGTGTTCAGAGTTCCTAAGCAGGCGTTCGGATATTTTGACAGATTAGAGGGAAGTATATATTTGAGTGAAGGTATTTATGGAGGTACGACGAGTCTTGTGTTTCCTGTTAAGAGGATCCGTTCGGTGTTGATAAAAAAAAAGGAAGCGTGTTATAGTGCCTCTAACAGAACAGAAAATGAAAATAACCTGTCCTATTTTCGAATTCTTTTGTAAGGAGATGTATTGTGACTGGACAAGTTCTCACTTCTTCTGGGGTTTTGAATTCTGAAGCGTTGAATAAAGCTGAATTTCAACCACTTTGTTGGCAGGGGCTAAATAGATCATTCTCCGAAACTGTTGAAGAGTAGGTCACTGCAAGCTTGCCACACATAAGAGCATCACAATTGTTCTGTTTGGTTACGGTATGGTTGGTACAGCATGTTATGCTATGCGCCCTATTTGGAAACTGCTGTGGCATATGACTTATACACAGAACCACAATGTCCTTCCGAGACCAGGCATCTAAACCATTTTTTTCAGTAAGTATAATGTCTGGCATGTTGCGACTCTCAAGCTGCATGCAGAAGTCACTGGCCAAATTTGTTGCACAAAGATCACTTCAGAGGTGCGCAAGCGTCAAGGAAATGTAAAACTTTGAGAATGTGACAATGCGTTATAGCTGTATCAGTTTTCATTTCCATTTTACTCTTCAGTACCTACATCTATGAAACCCCAAAGCAGCAGGAAATGCACATATTTCCATTCATGTTTTCACGAGCTACTGTTGCAGACACTTTCATTTGGTAAACTGGTGAAGTAGGGTAGCTGGTAACATACACTGATCTTGAAGCAGCAACGAGGACACAGACAGTACTCCTGTGCTCCGGAAAAGCAGTCCTCCCGTTCATTTGTCTGTCCGTGTCCTTGTTGTTGCTTCTAGATGAGTGCACTTTCATTTGTCTGTATAGCAGCAGAGGGTAAGTGTGTAGGTCAAAGTGTCTGTATTCCAGTGGGTGTTGCATTTGCAACCCAGCCATCATACAGGTCACTGCCTGAGTGATAACTAAATCCCACATAGTATTATTAGGACAAATCGGAACAAAACCCTCTCCGTTGCATCTGTCTGGCTTCTGCAAAATTCAAGTATTTTCTGATATTGCAAGCATTTTATTTTCACACGAGTGAAGTCACACCTTAACGCATACCTTCCACACCTTAATATATATTGATGTCTGCGCAATTGGGGAAATGTCGAAACTGAGTGCAGTATGGTCAGCACAAGTGATCAAAAGATAAAACATTGAATCTACTGTGTTTATTGTGATACAAGCTTTCATGCAGTGGACTGCATTTCATGAGGTACAAAAATAATGAGGGGGTGACTTCAGTATATGTATAGCATACGGTGTCATCACATCACCCAGAAGAGAAGACGAGAGGAGTAAAAAGAAAGAAAATAAAAAAGGGAGGGAGATAATTTTTTTCTGTTTCTTTTTTTTTTGTCCCCCACTCTTGTGGTTTAAATGACCACACCGTAAGCTATATATTGATGTCACCTCCTCATTATTTTTCTACCTGATGAAATGCAGTCCACTGCATGACAGCTTGTATCATAATAAACACAGTAGGTTCAATGTTTTATCTTTTTATGTCTTGATGTCTCTGTGATCAGCGGCGTAGCCAGACCTCCAAGGTAGGGTGGGCTCGATACGAAACCCCACCCCACTGTCTGTGATACATCATACGAGAAGTTTGGCAACCATTGCAAAACACTTAACTATGTGATATCTATTAGCCAATCTATATTAAGGCTCCTCAGTACGATTTACACGGTCAAAACAAAAATGCAAGTGGCTTAGGAAATGTTTTGCACTTGGGGAAAATTTGGTGACTTCAGAATTTTAGTCAGGCATTTGAAGCGTCCTCTCCTTTATTATTTTGCACTTAATAGTAGAGTAATCTTTGCTTGTAGTGAAAATGCAGAAGGAAACAAAGTCTTGTAAGAATATAGGACAGGCTCATCATGGAAATCAAAGTTTTATTTCCCCATCGTCTTAAGTCTCTCCTGCTCGTTGTCACCAATACATTATACAACTATTCCACAATACAAGTGGTTGTGGCAGTGATGTGAACAGTTATTAGCTGCCGTCATAGTGAATAATAACCTGTGTTCCATATAGCGAGGTTCACTTGGACATGGACAGATACCAGTCAAATTTTTATCGCTTCAGTGCTAACAGAAATCCTCAGATTGCCAATGGTATTATAAATACTTTTTTTTAAAACATTGGTTGAAGAAGAAATGTTCCTGGGATGTCAGTACATTGCTCTCAATTCGAAATACAAGTTATAAATCTAGCTAAACCTATTTCCTATGTGATCCGTGTGGCAGTACAAATACGTGGTATGCTGCAAAGCTGAGTTCATGAGAGCTTATACCCTCATATTTCAGGTCACCAGACCTCTCTCTGCTCGAGAAAACTGTGTTACCTCCAATTTCAAAAATAAATACAAAAGCTGAAAGACATCCTGCAGAATTAATAAATCCAAAAATGGAAGCCAGATCTATAACTGATACTTATAAATACAGGACCATAACCACATTCTGCAGTTACATAAAAGGCAGTAAAGTAATTGAAATTATAGACGGACAATTATGGAAGCAATTCCACAACCACATTGACCTGCATCACTTGTACACGTGTAAACGGCTTTCGTTAGACCCTATTTCCTGCAGCAAAGTACATAGTAAATGTGTCCTTTCAACACACACACACACACACATAGCTAAGTACTGTAACATACATCACAGTCTATCTCTTCTCACATGTCATCAATAATGGTATCCAGAAATACTATCACATGCCATGCCGTGCTTCATTTCGTGCCTTTTCAAGTGCTGCGAGTGGTTGAAGGCTTGAGGGCAGAACCTGCACATGTACGGCTTTTCTCCCGTGTGAGTCCTGATGTGGGATTTCAGGTTGCTTCTCTGCGCAAATGACTTTGGACAAATAGGGCACTGGTAGGGCTTCTCCCCTGTATGCATCCGTTCGTGTGTTATAACATTGGTCTTGTGAGGGGTGGAGTATTTACAGTAGGAGCACTTGTAGCGGTGCGTGGTGTCCGACGCCCTTCTGCTCCACTGGGTCGTCCGATATCGCTGACCAGGTTGGGTATCCGCTCCTGCGGAAGATATTGAGAAGTGGAAAATGCAGCGATCCGGTGAAGGTAGACCGCGGAGCAATAGCCTCAATTTTGGAGCCGCTGACACTGTTCCTTTGCTGTGAATGTGACAAACAACGGACTTCGGACTAATACCCCTGTTGCAGAGGCAGTCTTGAACCATGATGGAAACCAATGGACATTAACATGCACGTAGCACCACCAAGTGTGTAACGTGTGAACCTGTCGGAGAACATTGTACCAATGCTCTCCGAGAAGTTTGACACATTACACGCTAGGTGGCACTACATGTTCAATGTTCAATGCAATGTCCACTGATTTCAATCATCATTTTAGACTACCTGTGTGACAGCCTGACAACAACGAAGCTGTTGACCTCTGTCCAAGGGGCCAGTGGACGGATTCGGCCGCCAACAAAGGACTCCCAGTGTCCTACAGTTGTTTACCCCATAATCCAGAGACCCTTTAAATACACTGCCCATGATGTGGACTGTCCCCGGTAGAAGGATAGATTCTGTTGGAAATACTGGAGGCTTTTGCTTCAACATGCACAAAATACTGCAATGCATAATTAAGACAAAAAATTATCAGAAAATGTGATTGGGACTGAAAAATATCGAACTGTACCAAATTACGTGTTGTTAACAAGCCTACAGTCCCCACTTGTTAAAACCTTAAAAGATGAGTGTGCGTAGGCAGTTCAGTTGAAACGCAGACACACACACAACGCAGCACAAAGGACAACATTAACGCAGCAAGACGTTGCACCATGAGATGGAAATGGTTGAAGAATGAACATGTCCCTCATTTTTCGCTGTTCTATATCTGCAGTTATAGCAGGTTTACCTTGCAATCAGCATGTGTTCACCTGAAAAAGAAAGGATAAACAGTACTTTTAGCGGGAGGAAGTATACCGTAAACACACAATATCTGTTCGATAAAAAACCTGGCAAGGCATCAGATACAATAACGGTAACATTTCCCTGAAATTGAGGGGGAGAACACAAAATACAGCACGGACACGGGACAAGGCTAGCAGACAGAGGAGATGCAAATCGTTATTATGCTACACACGGACCAAAACGACGTCAGATGGGGGAACAGTCATGGTATTTGCTGTGTACACAGTGGAGCAAGAGAATGGCAGTTTGACCAGTTCGTTTGGCACATCTCGTTCACCGCTACCGGAGCAACGAGCATCACACTGGAACACCGTGGCGGTCAGAAATACTGCTGGATAAGCTTGTGAAACACAAACACGTCTGCAAAAATTGCTGGTGACAAGGCACGAGGGGAGCTTGTAAACAGTAACACATGAACACATGCCATCGTTCTGACATCCATCGCTCCGATACCAAACCCGGCAAAGAGCAAAGAAATGCCCACCGGAAGTTTACGATGAGAACTCTTCGTCCGCCAGGAGAACCACCGTTCTGCAACTTCCTGTGTTCGAAATTTTGTTTCTGTGCTTGTTTACACCGTGTGGTAGCTTTTGTTCATGTAAAAAGAGTTGTTTTTGAAAGTTTCTGCGCTTCAAGCACCGAACGTTCGGTGTGTTACTAAAACACACTCATGCACTGTGCCAGAGCAGTGATATCGTTTTAGTTACCGTAATTTTGAGCAGCGGCATGGTGGTGGCCGAACAAGGGAACTGGGTTGCCGATGTCGTATTCGTTGTGGAGGGAACTGCAAACTTGAGCCCCTACGTTGAAAGTTTAAAAAGCAACTATATCGTGCCAACTTTAGAGTAAGTAATGGCTCCTTCTATCGTTGCGTTTTTTTCTCGCAAGTGTCTCAGGGACAAACTGGCTACACATGTTATCAGTTCTTACGACGCACGTAACACGACTTGTTCGAGATAAAACTGCACACTTGTGTTACGGTGTTGAGTGCTCGAGCTTCGGAGACACATTGCGAAATGGAGAAGGTTGAATAACTTTCGTGCTTCTTTGACCATGAGGCGAACAGACAGCTGTTTTTCGAGCCGCAAGTCTTCCGAGTCACCTTGAAGAGCAACATACGTACATAGTACAGAGTAATTTGTATACCCGGAAGTTTTTTTAAGTATGAAACGTTCGTTACAGGCCTCGTAAGGGATGTTCTTACAGACGAAAATCAATCTTTGTTGCGTATTGTGCACTGACTTGTGTCGAATGCTGCGGAATATGAAAGGTGGCTGTTATGATATGAAGACAGTATATGTCAGAGGTGTACAGTATCGTGGAGCACTCTGTCTCTCTGTCTGTCTGTCTGTATGTGTGTGTGGTGCGCCCCCCCCCCCCCGGTTTCTTTCTGTTTCTTCTTTATTTCGTGTGCAAGCACTTATATTTCTTCAAATGGAAGGGATCATGCTATCAAGTCCTTCAGACACACATTCAGACATCCAGTCAGACGCACATTAATCAAAGCCAGATGTGAGATTACAGATTCCCTGAATTCTCACATGCAGAGAAATGGCATGCCACATGTGGCATGCCGTCTCAGTGTGTGCTCACACACTTTGGTTTGCCACTCGAGTATCGCTGCACGTTACACATTCCAAGTGTAGTCTGAATACAATATAATATATAGAACATAATAATATGTATAATATATAACGGTATATAATGAGTAATATGATACTTCTGTAGTTTATAACTAGGGCCCAAAAATTTAGGCACTAAAAACTGTGGAAATAGGCAGGCAATTAGGCCCTCAAAAGCAGCTAAATAGGCAATAAAATACTAAAATAGGCACGTTAATCTGGTGCACTCGTTGACTTTGTTGGTACTTCAGAATGCTCCATCAAGGAAAAAAGGCTACAGTACTGTACATGCTTTGACTTGTACACGGATACTGAGGCTGCCTAGAACCACGTGATATTGAATACTACTCTTAGTTTTCCGGCCTCAAAGATCTTGAAAGGCCAAGTAAGGCCCAATATCTTGTTCAAATATACCTGCACCCCTTCTAGCAAACCAAGGTACTGAAGGAAACAAAACGAGAGAGAGAGAAAAAAAAAAGTGCAAGCATGCAGGAACAAAACGCAAAATTCAGCACTCAGCATCAGACTAAAAGATGCGCTCACCCTTGCACCTCTAAAAAAGGCTGCTATGGCATCTAAAAATGTTCAAAAAGGCTACAATTCGATAGAGTCGATAAAAAGGCGCGCAACCCTGAAAGTGTCGCATTTAGGCATTTTTTTTAGGCACTTTTAGGCAAAGGCCTAAAATTCCGGGCCCTATTTATAACCTGGTATAACCCGCTACCATTTCCTTGTGTACACACATTTCCAGCGCTTGTATTCCAAACCATGAAAACATTTGAGTACAGCCTAGCCCACTTTTCTTTGTGCGAATGAAATTGGTGCCAACAGCCTGCTCTTTGTAACCCCATCTCCTAGGTACTTCAATGGAGGACCAGTTGATGACAGAGACTGTGGATATGACGTAAGCTATCTTCATATTTTTGTTTTAATCCCATGTTACATCGTTAAATTTTGCGTTCCTCACATTTTTTTTTTTTTTTTTTGTTCTTGTTACTTTCAGAGTAACAGCACCACGTACGCCCTCGTCGTATTTATGGCTGCCGACTGCGGCATGGAACCCGCCGCAACCTGCAATGCGCCTACTACCAACGTAGCTAAACTACTTTCATGGTTCGACCGAGTCTCGTAAGTTTTTCTCAACGTGTGTGTCTTTGCAAATGTGAGCAGATGTGTGTCGAGTCTTGGTGCTTACATACAGGGGTGTCCCAGAAGACGTGTCGTTGAATTCTAATACGTAAAAAAAACTACGCCACCTAGAATCATGCGGTCAACGGCATTTGTTCTTACTGGGTTTTTGCCACCTCCTGATGTGCATGTCATGTAACCCAAGTTTTTAATTATGTAAATTTTTGCGAAGTGAACTCGGAAATTTGCCAAGTAAAGGTCACTCTTTTACCCCACCAACATGAAAAGCGTGCCGAATTTACTCAAATTGATTATAATTGACAGGAATATTGAGGGTCTGTCCCAGACTTGTGCGTAACGCGTTACTAGTAATTGCGTTACTTGTAATCAGATACCTTTTTTGAGTAATTTTTCGAGTAATCAGTTACTTTATTGTCAAAGTAATTTTTCGAGTAATCAATTACTTTACTGAGTAATCGATTACTAAATAATTGATTACTTTTCCTGCAGAGATTAGCTTATCTTTCAGATGTTCTGCCCCAAGTCAAGCGCCTGGTGCTATCAGCCTTTGTTGGGCTGTTCTACTATAGCAAGCGGGGGTCATTGTAATAACGCTCTGGAATTTCAGAGTCTCTCTCTCCCTAATCTCTTCCTACACCAGTGTGACGGTACCTGAAGCTTTGGAGGTTTTGTGAGTCATGGGGAAGTTCCACGCAATGCTCTTCCACAATCGGCTCAACGTCTTCCCGGGCGTACAGATCTCCTTGTCCTACGTGTTTTTGTTTGTCTTGTTATTTCAGCTGTTGCACTGTTGAACTTTTTTTTTTTTTTCTGAGGCACACAAAGACGGTTATAATTTGCGTGAATGCAGAGTAACGACCGAAGTAACGCGTTACTTTTCTACTCGTTACTCAATTACATTTGAAGTCGAGTAATTGGTAATGGTAATCAATTACTTTTTCCACAGAAGTAACGGCAACGGTAAACGTTCGGCTATTTTTTTTCCGATACGTTAGCTCCTCAATATTCCTGTCAATTATCATTAATTTGAGTAAATTCGGCATGCTCTTCCCATTGGTGGGGTAAAAAAGTGACCTTTACTTGGCAAATTTCCGACTTCAGTTCGCCAAAATTTACGTGATTAAACTTAGGTTACATGGTATGCACATCATGAGGTGGCAAAAACCTAGTAAGAACAAATGCCGTCGACCGCATGGTTCTAGGTGGCGTAGTTTTTTTTGTTAGAATTCGATGACACGTTTTCTGGGACACCCTGTACATTCCTCAACTTTACGATGACCAACAGCTTCATCGGCGGGGCTGCGGAATCGTGTAGCCATATCGTGGAAGGCTTGAGCACTGCATTGCAGGTCTTCGACGACTTTCAAACACTCCGTGAGCCAGGGTAGGGAATTGTTTTCTGATTGCAAGGTGCCTTTGTTTAGAATGGGAATCTTCACTTCTAGTCACAGCTCAGACGTATCTCATTCTTTCAGGGTCGTTGCGCAGAAGCATTGTATTTTAATATGCAACTCACCACCATATCGGTTACCAGCCCTCGAAAGCCCCGTCTACTCCGGCCATACTGTTGACCAGCTAGCAGGCATCATGGCTGAGGTGAGCAATTCTGGACACTTCCGAGTAGGATGTCGCAACACCGCTCTGTTCTTTAAATCTTCCTCTTTATGGTCAATGCTGACAGGAGTCGTCATTAATGATTTAACTTGCTTCGAATCTGTTGATTTTCAGAGACAAGTGAACTTCAGCATCTTCTCTCCCAGGAAGATCCCAGCCCTTTACAAGCTGTATGAAAAGGTAGACCTCATTCGTGTCTCAGCACTAGGGAACATATTATCTTTGAAATGCGGTGTGTTGTGTCATCTACTTGAAATGTCAGCAAAAAGACTGTTAAGCTTGATTTGAGATTCGGATTCTTGAGTCTTCTCTGAAACAAAGCACAACAACAGCTTTTGGTGTCCACTCATTTTCACAAAGCACACCTGTCCTTGTGCACACACGTATATATATATATATATATATATATATATATATATATATAGTATCAAATTTTTACCCCCAAATTTAGAAAAAAATATTTCCCAAAGACTCCAGGCTCTAACTTATAAACAGCGTACACACTACGAACATTGTGTTGTGTGGTCCAAATATCCAATACACGCCTTTGTAAAAACAAAATGTGGTTACTACTGTTTTAATCCAGGCCGGCGGAGACTTGCAAATGGCCCTGTGTAAAAATTATGCCAAAGACAGACGACACTTGGTCTTGCTAAAGGGATACCAGCTCCAAGGCACGTAAAACTTTTCTCTCTCTTTTTTTTTTTTTCATAATCCTCGAACCTCGACCTTACGAAAAAATACATTTACAGAGCGACCCATCAGCCCGCCCGTCGTCGTTCCTGAAACGAAGGTCGTTCCCAGCCCTCCTCCCGTAGCTACGACGCTAAATCCCCGCAGTCCGGCAACTACGGGTGTTCCCCAGAAGCGACCCGCGGCGGGGTCCCCACCAAACGCACGGGAGACCAAGATGTTCAAGCAGCCCACGTCTCAAGGTAAGAGTAAAACTGAAGCGGACAGTTGAGAGGCCGTGTATTCTTACCCTTCGCTTGCGTATTGTTTCTTTGTGGCCCCGCAGCATCTCCGATGAGTGTCATGGGAGGCTCCCCGCAACAGCCGCAGGGCGCAGTTCCATTTCAGAGTCAGGGGTCACGACCAGGAATGCCAACTCCCCCCACTTCCCATCTTGCATCCATCAATCAGGTGACATTCTTCGAAATAAAAAACGACAGTGCAGAAATTGTCTAGCAATTCCTGTGCAGGGGTGTCCCCCATAGCATGTGTATTTCTGTTTATTATACCTCTTTTAGTCATAGGGTTGCCACCTAGGGTTGCCACCAGGCCGGTATTATACCAGCAAGACCGGTTATTTGGGCGCTCTGCCGGTTGCCGGTAGGAAGGCGATACCGGCAGCCTTTTGCCGGTATTTGTGGCTCAAGACCATAACATAAGGGCTTTTACGAGATTTTCCCTTCAACATTCCAGTACAGCTTGAATAAATCTGGAACACAGACCCAGCTCCGCAGTCACCAGTCGTTTTCTTAGTTAGTCATTCTTATTATTATTCATTGTTATTATTCTTATTATCATTGTTATTTCTAGCATCAGTGATACAGCCACACACAGGAACCTGTGTTTCCTCGTATTATCTCTCTCTCTATGCGTGTGTGCTCGTCCACCCCTCACCCACTTTCCATTTTCCACGAGCCTTTCCTCCTTTCCCTCTATTCTGCCTCCTCTCCCTCAGTCGGTATTTTTCAAAATACTGGTTGAGGGAGAGGAGGTGGAATAGAGAGAAAGAAGGAAATGTTTGCGGGAAAGGGAAAGTGGGTGAGGAATGGAGAGTATACAGAGAGAGAGAGAGATAGAAAGAACGAGCGTACTCTCTCAAGGCAACAATGATAATAATAATGAATAACTAAGCAAACGACTGGTGACTACGGAGTTGGGTCTGTGCTCCAGATTTATTCATGCTGTAGTGGAATGTTGAAAGGAAAACCCAGTAAAAACCCCTATGAAAGGTGTTGAGCCACAAATACCGGCAAAAGGCTGCCAGTATCACCTTCCAACTGGCAACCGGCAGCGCGAGCAAATAACCGGCCCTGCTGGTATAGTACCGGCCTGGTGGCAACCCTACTTAGTCAGTGCTCATGAATGCTAAATGTATTTCGTCATTTCTGTTCCGTCCCCATAGCCAAACCCACCAAATGTAACCCTCCGTGCTATCCCTGACACAATGAACAGGACAACACAAAATCAGTCTCCTGTACCGGTCGGTAAGTTGCAGTTCTGACGTGTTTACTCACATATTTTGCGCCTTTGTGTAGTTTGGCACAAAAAGTGCCAATAAAATTATTTAAAAAATCGCATAATTTTCGCACATGTATACCAGCCCTGTGCCTCTCAGGGACCGCAGCAATTGTTTTTTTTTTTTTGCTTAACACACGGTTTTTGCAATGTTGGAAGTGCTACCGAAGAGACGGCGGTGCTTTTGTTTGATTTGTGCCCGCATTCGGGTGATGGTCCACTGGTGCGATGGACAGTACTGTCACTCTAACTACCAAAACAAACGTGGAAAGAACCACTAGACAAATACGCCATGAACTTGCAACACAACATGACAAAGTTTGTGAATATATAGTGCTGTTGGTTGTAAGTGCGTAGTGTCATTGCTTGCAGCGTCTCGCTGTGTTTCACCGGTTCATGAGCAGTAGTGGGCCCTGTATTTTGCCTCCTGAAACCTTTTAAGACCGGGAATTTTGTGTCGTCTGAATATCATTTTGGATGTTCTCACACAATTTACGTGTCCCCAAATTTTCCGACCGTTTCTTTTAGAAAAAGTGAGCAAATTATGCAGTAAATACTGTATCCGTAACGAAAACTCGAGACTAGGGGGAAAATGAATAAAAGGGACGCCCACAACTCAAGTCTGTCGAGACTCGTGTTGTGTGCGTCTCTCTTATTAATTTTTTTATTTTCCCCTGGTCTCGGGTTTTCGTTACGGATATCTGCCACCAAGTCGCTTGCTTTCTATCTTTTTTATTGTAAGCACAGTAGTTTCGTGCCTACAGTGTTCACTATAGTCTAACTGTAAACATAACTAACTATAGAGTCTAACTATAAACAGTGTACACACTACGAACTTTCTGCCTAGAGCCTAACTATAGTCTAACTATAAACATAACTAACTATAGAGTCTAACTATAAACAGTGTACACACTATGAGCATTGCATTGTGTGGTCCAAATATCCAATACACGCCTTTGTGAAACAAAATGTGGTTACTACCATTTTAATTCAGGCTGGCGGAGACTTGCAATATGGCCCTGCGTAAAAATTATGCCAAAGACAGACGACACTTGCTCTTAGCAGCATTTTATGCCCCTCTCCAGGTGCCTCACCCGCTGCTGCAGCTGGTGGGGTTCGAATGCCGTGGAACCAAACAGGGCCAGCTGTGTCGACACCGCCTCCGGCTACCAGCATGCCCCTGCTAGCTAGTCAGCTGTCAAATGCACCAATGGCCAGCGGTCCGCCCATGCGGCCATCCTTGCCAACCACAGTCACTTACGTTTCTGGTTCTCAAATGCAAGCAGGTGAGACTCTGTTCTCTTACGTAGACGTGAGAAACACCACGGTAGTCATGTCATTGCACGACCTCACGCGTATGACCTCAAGCATCCTACATTCGGTAGAACCTCGTTAATTCGAAGTCTTCTGGACAGCGAAACAATTGTGAATACAGTGAACGTTCGAATTATACAAACCTGGCCGCACGGTGAAGGAAAATGTATTTATTTGCCAAACAACTCGCCTGCCTCTTTGGCAGGCAATTTTCTTTGGCAAAAATCTTTGGCAGACAGGACCGCAGCAATCCTTCAAATTAACCGGAATTTCGAAGTAAGCGAGATCGAATTAGCGACGTTCTACTGTACACTGTGCAAACTTCACAGTGTCGTAATGACTGAATCAGATATCTTCTAGAAGCATGAATAAGTCTGCTTAGCATGCTCCACTTCTTGTTATAAATGTACGAGGTCTGTTCAAAAAATACGCGAACTGTTTGAATTGCACGGCTTCAGTTAGTTCCAGGGGAATCCGCTTGGTGTCACTAGATGTCTATACATCAGCTGATGAAACGCTGTTTTCTGATTGGAGAAATCTTCATTTGTTGGTTAACTACGCGGTGTTTCGTGAAGTCTGTTCTTTCCGTTTGTCGGATTTCAGAATGAATGACCTGAGGGAGCAACGACTTGCTGTGAAATTTTGTGTTAAACTTGGAAAATCTGCGACTGAAACATTTGCTATGCTCAACACGGCTTACGGTGATGCTGCTATGAAGCGTACGGCATGTTTCAAGTGGTATGAACGTTTTAAGGGTGGTCGACAGTCGATTGAAGACGACGAGCGTCCTGGACGTCCTTCCACGTCAACTGACGACCCACACGTCGACGAAATCAACACCCTGGTACGGGCAAATCGACGTCTGACCATCAGGGAGCTTGCTGAAGAGTGTGGAATATCAGTAGGATCTTGTTACGAGATTTTGACCGAAAAATTGAGGATGCACCGCGTTGCTGCAAAATTTGTGCCACGACTGATGACAGACGACCAAAAAGCCAATCACGTCCAAGTTTGTCAGGAACTGCTTGATCGTTCAGAAGAAGATGACGACTTTTTGTCAAGGATCATAACAGGTGATGAATCATGGGTCTACGGTTATGACATTGAAACGAAGGTCCAATCGTCCCAATGGGTGGGTGAAATGTCCCCCAGACCCAAAAAAGCTCGCCAAGTTCGATCCAATGTCAAGGTTATGCTGACGGTTTTCTTTGATGCCAAGGGTGTTGTTCACCACGAGTATCTCCCCCAAGGCTCCACAGTGAATCAGACTTACTACATTGAAGTTCTGAAACGTCTGAGGGACGCCATCCGTCGCAAAAGGCCAGAAATGTGGAGGAGTGGCGATTGGTTTTTCCATCACGACAACGCTCCAGCCCATTCAGCCCTCAGAACTCGGGAGTTCTTGGCGAAACATTCGATCACTGTTCTTCCCCACCCCCCCTACTCACCTGACCTTGCTCCTTGTGACTTTTTCCTGTTCCCAAAACTCAAAAGACCCTTGAAAGGAAGAAGGTTTGAGACAGTTCACGAGATTAAGGCAAATGCGATGAAGGAGCTGAAGGACATTACAAAAGAAGCGTACCAGGACTGTTTCAACAAGTGGAAACATCGTTGGGATAAGTGTGTCCGTTCGGGAGGGGAGTACTTTGAAGGGTACCCGGAGATGTAACTTGTAAATAAAGTACATTATGTTTTATGACGTCAGTCCGCGTACTTTTTGAACACACCTCGTATCTACCTACATTCTTGTATTTTGAAGGCTCGTACATGAAACAGTCATACTTTAGGTTAGCATCTTTGTGTGGCTGAGCTGTGAGCGAGCTGATATCGACATTAATGTTGGGAAACTTTGCTTAATGCGATAATGTTAATGTTACGAGGCTTTGCTTTTTGTTTCCTGTTGGCAGGTGATAGTTTCTGTACATTGCATAGTGTGGTGAACCCATTACTTGCTCTCATTTGTTCTCGAAGTAACTGACACGCATCTTGAAGGGTTTATACCCATTACAACCGCAGGTCTGCGCGCTCCAATGCGCATGGGTGGCCAGGGGGGACCCCAGATGGGATCCGGAATGGCCCCTCAGCAGAGCACCCTGGCCGCCCAGCTTAACCAGATGCCCCCAAACTTTGCTCAAGTGCCCAACACCCAGGGGGCAAACCCGCAGGGAATGACCCCTCAGGGGATGAACACTCAGGGGATGAACCCTCAAGGGATGAACCCACAAGGAATAAATCCTCAAGGGATGACTCCACAGGGCATGAATCCACAAGGGATGCAGGGAAAACCGATGCAGCAACAGGGGCCTCCGCAGGGTCCTGGTCCGATGCAGCAACAGGGAGTCGTACAGCAGCAGCAGCAACCTCAGCAACAAGTGGTATGAAAAGCAAATATTTTTAACTGATTTATTTTTAGCTAATCACACTGTGGTCTTCGCTGGTATGTTGAAGGTATATGAGGTGATTCAGGTTGGTTATAAAGCCTGTTTGACAGTGCAGTGCAGAAAGCTCTACGGTTGTAGGGTTAGTCATCATGCATTAAGAATCGTTCTATTGACTTTGGCAGGAGTGAAGCTGACACTTCTCTGTTCTGATTAGAGAAGCAGTGTTCCACAAGTTAATTGCAAGTTACTTTGAATGTTGTGTGCAGCTTGCAGTGTTTGTCATAACTCAATATTTTCATTCGGTTACAATCAAAATTTTACCAAGCTCTTTCTTTTCTCGACACTACTCCACAATGTGAAATCGCCGGTTGCTCGTAGACTCTCGTTAATTCAAACTCCCGGGAAACACGGAAATTTGTTTGAATTATCGGAAGTTTGAATTATCAGACATGCCTAAAAATATGAGCTACAAAAAAAAAAAAATGTCATCGAGGCATATAAGTCTCGTGCTGGCAATGATCTACAAGTGATCCTCATGACTGCTGTGGCTCACATAGTGCAATCCAACTAACCACTACGTTTGACTGACATCACAGTAAGCTGGGGGGGGGGGGGGGGGGCAGTTTCTACCTTTCACGGTAGGGTTCACCCACAAAATAGCAGACCAGGAAACTTCTGAAGCCCTTTTAGGTATAGAATGGGTGCCCAGTCAGCATGCGAACAGCTTGTCAAAGTGTCAGCATATTTTCTTTTCACGTTTTGTTGGTAGGGAAATTCTGCGAGTGGGCGGAAAGTTTGAATTAAGGGAACGCGCAGTTTGAATTATCACCAGCGTTGAATTATCCGAGGTTTTCCCTGGGTTTTTCTAAGACTTTCCAGACGACTGTCGGCACAGTATCCCTGAAGTCGGCCCAGGACGCATACTAACCCCTCCCCTGTCCCGCACTCCTTCCTGCTGTCCTCTCTCCATCTGTCCACATCTGTACGCCGCCCATAGCCACAGTTGCACTGCGGCGCTAACACAGAATAAAAAAAAGTTTGAATTATCCAGCTTTTCAACATGTGGTAAACATAGCGAGCCAAACAAAAATTCCAAATTTCTTTGAATTAACCGAGAGTTTGAATTATTGGGGTTTCATTTAACGAGAGTCTACCGTGATAGAGGGCAACGAGACGTTATTTTTCTGGTCCCTACCCAGCAAAAATAGGGGATAGGTGGTATACGCCAGTTCCACAGGGCCTGCCACTTGCCACGAGATAATTTCTTTCGAATCCACTTTCCAGTCACTCTGAATCATCTTGATAAGACAGGAATCCCGTTTTACAGGTGGCGCAGGTGTCACCGTGAATAGGAAAGTGGGCACGGAGCACTGAGGGTGCTCGGCAGATTTAAGTCCCCGCCGAGCACATCCTGGTGTTCACCCTGAGACTGATTGCACGAAATGAAAGCTACAAAGTGCTCACGATATGACACTGCTACACCGAGGCATCTCATGATGAGTCAGCCAGCACTAGATGGCCGTTATCTTCTGCATAACTTTCAGGCAGCAACACGTATTTTTTTGTAGACTCCCTCAAGTTGCTTCTACACATACGCAGCATCGCTTTCATCCGCCACCAGTCTCCAGGGTACCCAAGGGTAGCGGGTCAGGCGGGAATCATTTTCGGTGCTGTGGTTCGGAAGTGGGATCTTAGCATGGTGCGCATAAGAGCGCAGTTATTTTTGCTTTTTATTTTTATTTATTTTTTGCGAGAACTTAAGTCTTATGGATTCCCAGCAGCCATTGCACCTGTTGAGAAAGGGGATATGTTCTTGTTCAGACTTTTGGCAGTAGTCAGCTTCATATTCATGCTGCATAACGCTAGAGCGCATAAACTAAGTAGGATGTGTATTTTGCATGTAACAGATCTCTGATGTGCACATGGTACCTCTGATCCAGTCTCCCAAAACAACTAGCAAGGCCCCAATGCCTGCGACTGGCACTCGAGTAAGGCAACGCCCCAGTGTTCGAATTTTCGTTATCAGATAACGCGTCACTTTTCCCCCCCGATTTGTCACGAGTTCTGGCACGGACGTCAGTCGCAACGTTCACGTAAAATCCTAACCCTCGGAAATGGCTTTCGTGTGCAGTTGTGTGACGTTTGGAGTGCGCCAGCTTATAAAATGCCAGTAATGCCAAACACTATGTTCAATTCAGCGTCACAGCGCTAGTAAAGTAAAACTTCCCCAACCACGATTGATTGATAGCCACAGATGATGGCTTTAAGGGTCACGGTATGATTGTGTCCAGCTGCAGGTGAAGGAGAGGCGTACCATATGGCAGGGGCAGGTTGAATTCCAGGACAAGACACCAGGGACCTCGCGAAACGTCTACACCCTACATTGCAGCATCTCCAGTCAGGTCATCAATGGAGAACCTGAAGTGTGAGTGAGCTGGAATTGCACGTGGTCTCTTTACTCATCTCGAGTCAATCTCAGCCTGGGCTATACATAGATGGCTTATTGTTAGAGCCTGAAGTTTTTTGGGAAACATTTTTTTCTGAATTTGGGGGGGTAAAAATTGGGTAAATAAACGTGGCTTCTTGGTGTACTTTGACTTAGTTAAAAAAAATACGGCGCCCAGCTGTTGACGCACTAAATTCATGCGAATTTGGGTGATAAAACTTTTAGTATGCTAAATCCTTGGAGAAATTGGGCTCAGTTACTCAGACTAGCTGTAGTGGTTTGGTACAAACTGTGGTGTAACTGCGTTTGCTGCCAAACAAGTAAGTTAGTGCATTCCTGGTAATTTGCGGGTAAAAATCGATGTTCACCCTAAAGGGTCAAGCTTCAATTCGAGGTGCAAATTCGGCTAAAACTTCAGGCTCTACTTATTGTATGTACTGTGTGAATGCCTTTAATTCAGCACAGATGTGACCAATCCAACAACAAAAAAGTCACTGTAACCTGTTCTTTTTTAGCATGTCCCATAGGAGAGTAACATATTTTCTCGAATCTAAGACTGCCCCCCGAGTTCAGGGTACACAAATTTTGAAGAAGAGTAAACAGAGACTGGGAGGCAGTATAACAGTTGAAAAAACGATGCACAATACTATTTATTCATCACCACTTCTTCTTCTTCGCTGCTGTTTTCTTTATTGCTATCTGCCCACAGCTCATTGTGCTACGTTGTGTCTTGTGTGTGCACGTCTGCTTCTATGCACCGAAATGAAACAAGAGCTTGAAAAGCGGCACAGAGTCTCACACTCTCGTGTGCGCAAAGTGCGCTGGGGTCACATTAAGGGTGGAGTCTGAACATTCGCGCTCAGGGGTGTGTACTGAACGCACCCAATGCATAAGACCACTCCCCTGACCTCGTTGTGAGGCGGATCTTCGAACCTAACGCGACCCCTGACTTTGAAACGTGGGATTTTGGGGGAAAAAAGGGTCACCGTCGATTCTGGAAAATAGGGTACATGGTATTTAGCATATTTTTCGCTATAATGACAGTTCTGACTCAGTTTTGACTGTCACTGTGGAGAAGAATATGAGCCGACTCGCAGAACGCTGATCAGCAACAACTGGTCAATCATCCCCTCGACCTTCTGCAAATTTTGCAGCTCCGCCGACAAGTGGCCGCCAAAGCTCAACCTCCAGCTGATGCCCAAGTCCATGTTGATGAACGTAGTGCTGGCTGTTAAGAGTGCGGCGCGTTGTGTGGTGCTGGGTTTTAGGGGAGGACCAGACGCGAACAATGCAGCAGACGGTCTCCAGAAGCTGTCCTGCTTCATGACCAATGCATGGTTGGGCATGGTGCATTTTGCCAGCCCCCCCGCTGACATCAAGCTCATGCTGGTGCTGTACATGCCTGAAAAGAACTTTTACATGGGTCTCATCGCAAACGACCAGGAATCGCTCTTCAGCGCCGTCAAACAGGTGGTCGACACGCATCGGAAGCAGCAGCAGACCAAGAACAAAATGGTGAGTAACCGTGTATTCGCACGGGCGACGTCTCCACGGAATATTCCGCTGGAAGAAAAAGCGAAAGCACTGCTCACGTAGACCATGTTCCGACCTGTGTTATGTCGAGCAATCGCACATGGTGCGGAATGTCGGGAGTGGTGTACTGCGCGTTTAGCAGACGACACCGCCAGCGTGTTTTCCTGTCGTCTGCTACGGAATATATCGTGGCTGTGCAGCAAGATATTCCCCACGGTTAGCAATATACATTAAGACACGTTGATTGAGCGCTCACGATCACGTGACAGCAGAAAGCTGTGCCGTTTTTCGCATCTTCGGCTTCGGCTTCGGCTTCGGCGCATCTTCGGCTTTGGCTGGGGGAATGTCGCTCGTGTGAAGCCACGGTAAGAAACCTGTGTACTCTAACCCTTGCACGTAATGATGCTGTATTAGAAATACACGTAGACCTGTTTGAGTAAGAAGGTGGATTTCCAAATCGAGGCAGGTTGGCCGACATGCACAGTTGATACACGTGCTGTTACAGCACTGAGTATATGGTACGTGGCCCTATTGGGAGCCAAACAGAACAGAATGTAAGACAGCTTTTGTATTCTTTTTACAGATTGTGTGGGAGTGTGTAAGTTTCTCTTTGTTTTGTCACGTAGCATATGTAGCATGTGTGGTAGGTTGAGCAAGCATTGGTTGTATCCAGAGCGAGCTATACAGCATCAACAACATAGCCTAAACATCCCAATAGATGCAGAAGTATCGTAAATGGTGTAATAACCTTCAGCGTTATTAAGTTCTAAGGGAAACTCTCTTCTAGTAATGACATCGCAGGAAGTACAATGTTGTTTGGCAATTGCAAAGGGCAAGATAGAATGCCGAGGGTTGACATTTTGGACACACAGCCTGCACTAATGATGTCAACGAGGAGAAAAGCAATTTGTGTATATAGAGAACAAGTCATGTGGATAATTCTGTATCACAAAGATGCAATTATCTGATGCAAGCAAGTCACGGGGCTCCCATATAGAATGGTAGGAACATACGTGTCGGCTATCAAAAGCGCTGTTATGGATATGTTATTCTTATTGCCGATATTCGTTTAACACTTACGAACTACGTACTGTTTTGCAATTAGCCAACAAACAGATACTGCCGGACACCAATGCCAGGTTCCATATATCAGGTAAAATACTTGACCATGCTTTCAGGTAGGAGCACCTTGTATGAAGCTTGTTCCGCTGGATTTCTGTAACGTAAAGCATTACAGAAATTTGCAAAATTTGCATAATACAGTAGCCAACTGATTTTTCGGACTCCGATTATTCCGACTCCTTCGGTACTTCGGACTACCGCGGGGGGACGGCGACCTTTGCCATGGGATTGATACGCTTTGCGACTGTTTTTCCGGACCGATCGAAGTCCGACGGCTCAATTTTCCGTACCAGAACGCTTGCGGAGAAGCAGTGGCAACTTCGAGATTTTGGATTGTGCACTTGGATTGGATTGGATTGGTAACTGGAATCCTAGGCGAGACTGCTGTAAAACTTCAGAACTGTACATTTAGGTGACTATACACTGCGGTGCAGGTACCTCGGTACTTTCGGGAGTCGGGACGCACTCCCGAATTTGTTTGTGCACATCGTCGCTGTTCGTCAGCTCTTCATGCTGTGGGCACATCGGTTTGATAAATTGTGCAGGCGGAAAGTGAGTCATATTACAGCGTTGAATTTAGTGATGATTTGGCGATTTAATGATCATCATTTTTATTGGACTGCTGTAGTATTAGAGCCTGAAGTTTCCGGGTTTAACCCGATTCTTCCCCGGATTTGCACCCCGAATTGAAGGTTGCCTCATTAGGATGAAATCCGATTTTTACCCGGCAAATCGCCCTCACTGGGATGTCTGTAGGAATGCGCACTAACTTACTTATTTGCCAGCAAATGCAGTTTACATCGCTGTCTCAAAAGCGTTAGTACCAAACCACTACAGCTAGTTTGAGTAACTGAGCCCGATTTCTCCCCGAATTTAGCGTACTGGAAGTGTTTTCACCTGAATTGGCATGAATTTAGTGCACATGTCTATCTACCCGATTTTTACCCCCCGAATTTAGAAAAAAAATATTTATCGAAAAGTTCAGGCTCTATGTATTATTCAGATTTTTTTTCCGGTCGCCATCAAGTCTGGAAAATCAATCGGCTACTGTACGTTGTAGTGAAATGAGAGTAGAGGTTTGACTCTCTTCTTCCGCTGTAAATGTTTTCCTTTGAAGTGGGGAATCTGGGGAGCGTAAAATGCATGCAAGCTCCATGCATATTGCTCAGTGGTGGCTGGACTAGAATGGAGGACTTTGTAGTGGCTGTGTTTCCTGAGTGCTTTCCACCCATTGAGGACTGAAGAATATTTTTGCACTACTGCTTCATTTTATGGGAGAGGTAGAAGACAAAAACGCGTAAAAGTCGCTAACTGTCCTCCACGTGACTGTTTGCTGGAACGTTTGGTTTTGATCAGGATTGTTTTTCAGCCCTACCATTACGTGGAGGTGAGTGGTTTGTGGGACGCACATGCACTTCTTTGCACTGCGGTGGTGGTGGTGATGGTGAAGCACCTACATTTAGTGCAATGCTGTAAAGCAGTTTCGCTTTGATGCGTTCGATGCATGACTGAATGTCTGAGCTTACGCCGGTGTACCTGGATGCGACCGGCCATGTGTGATGTTCATGCTTTGTTTCCCCCTCCAAAATCAAATAAGATTGCAACCAGTATTATACGAGGTGCTCGTGCGAGGGCATGGCGGATGCAGGGCTCACAAATTTTAGTTCTTGCTGCGTGCAGGAAACGGAAACAGAAACGGCAACCCAAATTTGCTAAGGAAACGGGATCGGAAACTAAAATCCACTAAGGAGACGGGAAACCACTGCCAAAAATCGTCTGGAAACAGTAACGGACACGGAGAACGAAAAATTGAATTTCTTAGGTACCGGAAACAGAAACGGAAACACTATTATTTTCGGTAACCGATCATGGCTATAACTGTTATAGACTCTGTGGTCATATTCTGGATAAAAGTTACTCTTGAGAAGCTGGTGTGGTCTGCCAATGCTTTGCACTGTGACCAAGACAAGCACCCATACTTTACCTAAGCACCACGTGGGTCAATGAACCCCCGAAACCCTCCCTGGTTACGCCGCTGTTGCTATTGGCAGCTTTTGTGATTCCATTGACATTGTTATCATCCATGTGTGCTGGTGGAGGTTGCTATGCTATTTGTGAGACGATGCTATTTGTTTCATACGCTGCAAGTTTGTCACAGCTAAATGCGTGTCATATTTTTCCCGATTTAGCTTCAGAACATGTCGGGTGGAACAATGGCAACCAGTGCTGGTATGGGAATGCCTGGACCTGTTTCTAATCCAGGGTTAGGAATGGCCCAGGTATGAGGATGACAACCGCAATCTGCTAGCAAAAAGTGTCACGTGATGCTTTTTTTTTTCTTTCTTTTTTTTTGCAGATGATGCCGCAAGACCAGCAGCAACAGCAGCAGCAGCAACAACAGCAAGTGGCACAGATGGGCGTTCCACCGAGAGCTGCAATCAGCGCCCCACCCCAACAGATGGCAGGGGGTGGGGCAGCAATGGGGGGTGCTCCCCCTCCGTCTTCGGTGGCACAGCAGCAGCAAGCAAATAGGCTGTCGCAGCTTGAAGCTGAACGACAACAAAACCTGGTTGGTGTAAAGCACACTGTTCTCTTTGCTTGGAACGTGAGATCATGAGGTTGTAAAAATGGTTAATTTTGCGGTTAATTCCGAAAACATTCGAATGGAGCCGCGTCTGGGGGCTACCTTTTTGGGGCCTTAATTTTTGCGTAATTTTAGAAAGGTAAAAACGGTATGTGAACAATCTTAAAAAAGCGGTTAGAAATGGTGCCAGGTGCATCAGAAAGTCATAATGCTGCAATAGGTTGCATACATTGATGCGCTTTGAATTCCTGGATCTTATTTGTTGCAATTTCCATTGAGTATACTGTCTGACTTTTATGAACTGTGCAATGAAATGGGTCTGTTTGAAAGAATAGCAGTGTACGTTGTTACTGATAGTGACTGCAACATAATGCTGGTCGCGAGTCAGCTGAGACGGTTCAAAAGGGCAGGTTTTGCAAACTCAGGCACCTTTTTTCACATTCACAATCCTATGATTCCTTACGTGCCTGTATGTATTGGGTGTTTTTCTTTGTTTTACTACACAGTTTTCTGCATACCAAGGATCTGCATTAAAAGACACTGTTAACTTAACGGCAGTCAACTGACCCAGCACCTCCTCTTCCCAAATGCTGTTACCACCGTTATTTCGGGAACACCAGTGCCTGTGTCGTGTTCAGAGAATAAAACGAGGAACCGTAAGATGCAGCTGTTGTGCTCATTGAAATGCACTTGCGTTTGTTTCAGCTCAAAATACAGCAACTGCAGCAGACATTAGAGGCGGCACAGGCAAAGGAGCTGCAGTACAAGGCAGCGCAGGAGCAGCAAACGCTTCTAGAACGGCAGCGTGTCGTCAATCACCAGGTTCAGGTGCATGCTCTGTACAAAAAGTGGTCTAATTTTAATTCTTTCTCTGTTAACTGCAACTCTTACCAGTAGCTAGTGGTGTGCATTGATATTGACTGCCTCTGGGAGAATGCGTTGCATAGAATGGCACTGCATCGTAGTTTTCCACACTTTGAAAGTCTGGGGTAAATTTCGGGCATTATTCATTTGGGCATTACCGCGACAGTACTCCTCGGAAGGCCACAGGTTGCGTTTTTGATCCTGGCCCAGACGCCAGCAGCTGAATGAATTACGGTCAATTAATCGTGGTCAGCGATGAATTACAGTCGGCATTCCGGTCCGAAATATCGAGTCCCGAAATGCACCGTAATAAGTCTGTCTTAAAAGACGAAAAGTCCGAAAAAATGGACACACTCAGAGCGAAATGAATACAAAAACAGCGGGCAGTCCATCCAAAATATTGAAAGCAGAAATACATTGGCTCTACGCAACGTTTCATGGTGCCGAGAGTTTTGTCCAAAAAATTGGAAAGTTAAAATTTTCGGAGTCCGAAATAATACCAGTCAGTGATTGTAATTGCTAATCTTCAACGCTTCCACTGACAAAGGGCACGCATGGGCGAAGGCATAGTCGTAAGCCATAGAATTGCCTTTCCTAACAGCCTCAAACAACTGAACTGGTCAATATGGTGTGCACACGTACGACGGGAAAGGGGAAATTTTTTTATGGTTATCGCCCTGCCCTTGCATTGAGGAGATGTACGTTGCACACCGTCTCCGACTCAACACTGTACACAAGTGCAGCACACTTTGTGCTGACCCCTCATTACAAAAAGCCCCGCCGGGGGTCCACTAATACATCCATTCAGCCACCCGGGATAAGTGAAGGCAGTTGCTAGGTATTTTCCTCGGCGGTTCCTGGAAACACTTGTCCGGATTCGTAAACTGAAGCCAGAGGCAAACCACAACACACACACACACTGGACTGACAACATGCCACTTTCGTGATTCTGCAGCACGTACACACGTATGTTGCTTGCCTCTTCACAATTTGCAGCATAAACCTCTTCAAATTTTATCAATTTCGGTATAACGAAATTGTGACGCCCGAATTTTGTTATATTATCAGGGTTTGACCGTATTTGGTTGATACTTTTTGGAGCTACTGGTTCCTGGTCAAAGTTGTGACCCTCCACTTGTTTCATGCAGCACCTGCCTTAGAAATTAGTAGTTAGAAATTAGTAGTAGAAATTAGTTCATTTTGTCCTGCTCTTGCAGGCATGGCAACTGCAACACTGCAGTGACTATGGACGTGACGACATAACATACTCAGGGGTATGTTGCGTATCGCTTTATTTTAATGCAATGAAACATTCATCGTGGGCATCGGTGGAGGAAGTGCATGGCAGTCACCATGTGTGCACATGGATTGGGCTATGCTTTTCAGCCGCGTATGTATAGATGGGTGTTGGTTTCAGACGTGTACCTAATCTGTGTCCCCTTCGTGCAGAGAGTCGAACAATTCCCAATCCTTAGGGCAGAGTCAAAGGTTAGCAGGACTCAATACAATGATACTTCTCTGCAATAAACCTACATATTTATTTATTTATTTCAATATACCTCCAAAGGCCCCTCGAGGGACGTTACATGAGGGAGTGGGTTACAGCATCACGAGGATATGTACGTATAACTTTTAGCGCAGAAAAATAAAAAAACAAAATACGAGGCTCTGATAATGTGAGATAATAAGGTAACGTACACAACAAACTTCATGCTGATAGAGCCCGAAGTTTTAGGGTTTTACCCGATTCTTTCCCGAATTCGCACCCCGAATTGAAGGTTGCCTATTTATGGTGAAACCCGATTTTTACCAGGCAAATTGCCCTCTCTGGGATGTCTGTAGGAATGCACTAACTTACTTGTTTGCAGTTACGTCACTGTTTGTACCAAACCGCTACAGTTAGTTTGAATAAACTGAGCCCGATTTCTCCCCGATTTTAGCGTAGTGGAAGTTTTTTTCCCCCGAATTCGCATGGATTTAGTGCGCATGTTTATTTACCCGAATTTAGAAAAAAATATTTCCCGAAAACTTCAGGCTCTATTCATGCATCATGAATCGGCAGTGTGGTACATCATCAGCTACGATGAAAATGGATCATGTGATATACTTTAATGGTACATAAGAGGTCCTGGACACAAGGAAAACACGCATGAAGGTAACCGGATAGTAACTGCGAGAACGGAACTGAGATAGCATTACGAAATTCTTGAGTTTGTATTATTGTAGCGATGTTGCTTGGGGGATATGATGAAAGCAGCAGTACAAAGTATTATGGGACCCATCATGTTGTAATGCCACTCTTTCCATCTTTTACAGCAAGGTTTAGTGCGGTTATAGGCCCATGCAACAAAGCATTCCTAATGTCACATCAGCCAGTACTACTGTACTCATAATAAGCAGCATGTTGAGTGAAATTTGGCAAGTCCTGAAGTGTCCCCAGAACTAGATCGCAAAGCACCTCAAGGAACTTAAAGGAAATCATAAGATGGGATGAAGAAACACAAGGAAATAATTAAGGGCCACATCTCTCTTGGGTTCATAAGTGGAGCAAAAAAAAATGTGGATGAAGCTGTGGAAATATTCAATAAGATTGCCAAGTCATCCCAATCATCATCCGATGTACCAAATGACACATCGTGTTAGGTACTGAAGAAGACGTTTTTGCTTCAGCCTCCTTAAAGTAAGGATAAATGAAGTTGCGATCATTACTATGAAATATGTCAGCGCACTTGCGTAGGGGCAAGCGAGTGAACAAAAAAAAAAAAAGTCTCTCAAATTTTGTTGTAGAAGCTGTCTAGTAGGTCTAGTAATATGCACCATGTATACATTTGCATAATATATAGTACTATTTCCATTTGCGAACCTTCTAATCATGCATACAGGTGCTGTCAGTGCAAGCGAAGGTTGTAACTTACTAAACAGTATGATATATCACTGAAATCAGTGCAGTAACTACAGTGCCAGCTGTAAAAATAATGTGTCCACATGCTGTGGTTGCAGGGTGCATTGTCACAGGGTTCTTTTTTCTTGAAAAATTAGATAATTAATCTGATTAATTAGGGATGATGAAAGATATACTGGCAACTTAAATTGCACAGAGCACTCAGTCATTTTTTTCTTTCTTAAATATTGGTGCATGTTACTATTCAGGACATCCAAGAGACCAGGAACAAGTCTAGGCAGACACTCTCAGACCAAGGTTAACCAATCCCTCTCTTTTTTCTTTTTCTTTTTTTGAGACTGATCCAGTAGTGTGCAGCGCACAACGAATTCCAAACTGCACAAAGCTGCTACTTTCAGTCACGCCAGTGTAGAACTGAAATTCCGGTGCCTTTTTGAAAGAGCGGACAGCAGGCAGCGTGAGCCCAACTGAAAAAATTTAAGTTCTACTCTCTGCCTTGTTGTGTCAACCAACACACACGTGCATACTTGCACCATAGCGGTTGTCACAGAAACCACGGTGAGGGGTAGCACATGACGCGCAGGTTGCACTTTGCTTACCCGTGTTCTGTGTGGAAAGCTAGGATGTCCTCTTCATTAGAACTTCCTGCACATCGTGTATGGGCATGCAGCTTCATTATTTCCTGTTTTCATCTGCATGATGTTTTCATCGCACCTTCTGTTAGGCACTCCATAATGCATGGTTGTTGTTGTTGTTGTTGTTGTTGTTGTTGTTGTTGTTGTTGTTGTGTATGTGTTGTACGTGTACTTGGGTGTAGCACACAGTGTCAGGTATGAGGGCTCAATCTGCACAGGAATATACGAAGATGTACGAGGGTATCCAGGATGTAAGTTTCAATCGACTATTACAGAAACTTTGCAAAATTTTTGTTGGTTGGGTTCTGTTCATCTAAACTACTACACTTCTACCATTATTAAGGCATTTTATCATAGCGGTGAGGATTAGTTTTTGCATCCCCACATCGTCGAATGATGCCGATTTCTTCCTTCATACCGGCTTCCTTCACATCATCATCATCATTTTCATATCTTTCTTTTTTTTTTTTTTTTATCATCTCTTTCATCTTTGAGAAGAAGCTCGCCACAATGAAAATGTTTTTGTCACCTGTTTTCACAAGCTGTCCAAGAGCTATCCCCTCGACTGCACTCTGTAAATATGAAAGGAAGGGAACCGCTCTGTAGCCATAAACATTTTAAATATGAAGAAAGTGTCATCAACACCATCTTCTTGTCTCAAGCTGGGCATCTGTGACCTCCCAGTGGACAGATGAACTGGCGTACACCCCCCACAATGAGGACCGCGGCTGGAAAGTGATGATGTTTGCAAATGCAGCTTACTTTCTGGATGTGCCTCGTGCATCCTCGGGGGATGATAGCATCAAGAGCCCAAGCAGCACAACATCTTGACCCAATATTGCACCAATATTGGCAACACTGGCCCAGTCTTGATCCAATCTTGATCCAATCTTGATCCAATCTTGATCCAATCTTGACCAAGATGTTGTGCTGCCTGAAAAGTAGTCTGCTGCTGTCGAATTCAACTTGTGTCCAGCCATTGCGTATTTCAAGATATTGTACGCAAAACTTCACTTAGCGAAGTCCCGTATTTGTTCGTTTTAAGATAAACAATAAAAGCGAAGGTGCAGACGTTCGGCTTTGGATTTGGATTAGTGTTTGGATGCGAATCCTGCGTGATGTCACAGTGCCATGTGACCAAGATAAAGGCATCCAAAGATTTTGTGGATTGCTAAAACGGAATGAACAACTTTAGTCTCAAATCTGTGGTCTTGATGATTCACACAGCAAATCTCAAAGGTTGCTCACAGTCTCATCACAGGGGAGGGATCGTTGGCAATAAAATTCAATTAGAAATAGTTGGCGACAAATATTAATGAAATATTTTGTGTGCCAGTGTTGAGCATCAGGGTAGGTAATCAGCAGGTACTTAGCTTTGGTTTAGGTTCACTTCAATTATTACTCAATAACTTCAACAAAGATCTGTTAAAGCCCGGCATTTTATAGCAACCCTATACTATTGCATATGCCCAAATTGGAATAGAGACTGAAGAGTACGCTGTAATTTGCGTATACCAGTCTGTGAGGCCAGGCTGTGGTTTGTGTTGTTTTCCCCCCATCTGCTTCTCCTAAGTGAATAGCACCACTGAATTCCTTTTGACTACTCTGACTAGTCACACCGTGAACCACAGCATTATGAATCAAAATTGTTATTGTTAACTCTAGTTAGTTTTCTGCACATGTCTGCACGCATGAACGGTGGAGAACCCTGCAGCAATTTTGTGTCCGTCGTTGTGCAGCACACTCTGCATGCAACGTGATGACTACAGCACTTCCTTCCAGATACACCAGCAACAGCAGCAGCAGCAACAACAACAGCAGCAACAACAGCAGCAACAACAGCAGCAGCAGCAGCAGCAACAGCAGCAAAGATTTCAGGCTGGTCCAAATTCAAACTTGAGGCACATTTTGCAGCATGTGAGTACCACACTGACCTTTGTAGTCCGTGTAGTCCGTGGCAGAGGACGGGCCTATTGCCCCAAAACCACCTGCAATTTGCAGGTGCCAATGCAAGGACGGTAGTGACCATAAAGTGTACAAAAAACTTGCGTTACATTGCGGTCACACATGTATGCAGATTCGCGTCACACCGAGTAAGATCTCAGCAGTTTTAGAATTAACTGAGTTCCCTATGGAAAAACAACATGCAACAGCAGCTGAAAAGTGTTGTGTCAAGTGTCATGTTCCTCATGGCGAGCCATAGATGGTGCAACATAAAATCATGCGTGTCGACACGTTTCTGCTGTCTAGCAGATTCGGGTACAGCTCCCGTCAACCTTAATAATAACACTCACGCTCCCATTTCCGAACGCGATAGCAGCCACGCTGGGGGAATATTAAGTAAACAAAATCCTAAGATTTCCTTATGGCCCCAAGGATTGCTGTGATCATGCTTGAAAGCGAGACCATATTCTTTTCCAGCGTTATTATTAAGGTTGACGAGAGCTGTACATACATAACTATTTGCTTCGTACTTGCTTCAGTTTCAAAATGACTGTTTGCACAGCCCTAAGAAATAAGTAATCCTGTGGTAGTCAGTCAGTCAGTGCAGGGCTATGTAGTTCCAAACCATGATGTGTAGTAGCAATACTGTTTTTTTGTTGTTTGTTTCTTTCTTGTCAGTGAGGTAGGTATCTCACTCAGGTCACTCTTGCACCCCAATTCTAGCAAATGCGTCAGCAACAGATGCTTCAGATGCAACAGAACCAGCAGCAATCTACCATAAGAGCGCAGCTGGCCAGTGGAGGCCTCGTCACAACTATGGGGGGACCACAGGGCCCACCGCCCCAGCAGGGTCAGCCCGGGGGCGCTACCGGTTGGGACGACACCACGGCACTCTTGGATCTCCTGGGTGGAGGCCCACACAATGGCTGATTCACGGTGCACATGAGAGACGAATGAGGGAATCTTTATTTTCAAGCCCACAAGTCATTGCATTGTTTATGTTCTACATTCTTCATACCTGTAATGTGAAATAATTTGGAGGCGAAAGAGGGTTCAAAACGTATGTGGTATACAAAACATCATTTCATTGTTGTTGGTATGTTTTTTTTTGTTTTATGTTAGGATCATGTCATCTGGACTGATCTACTGGGCCACTGTGATGTGGAATAGTAGAAGACATTGCACGTTTGAAGATTAATAGAATGTTAATGTACTTCAAGTGGTGTACATATGTGGCTTGTCGATTGCCCTCAAGTATTGCCTACTCAGACTTTTAATAATGTCTCCCTCATATTCTCATGTTCTGACAAACATGTAAAAAGTTGAACAGCATCTTTTCCTATTGTTAATAAAGCTAATGTATATGTATAAGGCATTGTCTATGTTATTGAGACGCTGGGGGCTCGAATGTGAATGAAAGGCAGACTTTAGTGCGAATTGGGGGAGGAAAACAACCTTCCTAGAATATACTCACTTTGTGCTTGTGAAGACGAGTAACGTAAGCACCATACAATTTATCTCGAAGGTTTTACAGAGTGGGACTACATAGCTTCCTTGCATCCTGAGTTTGCACACAAATATTGGATACCTGCCCAAAACATAATGCATTGAAAAAAGATAATCTTCCTTTTTGAACGCAAGAAGCGGGTAGGCTACCGCAGGTACTTTTCGCGACACACCGCTGCTCGGGGAAACCGAAACCAACTTGAATACGCCAGCTGATTCTCTGTGCTGCCATCTACCGCTTGAAAGCGGCGTTTGCGGAGCGAGCGTGAAGTTATGGTCGGCCATGTTGACCGTGGTTGAATGTTGTGCATTGAAACTGATTATTGATAAAATATTTATCCTGGTGATCGTGTAGCAACAAACGGCAAGCTGGATAGGCTACCAGAATACCTCCGTGACACTGTGGATTGGCTTATGGGGTGAGAAAGCTCTTCTTCTCTCAGATTTCGCACCGTCCCGTCTTGTCAACAGATACAGAGCATTGCCTTTTGGTTACCTCCGATCGCTCCTAATCTAGCGTCTGCATTTCTTATTACGATTGCACTTGCCTTCCTGACTCGTAATGTGTGCAGACCGGTACTGAATAGAATGAAGCGTCACTGACGAGCGCTGGGATTTCCCTCGGATCTTGGGTAACAAGCAAAAAGGAAAGCGCGAATTTGGTATCCTGTTTGACCCAGAATGCTTGTGAGCTCACGGATTTTCTTTATGGTTTGCTTCGCTCTTGATGCTCTGCTTGGCTGCTTTCTGTTGATGATGTTGCATGCACATATACGTAAAGAGCCCTTCAAGGTCTGCTGGTCACAGGGTTCATCATACGAGGCACATTGACACAAAGGAATTAAAATGTTTCGTAAGCGTAGGTGATATACATTTTTGGCGCGCATGTGCTCAAATTCACGAGTTCTTAGCTATAAATACTGCATGGTCCAATATGCAGGTCCTATCCTTCTCTCGTGCTGGCTCTGGTAATTTGTGATTGACAGAAGCGCAGTGATTGCTGCGTTTTGTCGCATTACAGGTTATTTTTGAAGATTCAGACAGCAGTTAGCGTTCGCGATATCCTTGTGGTGACGGCATGGTAGGTCGCAAAGATAAATGCAACAGACAGCTCGTATGACAAATCGGTTCGAGTTAAACGGCTTACGCTCGACGAGATAAATGTTCGCATAAGTGTCAACTGCAGCCACTGTAATTTCTAATTCCAAAAGGGGACGTGTAGTGATAATCGCGTCGTAAGACATCGGTGCTTGAAGTATTGCTGTTATCACGGGCATCTTACACGCCTGCCAGATTTCGCTTGTTTATGTTAGTACGGCTCAAGTTGAGTGTGTTAGGTAACGTACGTGCTTCATCAGGTTGCTAGTTTATGGCAGATGGCGCGAATAATTACTACGGGCTTACTTTAAATAACGCTCGGTTACGTGGAGTGACTCAAGCTTTTCGAGTTGATGTGCCTCCTTTTGCCAAACACCAATAAACCGAACTAAAAAAAAAAAGCAATAGAGACACTCACGCTGCGAAAGAGGTTACCGCCGCTAGCACAACTCGGGTTGAGTTATCAGGCGTTATGTAGCATATCAAGGTAATGCGTGCTTATTTTTGGACGTTCAAAGGCGACCGTGTCGTCTGCCAACAAAACCTCGTCTGCATCTCGTTGGTATCATGAGTGCTCCTTCTGGTTGAGTGCCGATAACTCACGTGCAAATGTGGCTGTCGAGTGATAGCTTCCAGATTACGTGAGGTAAGCAGGTGTCTCAGTTGTAGATGTGCCAACTACGAACACAAAGTGTGATAGCTGTGGTTACTTTCTCTCTCCCCATCTCCCACACAAATTTTCGTTCACCAAAAAGGTTTTGCAACTCATGTCTGATTTGTAGTTGAACAAGAGCCAATCATGTCGTATTTCACAAATGCGCCAGAAAAATATAATCCACCAATGTCTTTTTATATATACATGTAATTTGCTGCTTTAAATCGCTTGTTTTTCTTTACTACATTCTTCCTGTACCCCACGCCCCTTCTTAACCTTCATGCCTTTCCCAAACTTTGCTTCTTGGTTCGCCCCTGGCAAAGGTGAAGGTGGGGGCGTACAGCCCTCCGCGAGTCACGCGGAGTAAGTCATGGACCCCCTCCTCCACATCGTACTCTGCGAATTCTGCTGGTCCTTTTTAACCTGCAAATGCTGCAGGACCTCCCTCCTTGCCTTGGAGAAAGAATCTAGATCATGTGAAGAATCAGAATTTGAAACGAAAAGTAGAGCCCTCTTATCCACCGTCATTGCTTAGTGTCAACATGCAGTAGTTTTCAGTGATTACTCGGCCAAGGCGGCCTTCTACAAAGAAGTTTGAATACTCCACAAAGTCTCATTCGAAACGTGTGGAGATCATAATAAATATGGAATATAATGGCAGAATGCGAGCAAGCTACAAGAAGTACAGGGGACGGGGCAACAAACAACGACGAGACTGGACTAATATTGTCATGGTAAAGGTGTCACTGCCTGCGCTCTTCAATAATTTTATAGGACAGCCTTTGTGCATTTCATTTCATGTATTGAAACATCAAGAGCCCTCTAAGGTGAAACGGTGTGAGAGAATGCGAGTTGAATCTAAATATGGGAAACGTGCTTGTATGCACATAGTACCGACAAAAAGCAACACGGATAGGTACACAATAATGTAATTAGCGTGGAGCATAAGTCGGCAGAACTTAAACAGAATACAAGGTTTACAGAATTTGAAAGCTCTCTTATTTCACTTTCTATCAAAGAACGCGTTGGACGACGGACATGGAATATAAATTCTGCGAAATCTTAATTCCACTTGATTTCGCAAGGGTGAGGGTTCCAGAGCGTGATGACTTGTTGCATATTTTTTGTTGACTCCCCAAGACAAATTGCTTGGAAAGGTAGAAAGAACCTTTTCTATACGGATATTTTATAATTATTTAAGACAAGTGATTGTCGCGAGGTGAAGGATATGTATTTAGTTTTGTCAGCGTTAATTTCCATTCGCTAGTACAGTCCAGTAAGTCGTAAATCTCACCGGGTGGATGGCACAGTCATCATCAGATATTTATGCCTCATTTATGCATTTTGTATGCTTTGTGTGTGTGTAAGAGAGAGAGTCACATTGGGGGTGTCCTGTCTCCAGTACCCCAAAATTTCACTGTTCTACCATCTTTCTTCGATGAGCTGCCACAAAGTGCTCACGGAAGCAACACTGTCCTCCAGCTACTCTATTACGACTACCCTATTCTATGAACAAAGTCCCCCCGCCGATTTAATAACGGTAGCAGCACCGGAAACCCCCCTGCTGTTTCTGAACGCGGAGTCAGCATATTTACGAGGCAAAGCACAGGCGACCTCTTCGACTACGGCGGTATTTTCGCGTTGCGGCTAGTTCGAGCGCCTGCCGCGCGGCGGACCTTGGTCGCCTCGCTCGCGAAACGGACATCACCTGAGTGAGTGACGTCACAGAACTTCGTCTGCTGCGGAATCGGTACAGTGCGCTTGTGTTCGGTGTGTGTTTTGATGGTTTCGTCAGCGCGTTAGTATTGTTCTCGTCTGGACTATGTGATTCACACGCGCATGACAACCTGTCCGAGTTCACCGTGTGCTTTGCAGTAGCAGATAACTTCATTTGCAAATACGTTCGCGATGGCGTGACGACACATGCTACAATGCAGACGGTTGTGGAGTAAATGTCCTGTTGTCGCTCGGCGCTGGCGAATGTGCATTTTGCCACACATGAAATACCGCGGAATGTTTGTCCTGAACTTTGTCTGGTAAGTGGCCTCTCCATCCCTCTTTGCTAGCGCAGTATCGGCAGATACTGCAGCGTTGCAATCTTCGCTACAAAGCGTAACCTTGGTGATTGCAATGCGCCCGTAATCCCAAACGCTAACCGGAAAAGAATAAGATCGATCCTAATTACAGGACTAGCCTGAATGCTAACATCAAAGAAGTGAAAGCCAAAAAACGTGCTTTTTCTTTTCTTTTCTTCCCATCTGTACGGTTCTTGTGGTGGCAACCGTGTTGCCAATTTCGGCGATTCGATTTTATTGCCGCAGCTCGAGACGATAAACTTGGCTTCCCACGTAAAGGTGCACCTCTTGCTTATGGTGTTTCGAAACAATGCCTTCTTAATGATGCTGGCGCGTTTCTCTGTTCATCTGGTGCCAGCCATGCTTATCTCCGTGTGAACGCCGTGACTTGTATCCCCACGTAAGATACGTACAGATTTTCGTCGCGCAGCTCGTGTGACACCCGAGGGGTGAAACTCGATAGCGTACAGTTGTGGCACGTGTGTGTGTGTGGTAATGGTCGAGTTCCCTGTTTTTATCGCAACTGGTTAGAAGCGACGATTGCCGCAATGCATTACCAACCCGTCGGACTTTCATGTCGCCGTACGGAACAGGCAGCCCCCGAGCTACATACACCTGCATGTCATTCCCAGCACCCTTCAAATCTCCATTTTGTGTTTCACGCTACAATGCTATACGTCGCCGTCACGCTATTGCTCGTCGATCCTTGCCCTGCTAGGTCATCGCGACCGCTCCTCTCTCTTTCTCTCCCCCACATCACTCGGAGTATTATAATATCGGCATTGGATCGCTCACACTTTCAAGGTCATGCCTTATGCATAATCAAAAAGCACATCCATCCTCCGTGCCGTTTCTGATCGAAAAAATGGAGCGAGTATGTATTGCTCGCCTCTACTCTGGGTTTGCCGCAGCCAACCCACGTTTTTGCGGCCGCTGTGATGTATGTTCGTGATGTATATGCGCTTAAGAGGACATACCACCCCCTGTTTTCTATGTGAACTTTGCATAGGTTTTGTGGCTGAACTACGAGACAGATCGTATTGCGGAAACCTTCATTGGAAAGGTGACGTCAAGATCTCTTAACTCTGGGAACTGAAATATCGCTCTAGCGTTGTAATTTTTTTTTACGGACCCCTGAAGGTGGGAACCCCTCTGTTTTCTATGTGAACTTTGCATAGGTTTTGTGGCTGAACTACGAGACAGATCGGAATGCGGAAACTTTCATCGGAAAGGTGACGTCAAGACATCTTAACTCTGGGAACTGAAATATCGCTCTAGCGTTGTAATTTTTTTTTAAAAAAGACAAAGAAATGAATTTTGTCGCTACAGCTTCAAAAAATCCAAATAAATAAATGAAAGCAAATAAAAACAATCCGCTTCTGAGGTTAACCGGGGACATGTTTCAGGATTCAAATGACGCGTTTTTTGTGTGTTTTTAGCATTCTGTTTTTCCGAAAAAGGATTAAAAGTGAGTACAGGCATGCATCCAAGGCGTTTACCACTGATTCCGGAAGGTGGCGCCGTCCGCTCGCAGCGCCCGAACGTAGTCCGCTCGTAACCATCCGCGTATTGCGCAGCAGCTGATCGGCGTCCGTGGTTTCGGCGGTTCGTCCTGAAGTGACCAATTCGTGGCTAAGTTACGCGTTTTTTTCACTTTCTTGTCCTGTTCATTTGCTCTCTGTCCTTGTGTGTTTTCTGCGTGTTCATAGTATTTACCCATTATGGCTCGAAGTCACGTCTACGGACAACGGAAACGTAAGAAGAAGGACTTTGCGAATTTACGTGGTAGAGGCAGGCATGTGACGGAGCCTGCGGATTTGAGAGATTTTGGTAATGCAGGATGCTCCAGCCGTGCTGTTCCCAGTGATCGTTGCACTTCGACGACTCCACATCGCGCAGATACCCTTGTAGGCTCAACCTTTGGTGGTAGTGTTGTTCCTCAAACTGTAACTGATGCCGGTCGGAATGCTTGTTTCGCTTCGAGCACAAGCGAAATTCGTCCTTCAAATTCGTCATTTGCTGATTCAGCTGAGGTAGATAATGTAGTCCCCTGCAGTTCAGGTTGTGACGAGCTTGCCGGTTCCAGAGCAAGTCCCGTTCCAATCACTGCCGCTGTTACACCCAGTCGATCTTCATCTTTCGATACTGGCAATGTTCACCAGACACAGAGTCAGCGCACAAGCAGTGTGAATGGTCGGCGTATAGTGGAGATTGATCACTTCTTCTCGTCTTTGCAAAGTTTGTCGGTACATAGTCCGTTTGGTTGCGGCCTGGCTGACATGGAAATTGTATCAGAACATCGGCGAGGTCTGTGTAGCTCTTTCAGTTTGAAGTGCAGGATGTGTCTGAGGAAAGATGTAGTCACAACAGAGGCACCAGTTGATCAACTTGTTCAACAACGCATGGACGTCAATTCCTCAGCAGTGAACGGTATCGTGTCTATAGGTTCTGGTTTCTCAGGCCTTCGCGAGCTCCTAGGTGCTCTGGACATACCCGGCATGGCTGGTAGCACGTACAGTAAGTATCAGGATATTGCTGCTAAAGGAATCGACGAAACAGCTTGGGAAGAAATAAGAAAAGCAGGCATTGAGGAAGCTCGGTTAGCTAGGGAGGCTGGGGACGTCGATGCTGACGGTTTTCCTATAATTACGGTCGTTGCCGATGGTGCTTGGTGCAAACGTTCATACAAGAACAAGTACGACGCTCTTTCTGGCTTGGTAAGTAAAAATTTTTATCTACACTTAATAAAGGTGCCCGAAAAAGGAGGATTTATCTTGCACACCGCTTGGCAGACGGGATATACAGGAAGTCTGTGCCCACCATTTGTGGAAAGAACACTATGAGCATTTATTTGGAGGAAAAAGTTGACCCCTCTGGTGCTATTAGTGGCACTGCTGTCTTTTGGTAAACACACTTTCTAGAGTGGTATACATCCTGTGGCATTAATTCGTATGATACGCGTACAAATGCATAATTCCTCGAAACATTGTCATTGGGGGTAGAGTTTTGTGGAATACAATCCTGACATTTTTTCGTTTTTGCAGGCTGTAATTGTTGGGTACCGCACAAAGAAAGTACTGTTCCTAGGCGTCCGGAACAAATTTTGTACACTGTGCGCAAGTTCCAAGGCAGGGTCGAGCCCAAAAAAGCATCTGTGCTTCAAGAACTGGGACAGCAGCTCTACCAGTATGGAGAAGGATATCGTCGTTGAAGGCTTCAGGCGCAGCATTGAGTTGCACGGGGTAAAGTACTTGCAGTTGATCGCTGACGGTGATTCGAGCACATACAAGTCAATTCTTGAAGCTGCACCGTACCAGCATCAGGTAGTTCAGAAGGTAGAATGTCGCAACCACCTTCTTCGAAACTATGTAAGTCGTCTTCGAGATGTTGCTTTGGCAAAGAGAACAACCCCCATCGTTGAAGAAGCTACTTCTGGATAATGCTGTTCGACTAAGAGTTGGAGTTGCTAGGGCTATTCACTATCGCAAAGAGCAGGCCGAGTTCAGCAAACAAGATCAGATTCGGAACCTGGTGGCTGATATCCGTAATGGGCCACTCCATGTGTTCGGCGACCACGCAAAATGTGCGGGTTACTTTTGCAGTGGTCCAAAAGAAGGGGAAGTCAATCACGTCCCAGAGCTCAGGAAATGCGGACTTTTCAATGAAATCCTTGTAGCGATGAGTCGTTTGGCAAACAATGGTAGCAGCTTGATCCTTGACGTTAACAATAATGCTGCAGAACATTTCAATTCTCTCGTTGCAAAGTTTTCTGGCGGTAAAAGAATAAACTTTTCCCAGAGGGGATCATTCGGAATGCGGGCTTCAGGAGCTGTCGTGTCTTTCAACTCTAAGCAGTACCATCGTGCTCTACATAAGGCAGTGTACAACACCAGCCCTGGGAAGTATGCAAAAATTATGCTGAAGCGTAAAGCAGCTGTTCGTGCTGCTTGCATAAGGCATCGGAGTTCTGGGGCTGCTCGCTGTAAGCGTTCACTTGAAGGTGCGCCTTGCAAGCGTGCTTCCAGCGACAACCACTATGGTTCCATAGTGGATGCTCCAGACATGAACCACGATGACTATGTTGAAGCTGCTGCGGCGTACAAGGATTCCCTTGTGCTCTCCCAACCAGATGCAGAGCAGCTCGAGGCTGATACTCGAGGTCAAGAAGGGAGAACTTTGTGGATGCAGGAGAGGCGAAAGCGACTCACCGCTTCTAATTTTGGCAAGGTATGCAAGATGCGAGATGCAACGAGCAGTGCAAGTACTGTTCGTTCCTTGCTCTATGGTCATTTTGACACTGAGGCTCTCCGATATGGTCGCGACACTGAGCCCATTGCAATTGCTAAGCTGCAGGATGAGTTAGGGGTGACTGTTTCACCATGCGGCCTTGTTGTTGATCAGGAGTTTGCATACCTTGCTGCAACACCTGATGGGCTTGTCGGTGATGACACTGTCGTGGAAGTGAAGTGCCCTTATTCGGCTCGGCCCCTTACCCCTGTGGAGGGAGTGCGGGCAAAAAAAATCACCTTTTGCACTATTGATAACTCTGGTAATATTTCGTTGAAGGAAAACCATGACTACCACTATCAGGTGCAGGGACAGCTCCACATCACTCGACGTCAGTTTTGTCTTTTTGTGGTATATTCTGGCGAGGAAATTTTTGTCCAGAAGATCGAGAGAAATGATGGCTTCTGGAGCAAAATGATTGGCCACCTTCAACTGTTCTACTCGCATAGCCTTCTACCGGAGTTGGTTGACCCTCGTCAGTCCCGTGGGCTGCAGCTCAGAGATAACAAGAAGAGTGACCATCAGGTTGCCTCGCTCTGTGATGCCGCCAAAACAACTTCCAATCAGGGCGATTCATCCAGAAAGAGACGGAAGACTGGTAAAGATAACTCACCTGCCGCTGTTCTGTAATTATGGCTAGACTGTGGATTTACGTGTCATTTAGTTTGTGCGGCTCCACCTTTGCCAAGTGTTTTAATGCATATTCATCCATTTTGCTTCATAATTTACTGAATGTTTTTCCATATACATGTCTTCGACTTTGGCTCAGGCTGCATATCTTCACGTTTGTGTTTCATATTTAAGTTACCTTTTTCCATTTTTACTGTGCATATCTGTGCATATTTTTCAATTTTCCTAAATATTTATATTAATATATTTCTATGTATAAATCCACAGACTAGTCGTGCGATGCTTGTCATATTTTAAACATGGCGTAAGAGTGTGAAATCTGAATCCAGCCATCAGCACGTGAGGATCTAAGTATGAGAATGGTGCACAATCTCCCAACCGTAGAACCGTCTTCCCCGGCATTGTTGAAACACGTCCACACGTTGATGCTATATGTGTGAGGCCATCATGGTATTCTACCTTGGCTTGAGTGTATGAAGATATAGCAAAGCTGTCCCCAAACCGTCGTTCTTCCCAGGCATGGTTGAAACACGTCCACACGTTGATGCTATATGTGTGAGGCCATCATGGTATTCTGCCTTGGCTTGAGTGTATGAAGATATAGCAAAGCTGTCCCCAAACCGTCGTTCTTCCCAGGCATGGTTGAAACACGTCCACACGTTGATGCTATATGTGTGAGGCCATCATGGTATTCTACCTTGGCTTGAGTGTATGAAAATTGTGGAAAGAAACATGAATGGTATTCCTAGCACTTTTGAAGCTCCACCAGCCTGTTCAGATGTCGACATCCTGAGTATGAATCCATTTTGATATTTTGACAAGGTCGGTAAGTATCATTGTGCAGAGCTGTCTCCCAACTGTCGCCAGTTCCCCGCATTGTTGAGCACGAGCAACATCCCAACATGTCGCTCTGCGTTACGTCCTCTTGCCATCTTGCCTTTACTTGGGTGTCATTTCAACATATGAAAATTGTATTTTCAGATTCAGGTATCCAGTACTACTGCAAATATGATGGCCAGACGCCCAAAGGTCAAACTTCCTAAGTGTTACTGTCTTTACCTGTCATTTGAAAATTTCCTACTCTCTCCCTGATTATGAAGCACCTGCCCTTGCCAGTGTTGTACCTGGTTCAGCATTATGTGGCCAATGATGAATGGTGCCCTGTTGGACATTTTTTTTCCATAAACACACACTCTGAGGCTTTAGCTGCCAACTGACAAGCATGGCAAAAGCAACTATCAGTTGCTACTTCATTGCTCAAAAAGGAAACTCGTTGCTGAGTAACACGTTCCAAGTTTTTACTATTCCCATATTATGAACCTGGCTCTGTCCACCAGGATGCTATATGTTGATGCCGTATGTGTGAGACCTTCATGTCAAAGTGCGCCTACATGCAGCGGACTGTATGGTACTTCATTATGTGTGTATGCCACATCGCCAATGATGAAATGTGCTGTTGGATACTGTATCCACGAATGAACATTCTGAGGCTACAAGCATGAGCTGATACGCATAAGTAATGCAGAAAACGTGACGATGTATACATGCTGCGTTCTTCAATAAAATATCTCCAATCTACCAATAGTGAACACGTGCTACTGATTTCTTTTTAATCTTTCGGGTGCTGGCTGTCTAGGATTTTCTGCTTGCAGTAATCTGTGAACCAGTGGTTACTAACAATGGCTATTGGTCACCTTGACCAGATTTCATCTGAAGAAAAACTTGAGACCGGGGGAACACTGCAAACACATCTGTACGGACCACAATACGAATTTGAGGAGAAATACATTTTTTCTCTTGAAAAGCTTGCTATGAAGCATAATATATTTTATTAACCAAAATATATTGCACGAGTTGCACCCGTAGGAAAATACCCAGCCATCTCATTCAGGCTACAGTGGGCATCAGTGACTCGCACTCATAGTGGCAAGCAATGCAGTAGTCTTTCAATTTCAAATTTCACACGCATTATCATGCACCACCTCGCTGTGTTTAGAGTTTCTGCTCCAGGAAATATCACGGGGAGGGGGGCATATGTGCCCTGGACCAACTTCTAAGGAAACTACTGGTCTCAGGGTGCCTAGGGTAACGAGCAGACAGCCCAGCCGGAAGCTGGCAGACGGCATGAAGCCATTACAAAATTTCCATCGGAATGATGATAGTTGTTTACAAAATTTTATTGGGCAGGTCTTGTGTATGATGTGGGCCATTTGTACACTAATCATGGGACAAAGTATGCGATGGCAGGAGGAACAGGTTAGAAAAAGCTTTGACTACGTTGCTGCTGCTGACAGAAGTGAGCATAGGATTGGGGATCAGATGACGTGGTTGTTATAATACAGCAGGTAACAGTGGTAACATCGTTCCGTGTCGTCATGACATGGCGGCTAAAATGGTGAGCGTTCACCACGGTGAGCGCACAGGCCTGCATGCACTCGTGGGGTGTCCCTTAGCACGACACTCTTCACACGACTCCATTGGCTTGAGTACGATGCCACGACGCGGACCCGGTGCTTTCAGCCATGGTCCGTAGCGTTTCACGAGGGCTGTGCGGAGGATGCCTGCTAGGCACGATAACCCCCGTCCCGTCGAAATGTGATAGCCATCCCGTGAAAGCATCCCCTCTTTCACCTCCTTGTTCCTGAAGATATTTGAACATATATACGGAATGTTTTTGCAAACAGCACTTCACAAAGACAGCAATACAAATAAACCGGAATTCCTGGTAGGCATGTGCCAGTACTTCGTACGCATTTTATTTTCGGAAAAATTGCGCGATAAAAAGCAACTGGAAACTAGCTTTGTGATACTTGAATTACAAACAGGTACCGCATCAAGACCATCAACTGTTTGTAATTCAAGCACCACAAAGGTAGCCCCAGTTACTTTTTGTCGCACTGTTTTTCCAAAATTAACGAGCATTATAAAATACCTGCCATGACCACCAGGAAGTTCCAGAGTTAGCGTTCGAGAAGCGACTACTCACGTCAATGCTCAACACCGTAGCGTCACCGGCACGGACAGCTGGAATCGTGCGCAGCATCGCGTTATATCCCTGAATTGTGCCAGAAAGTTCAGGCCGCCTTGTCTGTGGCATCAGCTTATACAGGAATATATGCTCCGCGTAGCCTTTCGCCACCTCAACGGTATCCTGTGAAAGAAGACCATTCATGGAAATGAATCTTCCCTGGCGTGTCAGAGGAAATGGGTTTTAGCAGCACAGAGATTGAAATCGTTGCAATCTGTACTTACTGAGACTTCCCGCAAAACAGCTGCGGCACTCTTCCCATCCTGGATATCGTTGCCACCGATATACATGACGATCCAGTCTACTGCTAGGTGCAGTCGATGGATTTTTTCTCTCAGACGGGCCGCTGTAGCTCCGGGATAGCTAAAAGTGACGATTTCCACGTCAGAGTCTACGAACAGCCTGTCGCGCGTCATAAACTTCAGCTGGCTACTGCCAACCAACGCGCCTTTCATCGCTTACGTTTCTCTGGGATCACAATGCGTTGTGCGGCGAACTGCAAAGTCAGTTGATCTCCGAAGAAGCTGCAAGGGAGAACCGGGAGAACCATGCGTGCGTCTGTGGCGTGCGCGAGACGCAGTTGGCGCCGTTGCGTAGTCCTCCTCTCCACAGCTGTCTGGTCGTCTGCTCGCTGAGGTCGACGCGACCACCAAGCCTTTGGCAGCCCGCTCGTGCAGACGCGGATGTTATGTGACGGGGCCCACACAACAAACCCATCGCATGCAAAAATATAAATAAAATCAAATGCGTTTGTGGTGTTTTGCACATTGGTTTAGGGCCTTATGGACCAGCAAAACCAAATATAGTGGGATGACCGTGAGGGTGGGGACGTTTGCCACAAGATTTCGCGGCACGCTACCCAAACCCGGATTTATTTGTCATGAGCATTCTGCATGTATTCCTAAGAATCCTTCGCTGTAGTGGGACGATCATATGTTTAAACACTAAAAACAACAAATTATTTATCGAGCGGTCAAAAGCTTCCTTTTATGAACTGTATATGCACCGCGGAAAGGATGGAAATTCGCCTGCGATCTCTGACGGTGAAAATGAAATCATAGTTCGATTGCCGCGGAAATAAACACTTTCTTTTATTTTTGAATCGGATAGTCCGCAATTGATGCAAACTACACTATGATAAACAGTCGCGTCCGAAATATCGAATATTCAGACAAACAATTCAACACGTCAGCCTGAACAGACTGAAAGACAGGTTGCTTTATCTTGGAATTATGAAATTTTTATCGTGGTTGAGGAAGGCCCGGCTAGCATTAAACCCCATAAAAAAGTAACAACAATACAGTGAAGGAAGTAACAAATCGATACCTGCCGTCTGCACGCACACTGTATCACGAAATTGGCCAAATCCGGCGGCCATTTACTCAAAATCGCCGCCAAAATTTTGGCACGATTTTCGGGTATGTTATGGAGCTATCCTTCCCGAGAACACAGAAAGAAAATTGGAATGGACAAATGGGACTGGCCATCGGGCCCGCTGCGAGCGTGGGGAACACTTAGAGCAGAGGTGGGTTTGGATAGGGCCTCAGTATAGAAATATTGGTGTATGGGCAGGGCACGGGCCTAAAAATCCGGCCCATGCAGTGCTCTACCCCTTCTCAAGAGGCAACTACAGTGCCAAAATGCGCATGACCTGTGCATACGTGCACTGTTTGGTTTGTTTGATAGCTGAAGAAACTCGGGACGGGGGACAAGACAGCCGTTTCTATAGAAAAGCGCTATCACGCATTTTGTTTTCCCAAATGTTCGCGTAAGCCAGACGGACACTTGGTAGTTCGACGAAATGGGCACTTGGACCGTATGACGTGCAACCCATTATTTGAGGGTGAAATCCATACCCGACCCCTAAATCCTCTGACAAGACCCGCCACCCGCGCTCTACCAGAAAATGAAATCCACACCCAACCGGACCCGACCAGCAGGGGCTGCGGCGCCTTTGTTTACTTATTATTTGGTATGATCTTTTCTCTTCGTTGTTGTTGCTGTAGCCGTTGCTTGTTCGTGGCCGACCCGCCAGCAGTGCTTGTGCCAAAAACGCTGCCCGCAACAGTCTCGCTACCCGCGCGGGTGTCAATAATATCACCCGCAACCGACCCGCTACCCGCGGGAAACTCCAAACCGGGATCCGCACCGCAGGATAGAGCGTGTCGTGCAGAACCCTGCCTGCACTACGCCTGAAAACTCCGCACTTCGGCTTTCCTCTTGATCAGCGTCTCACTCTGCTTCACGGAGAGAGCGGTGTCGTGTGTACGCGGTTGCTCCTCTCTGGCTTTGTTGAAGGACGCTCCTTCTGCTGTTCAAACGCGCCCACCACGCCTGTGGGCCCCAACGTGTGTGAGTGCATGTGTGTGGAATTTTGAGTAGCAAGCCGTAGCCATCTGGCTGACATCTCCTAACCCCTATGTAGAAGAAGAACCGAGACCCGACACAAACATTCAGCTGTCGAGTCTCATGAAGTCTGTTGACGTACATGCCGCACCATGTGTTGTCGAATCCGAACCTGGCACGGGCACGTGCGAAAAACGTAAAGCCCGGCCCGACAAGGCCCGCGCAATGCTCTAAAGGGGAGTGCGAAACCCTATCGAAATTTGCTAGCAGTCCTGTGCGAGCGCACCGGCCTTGAGTTCTACTATGAAATAATGGGAGCGCTTTCACGACACCAATCGACAGCAACGAACGTCATGGTTCAACAGCGTAAGTGTCACTGGCAAGAAAAGCAGGGATGTTTTGCAACGGGATGTTGCAGTGTCATATGACCGTCGACAACCCCGCGTCCTTTCTGGATACTGCTGCCTCTGACAAAAATCGCTATTCAGCTCAACTGGAGTCCCCCGATACTCTCAGGGACACGTGATCCTGTGACACCACGAAAACTGAAAACTACGATTACTATATCACGAATAGACACCTCCACGGACAGTCTCTGCGTATCGGGTGAAAAGCTTTAGCCCGCTGCTACCGATCAGAGCAATCTTCATCCACGAGAAAGCGAGATGGTAACGGCGGTACGCGACAGTCACACGGCATGTTCGAGAAATGCCAGTAAAACGTAAACAGCAAACGCGAGACAACGAAATCCACCGCGCAAAAGCAAATCGGGGAAAGGAGAAAATCTAAAAATAAAGGAAACACAACCCAGCTCATAGGTCTCCGCCTGTCACGTGGGCTTGTCGTGTCCTCCAATCAGAGACGCGATGGACTTCTTACAAAGTCGGAGGAGTGAGGGCCCTCCTCACTCCTCCGACTTGTGGCGCCATCTATCGCAGAAAAAAGTTCATTTTTGAGTTGAGACGTATGTGATATGTCCTCTTAAAACGGGGAGGGGGGGATTTCATAGCGGCCGCCGCTGATGATCAATAGGGCCGGGTGTAGGTGTGGGCTCCAGTTATACTATGCCCCATATAGGGACAAAATGGTATGTGTAGTCTCTTAGCCTCACCATAGTGAGATGAGAGACTGTCGTGATGTGAGCATATGAGCGTGCGCGTTACAGGTTCGCGTGCCGATTCCTATTTATGCTATTTATACTGTTCGTGCCGCGTTATTTATGCCGCGTTATTTGCTGCTTCATCTTTCTTTGTTCTCCGTTGTATCGCAAAGTGGGTGATATCGGCAAGGACGTTTCGAGACTTTTCGACGAGTACTCTTTCTTTTTTTTTTTTTTTTTTTTGCTGTTGCGATGGCGCTCGCTTGGTGGGACACGTTTACTCTTGTTTGTTTCATTTTTGGTCAATTTAATTATTATTTTTTAATTCCGCTGCGAAAGTACCAGTATTGAGCAATACTCCGAAACAGGCTCGCAAACGTCCGTGCTTGTGATACATAAGTTGCATGTAGTGTTTTCAGAAAATGTATCGCAGAACAACACTAAATGACAAGTTCGATGTCAGTAAAAAGTCGCATGCACTGAACGTAGAAACAAAAAGAAAACTATGGAAGAGAGCTCGAAGAGTCGTGCAGTGCAGTTCAGAAAGTACGATAAAGGCAAATGTAATTGTTGTCGGAGGGTTCATCGCATATGAACCTGACAGCTGCCTACATCTTTTCTTTTGAGTTATTTGGATTTTCGAGTGTTGAAGAATGGATATTTTTACGTTTTAAAAATCACAAAATCATATGTGTCCAAGTGAAATGTCGCAGCGCAAAAAACTATAGGGAACGTTTCATATCAACTTCTACCACAGCAGAAGGTAAAGCAATGTGTTACAGTGAACCCTCGTTATTATGACCATGGTCGTTCCCGTAAACTTTGGTCATAATGCGGAATTGTCATATTAACGGGGGGATTTGCAGAGGTTTCACTCCGTTGTTTCCCATGAGTATGGTCGTAAAGCGCGTATGTCAGATTATCGGGGGTCATATTAACGAGGGTTCACTGTAATTCGGCCCCAGACACGTGAATTCCTCCCCTACACAGCACGAAAGGTACGGCGTAACTTCGTGTGAACTTACGAGTCGAATACCCTTTCCACCTTGAGGGACCCCTAGAGCCTATAGATATAGTGCGCTTTGAGGAGTGCTCCTTCCCTTGCAGAGTTCCCTCCACTCAAGGGCGGGCCGCTGGGCCACCTTCCAGAAGCCCCTGAGTGTCCCTAGTGAGCTTTAAACACAGCGGGCGACTGTGGCGACACTGTTGTTCAGTTTTGTAGCGTATGTCGCACTTGGCTCTACGGATCCTTGAACGTGGAGCGAAAGGGGTCAGTGACGACTCTACATGTATACTTGCTGTCTGTTGACGGAGACCTCTTTCCAATAGACGAGTTCAGAAAATCCCAGAGTGCTTAGCGCCGCTTTGAACTGTGGGAATTTACTAATACGAAAGAAACGGGTGGGCCTCCAAACTGTTCCGATTTCCAGTGATGGCCAGTAGTTAAACTACCTGATTGTAGTTAAAAAGTAGTTATCAACTACCTGCAGAAATATAGTGGCAACTACTAGTTAAACTACTATTTCGAGTAGTTAACTACAGTAGTTAGGTTACTGCATGCGCCAACTACTTCCGATTTTTCCGCTAGCTTTGCGGCACGATTGTGCTTCCGATTTTTACCCTGAGCTACTTGTTTGATGAGAACGGAGGTGCAGAGCAATTGTGCCGTGCATGTGTATTTCATGTGATTCATATTTAGGTGTCCAAGAACACTATAGAATGGGATTGGTGTTGATGGACAACGTTAAGTAGTTATAGATGTAGTTAAAGTACATTGCAGTAGTTAGAGAAGTAGTTTTAACTACCTCCTCTGAAAAGTAGTTGAACTACTAGTTAAACTACTCCATCGCAAAGTAGTTAGTAGTTATAGTTAAACTACTGTAGAAGTAGTTAGTGGCCATCACTGCCGATTTCTCCCCTATACCGGTCCATTGTCCACGCCGTGTCAACGTTAGCGAAAGCAAAATGTGAATGATTATTCTTCGTTGCCCCTTATCAGCAACGCTTGTGGAAGAAAGATCCAACGGTAAAAAAGATCCATCGGGAAAAAAGATCCATCGGGGTCACATGACAGAGGGAAAAAAGATCCATAGGGAAAGAAGATCCATACGGAAGAAACATCCATAGGGAAAGAAGATCCAAACGAGAAAGAAGATCCATACGGCAAAAAGATCAGTAGGGAAAGGGAATCCAAGCGAGGAAGCGCGTGGTTAATAAGTGGACCATTGTATCATATTGTCAATTTGTATGAAGTTTGGCCCGATATTTCCACGAAGACCGCTGGACGAGGGCGACAGTCACTACTATCACAGAACTTGTGTGTCGAATCCTACACGGGTCGACAAACGACGGGAAAGAAGATCCACTAGTGGATCTTCTTTCCCTATGGATCTTTTTTCCCTTTGGATCTTTTTTCCTGAAATCTCTCAGCAAGCGCCCAGGATGCAATGCGTGCGCAAAGAGCACTGGGATTTTCTGAACTTGTCTAGTTCCACCGTTGTAGTCATCATTATCGTCATCATATCCTCCACTTAGGGCGTTGCCATTTTACTTCTCCTCATCCTCTCCCATCATCGTGTGTACCTTCCCTTTCATATCTTCCGCGCGGATCTTTTGCATTCCACCATGCTCGCTGCTTTTTATATCGATGTTATTGCATTGGGCAAGCAGAGATATCATCGCCCTCGCCCGGACAGTATATAGACTCATCCATCAAGGTGTTACGTGGCTTACGAACTACTTTAAATAGAGTACAAGTACCTTTCGCTAGAAGTACGCGGTAAGATACTGAAATACTAACAGACGTATTTAGAATGCAGTATTTTGTGAGTAGGGGTACTCAAGATACGTGCAAGTCTGGCTATATACCGCACTTTGGCGGACGTCGCAAGGGTATGAAACCGTGGTGAAAGTGATTGGGGTCTGTGTTTTTAGATACGGTAAAACGTAATCGGCACGTTTTGGCAATCTCGAATTGGTAGCTTAAATTGTTTGACCGTAAGCTACTAACAGTGACATCAACGGCAGCTGAAGCGCTGCCTATAAAATTGAATCATAAATAATTGGCCGCGAGTTTGGTTGAATTATCTTGCGCGATGACTCAACGTCATAAGTTTCTCACCTGGCAGGAGCCATATATTGTTGCAGGGTAACGGCTGCAATATGTGCGGAAGGGACATGTCGTTTGCCTTTTCTTATCACGAGTAAACTAAGAGCTCCTCCGATGTCCGCTGCCACCACATATTTTTTTTTTCCTCTCGATATTGGCAGTGCATCGACATCGAGTAGGCAGAGTATGACAGCTAAGCTAACATTGGGAGGACACTACGTATCGCATCGTGACTGATAACGCGACACAAGTGGAGAGATCACAAACAGCGTTCGCAGACCTCTCGTCATTTCCCCTTCACTCATCGATGACTGTTCAGCCGATACCGAATGACAGGCTACGAATCAGAAGGATGACACCTGGAAAGATTGACGCCTGCTATTATGAAGGTCGCTAATGACTAATCGAGAAAGATTACGTACGTCTGTCGCTGATGTATGGATTGCGTGTACGCACTCGATGTTTTTTGTTCCTTTTTTTTTTTTTTTTTACAGGTCAGATACGACAAAAAGATTGACAAAAATAAACGCTGTCCAATCCTATCTCAGAAATGTGATGCGACATGCCAGCCTTTTCAAAGAAAGAGCGCGATTAGCTTTTTATCAGAAGCTATCTACGAAAAAGATACGACGAATGAAGCTGTCAAAGCCGAGCTACCGCCGATCAATTAAAGCCGAGCAACGTGATGTCAGCCGATTCAAATGAATGGGGAGGTTAACTTTATTCTTTTTTTCGAAACCGTTATCGTGAATATCTTCCGACCTTCTGAAACTGATAAAAATTCCGGGATACGCTAATCACGCTATCCTTTGCTGTGGCTGACATCGGATTCTTGGGTCTGAATCCGACAGCCTCATCTATGGTATTCATTTCGCTGCGTGCTTGCGTAAAGCTTGCTGCTTTGTGCTGCCTGTATTGAAGCTATAGTGGATGTGAGAGAAACTGAGTATGTGAAGAATGCAAGAGTCTGTCTGTTTCGTCTCGGTGTCCAATTTTTTTTTCCCCCTTCCTTGACTAAGCAGTGCTATCGGTTCTTTGACGATAGCATCAGACTGCTCCCGATAAACGACATTCTCACATCTGATGAATGGAGAATGTTATATCGACCATAGCCGAAACAGTCCCACCGGCATGACGTACGTATCGGCGATATCATTTCGAGCAGGAACCTTATCGGGCTTTATATGTGCACAAGTGATAACTCTGCCGATGACTCATACCTTGAGTTTGAGGAGAACATAATTACACGAACTCATAGTTTGTCTAGTTGTGCTATCTTCTTAATCCTCTTCAAACTCAAGGTATGAATCCACTGTGTTCAACCTAAGAAAGACGCTAAATGTAGTCCGTTAAGCCTGACAGAGTTACTCCGCCAGAGAAATTCTACTCCAGCCAATAGGAACACGCCTATCGGGCGGGGCCCAAACGTGCCATGCTTAGGTTAGGTTGAACACGACGCCATGGGTATCTTATACGGACCGATGTATCCAAATATTTTCCGCTTTGTTGTAGCTCCAAGGCTGTATACACTAAAGACTGGGATGTGCTGAGCTCGAATCGTGTCACCAGCTGTGCATATGCTGTCTGAGGTTTTCCCACAAAGATGTCCTCACAGTTTCCCCTGAAGTTGGCCCACGGCACATACTAGCCCCCTGTCTCCCACTACTTCCGGCTATCCTCTCTCCCTCTGTCTGTCTGTACACTTGTCATTGCTGCAGTCGCTTCATTCTGCTAATACCGAATCGAAAAAAAAAAAAAAGTAGTTATATGTGCAGCTTCCTGCTTGATGACAGTAGAAATAGTGTCGAGTCACGGAGAGCGAGAAAAATTACCCTTCCAACAGAAGGCGAGGCACGAGAAAAACGCTGTCTTTTTCGTTAAGGCCCGATTGTCTCAGGGACCAATTCATTGCCCGCGTACCCGCCTGTCAATGCGTTTTAAAACTGTTGAGAATTGAGGGCGCTGGACGCCAGCCTTGTCCGCCCAAACAGCTGACGAAAAGAAAGCAACGATAAGAAAGGAATTAGAGAGACTGTAGTTTAAAAAGAAATGTCGATAGCCGTACGTTGTCGTACCCGGAAATCGAAAGTGGAGCGCTGCTCCGTCTAAGTGGCTCCGATTGATTCTTCGTGAAGACGGTTCGTGCTTTCATACAGGAATAGGCGCACGTCACCTTCCTATATATATATTTTTTTTTTTAACGGATTACGCGTTTTCGTTCTCCTCTCCACTCTTTCGGTGCTGCCGGAGTCACGGAAAAATGCACCCTTTGTGTAGGAAGCACACACTCCTCAAGTCCAAAATGGGTATTACGGGTACTGCTATTCCAACGCGGAAGGAAAGTGGAGCGAACGATTAATGTATACGCGATTTCGTAACTCTGTGTGTAGCGCGTTTTTCTGCTGTATGTGGATCTGCTGACCGTGACGTCGCTTGCACGAAATGGTATTATGGCGCGTCATATACTGGTCCAATATTGCGTGTGTACTGGTAATACTGGTCCATTATTGGACTAGTACTGCCGATATCTAGTCGACATTGAGCCAAGATATTGTGCTCCTTTGGGGCAGTCTTGTCCGAGGTTTCCCCTTTGTTTTCCGGCGTATTTTCCGGACATGTGTCGACGCAGCTCTCGATGAAGTCGTCCCAGTAGGCCTACTGACTCCTATCACCTACTCGTTCCCCCTCTTAACTCTCCCCAAACCATACTTTCATTACTGTCCTCCTTCTCCGAGTCTGTATACCAGCGTTCCTATACCAACGGTTGAAAACCGGGAATTGTCAGGGTGTTTCGAGACCACCGGAAAGGTCGGGTGTAGAGTCTAGTCGGGTGGATTGTCAAGAAATTTGCCAAAAACAGATGAAGTGAAGGAAAAATCGCAGACGAGTGCTGAACAGTGGTTGAGCAGCCACGCCGTAGCAACGTTGTCGCGAATAGCATTTCGCCAATATGCGACAAGCTCAGAAGCAGAAAATTAGGACAGCCTCACCAATACTGAATAAATGATCCGTTTTATGAGGGATCTGGTATCAAAACGTAGATGGCAGGAACCAAGTTTCCTTTTGTTTTAGTCAGGGAATTCGCTTAAAATAGCCAGTGAAAACCTGGAAAAGTCAGGGGAATATTTGAGGGCTGCAATTTGGTATAGACTAGTTCCTGTATTATTGTACTTTTTATATTTCTTATTGCTGAAACGACTTTGAATTATGAACCTTCGCGGTGTAAAATGCTACAACGTGACGTCGACTGAGATGAACGCTATGACCAAACTAATTCTGACGTTCATTCGATGGAGAACCCGCTGGGCTACGCGCATAATTATTACGCGGGGATTTGCTTTTGATATAAATCATATTATAAAGATATCGCTAGCACATTTACGCTAACGAGCGGACAACGAGACTGGTGCGCTGAGCCTACGCAACGCTCCCATGCACTGTGTGCGTCCGTCTACTTTAAACGCATGGAAATATGAAGCACTCTCACAAGAGTCTCGCGCCACCATTTTCCGTTATACCAGCGGGCAACGGAAAATAAGATGAAGGTCCGTGTGGGCAGACGGTGGAGTTGCGAAAGTGCAGACACACTCTCCCGGAATGTCCAATCAGCGAGAGGAAACATATACTGAAGAGGGAAGGAAAGTACTAATTGGTAGGAGGGGGTAGACATTTAAAAAAGTAAGAAAAACGTAGCCAGCTCCCATGGCATAGTGTAGTTAGGATGACCCAGACGAATGTCGGCATAGTTCCCCCTGAAGTCGCCCCAGGACGCATACTAAGTCCCCAGTGTTCCTCCACTCCTTCATGCTGTCCTCTCTCCATCTGTCTACGTCTGTACGCCGTTCATAGCCACAGTTGCTGCGTGGCGCTAACATTGAATTAAAAAAAAAGAGAAGTGTGAAGTGTCGCAAGGGTGTTCTTCGTTGTCAACATTGACACTGGCACACGCGAACGGGAACCGTTGTGTCACCTAGAGCTGTCGCATTTCATGCGGGTGCACGGACGTGTTCTTGAGTGTGTCTGTGTGTGCGCGCGCGCGTTTTACTGCTTCATCGTGTCTCGCGAGTCGTGCCCCCACATAATAGATCAGATTAGAAGGTGCCACAACATCCTTATATCGGTAGATTACGCGGTTCACGACGCTTTTCATACTTTCTGCATGGAGCCACGCGGAAATCTTGTTCCAGAATCCCCTCTTCCTGCCGAGAAAGCCGGAGGAGAGAAAAAAGAAAAAGAAAAAGAGGCGCATACTAGCAACAGCCTGTCAGACGGAACCGTGCATTCATCACACTTCCTGCAGCACGGATCTATTCTCTCTCCGCGCAAAGGAGACCGGTACACACAAATCACGTGATGCTAATCTTCCCGGACAAGAAGCGGCGGCAGGACACGTCCAGGTACAAAGAAGAAGAAGCAAAAAAAGACAGGAACTGAAGATGCCGCCCGACATAACTTGATCTCTGTGACCCACTTTCGCTGTGGAGAAACCGTTTTTTCCCGGCTCTCGTCGCCGGAGAACCGGAACCCGTTCTCACTGTCCTTTTGTCTCCGGTCGAGCACCAGAACCCTGTTTCTTTCTTTTTTTTTTCTTTCCGGTACCATTGTTTGCCCACCGCTGGGTGAAAAAGAAAAGCCACTGTTTAAAAAGATAAACAGGGGCGAGGTCGAGCGTCACGTGACCCGGCAGTGAGAAAAGTGGCCGGGCGATGGTTGCTGTCGTTGCGACCCGATCGCGCCTTCCGAACGTAAAAATAGACAGTCACGTTCGAGCAGAGAAGGAGAGCGGTGTTTGGCCGTTATGCAGTACCACGCCGCCCGTGTTTTGGTCTTTCCCGAGCGCCTCCCTGCAGGGATACGTGTGGCTACTGGGTCGAGCCACACAGCCGGTGAAACCTCTACGTGCCGCGGAACGAGGCGGTAAAAATAAATACGCGCGCGAGAAGCGTTTGAAAGAAAAAGGAAATGATCGGCGGAACGCATTAGCGCGATACAGCTATGATGGGCTTTAATTGAGAGTCGTGCTCTTACGGCACTTTTGCTCAATTAGGGTATATGTGTATACGGTGCGTGTATGCGGGCTTTTCAGCGCGGGAAGTGTGGTGGTGGTGATGATGTTCGACTGCTTAATGGTTCGTGAGTGTAAATAAGCCATAAAACGGGCCACTCGGCGGTTGAAGATGCACAGCCCATAAGATGGTTCCGTCGTTTAGTTTAGTTGAAGGGTACGCTAAAGTGCAAAAAAAAAAAAATGTTCTCCTCGTTATATGGGAGATGCCGTTACCTTGAGATCGATATAAAAGGAAACGGGATTGTCAGTTGCATCGTTCGTGCGAAGGAGTCCGCAATTTGAGGTTTCCTTCCTCTCAACTTCTCAATAATAGCGGTACGGCGGCGCGGTTTGGGTATCTAATCATCGCAGGAAATCGTTTGCGGTGCCCAGTGAGATTCCCCCCCGCAATGTCCCCTTTGAAGGAGCACTGAGGTGCCCCCGAAGGTGTTTTCCGTTTTTCTGTGCAGAGTGTTCTCCAACGAATAAAATGAGTTCCTGCGAAAGAACGATGAACGTAGTTGACCTACAGAGCGAGCGCGGGGGCTCTGTTCCGCACACCTTTGAAAAAAATTCCTTCTCCTCGTGAAAAGAGCGCATCGCAGACCGAGAGGACGTCGTGACGTATGCTACTCGCCCTCACGTGACCAGCGGCGCGTGCGTTGCGAAGAAAATAAACAAGAAACAAGGCACGGAGCCCTCTCCACGTCACGGGAGCATCGTGTCGGCCGTCCGCGGTTGCTTTCTCCCACAGTTTCTCTCTCTCTTTTGTAAATTCGATTGCGCAGCTATAACGCACCGCAGAGCGAAAATATTTTGCGTGGTGACTCCTGGTGGACAGCTTGACAGACGAGGAAGGATTTCGAACTATGTTAAATGTCACCTCTTTGCTCCTTCAAGTCCCAAAAATGATTAGGTGCCGTTCATCACCAGTGGTCGAAATGAGACTACCTTTGGTCGTAATGAGACGCTTGGAGATTAAAGGATTTTCGGCAATAATGGGACTTTCGGCCGTAATGAGATGTTACCGAGGCTTGTGTCGTGTTCGTCTCATTGTGGTATTGTGGTATGCTTCAGTCTCAGAACATCGTGGAATCGTGGAAAACAAACTAGAGCACAGAAGTGAAAGTCCGTTCAGGGATATCACACGTATGACACGAATCGAGTTACAGAATGGCGGACGATGAAAAGACACCAGCAAAGGGGGATGGGGAGTGCATGGGAGGTTTGAGCATACACCCTCCTATCTCCGAACGGTGGTGCCTCTTCATCACCTGCAGTTCTTAAAGTGGTTGCGACACCTTAGTGAATCTGGTTCATTGCATCACGAGTAGTGTATGCACTGCGTGCCAGAGTGTTCGGCACAAAAAAAAATTATTGTACCTTGTCGTAGGTGACAAAAAGTTGGACACGGCCCGGCGTTGAGCTCCGATGTCACAGGTGCGGGAGGTGACGTCACAAATCCGCCTACTAATCTTTCGCCGGAGAGGGGGACTATCTCAACGACGACCTGCTCTTCGTTTTTTAGGGTGTGGGCGGCAATATTGTTGTCGGCGACTTGTCCAATCCTCCAGATCGCAATACAAGACTCCTATTGGCTCTCCCTGAGCACGTGGCGTCCCCCCGTCCGGATCGAGTTTCGTACCACCACCACTACTACTACTATTACTACGACTCTAATGAGTATTACTTGTAAACCGAACGAGAATCCGGGCTACAGGTGTTCGAGTATATGCATGATACTGTCTGTTTCCATCGATAACCACGAAACGAAGCGTATATGGTGATGCACGCACTATATTGGCAGTCTCCTATATGTGTCTTCTTCGAATGGCTTCCCTCCTATAGCGAGTGCAAATCCCGAAGCAAACGTGTACGTTCCCAAGTACATCGCTTTGCCCTTCACGCAAAGATGACAAAGTGTCAGTTCCGTTACCATGCCTATCTTCATCGACCACATACGGTCGATGAATTTCGATGGCGGATTAAAAATCTCGTCGGCACACAACATAATGCGATATCTGGCCGGTGCTCTGGAGCTGCTGACAATTTGCCTTGGTTGTTGATTTTTTTTTCTCGATGTTTGACAGCAAGAAGCCGTAAGGTGCAGCTCATGTCTGTGCAGTCACCTCTTTTGTGCTGCATGTATAATGGATTCATCCGAATAATTCTTATTTTACGCGAATTAAAAATCGTAGCTAAGGCCACGTTGTAGCGTTTACGGCGAATAAATTTGTGAATGCGTATCCCATGGCATGACACAGCCAGCGCATGAGGATGATGATGTTACTGTCATTAATGAAGTGGTGATGATAAATGTATGGAATTCGACGTACCGTCGCAGAGGTGTCATCCTTCAATTTCCCAGTTTATATCGCTCATGTTTGGCACCGTACATGTCGGGGTTTTCTTTTGGCAAAAATCGGCGGATGTTTATCGGAGCTTTCAAATTTTGGAAAATTCGGCGTTTTACGGACTTTTCTTCGATTGGAATAGCACGAGGAATGGGTTGTCGGAGCTTATCGTGGAAAATCGGAAGCGAGCGTTAATAAAACAAAGAAACATAGCTGAATATGTTGTTTCGAAGCGAGATGCTCAGAAATTCTGCGGGATGCTTTGACACCGCGCTAACGTTGTAAGTCACCCGGCAAAACATACAAATCGCCAGGTTTTCTCTGGCACTGGAAGACACTTCGAATTCCCAGTGTTGCCTTGCTTAGGTCATTGCCAATGACTTGTCGGCCTTGCAGTGCGATAGTGGCCCTCCAAATAGTCTATAGGTGCAGGCTACCACGCATTGATCTGTTTGCAGTGGCGAGCTATACTGAGCTGTCTCTATTGGGTTCAGTCGGAATTCTCCTCGTGTAGGGCATTCTGTTCAGTTCTGAAACAGGTAAGTCAGACCATGAGAGCCCAGGGCTGTTTAAGAGAATCTGAGTTTTTCGGATAAATCCGAAAATAGTACAAAAAAAGATAAGTACGGGGGGATGTTTACCGAAAAAAAAAAGTCTGAACCCTGCGTATAATTGCAAGTAATTTTTCTCTTCTCGCGTAAATAAGAAGGAAAAAAAAACGCTTTCCGCGGGACCAATGATTCGTACGTTCCCTTGTGTCAATATTGGCAGTTACAGTGACAATAATACAATGCAATAATACTTGTCACGACGACGACGACGGCTCCATTCGAGGCCGCGGCGCGACCTAGATTTCCAATTTATTTATTTAATCGCAGTTATTTAAACTTCTGGCTGCCCTATACTAGGAGGTTGTCTGCGCTGCCTGGCACTTTACCACGACATTCTTATCGACATGAGCATCTGAGCCATCAGAATCCTTGATGCAGTCGCCCATTCCGTCGTTTCGAAACCCCGCGATTACGGAAGAGTTAGGTACGTCAAGCCGAGATGGCAATGTTTTCTGCGCGCGTATACTGTTACAAAAGCTATATTTCACGCACTGAAATCCAGTTCTGTCGGCAGATACGATTAGATAGATTAGGCAGATAGATAGGCAGATAGATTAGGCATTAACGTCAGTTTCATCTGCTGCGCGGAAAAGGCGCGGCGCGGTGGGACTCTGGAACATCGGTTTAAGCGTAAATTTTGTATCTGCGAGTGCTGCAGAAACATGGCAGACGCTCTTGTGTGTGACTAAGTACACGGGCTCGACACAGAATGAAGAAACAAAGTTAAGAGTTCGACGTTTCGATGACTACACGCGGTCGTAATCATCATCAACAACATCATCATCATCATCATCAACGACGACAACAATAACACGTGAACAAAAGACTGTCCGCGTGTCCTGTGCGCGGCTGTCCTTATCTCTGTGAGAAGGATGTGTTCATGTTCTGCTGATGGTGCCCGTACACGCGTCGAAACATCCGACTTTTAATAGGGAGTTTTAGAACACCGTACGCCATCGCAAGGGCGATAGCGTACGCTGTACTAAAACTCTCTCTTCACTACTGCTTTATCCTGTTACGTCAAGCCGGTGTATCTCATCAACGCAAGAGAAACATGGCTACACTCTTAAAAATGAACTTCACCACATAGCACGCTCCTAGCCAACCACCATCCCGAATGACAACGTTCTCGCCCCTGATTTGTTGAAAACGGGAGGAGGAGCCAATTTTGTGCCGTGCATAATGGTCACAAAATAGGCTCCTCCTCCCGTTTTCAACAAATCTAGGGCGAGAACGTTGTCATTCGGGGTGATGGTTGGCTAGGAGCGTGCTATGTGGTTCATTTTTAAGAGTGTATATGCTTCCTTACCTTATAAAGTGGCACATACAAAAAATGTCAGTTCATCGTGCACTAGTTTTGCAAGTTATGTTCGTTCTCCAAGGACAAAATGATATTTGCAGAGTTCCGTTTCTCTTTGTTTTGCTGTTGGTCCCCGGTTTGTTCGAGTCGTGATGAGGCATGATTTGAGCTCATCATTTCCCATCCTAATTCCCCTCGTGTTACTTTCTTTTTTTATTTATCGTGTCGAAACGTCGCCCACCGTTTCCTTTTTTTTTCCCTCTCCACCGCGTAGCCCGTATGTGTGAAACAAGGTCGCGCTGTCATTCCCGCGTCCGTGTAACTTCTTTTTTTTTATGTTTTGCTTAGGTGAAGGAGGACCCTGCTGGAGGATGCGCGTGTGATGTCATCCGACACGGGATGTTGACTTTCGTATGTTTGCTTGGTTCAGGGTTAAAATGGGTCAACGTGTTTCTGCCACACTTTCTCGTTTGCCGAGGTGAATGTATAAACGCCGTGGTCGTATATCCGTGTGAAGTTACTCGGTGATGCAAAATCTTACGTTTGGCTTTAGGGGCTACCCAGGGAGGGGGGGGGGGGGGGCGTTGACATATTTTAAATTTGTAACGCGGTATACCCATGCGACATGGGCGCGAAGAGACATTAAATGGCGCCACCGTTTTGGCAACCCATCGAAACGGGTACGCACGAAAATCGACTTAACACATATATTAATTATAACATTATAATTATAACATTTCGAAATATTATATCTCTTGTGGGGCCATAAACTACAAATACGAAGTTGTACCAGGTACCAGTTGTTATTATTATTATTATTATTATTATTATTATTATTATTATTATTATTATTACATGTATTCTACTTTAGTGGGTGATGGGCCTCGTCATGTGGGGTTTAGTGTGGGGGGCTGTTTAGTTGGGGATGGCCCCCTCGCCTTATCATCTTCGTGGGGTTTAATGCCATTAAAAAAGAACGTGTGAGATTGAGGAATAATGAGATTCAACACCCGGATGGCAGTAGAAGACAATGTCATTTTTCGTGTCCGTGTGGCACTTGAAGTTCTCGGTGGCAACTGTGGAACGTTTCTCGAGAAGGAATTATGGGGGATGACAGTGGTGTGAAGCTGCGAATTGCATGCGGTGTTGCTATTAAGTGTCCCGTAAACAGAGATGACTCGTTGTCGTAGCACATGATGGAGCCCTGAATACGGAACCGCACAGACTTTGGTCCATTTAACGTCACTAACAGAGTCCATGACGTCTATAAAAAAAGAAAAGAAAAAAAAAGCCTTGTCAAGGCCGAGAACCACACCTGGACCCCACACGTCTTGGTTTCTGACGCCCTGACAAAAGATTATGAAACACTCGGTATGCTTCAGGTCACCACAGGTGTTCTCCACGTTCGAGCACATTTGCGAGGTGTGGTGACGTATACTGACGTGGTTCGTTACGTCATCAGGTCGTGCACGCGTATGATATGGTTTACGAAGCGTGTTACCGGCTTTTGTCCTGGGACGCGAAGCGTGAATTGTGAAGTACGCGAATACGTCACAGAGCGGATGATTCTGCGTAGACCAACTTCGGTTGTATCACACTTCATGCGGTTGAAAAGCAACTTAAGAAATACTTCAGTTGCAAACTCTCCTTTTGAGTATTTTTAAAACGTTAGGAAATCTTTGTGTTCTGGAACACCCCCACAAACTTGTTACTGACACCTGTTGCTGGCATACTTTGTCAAGCCTCATTATTGTTATTTACAGAAGACATTCATGACATTCATTCCTCATTTTTCGTTGTAGTTATATAGCTGTCGTACCACTGCAGTAACAGGGCAAACAATTGTCTCGTAGATGCAGTACCCAGTACGTCTCCGACCGTGCTTTGTAGTTGATACCTCAGTGTCTAAAAATCGCGTACAAGCAAAAACAAATGAACTATTGATTGATAGACCCGGTGTACAGTGAAGGTTTAACTAGCCAAAACCCGAATTCCGCAACATGCTTTTTGCCTATTTGTTTTTAGTTTTTAAATGAGCTTATTTTATTCCACTGCGTTCAAACATTTATAATATATTCCTTCGTCCTCCGCTATATACGACGGACCGCGAATCACGCTCCTACTGAAGTGAATTATCATGGAGGCACGGGCGAGTGGCGACCCTATGCCAGGCTCCGAGACTGGGAGGTGGCACGGGTTCGAATCCTGTCACCGGCTGTGCTGTCTGAGGTTTTCCCTGGTTTTTCCGAAAGACTTTCCAGACGAATGTCGGCACAGTTCCCCCTGAAGTCGGCCCACAGGACGCATACTAACCCCCCACTCCTTCCTGCTGTCCTCTCTCCATCTGTCCACGTCTGTACGCCGCTCATGGCCACAGTTGCTTCGCGGCGCTAACACGGAGTTTAAAGAGAAAATACATTGTCTTTTCGTAGGAAGCCCTGACTTCCTAACCACCGCTCTCTTGCTTCAGCTTCCCGTGTGTTGCCCAAAGCGGTATCCGATTCCGCAAAAAAAAAAAGAAAGAAAAAGAAAAGTAAACAAGAAAAAGAACAAGCGGGATCTTTATGAAATGGTATCTGGGAAAAGGAGGTCAACAGAAGCTCAATTGTGGCACAGAAAAGCAGGCATCCCTTAGTGAAGACGCACAAGTAGTTTAGTTTCACTTTCACTTAGGAAGGAGAAACACTGTTACGAAACCGTGCTTCGCATCCGGCGTGGGAGCCTCGAGTGACGCCACGTGATATGTGTGTGTGTGTGTCCGACTAGATGAAGACACGACTCGGAAGCAAAACAACTCTTAAATAAATGCTGGGACTCAGATAAGTGCAGGGCAGGGGTTGCAACAACTCAAATGATGCCACTTGAGCGGCGGCCTCACTTCAGACGCAGTTGAATTTTTTTTTTCTTTTTTTCTCCTCCTCCTTCGTGATTGTATATGACGTGGGTCGCAAGGCCAAGCCTCTCTCGGCTGTGGGCTCGTGTATACACACAGGCCGTCGTATGGCCGCGTGCTGCTGTTCACATTGATCACGTGCAATCATTGATCTGCATATGATTGTTTCTTGGTTTTACGGAAATAATTCAGACACGAGAGTTTATGTGTTTGCCTGTAATCGATGAACAACACGTTAATGAATTACGTTTAACAAGTACTATATGGTTATGCTTTCTCCTGAAATACTGTTATTCATTAGACAAAGATATAAAATTTTGCTTCAAAACACTTTTCAGTATAAGTTTTTTTGCCTGGCTTTTCAACTATTTTTAAAGGCAGTATTCTAAAGAAAAGTATAAAGGAAGTAAGATTCGTGGATTCGCAGAATCGTGCTCGGATTCGGAAAATTCTCGATTCGTCCCATCTTATAGTTTGTACCATAATTGGTAATGCTATTGGTAATTCGACATGTGTTTCGGACTGTCGGTAGCTGTTGGTACTTTGCTTTTCCTTCTCTCGTTTCTTTCGGGTTTGCACTTGCGTAAAATGTGAAGGCGGTTCTTGAAGAACCAAAAGAGAAGGCTTGCACGCATGCACACAGCTAAGTTTGCAAGAAAAAAAAAGTCATATACTGTAATTATTTTCAAACTACCTGTTGTTGAAGTATTGTTCTTGTTGGCTGGGGTGTTTGTAGTGCGATTGTTTGTATTACAGTCAGTTTGTATATGTTCTTGTTGTTTTTGTTTCGGTAGAGTATTAAAATACTCGTTAGAAACTGGAAACATCTTATTGCTGTATATCATACCCCCCACGACTCTGGAAAATGATTGTATGTTGTGCATACTACACACCCTGCTCTCTTGCGTATGCGTTGTATTTGAATAAAAATAAAAATGGAAAATGCATGAAAAAGTGCCGTGCGCTTTCGTTCCAGTCACATATACAATCCAAAAAACAAATAAATCACACACAAAAACTAAAACTGGGCTCCATCTTACCGGGGGGAACCATATTGTCTGTTTATAATTCCTTCTCTATAACAAAAAAAAAAGTATATTTCATCTTTGTGCATTGTGTGCCAAGCTCGTTTGCATACGGTAGCCTTACTCAGGTGTTACGTAGTCATATTCCCGTCCCAAGCAGCACACCAGTATTTGGAACGCATATTGGCCAGCCAGTTCTGCCAGTGTATCTTCTATTGGTCCTATTTACTGGCAAACTAATGTTCCCAGCCTAGTGTTTCCAGTTTTAGGGGCAGTTCTCATCAGTTTTTATAGATAGAAGTCACCGAATTTATTAATAATATCATGTTACATGTGCCGGTTGGCAGTATGTTCCCAAACAACACAATGACGTCCAGAGGACATCCCGCGGATATACGCGCTTAAATGCAATTTTACGTTTGAAACATCACATAAATGGGATGACCGACCAAAGGCCCACTTAGAAAGGCAGTGGCTTTCTAAGAAAAAACAGATAATATAAATGCTTGTCGTACAAACTTTCGCAAATTCGAGGACCCTGCTCGCTTCAGGGTCATAATAAGCCGTAGGGTACCTAAGTTTAATTTGTTTACATACACATAACACATTGAAGGGAGGAATTGCTTGGAGCATTAATTCAACATCAATATAACGTCTGGTGTTTCTTATTGCTTTTGGTTTGAGACATTCAGTATATATAGATCAGTCGAAAATTTTTTCCTCATTTCCCCATTTGGCCATTTCAGCAATGGCCATTCCCAATACATGGCCAATATTGGAAGAATCTTGAAAATATTGGACCATTATTTTCAGTATCTAGCCAATATTGGTAGAATGTTGGGCACACTGGGCCATTGTACCCGATAAACAGACAATATCGGGTAAATCTTGGGAATACAAGACAAATATTGGGCCAGTTTAGCCGACGTCTAGCCAATATTGGGCCAAGATCCTGTGCTGCTTGGAGTGACTATACGTAAACTGTCTGCAGACCTACAGGGTACTATAGCTGCTACGAGGCTATCGCTCTTCAAATAGCAAAACGTGGATCAGAAATTGAGTTTGCGTTGCAGTGTGCTTTTCCAGGCAGCCATTTGCTAGAACGGCGTTTACTCTCTGTCGGTAACTAACACGATTGGCCAGCAGCGCAAGCCCAAGACTCAATAAACACCCTATGAGCCCTCCTTGACATACTGATACACATGCCGCTTGTTCAATCCCTTTAGGTTCAAATCGTATGCAAAACTTGAGGCACCGTCCTGTGCTTGCAATCAGGTCGCCGTCAACTGGCCGTAAGAAAGGAATAAAAACAGCTCATATGACTACTTCGCGTAACTCAACGCTGCCCACGTTATAACGGCCCTCGCCCTTGAACACGCAAGAAAATCTGAACAAGAAGAAACCGTATTCGAGACCAATTGCGTTTTGCTGCCAGGGAGTCGCTATTGTTGTCTTGCCGCTCCAAAGGCGTTTGGCTTGCGTGCTTTTGCGACGTTCTTTCCTTTCTTGACTGTTTGACTGATTTATGAGTGAATTTTGCGTGCATGACTCGTGACAGGTGACACGATGTTCTGTCACGAGTGACGGCTCTGCGTTGACGCGATGCCATTGTTTTGCTTCGATGTTATAACGGGTGTGTAATTGACATTGACGAAAGTACAAAAGAATGAAGACTCGCAATTAGCTGATAACTCGGGAAATTATAATTAGTCTTTCTTTGTATACCCCGCTCACAACGTTGCCAACAAATGTGCGTGGCCTGATGATCGAGGTCGTATATGGTTTATTATTCGGATGACGTCATTCGTGGGGTTAGTGCCACAGTCACTAGTGGATTTGCCGCCTTGGCGTGTAGTCCTCGGGCCATGACTGTCCAGAGCTTCAACGTCACCGTATTCGTCGTTCGTATGGTGTTCTTAAGTTGTTCTGTTGTGAATGCGTCCAAAGGGACAACTTTTAGTAACTTCTTGCATCGTCCCTTTGGACGTTCCATTTGGCTTTGTCAGGTTAAACTGCTTCCCCAAATTTTGTGCCCATTTTAAGCCGTCTGCCATCTGAGGTTTTTGTATAACCCTTTCCCACTTTCTCCCCCCCCCCCCCCGTTCGTTCATGAGTTGACGATGTATAAAATCTCGCTGTACCATGTATTTTGATACCTGAAGAAGTGCAGACTACTGCACGAAAGTCTTGCAATTAAATTATTCGTGCTTCTTACCGGCTAAACCGTCATTCTTTTTACCTTATTCTCGCGGGCTTGTCATTTAATTTTTATCTACGCGTAATTATCTTGTTGTGTTGCGTGAATATCATTTTATTCCATATTTCCAGTATAGCTTCGATGTTTTCAAATTCAGTAGCCTTCTAAATAGGGGCTGGAAGTAGCGCCCTCTGGCGTCTATGACATCAGTGAATAAACTCTAGAGTCTCGGCGCGCCTTTTAAGGTTCCTCTTTCTTTTTCTTTTTTTTTCTGGAAATTCGCATTTCAGCTGATTTCTTTGCTCCCAAAGTTGTTCTTTCCTTCGGCGTTCTCCACAGGACTGAAGTACCCTTTCACCCATTTGGCCATGGACGGATCCGGGTCACGGCTAGGTGGGAATCATAGTGCCAAAAGTGAGGCTATAAAAATAATGAAGGACATCGATTTCGGAACAATTTAGCATTTTCGCGGGAGAGGTACATGTACCAGAGGGCAGATTAAAATTCTAATTTAAAAGGTCGCGGTTCATTCATTGAGATGGGGGCCTTATCCATCCATCCAGACATTAGTCTCAATGGCTTGTGGTAAGTGCACGAGGAAAGACTAAAAGTAAAAAAAGGGGGTGTAGATGGTATAATGAGCGGGCTATTAAAATTATTAAGGCCACAAAATAAATCAAAGATGCGGTGAAATTTCTGAACCTTCCGGCAGATTGCTTGCATCCGTACTGCTTCGAATTTGTTCGAAGCGTTGTAAGTATTGTGCCGCTGTGTATTCCAGTGAAACTAAATTTATAAAATTGGCTGTTGCAGTTGCACCATTTTCCGAACCCTATCGCGGTTTCGCCTGCGGAACAAAGTAAAAAAAAAAAAAAGTGTCCTAGTAAATCAACGTCACCAGTCGCATCGTGCATGACTCAAAAGCCACGTTATCAGCGGTCTATAACGCAGTAGTGATTCACACTGCTGTGTTTGCGGTTGGGCATGCGTGTTACGTCCGCTGACAGGGAATGCAGTTTGAGCATCCGTCCGATTCCTTTTCGTATCGCTATCAGACAGTCAGCTATGGCTCCGCTGATAGCTGATTGGTTAGTAGTGTTACCGCAAAGGAATCTGAGGGCGCTGACGGTTTCCTAAAATTCCCTAGTGCAGCGGAGCGTCCTTCAGGATAGTACGAAGGTACACGTAAACGCAGTAATGTGAATCAGTGAGTTTAATGGTGATTCTGCGCTTACGCAGAACCACCTATGCTATCCCTTACGTAGGCAACGACGATCGCGTACGATGCACTAAAACTTACTAACATGTACAGATTTCCATGAAAGCAGACTTCACTTATACTCCTGACACACGGGCATATTCAGGACCTCTTATCTCAAGGCCTTTTGGAAATTCCACAATTGAAATAGAAAGCATGCACGCAGCACTGTTTCGCGCTCTCTGCGGCATCGAACTTGTTGCCCTATCTAATAAAACAGTTGCGATAAAAGGCCCTAAATGTGCCCGTGTGACAAGGGTATTACGCTATCTCAGTCAGCGGGACCTGCTATCTCTTCTCTAAATTCTTTCTCTCTCCCTCCCCCCCTCTCTCTCCTTCTCTCTCTCGTCACGTCACGTCGCACATCTCACCCTCTTATTCGTACGTGCCATGCCTATGCCATTCACTCTTCGCACCTAACGTGACCAGTTATATAGTTAAAGCTCAACCTCAAAACGGGGAAACCGCGGAGGCAACACCGTTCTCCATTGTTGCCATCTCATTTACCGTCACGCTCACGTATGCAGGAAGGAAATAAAAAAATAAAATAAAAAAATCTATATTTAGGGGATCGGCACCACAGCACTGATAAAATCGTTCCACGTCAACGATAAGAGGCCATTGTTCTCGGCACGGGACGTTGTGCCATCCACACAGTGGAAGAAGTGCCAGGGAATTTGGATATTTTTGGACCCGCGTTTAAACTGCCACGTAACTCCCTGCTCTAGTGCTTCGAAACTAGTGGGTGACACGGTTCGTTTCTGTTTCGTCAGGTTGTTGTCGCGAGCTCATACCGGCGTCGCGTCTCGTTTAACAAATAGCGTGGTTTGTTTGTAACGCAGAATTTTGCCCTGCCTTCCGCGAGTTTTTGGAGTCGGGATAATTTATAATTACCGAGAAAATTAGTTGAATTTTCTGGCCAGTAGTGCCCGGAAATAGTGTGCAACGAATTCGCGTGAGTAGGCTGTGTATATACGGCTGCAGTGATGGCTGCAGCCAATAAAATCCAGTGCCGTCCGATTCAAGGTGCGTGAACGGTAGTCCGTGTTTGTTTCGTTATGTAGTCGTGTATACGTCGGACAAACGTCAATATGTATTAATGTCGGGTTCCGAAAACATGCAGCAGGTAGCGATAGTAATATTCACATCTGAGGGAATGCGAAAATTGTGAGGCGTTGTTTAAGGATACAGCTAATTTACATCGAGGAAAAGGAGTCTGTAATTTGTGGAGTGAAGCTGGAGAAAGCTGTTGCAGTAGGGCTTCAGTGGAATACACGGGAAATGTTAGGAAATTTGTAACATGATCGTGATAAACGGGGTAGCATCGTGCCTTCCGGAAGGGTCATGTGACCGGTGAAGGTCAGCCATGAAGATAATTAATGATTTCACATCAATAAACGTCACTTGGTTGTAGTTCAGTGCTGTCTTCGTGTCGTCTACTCTGTTCCCCGGCACTGCTGGGGTGTTTCAAAGTTTTTACCAAATATGTTGGACAAGCCCACCCACATCATATAATTATTTAGTGCTTGTCTCGAACGCCGACATTGACCTGCGTTAATGGCTATCCCATGGCGGCCCCGCGAGTTTCGAGTTGGAATGTTCAACCTTTTCTCTACGTATCTCATGTGTGGATTACTTCGTCAGATATAGACGTTCAGCATTGCTCCGCTTTGGCCTTTGTCACCTAACTCATCATGTAAATCTCTCGTCCTGGATCATCTCATCGCTCATACCTGTAGATAGCTTTTAACTGCCACACTCACTTGTTATCATCCTCCTCCTCCTCTCTCTCTCATCCTAATCTCTCACACACTCGCCATAGTTTTGGCGCTCTTTGGCCTTTTCCGCCTTTGTGCCATTAAACCCATAATCGCTAAGCGCTAACCTTTTCTAAAAATAAAAAGTTGACGACATGCGGTAAAGGATGTACACTTCTGATTGAGTTTTCCATCATCTTCCGAAATGTCAAGCTCCGTAACACCGACGGAGTAGTGAAATGCCCCCTCCATAAATTTTGCGTTCTTGGCTGCGGCGTGTCAACAGGCTACACGGGCTCTTGCGAGGGAATTACGAGAGCAGCTGACCCGTACTGTCGACCTTTAACGCGCGGGAGACTCCTTTGATCTGCGCACGCCTCCCTCCCCCCCCCTCCCAGGAAACATCCACTCCTTCAGAAAAGCGCGTAAACGAACGAGGAACATCCACGTCATTCCGTGACGTTCACAGACCCAGCCGCTCCCCACCAACGCCACCTAGATAGAGAGAGCCTGCTTACTCGTCGACGTGACGTAACAAAGCGTCAGCCAATCAGGATCGTGTTTTCGACGGCGGTCTCCAGTCACGAACGTGCTCTCAGCGGTCGTAGCCATGCAGACGAACCACTGTCGTCTGCGAGTAGTGATTGAACGTCCCCGCGTACTAAATGGGAACACTTGGAAGTAACGCGCGAAAAGGTCTCAATATGTTTCTCAAAGCTGATTTTCTGGAAAGCGTCTCGCACTTTTTGTCTAAATATTTAGGTCTGCAGGTTCCAGGTGAGCTGCATTCATTTGCGGGTTCTTGAATTCACGGAACGGTGGATCGCAGTAGCGGACGAATTTTGACTCTTAATCGAAGGAGGGAGAGGAGACAATGAGTAGGCCTTCTCTATCTAGGTGGCGCTGTCCCCGCGCATGTCTGCTGACGTCACACGAGGAGATCGGGCTGGATGTTACCTTCCGTGAGCGTTTTTATAAATAAATTAAATAAATATAACTAAATTTGATATCGCTCAGCGACAGGGAAATGATAAATAAATGAAATAAATAAATGATACAGGGTTTCCAGCCATGTCGAATGGGTTGAATGTCGAACTATAGTCGTGTTCAAATTAAGAAGGAAAAGAAATCTAGTCCGTCAGCTCTCAAAATATTACTGCGCCGCAGATAGGATGGCTGGACACAGAGAGGTCACGCTCGCTCCCTGCGCCAGACCATGTAATTAATCATACTCGCTCTGTTTCCGTATTGGCTGTGTTAAGACTATCCGCATGACACTACGCTGCTGCAGAAAGTGCGCTGCACTATTTCTCCTGGCGCACTGTTGCGTCTCCTTATCTCCAACGGCGTATATGTAGTTGACGGACTAGATTTCTCTTCCTTCTTAAGTTGAACCTGACTATAGGTAAATTTTAGTCCCCGTTATGGTCCTATACAACCCAACTTCCCCATCACACTTTATCTGGACATCGTTTTCGCTTTCTTCCATTCCAGCTGTGTACTGTCCCAGACATCGATTACTTCCTTTGGACTGTTTTCTGTACGACGCTTGTCGACAACGGTTCCTAATCCAGCCACGTCGTTACGTTAACGCCCGTCTAAGTACGGGAAACCTCCGCTCTTTTAGGGACGATGAGCATCATGCTCTTCGTGCTAGAGTGTGAGAGGGACGATGAAACCCGCCGACCATAATGTTCTGATTGGCAGCAAGCTGTGCTGATATTGCGCAAGCTTTGTGATCGTCCAATCATACCGCACTGATAGCGTACGATAAACTCACGAACTGATATCGCTCTCGCTCAGTTCTTACGGACAGCTGTGGTCGTACAGGACCAATCGAGGAAAAATAAGCAGTCATCACTTACTCTTGCAAACAAATTACTTCCCCCGTGCTGCAATTGCTTCCGCACTACACCGCTCATAGCTGCAGTCGCTTCGCGGTGCGAGCACGGCATCTGCTTCACACACATTTCGCAACAAGTGGTCTCGCCCCCCATGCATAACGGTAATTATTGTATAGGATAAACGAAACAACACACAAACTGTAAACACGCTAAACTCATCAACCTTGAACATAAGACATACAAGTAGTGATTTATTACTCGTTTATTTATTTATTTTTCTTATATTTTATTAACGGTAACGCACCAACGCCACATGTGGCTATAACGCGGAAGTAAACAACAGGTGGTCCAACGTGTATCTCAGACGCTGATATATTCAAGGAGCATATGACGTCCATTCTCTTCAGTAGCAGCTGCTCTCATAAATACATAATAAAAACGTACATTGTCTTTGCGTGCGTATTTCACGAACATCCATCATTCTCGGCAAGAGCCATATAGTCTGTTTTGGGGTCTCCTCGGGTTGACGTCCTCGTCAACGTGGACGTCTGTGGACGGGCCTCGTCCTCGTCCTCAACCTCGTCTGTGGACGGGCATCGTCTTGAATGATACATGCCGCAGTGCGTACGAACTTCAATAGGTCTCACTGACAGACGAAAATGGAACGTGTGCATCCTCAGATGGAGAGTCCGCGCGCCTCATAGCAGTCGGCTAATGGTGCATTCTGTGTGCACCGAGGGTATATTGTCGTCGTGGAAATGTAGGTTGACGAGTTTGTGTGTGGTAGCTGCGTTTAGTTGCCTGCCTTCTGCCTTCTTTCGGTGGGCTTTCAGAGCCATTTTGTCAGCGATGGTCTCGTTTTCTTTTTGTGGAAGGGGTATATAGGCTTTTTATCGTGGCTTCGAAGTTGCGACAGTTCTCTTTCTCGTTGAGATGGGACGCGTTGAAGTGACACTGCGCTGTGTGCCGCTGTTTAGTATGGCGTAGCTGTTGCTTGTGCTGTGGGGGAAATTGTTTCCGTGTCTTCTGTGCGTGACGTCTTCTTTTTCTAAAAGGAACCAAATAACAATATAGGCGTGTTCACTGGACTGCGAATGTCAGCGCGCACGAGTTGTGTATAACCTAGGCGTGTCTGCCTGTACCGTCTTGTCGTGTTTCAACATAATCAACACGCTTTGTTGTGCACCCTAAGGGAAAAAAAAAAAAACAGTCGATTGGGGAGTAGTTACAGCTTGTGGTCCCCTAAATTAGAATTACTCGCCATGTTCACTTGTTGTTCCTCCCATGCACTGCAAATCGTTCCTAAACTTCGCAAGTTTCTGTACATTTAGTCTCGAAAGGGATTAATTGCTGTAGCAATGCATCTAGTCCCGAAAAATCACTCAAATCGCTCCCTTTTCTTCTTCTTCTTCTTGTATGTATGTTCTGTTTGTATTTGTAGCGTGTACCCGCCCAAAGAAGTTCGCTCAAAAATGTACAGATGTCGTCCTTAGAGTCTGTTTTCTTCTTGTTCTTTTCTTGCTGGTACTTGTCCGCGGTACGCTGTCTCTAGTGAACTTTTTAGTTGTCGGCTCTCCGAGGTAAAAAATTTGGATCTTCCTTTTTTTTCTTTTTTGATGGCCCGCAAGTTGGAGTCATAACGTATATACGTCATCGACTCCAGCGACACACATCGAGAGGAGTGGCGCTGCGAGTCGACCCTGGAGCAACTCTAGTGTTGAATCTTGAAATTTTCAGAACGAGAGTCACTGTGACGTGGATGACGTCACGAGAGCCGCTCCGCGCCATTTTCGCAAAACAAGAGTCGACTCTCTCGACTGTGGAGTTGCTCGAGTCCAATAAACGAACGCAACCTAATTAGTGTGAGCTATTACAAGAGGCCTAGCTGCTGTACACGAAAGCCTCATTTCGCCCAGTCCCCTTCAGTCGTGGTATGTGTTATCACGTGACTGATCGTTGAGTTTCGGTTTCCTTCAACGGGTGTTTGCGCGAATACATCTTCAGTTCCAACTCCCGTTCAAAAAATTACATTTTGTGAAAACATGACTGTACTGTCATTCATTTTTGTGTCTCCTAATTGACGCTCCAAGCGCTCATTTCATTGCTCTCTCGATTTGAACGTCCCTTTAAGCCCTGTGTTCGCGTAGTGAATACTGCAGTTAAAAACAAGTGCATTACGTATCCCATCGAGAACGCATGCCTCACTATAGCTTTCCTATACTAGAATCTGCTGCACAGCAGCAAAAAGAAGAAAAAACGTGAAAAGCCCATTTAGGTGGGAAGTTTAACTATAAATTATATTCCGGAAACAATAACGACAGCTCCGATACGCCTCGCTGCTTTCCAATTGGACTTATGTTCTAGTGGGGGGTCACGTGTGTAAGCAACCATGGTACACGCAGTTCCATACCCTCCCTACCTCCGTGGTAACATTGTACAGCTCGCGATGGACTGAACTGAAACGCCGCACAACGATCTTGCTCTATTTCCTGTTTGTTTCTCTTTCGCTCGCTCCGCTTTTTCGAATCTCTCCAGTACTTCATTAGGTACATGTCTGTAACCAGTAGGTGCATCGCTCAAAGCTTGCCAGGTGTAACAGCAGGCTAAAGTACAACGTCGCAACCAGTGCAGCGTTTGCATTGTCGGCGCATTCTTTCTTTCCAACAATAACATCAATAGTATTTTGCTTAGCAGACGGGTGACTCACGGCTTATCCTACAATGCACACACGTCTGCACAACATCTGCAGTTATCCGCTTTTGCTGCGTTATGCGAGGTGGGGATTTGTGATTTGCCTGCATGAGTCATTTTCCTCGTCGAAGTCCGCTACAGAGTGAGTCGTGCCCAAGGTTGCCAGCTAACTGTATGTACTCACTTTTCAACTCCAGCTGTATATAGCAGGCTTAAAATGTCGCAGGAAAAAAAAACAAAAAAGAACTCGCTTATCTCGTTTTATTACCGACCGTGAGTTGGCGGGGGAAAGGCCATATTAAACGCAACCTTGGGTGGTGTTGGATAGAGTCAGTAGTGTCGGACATTTCCGGGTTTTCCGTTTATTTTTACCGTACGTATTAACGGTGGATGCGCCAGGAGGCTGCCAGAAGTATTAATAAGAGGGGAGGACAGTTTTTGTTCTCGGACGCGAGCGTATACTTGCAGGATGATTTCCACGCAGAAAGCAAAAGGTGTCGAGGAATATGTATGGTCTAAGATTGGGAGGAGGAAGGTTAGACCTTGAACAAGCACATGCTGGGCTTCGTCTGCTTCTTCCTCTCAAGAGCACGATGGAATATAAAAATAAAAAATGAGAAGCCGTACATAATGCACAGTATATGGTGAGTCGACGTTGGCAACATGTTGGCAACAGCATTGGGAAAAGACAGCACTACACGAGTATTACTTTTGTGTTCATAGTCAGTCGATTTGCCGTGCACGCAAGCCACTCGTGAAAAACAGCCTGCACAAGCGATTTTTACAGAACGATCGCGTAACTACATTGCGTCAATCATTTCTTTAATTTATCGCGTTGCAAATGTGTTGCGAGAACTTTTCTCCCTTCCTTCCTTTCTTTCTTTCTTTCTTTCTTTCTTTCCTTCTTTCCGAATCAGTGCGGGTACCTAGAAAAAAGAACAGAATAGAGGCATAGATCGACTGAGCGCGGTCATCGTCGTAGATCGCGTGGTTACGTTCGCTGTCGTTTCACAGTAAATCAAATACCCAACGACACTGTTGTTATTCGAGGACAGATAATATATATGCAGGGTGTTTGCTCGAACGTGTCCAGAAATTTAATTTAATAAATTGAGCGATAAAAGAGAAACGAGCGCTACTTTTCAGCTACTTGACTAAGAAACAGGTGCTAAGCAGTAGCTGTTTCTTACTCAAGTAGCAGAAAAGTACCACTTGCTTTTCTTTTATCGCTCGCTTTAAATATATTTTCTGGACACGTTAGAGCAAACACCCTGTATAGCGCAGTTGTCTCGCGACGTAGTGCCGCGCGTTATCGTTTCGTCGTCTTCCATGTCCACTGCCCGTGTGGTCACACAAGCGATATTCCCCAGAATATTACAGCGGAAGATACGAAAAAGCGTCATAGCTGTCTGCTGTCACGTGATCGCAAATGCTCAACGTCGTGTCTTCACGTACACTGCCAACACCACCTAGATAGAGAAAGCCTGCTCACTCGTCGACGTGACGTAACAACTAAGAGTCCGCCAATCGGGATCGTGTTTTCAACCGCCGTAGCCAATCACGAGCGAGCTTTCAGCGGTCGTAGTCATGGAGGCGAACTACGGTCGTCTGCGAGCAGTGGTTGAACGTCCCGGACGTCGTACTAAATGGGAAAACCTTAAAATAAAGCCCAAAACGGTCCCATATCTTTCTCAAAACTGATTTTCTGGAAAGCGCGTTGCACTTTCTGTCTACAGATTCAGGTCTACAGGTTCCAAGTTAGCCGCAATCATTTGCGAGTTCTTGAACTGGCAGAACGGCAAATTGCAGTAGCAGACGAATTCTGACTTTATATGTCCACGTAACGAAGGCGGGAGAGGAGGCATTGAGCAGGCCTTATGTATCTAGGTGGCGTTGACACTGCTCCTGCGACGCCGCCACAATAAGATATTCCGTAGCAGACGACACGAAAAGACGCTGACGGTGTCGCCTGCTAAGTGTCGTCTGCTAGGTGCGCCGTACGCCACTCCCGATATTCCGGCACCGTGTGAATGTTCAACATAACACGGAACTTCGGCTCCGTGAGCAGCGTTTTCACTTTTTCTTCATATTCATTTTTCATATTCGGTGAGGATATCGTACGGTATGCGCTATCTACTTTCACGTGATGGGCATCCTGCTGATAAAAGGCTATACTCTGCTCGTCTATACAACATAACTTGTACGCTTACTCATTATACTTTGAACCAATAAATGTACAGGAACAAAATAGCATGACGCTGAGCAACTACCTCCTTCCTGTCCGCATTATCCTTTTATTTATTTATTTATTTATTTATTTATTTATTTATTTTCATCGGATTTCCTTTTCGTGTGCTTCACGTGCTACTTAGCATGCAGCCGACATACGATCATTTCTTTTGGCTCACTGAATGACCCTACGCGGTGCATCGGTTAAGCGGCTTAAAAAGTCTCCGCTGCTTTTGGATGGAGCTGTATTTTGAAATGCAACGCTTTCTCTTTCTTTTCCTGCTGGCAGTATGCTTAGCGTGCCGTGTGCTCTTTCAATTTATAAAGAATGAAGGTGTAGTCTGCATATTTAACTGCCCTCTCTCGTGTTTAAATCTTTTTCATCTTCTCCTTCTTCTTCTTCTTCTTCTTCTTCTGCAGCACGTTTTCCATCAAAAGGCTCTCGATTCTGAAGTTCCGGCGAAAACTAGCCGTGCACCGTACTTATTTTTCTCGCGGAGTCGTTCGAGATATTCGCCCGATATTTTTGGAAGTTGTGAGGGACGCTGCCTGCGAGGCGCTGTCTAACAAGGTTAAGAGTTGATTTGCATGCGATAGGACGGCAAACGAGCGAGCGTTGAAAAAAAGTGACGGCTCGTGTGCTACGAAGATTGTGTAATGACAGTCCGATAAGAACGTTGGGAAATGTTGGGTATTCGCTTGACGTCAATAACACGACCAAGAACTTCGCGTAGAAGGGATTCTAGCAAAAGTGTTACCGGATTTCCTCGCACAATTGACGCACTTTTTTTAAACTGAAATCAAACGTAGCGCCGTAGAGGGGTGCGCTAATTATGCGAGTAAGAAGCACCTGAAAAGTGTCCTCGTCCATTCCCCTTTGGAATGTGGCGAACCGGCGACGGTGCAAAATTAAAATGGCGCTCGACCATAGGCGTTTCTGCAGTCTTGGTTGCCAGACTACGGAGTCAGTGACGGCGTACATTTGGATATTCTAGTCGGAAACAAACAAAGGTAGAATGGAGCAAACACGAAATATTAAGAGAAGCAAAGGTATCTTCCAAACTACCAAGCTTAGAAGCACGATGGCTGGGTCAGTACCTGGAGTCTGCACTCAGAATGAAACAGCACTGAGGTTCGGTGGCTGAGCTTCTACAGGGTGCGCTGGTTTTGTTCAGACGATGCCACAGTCCCATTTGCTCTCAAGTACTACGCGATGCGAGTATACAGGCATAATGTTTTTTTTTTCTTTGCCACTCGTACATTTTTCTTCTATTTGTCCTACGGCGCACACTTTTGTAGCATAAGCTTTACACCATGCCCGCAGAAGGGTATTTTGTTACATATACCCTCCTATATAGAGTAAACTTTTGTGAACACTGTTGTTGCATCTTTTGAGTCGAGTTTGCGGAATATATGAAAATGTGTTTACTAACAATAACATTCCTACCTGCACGCTAAGAAACGTGTAAGAATGCGAATTGCTGTGCAGCAATGCCTGCGTAAGTGCATGAGCTCCCTGCTGATGGTTCACCCTATAGCACCCCGCTGCAGTTTAAGCTTTCTTCGTTTTCTTCTTCTTTATTACTATTATTTTTTACTCGGTGCGTTCTACATGTACTCCCTTTTGCGGGCGACACCCCGTTTAATTCCCGTTTCTCAAGCTGCACGTGATTTATCAAGCTGTCGGCACTACCCTTTGATCTTTCCGATGACGCCCGGTTTTCTTTTTTTTTCTTTTTTTTTTTTTTTTCGTGGTCTCCTCTCGCTGTTGAAAGAGATACCTTTCATGCACCTCCCTCGCTCCGATCGTTGCTCGTCAGTCCATCACGAAGATCACGAAGAAAAGAGTTCATTTTTTGCGCTAGACTCGGAAACAATGTGTGACTTGTTTTGCGTTCACAAAAGGAGCCAGTCACCGTATACTACGTCTTTTATGCGTCGCCCGCGCGACGCACGGCTGAGTGCGCGCGCGCGCGCGAACTCTCCGCGTCCGACAACCCGCGACTACACCGGAAGTGGAGGTCAGTGCGACTTCCACCCTGCATGCATCCGTTTCGGCCGGCGTGTAGGTGCATCACACCGGCTCTCAGATGTGTTGGTGGTAGAGGCTTTGTAGTAGCCACTTGTTGATTTGTCGACATGGTTAGTTTTTCCTTATTTCTGCGTTTCTTCAGCGTCGTCACCGCTTTGCTGTCGTGATTTGTAGTGACGTGGAAACGGAAGCGGAATTTATTTCGTTTCTTAACGTGGAAAACGAAAGCAAAGCAAGAGGTCTCGTGAACGAGGAAAGCCGCGCCTCGCAAAAGGAAATCTGGAACAAAAACGCTATTTTAGGAGATTCGTGACACTTCGTTCTATGTGGCTCTCCAGATCATGTATTGCGGTGCTCGCCAGAGTACTGGGGAGAGAAAAAAAAGAATGAGGCATGTGCGGTGACGTCATGTGTGACATTGGAGAACATATTGCCGCACCGGAGGCACAGTAGGAATGCATGTCGTGAGTTGTTAAAAAAAAACAGACCCCGCCTCATTCGGCCCGCAGTATAGGTCTGTTGCAGTGAAGTATTCACAGCGCCATTTCGGGCCCTAACGGCAACGGATCCCAACAGTAGGTAGTTTCATCAGCGGGTTTTGCATGGTGTTTCAAACGGTATGGTGCCAAGGAAAGCTACAAAACCTGTAGGAAATAAACAGAAAAAGCAGTGCTTCTTGAAAAGTGCGAACAACTCGAGACCGTGTATTTGAAAGTGCCGCGTCGTCTGCTAAACTACCGTGTGTTGCATAACTTGGGGCGCTGAAGTTGGTGCTCACTCGCGCCACCTGGCCCAGAGCAACAGGCCCATGGCGGCTGTGACGCATCCCCGTGTTTTTCCATGTCACGTGGCTCAAAGGCTTCGCGTGGCGTCATGTGCACGAGCCTCATTGTTCCTTCTACGATACAAACCCTGGAGCAGACGACCGCGTCAACCTCTGACGTCAGAGAAGCTGAGCTATGCCCATGGCTGGTCGAAAGCACGTGACCCCTCCTGAGGCGCGCAGTTTTGGTTTCGGTTTCGGTAGCAAAATTCGTCGGTAGATATTTCGACGCGCGGGCTCGTGATGAGCACGTGAAATGTCACGTGATCTGGAAAAGCAGTAAAGATGCTCGTGCACTATCTATCACGGCGACGCGGTACGGCCCTCAGGGGAGAGTATACACCCTTTTACACAACTCATACACCTGCTACACGTCGCGTGGGAAGAGAAGTAGTGGGAACCTTTTTAACCGCCGTACACAGTCTTAATTTGTGTACGCGAACACAGTCTAATTTGCTCCGAAGTCTAGGCGGAAAGTCCGAAAAGATTTACGCGCGCCGCTGTTTTCCTGCAGAGGCGACCTCCCATCCGAACGGCTCTCGGGACAGCATTGCAATTCGTTCTTATTGGTCACTTGCGCTACGTAATTTCAATCAGAAAAGTCTTCGGCAACCGCGATTCGCTGAGGAACTTATCCAGCATTTTTATGTCGCTAATAAATTGGCTAACAACCTGGCTCGAGTCTGGTAACAAATGCTTTACAATCGTGCAAATGGTTACGCCTTGAAACAAGACCGACCCGTCTTTGTTCATAATTTAACGGGCGCACCTGTGTCCCCACGGGAAGATGCAGATTCATGACACATAGAGAAAACATTTTCGCACGGTCCGCGAAACGGCCGCCTGTTTCGTTATTCATGCGGAAACAACTGCCCGTACGGTGTTCCTTTCACGCGCCCCTCGAAACTGAGTATACAAAGCAAGCGACGCTATAGGATACACAGTATCTCGTTTCTTGCTGCACGCATATTGCGGCACACACGGAACGCTGTGAGAACGAGGCCGTCAATGTACACAGTGTTCTGTGAGTGCGATATACGGCCAATCTATCAGACGAGAACCACCTGCCCCCCATATCTTGTGCGCTTGCTCTTCTTCCGAGATGTGTCACCCCCTTCATTCGACGCCCCCCCTGTGTTTCCTGAGAGAGCCGCCTCCGACGAGAGGTTTCGGTTTCGAGGAGAGATAGAGAATCCCTTTTCGCTGAAGCTGAGATGCATCGCTGCCATATAGACCTCTACCCGAGAAACGTCATCATGACGTTGGTAGACAGACTGAAACCGAAACAAATCTGAAGGGGAGGGCTGGGTTCTACGAATGGGCACTTGTTCGCTGCCTCCTATTGGCGCCGAGAAGTTTGGGAGTCGCCCTCTGGTGGTCACTGAACGAACCTTGTCGTGGGGATGTCCCCGGGCTGTATTCTCACATTGCATTGCGTATAAAGGCATTGCACGTGTTAGGGGCTGTCCAGCATTGATATTTCCTGGTGATTCATGAAGAAAACGACATATGTGTTCCAAGTAAATCCCATTTTTATTCCAATATGACAGTTTTTGCTGTAAGTAACAGAAACGAAACCGAAACGGGGGTCCCCACCAAGAGACGGCACAGTGGCGCCCCTAGTGAGGGTCTCGCCGCGAATAGACCTCTCCCTGTTTGTAAACAAATGACGTCATAGTGTTCGACAGCGCCACCAATGTGGTAGACTTGAACTATACGCTAGAAGCGAACAAGGTCGCGCCCGAAAGCCACGGTCTTGAGGGGATTACGATGATCCCTGAAAGGGACGCGACCTTCGGTCCTACTTTTCTTTCAATAGAAGGCAGCGAACAAGTGTCCATCTGTGGAACCCGGCCCTTCCCGTCCGGTTTGTTTCGGTTTCGGTCTGTCTACCAACGTCATGATGACGTTTCTCGGGTAGAAGTTTGAAAGAAAAGTAGGAACGAAGGTCGCGTTCCTTTCAGGGACCATCGGAATCCCATCAAGACCGTGGCTTTCGGGCGCGACTTTGTTCGCCCCATAGCTTCGAGCGTAGTTCAAGTCTACCAAATTGATGGCGCTGTCGAGCACCATGACGTCATTTGTTTACAAACAAGGAGAGGACTATTGTCAGAAAATCTGTGCACAGTATTTTGTTTTCTTTTTCACATTTGTCTACCCTACATTAAAGGTCAACGTCGTTTCCGTTAAACGCAACAATCTGCTGCGCCAACAACGCTGATCGCACGCAGCTCTTATCTTTTCCTTAGTCGGCGCTAGAACATCCGGAAAGTAACGTTTCAGCTCTGCTGATCGAAATTGCCATTTTACCTTGTCCTGCAGTGACGGGCATACTATCCACAACCGTAAGGGAAGTAGTTGTAACAGCATATCGGAAGCTACTCTTCGAAGAGTTACGCTATACCAAGCACGGCACCTTGCAGGCTCTACCTGTCGTTGGTCATCCTTGACCATCGTGCCAAGCTTCGCCGACTAGGCGTATTCAAGCTCCAGTAGATCCTAAACCATTCCGGGCTCATAATCTTCTGCCTCCATATCCTGGAGATTCTGCCTTTTGTTCCGCACTGTGCCATCGTTCTCTATGTTCTATATATATATATATGTATACGACTGTTTCTCTATGGCTTGACCAGTCAAACGGTCGTCCGCGCACGGATCTCATTCGGCCGATGGCATGGTCGTGCATGGTTGACTGATCTGCTCTATTGCTACATGATCCGCATCTGGGAAACTCATTTTCCGTGGTCCAAATAGAATCCATGCAGTTAATTACTAGAGCTCGAAACTATTGGGGATGTTTTCTCTCGTTTTCCTCGAGAGATCGTTCGTTAAGTTCCACTTATGAACGTCGGCTTCCCTGAAGAAAAAGAGAGAGAGAGAGAGAGAAAAAAAAGAAAAACGTTAGCCCTCCAAGCGTGATGAGATCAGTATTGTAGACAAGTTGTTCCCCACGTTGAGACATCGTTCTGCAATGCAGCTTAACCTCCGAGTATTACGGAGATCGAAGCATTGTTGCTAGATGGAGCTGCATGTTTTACTTCTGGGCTTCATTAAATTGTGTATAATGTACGTATAATACACGTACACTCTTAAAAATGAACTTCACCGCATAGCACGCTCCTAGCCAACGACCAACCCGATGCCACAGAAATGGCGTACGCCCCCTGTTTTCATCAAATTAGGGGCGAGAACGATGTCACTCGGGTTGGTGGTTGGCTAGGAGCGTGCTATGCGGTGAAATTCATTTTTAAGAGAGTAAGAATTGCATACTGAAAGTCACTGGTTAAAAATTATAGGTAACCCGGGTAGCTGTTCGTGCAAAGTTGATGTTATCTGGCACAAAGCGAATTATCTGATATCATTTACAACGATACCTTCCCGTTTCAGTTCGCAGTCCGCTAACGGTATTGCCATTTTCGTTTACCTCTGCTATAATCGCGTGAATAAAAAACTTTTTATCCACTAGATGCTCCGTGTTGAGGTTTGTACCCACCTCCCTGTCTAACACACTGTTCTTAATTTCCATTTTTTTTAACTGCTTTCATTATTTTGCATGATAGTAAAACCCCGGGACTAGGGAACACGAAGGGACAGACACAAACACGAAGTCTCTCTTCGTGTTCCGTAGTCTCGGGGTTTTACATCATGCATCATCTTCACCAGCTCGCTTGCTTCTCAGCCATTTTTTTTTTTTTTCATGTTCATTACTTTGCCTGGAAAATTTAGTTGGCTCCACAATCTCCCTCGCAACCTGTTCGCTTCCATATCATCACCCGAACACCTTCCGCACGACCACCACGCATCTCTGCGCAGGTCACGCGGCCTGCCTTTTGTTGTCTCCAGCACAAAGCAACCATTACTCCCCATCCAGTTCCGTTATACACTGTGTAGCCGCCGACGCGTTGACCCTTCGCTCGCCCCCCTATATACGACCGAACACTGGTCTCGTAACCGGCCCTCGTGTGCATCTGTAAACGGCTCCTCATCATCAAGATCACCTGCGAAGTCACCAGCGTCAGTTGAATGACCCCCCACCCGCGCGCGCGCGAGCGCTATGTTTAGGGGGCACCGGTTGGTGTCTTCCACCACGAGTGAATCTCCCACATGCGTGAGAGAAAGAGTGTCTCGTCGGGGGTTCAGTGCCAAAAACAGCGGAAGGTCACGCACTGTCTCCCTCCTCCCTGGTGAATGAGGAGGAGAACTGAGGTGTGGCAAAATAACAAACTTTCCGTTGGTTTGTTTCGCTATGGTGTGGAGCGTATGCGATTTGGTTTTTGAATTGTATTCTGCGCTGACTCCCTGGAAGGTTGGAGCGGCTTCCGGAGCAGTACTTCTTTCTCTTAAAAAAAAAGAAAGGCAAGGAAGTCGTGACCTGGGAAACGAAGAGGGGGCGTTGTCTGTTTTGCACAGTCGCCCAACTTTGTGTGGGTCACGTGGCGTTAGTCTTCTGTAAATATAGTCTTTCTTTCGGGCAAGGGACTGTTTTTCTGGGAGGACCTCGATATTCCCGGTTGCAAAATCCCCATCTCGAAATTCACGTCCTATAAAACAATGAAAAAAAAATTGCTTGATTGCTTCGTGAGATTGTATGCCGTATTTAAAAACACGACATCGCTATTTAACCGCTCAAATTTACGGGTCTTCGATGTCTGTCCAAGTCGTTTTAGCGAAAGAAAGCCACATTGTAGCAGCCGGACAGGGTACATTACACTTGGCACAGGGCATTTAGCAGGCGGACACCATGACACGGCGGAGCAGCAGCTTGGTTAGTTTATGTTAGCTTTTAGTCCAAGTTCGGAGTTTTTGCATTACTTGTGTCTAGGTTAGTCTTGAGTTCGCCGTTGGCAGTTTCCCGCGCGCGGCTGTGCATTTTATAGTCGGATAACATTTATTAACGGTAGCTTATTATGCAACGGGGATACCTCTCCAGCATCAACATATCAAATCGTAGAAAAGCTGGCTCTTGAAAGTGCCACCCACACCTAAGACACCCCCCAAAATCTCGTACCCCCCCCCCCCTCCCCGAAAAGTAAGACCAAAAAGCCGGTAAAGCTACAAATATGGGTCATCCAGAGTCCCAAGCACGGAGGGGTGCTGGAAAAATTAGGAAGGAGGTCATTATTAGTTACGTCACTACAGCTTAACATATCCACGCCGAGAATGTGAGCTGACACGGGTTCGAATCCTGTCACCGGCTGGTGCTGCCTGAGGTTTCCCCCTGGGTTTTCCGAAGACTTTCCAGACGAATGTCGCCACAGTTCCCCCCTGAAGTCGGCCCAGGATGCATACTAACCCTCCCCCCCTGTCCCCCACTCCTTCCTGCTGTCCTCTCTCCATCTATCCACGTCTGTACGCCGTTCATAGCCCCAGTTGCTTCGCAGCGCTAATACGGAATGAAAAAAAAAAAGAAGCTTAACATATATCGGTAACCGACATGTGTCTAAAGCTGAAATCGCAAGGACACCCCCGTAGGGGGTACACAGGTGAGAATGTTGGGGGATGTCACTGAACACTTGGGGGGGGGGGGTTGTAGGGGGGTCTGGATAAATCACTGTATGGGTGTCACACCTCCCCTACGAGACCCTAGACGAAAATCCTAGGAGTGTCCCCGATCTGACGTATACTCTACATTATGGTACATTTGTCTCCAAATCCCCACAACTTTCGTTGTATGTGCAGTTCTGTGTACAGTCAAACTCCTTTACAACGAAACTCAGGGGACAGCAAAAAAAAAAAAAAATTCGCAGTAAAGGTATTTTCGTTAAAAAGGATGTCTATTACTGGACCTAAAGGCTCCAGCGGGACCGCAAAAAAAAAAAAAAAAATTGCTGTAGTGGTATTTTCGTTAAAAATGTGTTCGCTATAAAGGAGATTGACTGTACTTCAAAAACGAGAGGCGACTGCACATTCGAAATGACCTTCTTTCAAGTGGCAGTCGAAAAGGTGCGAAGGCTGTCGACGATAGCGGAGGATTGCGGCTCCCATTTGTAGTTATGGGAGGGACGCGAGCGATAGCAGTTGTCAAGGTCTGTCTGTCATGGTTGGAGGGGGGGCATTTGCCGATCGAGTTATTTTTGTAGCCGGTCGTCCCGCAATTGCTGAGCGTCGTTCTTTTTTTGCCTTTTTATATGTCGCGCGCGCGCGTGTGTGTGTTCGCGAAGGCCGTGGAGAGCCGTTCCCAGGTGGCGAGGGGATACGAAGTACAGATTTGCGCGTGGGCTTCGTGTCCTAACTGTTTATTGCGGTGCGTGGGAATAAACGAAACGCGTGTAACGGTGAACGGTGTTCCTGCAGATGAGATTTGCATCCCTGGCTTGGCTTGGCTTGTATTGTATTGTTTTGTTCTTGTTCGAGATGTCATTGTTGTGGACACAGTTCGGCATTTGGGATGCGATGCGATGCATAGTGGCTGCCTGTTTTTTTTATTTTTTATTTTTTCGTTTGTAGAATGGTGGAACAGTCGCTGTTAAATGCTGAAAAAAAAAAAAAACGTGAAGTTGAAATGAGGGTATTTGAGAGAAGGGAGAGGTATGGGACAAGTGAGGGGAAGTTTTAACTTTCTTGGAGCCCTATAGGGTTCATGTTACCTGATAAAGCATATGTGCACACCACTTTGGGAGCCACCTCGACACATCACATTACGATCACACCCATCCATGAATTCAAAAACCGTGCCATACCGAGGCAACCGTAAAACCGAAGCTGGAAGGCTGTCATCTGGCTGCCCTTCCCCCAATTCCAGCTTCACTTCTCAGTGGAAATAGAGCATCTCCTCTCATTCCTTCCTACATGGACATATATATCCAAGACATCTCCAACATCTCCTCCTCCTCGTCCAGTTGAAACCATCCCATGGAACTTGAGTGAATAAAACTATTTCCATGTTCGAAAACTAACAGATAAAAAGTTGTTGTTTGGAATGTTTTACTGAGTATAGTTGTGACAGAAGTGCTTTCCAATAATAACTGAATATCTCCCTTATCTTGCCATTTAGCACCTGATATTCCCGAGTTTTATTATGAAACATATTTTAGGCGGCCATCGGTGCGCCGTTACGAACTGCTTCCGGCAGCAGGAACGTCCGAATAAGGTCAATTTCCTTCGAGAGTAGAGAGATGCTAGAGAGAATAAGAACTTTTACATTTGAGTTGGAAGACCTCACGTTTGCTTTGTCCAGTTGAAATCGTTCCAGTGGGCTTACAAGTTCCTTCATTACACTTTTTTGCTTGCCACACGCTCTCTATCCTTTCAGTGTAATAGTCAGTAATAAATGTCCTTACTGTAATAGCCAGTAAAGGTTTGCAGCACTGGGTAACGGGCAGCTTGGGGTTATACTAATCCAGAAAATGCCGTACGTCACCACATGTGGTTGTAGAGGAACGACTGACCTCTCCATGACAGGTGTGTGACAGGCACGCTTCAAACAAACAGTTTTACAATTTGGGTCGAGAGAACTTGACATTGCGCTTGCGCTCCATACTGCTGAGTCAGGCCTCCGTGTTCATGAGAGAGCATCTGTGATTGCCTAATTTCTGAGCAAGTACCGCTGCCTGAAAGGGAGAGTTAGGTGGTCTCATTCAGGTATCAGGTTCTCTGAGCTTTGAGTGATGTGCAGCTACTGTGTTCAGTCTCTGTCTCTTTGGTGGCTGTGGTCAACAATGATGAAGCATGGGACAGCAATCACAGATGCCCTCTGTGGACTGTGTTGGTGAGCATGTAACTTAGAAGCGAGGAAAGGGCGGTCTCCGAATGGGTAGTTTACAGGGCCGTAATAGTGTTTTAAGGAGATGGGGGGGAAGGTCGTAAGAAGTTGGGGGGGGAATTGCGGAATATTCCGGAGCACATTTAATTTTTTCCTCTCTCAGGAGTGGGGACTCCCCTCCGTATACTTAGGTAATGTCGACGTTCTCGTAATTTCCTACGGGAGTGGTCCGTGTTTGTTATAAGGTTGTGACCTGCAGTGATATTTATTGCACATCAAGAGGAGGATATGGGACTTGGGGAGGTCGCGATCGTAACTTTTAAGGAAATCGTTGTTGTAAAGCAAGCTCTCAGACCCAAGGTTTATTGTTTTTGAGACTCCAGAAAGCATTCTCAAGCGTCTCCCAGCGCAGCCTGCACGTTATGAGAGAGGCCAGCATGTATTTAGTTGTTAACTAATTACTGGGTTGAAAGTATGAGGGGTAACAAAAGCTAATTACACCATAATTAATTAGACAGAGGTGCTTGTCTGTACTATCGAGGTCAACTTCATCGAATCAAGAAGTGAACCTTGTAGCAACATAGTTGTAATACTACATTGACCGATACGTCAGCCTCCTCTTGCATTGTTGTTCCTCTTCTAATGCAAATGTCATTGTCTTCGATGTGATAGCTCTTCCTGGTTGAGTGGGCAACAAGAGCAGGGTTTTTTTTATAGCTGCTGCATCTTTCAATGGAAAGGAGCAAAGATTTTGCTACTTCTTTTGAAGGAGGAGGAGCAGGAAGAGTTTCGCTTGTGATGTTCATGTCATACATTGCCTAAAAGAGCATAATTTCGATAGAGGTCATTGATAGAATGGAACATGTGGCACTTGATCTCCTGTCCTTGGTATTGCTTGTGTCTATAATTGTGAAGGTGCAAATTATCAGGGCACCAAAAGAAATATACGGGTACAGGAGGGTTTGGATTTCAAAGTGACTCATAGTGATAGTTACATTGGGTGCATTGGATGTATAGTAGCACCTTGTTGAGGACAAAACTGCCTTGTCAAAATACCATTATGGTGCTGGAGGTGTATGTTGCATCCTTGTTTATGTAGCTTCCCACACACACTCCCCCCAGCCGTGGGAGGTGAAATCTTGCAGCACTCAGAGCATTTGGCTTCAAAAGCAGTACATTTTGCTTTTAAATACTGTGTCCTGGTATTATTACAGAGACTAACTCCATTAAAACGCTGTGATATGGTATAATGATTGCCCAAATTGCTAATAGACTTGATGTATTTGACACACTGAAATCCAAAGCATGATTTATTTCCCAGCAAACACATTTGCTCATGTTTGGCAACATGGTGTGCACTTTTGAAGGGGCAAGGAGCATACCTAACTATAGGGCATGTGCACTTATGGGACCTCTAGAGGACTTATACAGTGTTCAATGCCTAACACGATGACTATTCCCCCGAAGTGGTAGTCTTGTGTGCAGCAGACTGTAACGTAAATTTCAGTGCATAATACCGCACGCCGTAGTAGCCATTGTTTTAACTGCAGCATTTTCACCTGTGGGTTGTCTGGCGCATTATATTACGTTGTATCTCCTTGCCCCTCCTTCTTGTTCTCTCTATTTGATAATGTTTTGTGAAGAAAATTGTGGAGATCTTTTCCGACCGTATTTCTTACAACGTTGTGTTCCGACCCTTTTGCCTGGCAGGAAGGCCCGTCGCAAGGACAAAGATGCAGCGCCAGCGAATCAGGAGGAGCCCAAGATGTACCTGGAGTCCACAGTGTTGGAGTGCACCATCCCGGAATCGCGTCTCAGAGACCTTGTGGACTTGCCCGAGGGCTTAGACTACAACGAGTGGCTCGCTTCACACAGTGAGTCGCTTCAGTATTCTAAATGTGGAAGTGGTCTTAATTCCAGCAGCGCTCAGCAACAGCATGCTCGACAACTCCTGCATACGTAATCACATAAGCACAACAATCAGCATGGTTAAGCGATGAAAATGTAACGAATGATATTGGGAAAAAGCAATACCCCTGTCAGACAGACTAATTTAGTGTCACCTTCAGCGAGTGACACTTGCACTTTTAGTGTCCTTCATGTGCTGTTGCACAACATCTTTTAGTCACGCCCGACAGAAAGTGCACTAACGGTTTGGTGAGTTGCCCAAACTCACTTCACTTCTCTTAGGCTGACAAAGCGCGTAGCCTCGACAGCAGGCTTTGTGGCACAGGTAAAAATATTGAGAAAAAGCGGGGGGTCCCGACACCACAATATTTTTAAACGAGCATTTTCAACAGCGTGTTTATTTTATTGTATCGAGACGGTGGAGAAAAAAAAAAAAAGTGTAGTTACTCTCGATAACAGCCTGTGAAAACTTTTGTGGTCTCGGCAGTCCGGCGGCGGCCATTTCTGTTGTGGCACTTGTTTGAGGCCAGTTTGTTTAATGTTGGAAGAACATTAACAGGAGGTGTTTCTAAATCAAAGAAAAACAATCGAAAGAAAAACATGAGGAAGATATTGTAGCGCACACCTAAAAATTTTGCAGCCGTTCATTCTTATCTATCGTAATTGCCATCACCGGGAAAGTGACACTTACTTAAGCCGTGTAGCAAGCATTCGCTTGGTTGGAGTGCACTGCATGAAAATGACACTAAATTAGATTCCTGCTGCTGTCTGGCTTTTTAGGGTGCCACATTTCATGAAAGATACATGTTGGATCTCTGATGATGTGTTTCTAACATAGTGTATTTCTCTTTCTTATCACAGCACTAGCATTTTTTGACCACATAAATCTGCTTTATGGCACAATTTCGGAGTTCTGTACCATGTCGGGCTGCCCTGACATGACTGGACCAGGGAACAGGTACGGAGATACTGCCTTTCTCTGCTTCCTATCGCTGAGTCTATATTTTCTGTCTACATCTGTGACAGCCAATTTGAACATTTACCTTCTCAACACAAAGCTCTTCTCCTATACGCAGGCAATACTTATGGTTTGACGAGAAAGGGAAGAAGTGCAAGGTGGCTGCACCGCAGTACATTGACTATGTGATGACCTTCACCCAGAAAACTGTGAATGATGAATCACTGTTCCCCACCAAATTTGGTGAGTCTTTAAACTGCTCCTCACCAGCTTCTTGCTTTAGTGCCAACGACTCAGTTGTCTGTGTTTGGACGGGGTACTAAAATGACGATTCAGATTCACTTTTACACATGTTTTAAAAAATGTAGGTTATATCACTGCTTCTGATTCATACCTGCAAATCATTTTGCATTAGACAGACCGCATTGTTTCATGCACTTAAACTTTTATTCCCCCCTTCCCCTTTCTACCTCCGAAAACTTGTGGAGTCTCAAGACGAGTGAATTGTATGGATCTCATCCGTGATATACTCCCATAGACTACCTCTGTTTACATGCAGTAGCAGTGGCGTCCCACGAGTGTCCTTGTATTGAGGCACTTGTAAATGTAAGTGGGCGTGCACACGCTTCAGAATTTGTGTCGTCCGAAACCACACCTTATATAAGCATAGCAAACATACAGTCACACCCAGTCAACTGAGCTACTGTGCCAATTTTTTTTATTTATTTATATTCTCTTTCCTCACAGAACGAGACTTCCCATCATCTTTCGAGTCTCTCGTCAAGAAGATCCACAGACTCCTACTCCATGTCCTAGCCCACCTGTACCACGCCCACTTCCGAGAGATGGTGCTCTTACAACTGCACGGACACTTGCACTCTCTCTTTGCCCACTTCACCCTCTTCAACTACCATTTCTCCCTCGTCGACCCCAAAGACGCCGAAGTGCTCCAAGACCTCGCAGTCGCGCTAGGACTGTGCCCGCCGAACCCCTCCGATGGTGCGCTACCCAGTCCGGCAACCACGGAAGAAGACGGCGGCGCCACCACCACGGCGGGGGAACCGGCGGAAACGACGACCGTGGACCCCGTGCCTACGTTTGTCAGTGACTGTGCAATGGCGGCGTCTGGAGACAGTGCTGTTTCGTGCATGCAGTAAGGTTGGGTTGTTAGCGAAAGGAGTGAAGAGCATTTTTAAAACGGGGGAAAAAAAAGGAGCCATGACGAAGGTACGATGTCGCCGTGATGCTGTTGTGTTTGCTAGAGCTTTCATGCTGTTGCCTTGAAATACGTGTTTGGCTGTGGGTGTTAGTGCATTGTCTACCTGTGGAACTTTTGGCATGTGCTTGGTCACTAGAGAACTCTGCACGGCACAGCTGTCGATAGCAAAGGTTGCGTCTCTCACCGAAGATTACTTTTCCTTAGTTTGTCAAGATTTTCTTCTGAACTAACGTCTGGAGAGAGAGAGAGCATCTTCAAGCAGCAAGAGACAGGGACAAGAAACACGCACAACAAGACGATCTGCTTTACTAGCAACTGAGTAAGAGATTACAACAAACACATTTCTTCAAATTTAGAACACACACACACACACACACACACACACACACGCGCGCGCGTGATCGGAGCACTCTTCTGGGAAAAACTGTTGAGTCAACTTAGATATTGAAATTCTGTTGATAACAAGTCCACCCACGGCGAACTCATGGGTATCTCAGTGCAGGTATCTCTAAGCAAATGTAGAGGACAAGTAATAAGGGAAATCCAGGCAGCATTCCTTATCAAGAGGACTGATGAAGATATCTGCGTGAGTTCACCGTCGGTCGACTTGTTATCAGCAGAATTTGCATATGACACCTATGTTCTACGAGCATAAAAGAAATGCCTTTGTTGTAATCTGTTACTCAGTTGCTAGTAAAGCAGATCGTCTTGTTGTGCACGTTCTTGTCCCTGTCTCTATCTGCTTGAAGGTTCCCGCTCAGTATCAACTACCCCACTTCGCAAGTTTGCTGAACTTCAGGGTAATGTGGGGTAATCAGAACAGGAGCATGTCTTTATTGCAGTTTGTGCAATCTTTGCAAGATGTAAAAATTTCAGTTGCAGTAACAGCTGCCTTTAATAGAACGTGGCCCTTGCAGTGTGTCGCAAACCTGTGTGTAACATAGCGATAAGTTACACTAATTGCTTGACGACAGGGCACACTTTTATGCACTCGCATCGTGGAGCAGGCTGACTTATGCACACCAAAAGCGTCCAAGAGTTTAAAGGCAGCACTTACTGCTGTGCCTTTGTCGACACGTTTACACTGCTCACGTGCATAATAAGTGTGTCCTCTGTTCGAGTAAATGTGACAGCCACAACAAGATAGTCAGGTTGCTGTTGCTTTTACTGTTACGAGGTCCTGCAATGTTTGGGAGATTGCTGCATTTTTTTTCCGGGCACATTATTATACCTGGGCATTTAACTTAGTTTCAAGGCAGAAAGTCTGTCGGTGTCACCATGTGAGGCTGGCATTCTCCTCAATGCAACACGTTGTCCAGAATCTCTTCCTCCCATGATGCCATCTAGCTGACAGTATCCATAAGGCTGCATGAACTGCAAGCCATTTGTGACACATTCTAACTGGCACAGTGTAGTTTTGGAACAGTATTACACAACACAACATGCTAAGATATTTCAGAAAGCATTGAGATCAGAAAGAACTGTAGATACCACATTGCAGAGTCAGTCCGTATGGCTTTATTTTTGCATACATCCACTCAATCGAACTTTTGCCGAGGGGCGGCAAAAAAGCATCGGCTTTTCGCAAGCCGACAGAGATACTACTCAGGAAGAATGATGTCTCTACCATTTCTGCATAAGTGAGGTTGTCCAGGAGCAGGACCTCCACGTGGGAGTTAACGAACGCTACGTCTAAAATTCCCGAGCGTGTTCCCACCGGGCACATCACACGCTGTGCACTGTACTTTGCATCTGAAGCACATAGACAGGTTTTCAGCAGAACGGTAGATTTGCAGTGTGTCGGACATTTCTAATACGCATACGTTAGTCCAGGTTTAAAATAAGTCCGATTAGGCACGGACACGTGCAAAGGAAGGAATATTTTTTGCAGTAAGTATGCACGTAATTTATAACTCGAACAATACAGTGTATGCACTCCCTGAGTTATCCGGTTGGAGAATGCGGTTGGAGTGTTCTCTCATAACTTTTTATTCGGGTAAAAGTTTAGGGTTAAAGATGTTCCATGTAGCTTGCTCGTACATCTGGAGGGAGTGGGCGCTACGCCGATGGTTTCAACGTGGTGGACATTGTGTCTGAAGTAGGCGAACGTAAAGACGGGTTTGTCGAGACTCTTCCATGTGCTAGAAAATCATTGATCTCGTCTTAGGCAGTGTTTTTCTTTTCTTTTTTTTTCTTTTTTTGTTGGCCATGCTTCTCGGCATGCTGTTTCCCTCTTATATTTATTAATCTGACGTGCGCAAGTGACACGACGCATCATCGTATGGGGAGTGAGGACGCCCAAATGGTTTTTATGAGGTTTTTAATTTATGCTTGTTTTCGTTGCTGCAGAACAAGGCAAAGCCCTAACATAGTACGTGTACATATCTGTATTTTTCTTGCCCAACAGAATGTCTTTCGATCTTGATCCCTCTAGCATCTATGCACAACGTTGACTAGATCACGATCAAGTCTGATCGGTAGATTGATTATTGGCAGTGTTATTTCGCAGCTTGCTGAATAGATGAAGCAGCGCAACCCGCGTTCGTATCTGGACACGAGCACATTGATGACTATTTCTCTTCGTAGTGTGAGGGACAGAATTGATTGGTTGAAGCTCTAATCGTTCTAAATGCGAGAGGGCGTAGTTTTCTTTTTTTTTTTTTTTAGGCACTAATTTGCTATATTGACTTCTTGACGAGCTGCTTTCATCGTTATTTAAATTATAGGTTAAGTCTTGTTTCCTCCAATGTGTGTACATAGCTCTCAAAAACAACACCAACAACTCTAATTTATTTTTATTTTTGTTGTTACAACATTTGTATATAATTTGCACCATCTCAATTATAGTCTTGTGCTGTTGGATAGCATAGTGTTCTTTCCTGAGGTATTGAATACACAAAAGTCCATTAACGAGACTATTAGATAGAACTGTCGAATAATAATCTTAGGCAAAAAAAGAAAAAAAAAATCCAGCGACGGACTTCATTGTGAACCGACGAGATGTCAGTATTGATGCTCACACAAGACACGAAGCGCGCACAGAGCCTATTTAGTTAGCAAAAAGAAAAAAAAAACTGAAAAACTTGAAAGAGGAGATATACTACAACAGTTCTGAGAATGTCGCAGCTGCGAGACAATGAACCTTGGCTTTCATGTCTCACCATGTACTTAGAGGCACTTAGAGCGAAGAGAGCAGTAGAAATCCTGTGGCGGCCAGACGCTAACAATAATAACTACAGAGGAACTATATATATATATATTATAAATATATAACATATATTGAAAGAGAACCCTATTACTATCGTATATTCTTCACTTGTAAATAGGAGAAAAGAAAAAAAATGGGGCACATGTTTCGTTTTTGTGGTGGCTGGCCTTTTCTTTGGTATCGACTGAGCAAGATGGACTGTGTGTACACTGGCAGATGGGTAGGTGGTTTGTTCGGGGCGACTTCTTGCATAAGTGTATCCATTGTTGACTGTTCTGTGAAGCACTATGTAGATGTACATAAATAATATATAGTAATTAGGAAAAAGGAGGAAAGGCAAGAAGCATTGTTTGTGGCTGCATGGCAACGACAGTAGCTTTATTCCCACCATTGTCTCCTCGCCTTCCCTTTCCTTTTGTGCTTCCTCTCCAAGCGCTTGTATTTGCGATGTGACGATTTTTTTGTTTTCTAAAACCTCCTCGTTGCTGCGTGTGTGGGACAGTACAAGCTGTGTAAGAAGACCCAGCAACCCCAACAACACCGAATATCCTCTGGATGTACGAATAATGTCCTAAGGAATTCGTACGTCCGATGGATATCCTCAGTATATCCATCGGACGTACGAATCCGTTAGGGCATTGTTCGTGCATCCAGAGGATATTCGGTGGTGTTGGAGGAGGGTCATGCCGGGCGAAGGACTAGTTCATGCAATAAGGCAAGGAAAATTTAGGTAAGGGAGCACAGAATGAAAGGAATTCATCTTTTATTGGACAGAATTCCACATCTGAGCAAGTGTTGTCAGTAGCTTCTTACAAAACGTGCAAGATCTAGCCGTCAGCCAGGGTAGCAATGCTTCTTGACCTTTCCCAAGGGGCCTTGTTGAGAACACTCCTGACCTTTGCACGGCTTAGGGAACTAGACAAATCTATGTCGATGCGTGAGTGCTGCTGCTGCTGCTGCTCTCTATGTGTGACGTGGTCCTCCCCGCGGACCTTGTTGAACTCAGTCGTTGGTGCCTTTGAACTGCGTGCGTCTCACCAACTCCGCCAGATATCATCCAACCCTCAACCACCAGCAGATTTACTTCCATTTCACTCTCTACAATGCACTTTTTTATTTTCCCCCTACCTATAGTTCATTATGTGCATCCTGCCATCCGGAAGGAAGCTGTCAACTGCCTATCTTGCCACCCCCTGTGCTTTATTTATTTTGTATTTGTGATTTGTAGGTGCTATGTAGTGCTTATTTGGAAGTGTGCAAACCTATAGTATACATGCAGATTTGTATGCAATCGAATTTTTTTTTGTTTCTTGCTTGAGGATGTATTCCGGTCGCAGTTAGATTTCGCGTTTCCTTTTGTTATGGCCGAATTTGACGTGACTCATGTGAACAGGGGACGGCGAAAGAAAGTCAAGAATAAGTGATTTGATTGTGAAATTATGGGATCAGTTCCACACAAGTGCACATGTGCAGTGTTTTGGAGCGTCAACATGCAAAACCTTACGACTTTTCGGTTGCGTACAAACATTACTACTTTGTGATATCACGGTATTGAGGCAGCTGCCTTTCTCTGTTTTGTTGGAAGTGAATTAGTGAATTGGATGAGTGTCTGTGATCCTGAAAAGCCATTCCACGTGTCGAGCACATTGATGACTTGTTGACCATGTGATTTGTTTGCTGAATATTATACGTGGACTCTCGCGTCGATCGGCCTGTGCCACGGGTTGGTGACAGTTTTTTTTTCTTTTTTTTTTTTCTTAATGATGTTTACTACCGGAGCCAGTTGTACTCAGTGATTTGTTGTTTGCTGGAGGTTAGGGTTGAATGGCATGCTCCCCTTTGTGGTGTCGAAGTGTTTGAAATATCAGAGAGCGGTGAGGATTGTACGGAAGGTTCGCTCTTCGCCTTTGATAATCCATACAGCTGTGCACGCAGTTGGACTTTGTACATAGAAGACGCAAGTGAAAAAAATCTTTGAGGGAACTAGTCAAGTACAATAAAGTTTAGTACAATGAGATGCATCCTCATGTCACTGAATGTAGTACTACCATTTGTGCTTTTGCAGGAACATTGCTGTGGTGTTCGTGCCGCTGCTGGTGTATTTTGTACCACATTCGCGACAGCGGCTTTCACGATTATTTTCTCCGTCCCTCGAGGCTCAGCGGCACCCGAGAAGATTGAATGTACCAGTGTGCTAACATGTCGGCGGACCCTTGCGCGTAGTATTTCATTCGCAGGACGTCTCCCTCTCCAGGAACAGCTCTACGGTGTGTCATGATGGCTCCTGGGTTGCACCTCGCACAATACAGGAAGTGCTGTATGGCCCAGTAGGGTTGATCACCATTAACGATACTTCCAAGAGACTGTGAAGAAGCACTAAAATGCCCCCAATTTTTATGCGTGTATTGCTTTGGAGTTGCTTTGGAACGGGAAAGGGGAGCACGGCGCAAAAAATTGTTGAGAACCGCTGTGCTATAATAAGAAATGTTGTCTATATCCTGGCAAAGACGTTTACGAGTTTGTCATTTACGCATCTGACCCAATGGGCATTGCTTATTTTGCTCCTCTTTCTTTTCTTCTTTGTTTGTATGCCCGAAAGATTATTCGCAGGTCAGGCATGCCGTGGCTGATGAGCGGCAGAACGTCTTTACTCGGGAGACCGGCTCGGAATGAATGGTCATGATCTCGCAGCAACAGGAGCTCGCGGCAAAGTTTCATCTTCCGATGCTGCTACAGGTAATTTATTCTTGGGGGGAAAGCAGTGGATTAGTTGATCTGCGATTCTCAGTATATACTCCAGGATTTCAGCGCTCCAATATTCCAAGAAATTTCCCAGGACACCTCCCCGCCTCCAAAGGTTTCACGATAATAGTTCCCCCTAACTCGAGCGTCGAGGGATGGGGGGGGGGGGGGGGGGGGTATGTTGATATCAATAATATGCATTGGTAGCCGAGCTGTATTGGGGGAGGGAAATCTGTTTCACGACACACTCTTTCCCCTCGAGAAAAAAAAAAAAGCGAGTTCCACGTTCACCACTCCTAACCCTCGAGGTGAAAACGCTAGAAGAAATACCTGTCAGGATTGAAGGTTGGTATTCGAATGCAAAGTGTAGGCACGAGAGACAGTGGCACGCATATGCACCATCGTTGTGGATCACTTGTCTAAAATCGCCTGTTTAAAGCTGTTGTTTAGAGCTGCCTTCCTTTGCGTTCTCTGGGAAAACAAACTCGAGAAGGGGACAACCGGCAAGATATAGCGCTAGACGTGTAGCACGTGACTCTCGTACAATTCCGTGGTACAAGATCGTTACCCGCACATACCTCAAGTTATACAAAAGGCCTAACTCAACGTCACGTGCCATCGAGAAGTGGTGAGGCTCTTTCTTTGTGACAGGCTAGCGTATGCTTCGTCATGCAGTGGCATAGGTTCAACCCCCATGAAATTACATTTGGGGGAGGGAAACGAGGGTGAGGTCCCCATAGAACCCATCCAGAAATATTTTTCCGGCTACGCCACTGTGCCTTCACACTGCAACTTCTTTTCGTCGCGTGTACGATACGGATCGAGTGCGGATGCACTCGTTATCGTACGACACATGTGTTTGACCAATCATGCCTCTACTCACTCTACGTACCAATCCCCACACACTTCTCCTGTGCGCCTTCGCTCACTGGTCAGCTGCGTAGCCGGAGGTAATCCGTACCGTACCGCATGGAGTTCGATGGAGCCCAACTCTTGCGCGGTTCGCCGTACTTCGTTGCCGTACAACGGTGCCGCGCCGCAGTGAACCAGGCATACATACGCTAATCTCTTACGGTACCCTCGACGTGAATCCTTCGGCAATGTTGCCCAGCAGGAAAGATTGAGGAAGGCGAAGCATGCATGTGGCGTTTTGTTTCTTTGTCTGGACTACTGCTACTCTAAAAACAGAACTTCACCGCATAGCACGTTGTTCGCCAACCATTGCAAAGAGTGATAGTGTTATCGCGTCGTATTCGAAGAAAGAGGGCTGCGTACGCCCACGCTGAAGAACATGCCCACGAGTTTTATTTTTATTTTTTATCCCGAGCTACAGGTAGTCGCTGACGCTATTTACATATACAATTTGTAATTGAACACAGTTGAACTCTGCATTGGAAGTACGGCAGAAGTCTGCTGAAACGAAACAGGTGAAACGATGAAACAATCACAGCGCAAGGCTATCACGCTTAGGTTTTCACACGCTTGGGTGCGCGACACGCACCATCCCCCCACCACGCAAAAATGTCGTGGGATATGCCATAGGCGACGGGCGGGGGAGCGTGAAGCATTGCACACAGGCGACACCAGAAGAACGTGTTGATGAATTCTCCGGTGCCTTTCCACGCGAAGTACTCGTTGTACAGGTCGTCACTGCGATCGAGGTCTCCGAGGTATTTTGCCAAATCCTTCGGTGTCTCGAAGTCATCCACGTGGATGTAAGAGTGGTACGGCGCTGCTCTGCGATACTCCTCCGGACTCGCCCCCATCACGATTGGCACAACGTTATGCCTGGAAGGTGGAAAGGGTGATGAAACCTTCACTTCCACACAGCTGAAGAATTTGAAACACAGCGCACGGCCTTCTCGCGTCGAGACTGTGCAGGGACACGCTAACGGTAAAGACAGAACGTTTCTAAGAACTCTTGGTGATCTTGGTGAAAGAGTATGGGGTGAAGTATGGGAGTAATTAGCTTCTATTCTCCTATAGATTGCGATGACTCCGTGCTTTAACCCCCGACCACGAAATTTTGTCCCGCTGCATATTACACTTCTAAAAGTACTTGCAACTTCTTTTTGGGGAGTAAGCCCTTGCCACACATATCTCTCCCTTTGGAGCGTCCCTAAGGAGTATCCTCGCTCCCTTTATAGCTTTGGAGGGAGTGATATATGTGGCAAGGGTGTACTCCCAAAAAATGAGTTACAACACATCTTTTTTTAAAGAGTTTTAAGCACGCGGTCACCTACATGCAACAGTCTGCCCCTGTGACGCCACTGCCTTGAAGCACATTGTTCCGATCCGTGTACCCATCGATAGTTGTAAATATTGAGCCTATATATAGCCACAGCTGTCCACTCAACGTATTCTACGTCTCAGCCACTCACTTATCCAACCTCAGTTTCAGATGGTCCATAGGTTCGGACTGACACGTGGCAACAAAATTTACTACCAGCGAATTCGTCCATGAATAACCAACGAAACGCGCGTCTTGTTCTCGTTATTGGAGCTCGTCGTCCGTTGTGTAACCCACCTTAATGCGTTGTAAAGCTTCTCCGTGATGTAATCCCTGCAGTTAACGCTCTCGAAGGCTAAGTAGAACTTGTACTCTTCGTCCAGCATTCGGAAGCATTGCTCCGACATGGCATGTGGGCACTTTAACGGCCCGCAAGATCCGTAAATGTCCACCTAAATCGCCGAAAGAAAATATCAATTTAATCGCACGTCACGTTCATGTTGGACCCTCTTGCCTCACAGCACAATTAACCCACGAAGTAGATGCAATGAAGCTCCAAGGCACACGAAGTACCTATAGGGCCACATCAAACGCTCTTGCAACGTAAAGGAAAGCGTGAGAGCAGAGGGTCACTCGTGGTCAACATGAGGACGCGGGAACCGTCTCTCTTCACACCACTGGCCGCTCTTCAAAGCCACCCCCCCCCCTCCCCCTACCCTGAACCAGATCATGCAGTCGCCATCGAGTGCCTCATACTTCCATCGGGGTCCCTGTGTGCCCTACCACACTATCTTTCCTGGGCAACGGTTCATTCTCTTATCACGAAAGATGGCTCGGACAGACTCCAGAGATAGAGGCTGTCACGACGCTTTAGTAGTCACTTTCAGCAGTTCGCGTTCGCGTGTGACACAGGGCCTGGTCCAAACAGAGCCAGACCGACAAGTACGGAATCTAATCAACATAACCCACGTGCGGTATACACTCGAAGGTGGAGGGGGGGGGGGGGGGGAGCAATTGCGATTACTCCTCGTTCGACTCCCCTAACCCAGAAATTTACTCAACAGTGCATTTACTCCCTAAAGGGACTATTTCTTGGGGCAATGCATTTAGTCGTGCCGTCCGTTCAGTGTTTGGTTAGTCATGTTTTCATATAGATCTCCTTGTCTGCCAGGTTGACACAGACTCCCTTCTCAATCATTCCTGCTGCCGCGCTTAGCAGCCTTTGGTTAGAATATGTTAGAATACTGCAGCCTTTGGTTAGCAGTATTTACCCGCCTAAGCTGCACAGCATCTATAAATAATACGTTACTGTCTTATACTGCTGGACATACTCGCCTGTACGTATTTTGCCAACTCCTTTGCGTACTCCATTCTCATGTTGGGCGTGCGGCAGTCGGACACAAACCAGGCCACCAACTTGGTCTTGTTTTTAGCGAAGTTTCTGCCATTAAGAGTCAGTTTCTTCACCGGAGCATCAAAGGGGACGAATTTCTCGTATGGTGTCACAATCACCGAGTCTCTTCTGCAAGGGTAGACCATTCGAAGTATACTTAGCGGGACCATAGTCACATTGCTCATCCGTGCGCATTTAGGAGCTAGTGCAACGCGTCTGTCTTGAACCTGAGCATATGCTCGAAGTTTACGCGTTCCAACGGGTCACGTGGTGTCACACAGATGTACTCAAACTCCGCCTCTCTTGTTAGGTATAACGTATACGCGCAGCGACAAAGCGTATACCTTTCTCCACACCTCATCAATACATACAGGGTGGCTGCTCTAAAAGGTCACACATTTTCGCGCGTGACACGATACGTACTTGACGCACATACATCCGCTTCCTCAGAGTGAAGAAGTTACACTAGAGGATCCTATGAAAAAATCGTGGTTACCAAGCACAGTGTCGCAAAATAAATACGACCATGCAAACTTCGTGCAAACTATCTGCCGATGGTTGTGTGCAACTTCCGCCTAGGGGCGCTAGCCGACATGGGTTAGCTTCGGCTTCCACTTCGCTAGCGCCCCTAGGCGGAAGCTGCACACAACCACCAGCAGACCGCCGTGTTTACATCGGTATAGGGCATCTGCCCCGCTCCCCAAAATTTGTCGTCAAATATGCTTCAACCGACGTTCAGTAGTTCATGTAGCATGCTGTCCAGCCTTCTATTTTATTTTTAGACACCGCCATCACTTTCCCACGTGAGAGCTCATGGACGCCATTTTGAAAAGCACCAAATATATCACTATTCAGGGCAAGGTTGTATCATTAGGGTACTAACTTGTTACCGAAAAGAGAAGTCATACCGATAAGTTGCAGTCCAGTTGAATCTGACATATTCTGACCAAAGCGGGACATGAACGGGATTTTCCAACGCATAGAAGATCCAGATCTCTCGTGGGTCTCTCGGTCGCGCCTCTTCGTATCCACTTGGGAACAAAATGGCGTCCGCAGGTCGACTGTCGTTCAAGACGAACGCCTGACATGTGTCGACGGGACACTGGTCACGAACGAAAAGACGACGTCCCTCGTGAAAGTCAGGAAGGCGGCCTCGTAGCAATATCGTCTTTAGACCTGGGAAGAATGCCACAAATAAGTGTCAACGCCGCCACAAATTACGCGGTGCTGCGCTGGATACCGGCTAAGGAATACCGTACAGACGGTCAGCCCGCATACCAATGGCATCGATGCGTAGGCGTCGAACGACATCACATTGTATAGTGGGTCCGTCATGAGCAACTTGCACGGATATTAACTTAACTTTGCTGTGTTGGGAACAGGTATTGTCTTTTTCTTTTCTTTTCCACCAGTGAATACCAGTGGAAAAATACTTTTGCAAAAATGTTTGTTTGCCATGCAGGAGTGCACTCTAAGAAGAAGAAAAAAAAAAGTAGAATTTTCTACCAATTTTGGCAGAGCTGTTTTCCAACCACATTTATAATGAAACCAATTTTACCTTTTTGGTATAACTGCAGAGTAGAAACAAACTACAGAGTAGGAACTGTCATTCTACCAGCTTGGGTAGGAAATTCTCATTTTCTTTTTTTCTAGAGCAAACGTGAAAGAGGAGCAAGGGTAAGGGACGGCGCGCGTGGATTGGCTGGTAGAAGTACTATCGTTCTACCCGCTTGGGTAGGAAATTCTACTTTTTTTTTTCTTAGACTGTATCAAATGCAAGGCCATACATCAAAAGCTTCTAAAAGGGGTGGCGCCATAACACCTCTCAGAAAAACGTTCCGTTCGTTAGCCGGAGGCGCTCTATCTATGTCTTACGCGACGGTACGGTTTTATCGACGGTACGTTAAACATTAAAGGGCTTACATTGGTTACACCTTGTTCACAATCCTCCTACAAAAGTACTGTGACACTCCGGGTGTGACTTTTTGAACCCGGCAAAGCATACGTTTCCCAGATCGATCTTGTAGCGTGCAAATATTGACCCTTCTGTAGCCGGCCCGTTTTTGAAGAAACCAATTTTGGAAACGGGCGAATTGTTCTCACCGTTGTCGCCCTTCTGACTGGTGTACCCTGGTGGGACATACATCAGCTGTTCCACAATACGGTCATCGTCCGACCCATTCACGGGCCATAACTTGCGGTCCACCCGACTGGACGGCGACGGTCGTATCACTCCGCCTTTCATGAACCAAGGCAGCTCGTGGCCTAGCTCGGTGTTCCTACGCAGTAACGAAAGACTTTAACCATAATGTCTTACAGCCAACTTGGGCACACTGATTTGGCTGCTTGAATTTCGTCTATATGACGCCACAGATTCTGTGGAGCGTTCATTAGGCTGTATGGTGTGTCCAGAATAGCGGATATTCAACGATACTGCACGTTCGTCTCCAGCCTAAGCAGTGACATTGGTAACACAAGAAGTCTGTGATAGGCGCGACCAGGCGCGGATCTAGGGGGGGGGGGGGGTCCAGGGATCCGGACCTCCCTCAATTCCAGACTTGAACATAGGGTTAAATGGACCAATCCCAGGATGCACCTGGTACTTGTCCAATGCGGGCCCCCCACCCTCTGGAACATCCTAGAACCGGCCCTGGGCACGACTTGTGCAATTACACTTTGTGAAAGCTAAATGAGCAATGTTGCAGACCCATTAACGACCAAACAACCAACAAACCTGCACCAACAAGCCTGCGCCAACAAGGTCTGCTGACAAAACAGGGATGCCCAGTGACACAATAGCGGGAGCCGGGATTTCGATCAAGGTTGCGGAGTTGCCACTCCGGAGTTGGAATGATTCCGGAATCATTCCAGATTTAGCAGAGCCCGGAATGGAATCGGAATGGAGTGGCGGAGACTGTACTCGGAATGGGAATGGAATAGTAGGGGTGCCCCGGTGGCAGCTTTGGTTTCAACGTGCTGGTTTCTGCCCTCGCACCCTTTGCACCGCAACTGCACACGGCCAAGAGTGAAATAACCTTGTCTTTGTGCTTTTTCCGTGCTTGGTAATGTCAATCTCCTCTATAGCACTGCTGGACTTGCCAGTATGGTTACAGGTCCTTTTCTTTTATTGAGGGAATTAACGGAATGGAATTGGGTTGTCAAGCCATTCCAGGAGTGGGACCTGACCATACCTTTTCATTCAGAGAAATCGAAAGGAATGGAATTATCGCAAATCTCCATTCCTCGGAATGGAATTGGAACGGAATGGGGGACCCCATTCCGCAACCCTGATTTCGATCAGTGTACCCAGTTCTGTTGTCCGGTTAACGGTTATATTCTTGGGCAGATATAAATGCTGACAGTCATCTACAGGTCATTTCACGTGCAGAATGCTGAAATGCAGTGGAGACACCGTCGCAGACGACAGGCTAGACGAATGCAGACGACATTCTCGCTTGGCCGCGCAGACGTCCCGCTCTTCGTGCAGCGACTTGTAAGAGGTGAATTTATTCTCGTACTTATTTCGTCGATCTGACGCTTTTCCTTCAGTCTACCTTCACCGTATCGCTTATGAAATCAATGACTGTATATACTATGTGGCTGATAAGTTCAAAGTGATTCTATGTTGAATGTTACTGGTTGTCTTATATCTTGTCTATGCCATCCCCTGTATCTCCTGTATAATAAAGGCCTCTAAAATAAAACCCGACAGTGTTACTAAATAAAATGAATAAATCGCTGGATTTCGAGCTTTGAGACCAGGATAGTGCTGTGGCAGTTTGGTCGCACGACTTTACGGCTTCGGATTAAGTGCCTTTGAGAAATCGCACGAGCAATTTTTTTTTATTTTTTGATTCAGTGTTAGCGCCGCGAAGCAACTGTAGCTATGAGCGGCGTACAGATGTGGGCAGATGGAGAGAGGACAGCAGGAAGGAGTGGGGGACAGAGGGGTTAGTATGCGTCCTGGGCTGACTTCATGGGGAACTGTGCCGACATTCGTCTGCAAAGTCTTCGGAGAACCCAGGGAAAACCTCATACAGCACAGCCAGTGGTATACTCTTAAAAATGAACTTCACCGCATAGCACGCTCCTAGCCAACCATGATCTCGAATGATATCGTTATCTGCCCTGATTCGTTGAAAACGGGAGGCGTACGGCTTTTTTGTGACATTTATGCTGCTCATAATTATCACAAAAAGGCCTACGCCTTCCGTTTTCAACAAATCAGCCCAGATAACGATATCATTCGAGATTATGGTTGGCCAGGCGCGTGCTATGCGGTGAAGTTCATTTCTAAGAGCGTGGGTTCGCTCTCGCGCTAGCCACATGACATATATGTGCGAGTGACACTTTGTTCTGTGTAAAGCTTGATGACTGAACAACTTTTACCTGAAGCCCTGCCTTTCCATGATGCGCTCCCGTTCGCGGCCATCGTTTGCATGTCCTGACTGAAACCATGCTTGCAATCGGAGAGTCGCTTCAGGGAGGTGGATGCACAATATCCCTATGAACATAATCGTCACGAGGCCGATGGATAAATCTCGAACGATGGTATTCCTACGGAAGCAATAGCGTTGCTCTGCACGGCCAGACATGGGGATCTACGCTGCAACAAAGACAGACAAAATTACTGCTCTGCTATCTATGACAATCGAGACACAGCCCCAGTGGCGTAGCGAGGAGGGGGGGGGGGGGCGTTCAAACCCCCTCAATAGTGCATTTTTATTTATTTTTTATTGTTTCCGTTTTCATCTAACAAAAGATGGCGGTGGCACCGGAAAAAGCTACAACAAAGTAGCTTGAGGGCATCCGGGGGCCGCACTGACACTAGGCAGCACCAGAGAGTATCAAAGGACCGTGGCAGCACTATGCAGAAATGCAGTACACAGTACACAAAAGTATGCAGTACACAGTAAAGATAAAGAGATTGTACAGACAAAGATAAAGGTTTGGGAGAGGGAAACGAGGGGGACGTCCTTCTTCCTAATGGAAAGTCAAAGAGTGATATTAAACGGTAGGAACAACTTATTTTTTATTTATTTACATTTACATCTAAGTTTACCATGTGTAAATAAATAAGTTGTTATACTACCATTTAATATCACTCTGATTTACTCACCATCGGCAACTTGACATCGCCTATTTTTTCTGCCTTCGTATCTTAATGGAAAGTCCTCAGAAAACCCCTCCAGAAGTTTTTTTTTTTTTCTGGTTACTTCATTTTACTCTGAAAACCTCACAGCATAGCACGCTCCATGCCAACCATTTCCACAAACGATAGGGTTCTCCCTTCCGACTTGATGTGACAGGAGGTCGTACGCCTTTTTGTGGCATGTTATTATCCAGATTGCCATCCGTCTTCGAATCAGAAGCGATTAAGTAATTAACCCTATCATTGCTGGCAATGGTTCCGCTCTATGCGGTGAAGCTTTTGTTTTTAGAGTGTCGCATAACCGTCAAGGCGATATTCTTTCTGGATCACTTATGGTCAGCTATGATCATTTTTTTGTTGAATAATTTTTTTTATCAACGAACGGATTTTGTTGAAAAATCACGTTGTTTGTCGCGCAACCTGTCCCAGACAAAACCGTTTACGGAAGGACCCTGGATTGCTCCTATTAAATATTCATTATCTATAGACATAATAATGTTAACTTAATTATCTCGTCTAAACGCGTGATTTCACTGTTCCTAGCTCTGCGTGTGGCTCGAACACTTAGGATAGAGCGTTACGACTCCGTACTCACATTCGTAGCAAAAAGCGAATCCTTGAAATGACTAAGATGAAATGTTACGTAGCGCACGAGTCGCGTGAGCATGGCCCAAAGCGCCCAAAGCCAGCGCGGGCACCTGAAAAAAAGAAAAAAAAAGTGCCGTGTTTTTTCTGTGCTCTGGAAACCTTACGAAAAGTTCCATAACTTAAAAACCCTGTCTTTGTCGTTTGTCCCCTAGTCTCGGGTATTTAAGTTATGGATCTATACGACCAGCTCGCTTGCTGCCTCTCTATCCTCTCGTTACGAAAAGGTTCCGGTTTCTCTATGAGCTTGTTTGCATTAATGACACTTTTATCGTAATATATATGCCCCCTGAAGCATTGAACTCGGTAGTCTATACGATTGCTCTTCGGTTGCAAAATTGATTTTCATGTGCGTTGAAAGCTCATAGCATATTTTATGCCTTTTTACTTGATCACTAGTCGCATTTCATGGAGACTTTCAGCCATGGATTTCCCTAATCCCCTCTGTTTATTTGAAACGCCTTCTGAAATTTCTGTGATTGCACAATACAGCTCAATCAGCTGTACAATACAGCTGTATCAATAAACATACATCCCATTCGTAGAAGCTTGGCACCCCTCAACCTTCTCCCATGGGTTGGTTTCTGGGGAAACTACAGCTTTCAGCTTCCGTTAGTTCATTTCCAGTACATAGTTGGGTCAGTCGGTACAGTGCATGGTGCAGTGGTTCAAAGTAGTTAGAGCCTGCGAACATTCAAGCAACAATGTTCCTTTCTGGCCTTCAAATCCATAGGCTACTCAGGATATCCGATCCAATCCAACGGATAACAAAATGGCGACTATGGGAGCTCCAAATTCTCTGGTAGCCAAGAAAAGAAAGCATTTTATAGGTGTCCCCGCACCTCTGGGATACGTAGCCGGTGTCGGAAGAGGGTATGAACATTGTGGTACTTAGTGAAAGCTTGCACGAAGTGATCTCTAGCTTTTAAGCTGCACGCTGAACGTACGAATATCTAGAAGCCTCTTAAACTGCTTAAACGCTGTCGCACTTTTCAGAGCTACTGGATTCACAACACGGTCTGATATCGGTCCGGCTCGAGATGCAAGTGACGTTCCGTGAGTACAGGAACCTTCAGAGATTACATTCAAGCTATTAGGTGTTCGCTCAACGGAAGACTAAATTTCTGACTGGTCGTAATGTGTACTTATGCAGAGATGACAGACATGCGCCGCCCAGCAAACGTAACAAAAAGAAGGAAGAGGAGGAAGATGATGATGAAGATTTGAACGACTCTAACTACGATGAGGTATCATCTTACTAAGTTAAGATGAATGGAGGGACAGCAGTCTTTGCGTGTTTTGCCATGCTTTGTGTGTTTTGCCATGCTTTGTGTGTTTCACCATGCTTTGTTTACAAACAGTTCGCGGGGTATGGTGGCAGTTTGTTCAGCAAAGACCCGTATGATAAGGATGATGAAGAAGCAGATGCCATCTACGAAGCTATTGACCGCAGGATGGACGAGAAAAGAAAGGAATACAGGTTAGTGTGGCTGCACCCGGGTAATTCTTAAGCTTTCTCTTGCAACATTGGCACTTGCATGACGCACAACACTTATTTTTTTCCAGAGAGACCAAGCTTCGCCGGGAATTGGAGCGTTATCGTCAGGAGCGCCCCAAGATTCAGCAACAGTTCTCAGATCTCAAAGTAAAACTTTGTTTTTTTGGTCACGGCAATTGGCTTGGCATGAGTACCACGTTTCCAAAGTGTTATCAAAAATAAAGAAGGGCAGGTGATCTGCACTGAGATGTACCAAAGGCAAATGAAGTACCAGACAGCTGCACGCAAAGTTTGGTTTCATCTTCCAAAAACTGTTTGCTGCAAGACCCTTGTTCGTTTTGTGTGTTTAGTGTCTAAGCCTCTTGTGTAATCGGGCATGATTTGTTCAGTACAAGTATCAGGTCACACACATTTTTGTCATTTGATGTGTGTGTGTGTGTGTAAATGTGCGTTTGAAAGGGAGAGAGAACCTGTCCGCACAAGAACATTATTAGCACCATGGGGAGCGTTTTCTTTTTTTGTTCAGTTTACGGTAAGAAATCTAGATTGCTTGAGAATTTCGTGTTATTTCCAAGAACTTGTGAACCAAGCAACACTGCAGTTACACATCCTGTTGCACACACTGTAGCGGCTCTCACATATCTTTTGTATTTGTTCTAGTGTGTGTTATAAATGTGGTGTTTCATCCGCACAAACCCTCTATCAGGGTTATCTACCAACCTGGAAAACCGGGATTTATTGGGGAATTTTGATGCGACTGGGAAAGTAGTGGGATTGTTAGGGAATTTGCCAAAATGCAGCTGTAGTCGGGGGGGAAAAATCGAGGCAAGTGTCGTGGCGATGCGCAGCGAATATCGAGTGCCGATCAGCAATGTGAAAGCAACGTTGCCGAGAGTAGCAGTTCGCCAATACGACAAGCTCGGGGGCAGAAAAGTAGGGCAGCCTCAGTAATACTAAATGATCTGTTTATTGCAAGGGATCTGTATCAAAGCATAGCAACAGGCACCACGTTCCCTTTTGTTTTGTTCATGGAATTCGCTTGCAGTAGTCAACAAAAACCTGGCAAAGTTCAGGGAATTTGGTGGTGGCAGTGCTAGGTCTTTGCGCTTTCCCATCTGTTGTTCTCTTTGTTTCACAACACTTTGCTATAATTTACAGAGAGATCTGTCACAAGTATCGGAAGACGAGTGGAAAACCATCCCTGAAGTTGGTGATGCTCGTAACAAACGTCAGAGAAATCCCCGTCCTGAAAAGTGAGTCGTCAAAGGGATGATCGCATCTGTTCCATTTGATTTCGAAACTACATATAGTGTCACTTACTTCTTTGCGGACCACTGACCATGCTATCGAAAATCACACACGAAATACTGGTGTAGTTTCACTGTTATTCGATGGAATATATGACAAAAGCAGACGACGGATATTGAGGGCATGCCGGAATTCCCTCTCTGGAAAAACAAGGAAACATCTGTTCTGTAACCGGCCAATGACGGCTCGCCTTTGAGAAAGGAATGCCGTGGGCGTGCGGGCACCTCGTAGAGTTACAGGGCGTCTTGATGACGCCTTTCCTCCTCAGCATGCTGCCCTCTTGCTCCTTCGCTTACAGAGTGACATCACGCCGCTGGAGCTTCCGCAGCCGCTGAGACAGCCCTGATCTTCTCAGATATATCTATGAAATATCAAATATATCATGAAGAATCTCAAATATAGTCTGAGGACTTTTGGAACAAAAAAATTAGCCATGTAGACTGTTTGCCAATGCCAAACACAGCGGCATCGGTTTCCTAGATGGGTTTCCGGATGCGACCGTCACTTTAAAATCCTAGCTTTCATACATTTCACACACACGCCCTTTTTCAATTTCAAGGTTTACTCCTATGCCGGACTCCATCCTTGCAAAAGCCGGCATTGGATCTGAATCTGTTACTACACTGGACCCACGCCAGCAGGTGAGGCTTTCGTTGTTTAATATTCCAAGTTTTAGTTGTGACTCGTGCCTTGTTTCTTTCTCAGGCTTTCGGTGCAGGACTTACCACCCCATTCCCAGGAACAGCAACTCCGGGATGGGCTACTCCAGCGGCGGACCTTGATCTTCGAAAAATTGGCCAGGCTAGGAACACACTTATGGACATCAAGTTGAACCAGGTATCATGCAACCTTGCGTAGAAATTTTTAGACAATTTTTAAAACTACAGTGCTTCTAGTTTGCGCATTGTAGCAGCCTTGTAAAACCAAGCAGAGAATACGTGTCATGCAAAGTTACGGCAAAGTTGTTACAAATTGTGAAGTACTTTGTTTTAGCCGGCTACATAGTGTGTTTCACCTAATGTGCCGCAAAAGTGTGTTAAATAATCTACTTGTCAGAAAATTATGGGATGAATAGCATATAGAGCTGTGCAAATATTTGAGACTTCAAATTGGAATCAACCACCAAATGTGTCCATCACCTTATGTGTCACAAAAGTGTGTTAAATAATCTACTTGTCAGAAAATTATGGGATCAATAGTAGATAGAGCTGTGTGAATATTTGAGACTTTAAATTCGAATCAAATAGTTCACACTATTCGATAGGTATTCGAACTTACTTTTTGTACACATAGTCAAAGTTTTCAGATACTACTGCTGGAACATTGAAAGGACGCGCAACACTATCGCTGCCACTTTGACGGCGAACACGAGAACAATGTGCGAAATACAATCTGCTCGATTGGCATCACCATCATCCCCGTTGCCATCATCATCATCATCATCATCATCGGGGTGCGCTTACAGATTGCGAAACAAAAGCTAGAAGCTTAGCTTAGCACGCTAGCTAGCAGCAAGCTAGCTGGCTTAGCACGTAGTGTTGCTCTTCGACACTGAAAAACCTTGTCAATCTTAAGGTAGAGGATACAGAGGTGGACCAGACAACTAATGAACCACCGACAAAGAGGAGGGGTCGTATATGGGATTACTTAGAGTACTCCAAAGCAGCTGGAAAATGCAAGGCATGCGGTGCTATACTGCGAACATCAACAGGTGCAACATTGGCTCTAGTGAATCATTTGAAGTAGCACAAGTTGATTTTCGATAACCATCACAGGGAAAACGACAGGTACGGAAAACAATGTCAGTCTTAAAATAACCGAACCCATGCAGCATAGAGAGAGGTTGCCAGTGTGAAGAAAGGCTAAACTTGTGCAAATGATTGCAATTGTACCTGCAACTGTTCTGTGTTGTCACCGACCGCGGATTCCACGAATTAAGGGCCGAAGCAGTCCCCGATTGCGCTCTGCGTTCAGGAACAACCCTTTTGCGAGTGACCATATTGAAAATTCACGATAATGCCAGAAAGAAGGTACAAGAAGAGCTGCGGAAAGCTTTTCACGACAGCATGTGGTGTACTCTATTCACATCAGACATGACTATAGGCGACTATAGGATGCATATGCAGCAGACAGCTGTATATGCATGTGTTGCGCAGTTGATCCCAGCAATGTAAGGCCCATTTGAATATCTGAAGTAAACGTTCTTCTGCCCTTGTCATGGTCAGGCTGTAAGGATCACCCTTTAGGAGTTGCAGTTGTCCTAACGGGCACAATGCTAAGAAGAATTTCGCAAACTGAGATATTCGAACTTATTCGAATTCGATTCGCAGTCTGTGTGAGATATTCGTATTCAATTCGATTTGGAAAGTTTGCTATTTGCACAGCTCTAGTATATCTGGCGAACTGTTACCGTAACTCAGAGCACTTGACTAACTTTCATCACAAGAAATTGAATTTTTTGAATTGTACTTGAAATCGGCATACTTTCGTTGTTGTTGTTGTCGGAAACAGGAAGAGAACTGAATATAACTTGTATATTCGGACATACGGAGACACGTCCGCTCCGTGACATACCCTGGTTCAAAGTTTAATAAATTTTTCTCACCATTCTTACATTGTTTTCAGGTCTCAGATTCTGTTACAGGTCAGACAGTCGTTGACCCCAAAGGGTACCTCACCGACCTTCAGTCCATGATCCCGTCACATGGAGCTGACATTAGGTAATGTGCCAAGGTGTAAACCTTGACCATCTGCGCCACCCTGCACAACTTTGAAGTGCAGAACTAGTTGCTTTTGGCTATTTTGAATTCATGTGCTTCACGCTCAAAATATACCACTGTTTCTCCAATAACAGTGACATCAAGAAAGCTCGTCTGCTTTTGAAATCCGTACGTGAGACAAACCCGAATCATCCACCAGGTACACACTTTTGCCCCAAAATAATTTTATTGACTACGTGCAATTTCACTCTCTCGCGCTTATTTCTTTCTCAGCTTGGATCGCGTCTGCACGACTTGAGGAGGTCACCGGGAAGATCCAGAGCGCTCGCAATCTCATCATGAAGGGATGTGAGATGTGCCCACATTCTGAAGACGTTTGGCTTGAAGCTGCACGTTTGCAGGTAAGCCTAATTTCTGGGTGTCCTTTTGTGTTGCTTACAGGTTTACACACAGTGCAACGTTTCTTTTATGGTCAATTTCTTGCAGCCAGCAGATTTGGCTAAAGCAGTGATAACGCAGGCCGTAAGGCAAATTCCAAACTCTGTACGTCTGTGGATAAAGGCTGCAGACCTCGAAGTGGAGCTGAAAGCGAAGAAGCGAGTCTTTCGGAAGGTAATTTTTTGGCTTGTGTCTCGTAGAGCTGTGCGAATATTCGAAATTTTGAGCGTGATATGGATATCTGATGCTATTCACAACCTATTTTCACTATAAATACAGTAAAACCCGTGGATAGCGATATCGCGTATAACGATATCCCTCGTAAAACGATGATTTTACCGTCAAAATATACATTGTTTCTATGGGAAAACGACCCGCGTACAGCGATGGAGGCCGCGGTTCCGAGTACTCGTATGACGATGTGGGACGCTGTCTCGTGCGCGTAACCTCGCGGCGATTTTCACCGCGATAAGATACAGTACAATCTCGATTATACAAATCTCACGGGGTAGCGGAAAGAATTCGTATCATCCAAAATTCGCATCAAAAGAATTAAACCCGCGAGTCGCGCGACAGTGTTCTAAAGCAAGCTTCTCCTAAAGCACGCAGGCGCTAGGTGAAGCCGATTTGCGGAATGGTGACGTGTAGTGTTGCCAGAAGATGTCCGATATGTTCCGTGATTCTCTCCACGAGTTCTGGTCGCTGTTTTCCCAAGCCAGTGCGATGTCACACAGCTTCGCGTTTTTTCTTAGCATCTGTTTCTTTCTGTTTTGCTACACGCGGGGTGGCGCACGACTTTTCGGGGATGTGCTATTTAGGTCAGCCCTCGTTTAACGATATACCCCGTATAACGATGGAGTTCGGGATTACTGTCAGTGTCGTTATACGCGGGTTTCACTGTAATATATACATAAATAATCTTCTTGTAACTCCAAGGCTATGAGTCAGTACATAGTATCAATGATGTCCACCAGAAAAGAGAAAAAAGAAAAAAAAAAATGAAGAGATTGAGCATAGGAGCAGGAGACAGAACGAGCTGGCGTAATGGACTTTGAGTAATGTATATAGGGCTTCTTGTTTTTGGCAATTATATGTTTCGAGGTATTACGAGGTAGGGCAAAAATAGGTAACAAAGAGAAGTTATCCTGCTGCCTAGTGGTGTTATAAGTAGAGCCTGAAGTTTTAGGGTTTTACCCGATTCTTCCCCGAATTTGCACCCCGAATTGAAGGTTCACCCTTTAGGGTGAAACCCGATTTTTACCCGGCAAATTCCCCTCACTGGGATGTCTGTAGGAACGCATTAACTTACTTGTTTGGCAGCAAATGCAGTTACATCACCGTTTGTACCAAACCATTACATTTCTCTGTACAGCAGTATGTTTAGTCGTGTATATGGCTATACTATATATACTTATGTGTGTCACCACTTCACTTAGTACCTAAGGAAGCGTGGACCTCCACGCGAAAGCTTGTACAAATTAAACTTAAACAAAAAACTTCAGTGTCGGTTTCTGTATTTTGTTTATGTGATCCACAGGACTTGACTCCCCTCTTCGTATACGCTTCTTTAGTTTGAGCAACTGAGCCTGATTTCTCCCCAAATTTAGCATACCGGGAGTTTTTTTCGCTCGAATTCACATCAATTTAGTGCACATGTTTATTTACCCGATTTTTACCCCCCCCCCCCTCAAATTTAGAAAAAAATATTTCCTGAAAACTTCAGGCTCTAGTTATAAGCCAATTCAAACTTGTATTACTCTGATTTTTGCCACATTTGAGGAGGTCTCAAAAAGTACAAACGGGGGAGTGAGTCTGAGACAGCGTGAAGGACTTCCCTTTGTGTTGCCTCAGATTTCTCCTCATCGTCAAGGAATATGTTTTTCTACAAGTCCTCCAGAAGTACTGTGGTTTGTGCTTGTTCTCATGTTCTTTCAGAGCAGTGCAGTGCTTTTGCAGTAGATGTCCCGTGGTATATTTCATTTCACATTTTTGTTTGGCTTTCCAAAGGCTCTAGAAAGCATCCCCAACTCCGTGAGGTTGTGGAAAGCAGCTGTAGAGTTGGAAGAACCAGAGGATGCTCGCATTCTTTTAAGTCGAGCCGTGGAGTGTTGCCCAACCAGCGTTGAGCTTTGGCTGGCTCTGGCACGCCTCGAAAACTATGACAATGCTCGTAAGGTATAAACCTCCTGCTACACATTCCCTTTAGTGTGTGAAAAGCTAGTAGATATTGCCTCGAATTTTTTCAAATATTGACTAGGTTTGATTTGCTTAGGCCGCTTCTTACGCACTGCTCTACAACGTAGGTTCTGAACAAGGCACGTGAGAACATCCCCACAGATCGCCAGATCTGGATAACTGCTTCGAAACTAGAAGAAGCAAATGGCAATGCGCACATGGTGGAAAAAATCGTAGACAGAGGTAAAAATCCCATTTTGTCTCTCGTGCATTGTGCCTTCTCGTTTCCGAGTGCCTCCGCGGAGATTCCTGACGCGGCCATAAATTTGCAGCCATTGCGTCGTTGCGTGCCAATGGGGTTGAGATAAACAGGGAGCAGTGGTTGAAAGATGCTGTGGAGTGTGAGAAGTCAGAGTCCATTCTGACTTGCCAGGCCATCATCCGGGCAGTCGTGGGGATCGGCGTTGAAGATGAAGATCGGAAACATACGTGGATGGAAGATGCCGAAGCTGTAGGTTCTCTTTGCCACCTTTTGCTACAGATTTCAGTGCAAGTCATGCTACACAGGGCATGTTCTTCTGCTTTGCCAGGTTGCTGCGCAGGGGGCCAAGGAATGTGCTCGTGCTATCTATGCTCACGCCATTTCTGTGTTTCCGAGCAAGAAGAGCATCTGGCTGCGTGCAGCTTATTTTGAGAAAAGCAACGGCACAAGGTTAGTGTCTGTAATGGAACAGAGAGTCCCGTTTGCGTGTATTTTGCTCCTTTCGCTGCTAGATTTTCTTAGTGTTAAATTTTGTGCAAATCTTTTCTTTCTAGGGAAACATTGGAAGCCCTTCTCCAGAGGGCTGTCGCTCACTGTCCCAAGGCTGAAGTCCTGTGGCTCATGGGTGCCAAGTCCAAGTGGATGGCTGTAAGTTCTGCTGAGATACGGGGTCACTATCGTATTGTCTGTACAAATGCATTTTGCGCATCTCCTTACATTGCTTCTCCTCTATATGCCGACATGTAATGTGAAGTGGAATTTTTGCATTCCCGTAGGAGAAATCGTACGAGTATTCGTGTCTGACTAAATTACGGAAGCTCACTGCCGTGAAATGCTATAATGACTAAAAAATAAAAATGTCTCGCATGATAGTACAGTGTTACGCAGCACCAGGATGCGTTAGTAGCGTTCGCTTGTGTGCCTTAGATGTTGCTGTTACTGTGTTTCGATTACATTGTCATTATGCTGAGATAGCATGATTGTAAACCCTTTATTTATTTATTTTGATACCCTCAGGGCATACGCCCTTGACATACTCTACTGGCTGTTCTCCAATCTTTTCCAAGCTTGCTTCCTCAATTTCTACAATAGTACTTCGTACTTCAGCTTACCTTAATATTTTTGTACAGGGGGTGGATGTCCATTGGGAGATGCTTCTTTCTAAAGTAGATTATCATCGTCATTTTACGCATTTTCATAGGAGCTGCTGCTGTCGTCTGCTACGGTAGTCATACATCCGCTCCTGCGCGATCAAAATTCAAATTTCCGTTGTCCAATCACGATGTAGATCTCGCGGGCCGATACATAGCGCTCCTAGCAGATCATGCAGATGGGCTTCTCGTAGGGGTTGCCGATCATGACACGGTCATTATAATCTAGTAGGTCGTGTGCTGCAAGGGAACGCCATTTCACTCTCCTGCATTGCTTTTTTGATATATATACAGGCACTTCTTATGCCTTCTGCCACTTTTGTTGCTAAATGGGGACTGATTTTCAGGAGGACATTCCAGCAGCTAGGAGTATTCTGTCTTTGGCCTTCCAAGCTAATCCAAACAGTGAAGAAATCTGGCTCGCAGCCGTGAAGCTGGAAAGTGAGAACAACGAGTTTGAGCGTGCTAGGCGACTCCTGGCTAAGGCACGGTCGAGTGCTCCGACTGCCAGGGTTAGTGTCATACCGCAGACTCTTAGCCTTTGATGTCTTTGACCATGTTACTGATGCTGTTGAATAGGTTATGATGAAATCTGTGCGCCTGGAGTGGGCCCTACGTGACCTCTCACAAGCCATGGAGTTGATAGAGGAAGGGTTGAAGCTGTACGGAGACTTTGCAAAGTTGTGGATGATGAAGGGACAGATTCTGGAGAGCCAAGGATACATTGAAGAGGCCAGGGGGACTTACAATATAGGGGTAAGTAGTTAGTTATCGTAGTACTGTAGAAGTGTACATTGCCTGTTAGTCCTTTTGGTGGTTTTGATGGAATTCGTAAAATACCTTGACCAAGATTAAAAGCACATAGTAGCTTGAAACAACTTGAGTTGACAACCATGGAGCAGGGCGTTGTGTGACACGCGGGCCTGCAGCTTAATGCAAATGCCAGCAGAATATGTTGCAGAAGTACACTGTGCTACTAAAAATAGTGCTTCTGTCATCTGCTTTAAGCAGCATAGCACATTGTCGATGATAGTTCATTTAACACGTGTAACATCTGTAACATGTGTGTGGTAGACTGCATTAGTGGGATGAACTCCATTGAGAGTTAATCAACATGTTCCATGCAGCCTGCTTTGTGTCCATCTCCTCAGTTCTGTGTTTACATTGTGAATTTCCTGCACTTTTTTTTAGAAACTGCACATATTTCCATCTGTTACCGAACATAACTGTGAAAGTTGGGAGATATTTACTGGAGCATGCAGTGCTCAGAGTACAGTGTTGACCATGAGGTCACAGAAGTTTTAGACCTTATAGTGACAGAATATTGTAAACAGTGTTAAAGCGGGCTACACCTAACACGTGAGTGTAATGAGGAGAAGCCGACTTGCAGAATGGAGCCGCACACCAAAAAAAAAAACAATGGCGGTAACGTGAAGTGGGTTTAACCTAACTCTCGGATGTAATGAGGCGAAGCCCACTTGCAGAATGGCGATAGCGCTACCTCGCTTCTATTACTATTCGAAAAATATTGGAAAATTTCGAAAATAGATTGCCGAATAGCATTTGAATACCATCAGATAGTAGTTTCATATTCGAAATTTCGAATATTCGCACAGCTCTAATATTTTGCTCTGTCAGGTCATTTTACATACAGTCAAACTCCTTTATAGCGAGCACCTTTTTAACGACAATACCACTACGGCAAATTTTTTTGCGGTCCCGCTGGAGCCCTATAGGTCCAATAATGGACAACCTTTTTAACGAAAATACCTTTACTGCAAATTTGTTTTGCTTTCCCCTGAGTTTTGTTGTAAAGGAGTTTGACTGTAATCACTTGCCATGATAGGAGACACTCTGACACTCTGAGAGACACTCTGACAACCTCATGGCACCACATGATGAAGGCAGAGCCAAATGTGAAGCACCTATATAACGTTCACCACAGCCAGTATGAGTGCCTTCGATCACGCTTTGGTGGGTTTCGGCTTTGAGTTTTCCGTGTTTTATCAGACGCGACGACGACACAAATGGGGGAGGGGGGGGTGTAAAAGCTGACTTCACCAGTTTTAATCCGGAGACATAGGATTCTATTTTGATTCACTGGAGATGATCTCGTGTGCAGCTCAAGAAATGCCCTACTTCAATACCACTGTGGTTGCTACTGTCCCGTCTTGAAGAACGCGGTGGGGCATTGACAAAGGCACGGTCTGTTCTGGAGAAGGCTCGTCTCCGCAACCCTTGTTGCCCAGATCTTTGGCTGGAAGCCGTGAGAATAGAAACCCGTGCTGGCAACAAGGAGATAGCGCTGACACTTATGGCCAAAGGTAAGTGTGTACACGAGCTTATTTCTTCCCCCTCCCTGCCCGCGTGTGCAGTAATTTCTGTTCTTCTCGACAGCAATGCAGGATTGTCCTACCAGTGGCATTCTGTGGGCTGAAGCCATTTTCATGGAGCCTCGTCCGCAAAGGAAAACAAAGAGCGTAGATGCCCTCAAGCGATGTGAACATGACCCTTACGTTCTTCTGGCCGTGAGCAAGTGAGCCTACTTTGACAAGTGTCTTGTGCTTGTTTAACACATTTTCGTGCCGCTTTTCTCGAAATGGGTTGGTAAAATGTTTGGACGGTAATTCAAATGCGCAAAGCGAGTTACACTTCTTCGCTGCTTCATTGATAAATAATAATTTATCACAGTGTCACAAGCAGCCTGCAATGACTAATTGCAATGTCCTCGTCAGTGTTTATGTAATCAGTAAATCCCATAGACACATAGACCAGTATACGATTTAGTTTTGGGGAGTACGGCGTTGTTTGAATATGGTATTAATGTTCCTGGGCACTTTGCGCACCCACAACTTTTTTTTGTGTGTGTGTGGTGCTTCTTGGGTGCTTTTTCAACTTTTGAGTGGAGGGGAGAAAAAGTGCACAAATTATGCGCTTAAATACGGTATTTAGCGTCATTTTAATATGGTTTCTAATGTTCCCGCGCACTTTGCGCACCCACAACTTCTTTTTTGTGGGTACTTTTTGGGTGCTTTTTCAACTTTTTTGGGGGGAGTGAAAGTGTGCAAATTATGCGCTCAAATACGGTATTTTCTGACTACACCACTGACTCAACCACTCAAACGTACTTGTACACCGAACACTTTCTACGCACAACTTGTTCACATTCAGTGCAACAGAGGGCATTGGAAGCAAGTCTTGCCACTTCTCAGGCTGCATGCCCACTCAATGGATCGCGCTTTGCAAATGCACATTGTGTGACATCAGCCCCAACAACACCGAATATCCTCTGGATGTACGAATGACGTCCTAACGGATTCGTCGGACGTGCGAATTCGTTAGGACGTCATTCGTACATCCAGAGGATATTCGGTGTTGTTGGGGAGTGAGAGAGAACGTACCTAATAGGGCGCAACCTCTTCTGTTCTTCTAGGCTCTTTTGGACAGAACGCAAGACCAACAAGGTTCGCGAGTGGATGAACAGGACGGTAAAGATCGAGGCCGACCTGGGGGATGCGTGGGCATACTTTTACAAGTTTGAGCTCTTGCACGGAACAGAGGTTAGCTGATAACCTGCCCTCGCTTACCGCTTTATTGCTTCGTAGCACTTTGTTAACTGACATTCCAAATTTCCTTCTTCAGGAACAGCAAGAAGACGTCAAAAAACGCTGTGTGCTAGCTGAGCCTAGGCACGGTCCAATGTGGTGCAAGGTGTCAAAAGACATCGTAAACTGGAGGAAGAAAACAGAGGAGATCCTTGTCCTGGTTGCAGACTCTTTAGAAATACCTTCATGATCATTTCTCCCATGTGCACTGCGAGAAACAGCCTGTACAAAGCCTAACACGCAACCTAACTGTTTCATAACAGCTGGTCGGGGAAATAAACTAAAGCAACACTCCAAGAAAATCTTTGGGGCCAAAATAACAATATGAGATGCAAGTTCTAAAGCAGCACCAGCATAAACCAGAAATATTTCCACCGAATGCTACATTGTATTTCATAATTACTATAGCCTTGTTTTTAGGGTTAAAAGCGGTAAAACCTGTTTTTACCTCCGGATTTGCATCATCATCACTGAGGGTAAAACTAAAAAAACTCCAAACATGAACTTACCAAAGTTCAAATTCTGCCACCACTACAAGCACTGGAGAACACTAAGCACTGCCTAACCAACGGATGAATGTCATCACATTCCCATATTTATTTATTTATTATGCACAGGTCAAGGGTCTTTTTAGGCATCACATTACAGAAGGGCAAAAACGTTATGTTTAAGGCACGTAGCACAGAATGGGGCAAGGTACAACCGAATGAAACAAGTTCAGGGTATGGCACAACAGGAGATAACAGCTGTAAAACAGATGCTCTGAATTCTACTTCGGCGCACCCGCATACTACGACGTCCACCTCGGGAAGATACTAATTGAACTACCAGATATCTGTGACTTGATCGGGCAAGATGTTGGGGTAGACGCCAGTATGGAAAGAGCCACGTCCGACTTACCGTATTTTCCGCTGAATAACGCGCACTGATGTATTGTGGGTATCCCAGAAAATTAGGGGGATTTGAAAAATGTCGCGTCCACCTCGGCGTGCACGTCGCTTCTGTCCGCTTCTTGTGTATTCACTAGGCTAGTTTTTTCCATTCTCTCTGGACAAAAGGGACTGTCGCATCCGTCACGGTCGATTCCCAAACTATAGCGCCGCTTTACTCCGCGTTCATCACTGACACGCCGACAATCCGGCGCGAATTAGCGGAGTTGTTCCTGTGCAGTTTGATGCACCGCATGGCAAGAGCAGACGAGGGATATTGAGAGTATTCCGAAATTCCCTCTCTGGAAATCAGAGAAAACGTCACTCAGACAAGGCCAATCAGTGAGCGCCCTTTTTTGCGCGGACGAGTGCAATCAGGAAGCGGCAGGAGGGACCTTGGCGACCGACCGACGGGCGGGAGGGTCGGCTGGTCGCGGAGAGTCTGTGATCTGCTTGTGCACGAACGACACTGAATATCCTCTGGGTGTACGAATCCGTCAGGACATTATTCGTACATCCAGAGGATATTCTGCGTTGTTGGGGTGGAGTGTTGTTTTTAGAGTCGGACGTGTTCGTACAGCAAGGGGCGTAACGCAGTGTTCCACGCAACATGGTCGCGTCAGAATTCACACTGGTCTGCGTATTAATACGGAGTACTTTTCATGTAGTAGTCTATTGCGGCTCGAACGCGAAGCAGACGACGTCGGAGATAATCACCTGCGCTGCGCTTCCATTAGTGTTCCTAACTGACGTCATCGCGGTGTTACTGCCGCTGTGGCTGGCTTAGAGAGAGTGCGGATCTTTAGAAGTCATTTATTTAATATGTAAGCTGTTTCCGGAAGAGAAACTTTACTAAGGTGACAGTGAACAGGTGATGAACACTACCGTATCGGTCTCGTACGCATGTTTCCGGATGCGATGGTCCCTTGTATAATAGTAGTCCTATAGTAGATAATGAGCGATTCGGGCCTATGTCACGCCGGTAGACCAAGGCAAGAGGCTGCATGCAGCCTCCTCAGGGTTGGTCAGTCGAGTCAGTTGGTGGTCGAGTCAAATGAGAACTATTTTTTTCCCCCGCGTCGTAATCTATATTCAACAAACAAGGTACATGAAGTCAAGATTTTTGGTGTTGTCTCCATGGCGTTCAATACAACAGGCAGTGGTTTATCCAGAATCCCAAGCACGGAGGGGTGTTGGAAAAGGTCGGGGTTCATTATTATGACATGTGTCTAAAGCCGAAATCGCAAGGGCACCCCCTGTAGGGGGTACACAGTTGAAAAAGTTAGGGGGAGTCACTGAACATTTGGGGGGTATAGAGGGGTCTGGTTAAATCACTGACAACAGGTCTTCCAGCGCTTTGGAAGTACCTCGGTACCTTAACAAAAAAGAACTTTCAGATGAGGCAACCGTGCATGTACGAAACATTCCCCTCGAATCATTTGTAACAGCTGTGAGCTGGTTGCACGGCTCTTTACCAAAGCCGTGCTGCTGTGCGTTTCGCTCGCTCGCTACTGTGTAACTTTACGAGAAAGTGTCACGGTTGTTTTGTGCTATTGGCGTATTTACGCGCATTATTAACGTCGTGTCCTCCTAATTCTCCACCTCGCGGTATCGATGCGAGCCTCAACCGCATGCTCCGCTAGTAACCCGCGACGCGAGGCAATCTCGACACAAAAGGAAACTACAGTTGTGAACTCGTCTAGGCGTAGCATTTTTTACTGAGCTATCGATTATTGGAACCGCCCAGAAGTGGAGTTTTTGCGCATTGCTCAAATTGTTTTTTCTGCGACTGTTTTTCGGATTCCTTCTGATAAATCCGAAGTGTTGAATCCGTAATGTCGTACGAGCGTAGGACGAACGACGATGGTTTAGCTCAAACAAGCACACCAAAGAGAATGTTCCTATGTATAAGTACCAGCGACGTAGCGTGGGGGGGGGGGGGGGTTCCAAACGCCCGGAGCGAAACGGGTATTGCGCCCCCAAACAAGATACGAGGGGTGTTCATGTCAAACCGGGACTTTTCATTTTTCGCAAAAGTAAAATGAACTTACAGGCGAGAAATTAGTTTTATTTTTCAACGTAATCTCCAGCTGGCACTAATGCACTTGTCCCAGCGTCTCACGAGGGCTTGGATGTCAGCAGCATAGAAATCCTTACCGGCGCGTAGCAGCCATGATCGGACCGCATTCTTGACTTCGTCGTCGCAGCTGAAGTGGCGGCCCCCAAGGAACGCCTTCAGTGGCCCGAAGAGATGGAAATCGCTGGGGGCGAGGTCTGGACTGTAAGGGGGATGTGGCCGCAACTCCCAGCCAAGTTCATGTAAGGTGCGTGTCGTGAGATGCGCGGTATGCGGGCGTGCATTGTCCTCTAGGAGGAGGACTCCTTTGGCGAGGAGACCCCGCTTTCCGAAACTGGAGGTGTTCATGAATGATAGTGTTCAACGTTCCCACAGAAAGGTCCGTCTTTCGAGCCAGTTCGAGACATGTTATACGTCGGTCCTTGAGGATCAGGTGCTCCACAAGCTGGATGTTCTCAGGAACTCTGACACTATGGGCTCTGAGCCGCCCCGGCCGGGATCGTCCTGACTGATGTCTCGGAACCGTTTGCACCACTCAAAACGCTTTGCTGCGGCTAAGTGCATCGTGGCCATACTGAGCCTGAAGTCTTCTGTGAATTTCAGATCGCTTTACGCCTTCATTCACGAGAAATTTGTTGACAATTCGCTGTTCGATGGGCGCGCTCACCTCGTTGTCGGCCATCTTGTCCAGCACGTGTCTTCTGTTTTGCACAAACTTTGGACCACCACGTGGTGAACGCGGAGGCCTGTCGCGTGTGAAAAATCACGAAAATGAAGTAGCGCGAGCCATTTGTACACGCAGGAGACAGAGAGTCCCGGTTTCACTTGAACACCCCTCGTACATAACAGGAACGCATCAGGTACCATAGCTCCTCCTTCCAGTAGAAAGCGCTTCGGTTGCTTCACTTTGAGAATATGCGCTGCGGTCTCAACGCACGCAGTCTACTCCCGAAGCGCCCTAGGTGCAATTTTACACCGGCGTGGTATATCGAACCTCGCTTCAATCGCCTCGGTTTTTGAGACGCCCAGAAGATCGTTCCAACAGCGCCCAATGTTAAAAAAAAAAAGAAAAAAAGATTTTTTCAAGTGACAAACAGTTTCACTGTTCTTATTTCGAACTTTTCTTCTTATCTCTGTCGGTAATTGGCGATCGCCCCTATGCCCCCACGCTACGTCACTGATACGTGCGTACAGTACACGGCGTCCTAACGGATGAACGATGATCCTGCGTTGTGTTGCAATAGGCGCACAAAGCGGTGCTTCTCATTAAAGAGGATTGTGGTTATACCCTATCTCAGTTACATATACTGCAAAGTCTTGCAACAAGAGTATAACGGAACAGTAATGATACTACTTCGTAATTAGACTATGCTGAAATATCCTATCTAGTAAACGTACGCACCAAGACCGGAAACCTGTGCAGGCGTAAGACAAATGAAGCTGATGGTCGCTGTAGCTTTCATTTACCGAAACTCAATCTTCAGGGCCTTGTTACAACAGGAACCCAAATGGATTTTTAAGTGCCTCTCTGAAATATTATAGTGCTCGGAAAAGAACGAGCGTCGTCTCAAAATGACGCCCAGGACGGGAAAGGAGATCATCTCTGCAGCTCCCCGCTCCTAATACAGCCATTTGGCACGTAATATTATTACTTTATGCATATATTACATACAGCCAAATACGACCATATGAGTATAGCGATGCGAAATCAAATAAGATAAAGTAATCAATCAAATTACACGAGAGAAAAAGCAACTATTGTAGTTCTACAACAGGAAGGCCATTTCTGGTCGCCTCTGGTCCGTATAAGGTAAAGGTGCCAACCGTGCCACCGTGAGCACGAACGACATGCATAATGTAAAACCCCGAGACTAGGGAACACGAAAGGACAGACGCAACACCAAGTCTCAATATATAATTTGTGTATATATTTCTCGTGCGTGAAGCAAAATTTTCAGCTGTGCTTGAGACTTCGTGTTGTGCCTGTCCCTTCGTGTTCCCTAGTCTCGGGGTTTTACATTATGCATCACCAGCTCGCTTGCTTCTTAGCCATTTTTTCATTGACGAACGACATGTCTATAGCTGTCTGGCGATGCTCCTCCTGTCTCTCATGCGAACGAACGGTTACAAAGCTCGCCTTGCGGCAGCAGGCGTCGTCGTACCAGCTCCGGTGGCGCAGCGGTAACGCGTGCGCTTGGAGACTGGGAGGTCCGCGGTTCGAATCCGCGGGCCGGCTGTGCCGTCTGGGGTTTTTCCTGGGTTTCCCTCAGATGTGTAATAGGCGTATGCCGGCACAGTTCCCCTGAAGTCGGCCCATGGACGCAGCTATCCTCCCCCCGAGCGGATTCCGCTCGGTCTTCCACTTCACCCTTTCCTCTCCTCCTCTCCACCACCTTTCCCTTCCCGAGAAACATGCCGCCTAATCAGGCAGGCAGACCTCTCGGGTTCCTCCCAACGACACTCCTCCTCCTCCTCCTCGGCGTCGTCGTATACTGGGTACACTGTCCCAGAACTGGGATGCAAGAACGAGAGAGTACGGGTTTCGTTATGACATGGTGCTATAACAATCAATATCTGTAGAGTTGACCGAGTTAACACTGCCACTTGTCCCACGTATTGTTGAGAGATAGAGCGAACAAAACACGTACTGAGTGTGTGTAGCTAGAGGGTGGGTTCGGTGGTCCAAACGCCCCGAAATCGTACCTTTGTTACTGCATTTGAGAGAGGGAAAACGGTGGTAAATCCTCTCCCCCATGCGAAATTCCCCGTGGAACCCCTCCCGAAATATTTGTCAAGCTACTGGCCGACATTCTGGGTGTAGTGTAGTCCAGTCTATTTAACAACACACAGACTAATAGACGCCTCGTCGTAACTCAAGACTGTATCGACGCGGTTAAATTGGTTTCGTTGCTTTGGGAACGTCATGAGTAAGGTACCCAGGATGTGGAGATGGTCAGCTTAGCTGCTGTCTGCTGTTGAGGAGGTTGATGAAGTGGTTTGCGCCCGAGGAGTACCGAAGACTTGGTAAGGAGGACATGGGCAAAGAGTCTTGAGAAAAGGCCCAGGAGCATGCAAGAAAAAAGGGATATGGCCGATGAGGATGCTGAAAGTGTGCGTACAGACAGATATAGAGCGGAGGGATAAAAGTACAGAGGTACATTGGCAGGAAGTGTAAGGGAACGCGTGAAGAATCAGAAAAGCACGGATGATATGTAGACCATATGGCATGGCATCACCAACGTTGGTTAACTTCTAACCGAGATCAAGCGTTGCTAAAACTTGAAGTTAAACGCTGAATTCTTTTTTGCAAAAGCTAGTTGGTGACCTGATGAATGTTTCAGTAATGATAACTGCCTTTTGTGAAGCACAGTTAAAGTGTCACTCCGAACTCAGAAAACGGCGTTTATTTTATTTAGTCCATGAAAAGAAGGTGGCTCAAGGATTCTATACGCGAAATTTCAATCCTGTTTAGGAACACTGTGCATTTCTGCCAATTTTTGAAGATCTGCTTGGCCTCCACAAGTTTCGATGACGCAACGAGCGAGTGACGTAATCATAAGCCCACGGATTGCAATTATGTCATGTTCTGGAGAGAGCACTCGTCTTCTAGCAACGACGCCGGCATCCGGGGAGGGTAACGTGGTGGAGAAGTCACGCGAGGCTGATCGAAAGAGGGGAAAATGGGAGAGATGTCTTTTCCCTCCTTTGTGTTTTCTGCACGGTCGGAGCGGTCGGATGGTATCTCACGTGGGGCTCCGCTAACGGAGTGCAAAAAGTGAGCCTCCCAGTAGGCGCGAGGGGCAACAACTTTGCCAGATGAGAGCCGGGCGCTCCGTTGGAGCATTACATGACGTCACAATTCTCAAAAATAAAAATTAATTTTCTCTACCTTTCGCGTCACGTAGATCCAACATATTTTACAGGAACGTAAAGTGAGACAAGAAGATTTCAGTAACATAAATTTTGTAGGATTCTGAAGACACGAGATTTCGTCCGTAGTGGCACATTAAATTCAAGTTAAGGGACCGTTGGTCTCGGTTCAAATGTTAATCGGCGTTGGTGAAACCGGGCCTATGTTACCTAGAAGCGTTGACAAAGGGCGTACAAATGTTATGGATCTACAAGTCTTTGTCTCGTCTCCTCTTTTTTTTCTATAATCAAACTCAAACACAAACTCAACTACTTCTTCTTCCCTTGGAGAATGGCCGCCTTTTTTCATTGTGAAGGGTATAGCGTTCAAACGAGTACGAGACCACAGTACGCGGGGATAACTAACTTGCTACTCTACGGGGATAACTAACTGCTATAATAACTTGCTACTCTTGTCGCAAATTGTAGTTTATGTATAGTATTGTGTGTACAGGGGAGTTAGGCTGCCTGGAAACGAGTAGTACTCTTTGCTTAGCACAGTGATGGGTAATGTTTGCAACCAATAATAACGTTCTCTCTGCGATGAAAAGGAATTACATTCGGCGTAGTTTATACTGATAGGCGAATGTCTCTTCACATAGCGTTCGCATTTTCTTATATATTCTTGTATAGTTTAGTCGTCCAAAACAACAATAATATTATATATACTACGTATTAATAGACGACGTGGAGCACAGCTCGAGATCACGTGACGATGTCTCTCGTTCTCATTCGTAATTATTTGTTGCTTCTCCCTTTGCCTTAAGGTCGCACTTCCGCCGCAGGTAATATTTTTCGGGTGTCTAGTCGTAACCACCGCATTTCGTGTATTTGCATACATGTGCGTGTGCGAATACGTACATACAAGACTGCATCTCTGCAGGAACGCTACACGTATATCTATCCAGACCCTCATGTTTGCAAAAAACGTGTAATTTGGACAAATGTCGTATGCTTGTTTAACGAACGGGATACAGATGATGTGAAGTCGTGCTGTGTTTGGCAGTTAGAATTAGTCGCTGTGTTCTTGTGCTGAATCCCGAAGGTAACTTTTCTTTTGGGATTTCCTTTGCAAAAAAGCATAGTAGCGTAATGTGCGCTCTTAAATTTACCTCATAAACAATGCGTTGAAATGTCAATGCTCTAAGCTTGCAAACGTAGCGTCCCACTTGGTTTTCTTTTTTTTTTCCAGCAGGACCGAACCAAGTCATGGCGGAGGCCGCCAACATTTTAAAAACGAACCAGGAGGGGGAGTCTAGCGACGTGCCGGGGTCCGACAAGCAGGACGTCGCTTCCTCCTTGATCCCGACCAGCAGCCACCAGCACCCTCACATCGACCTCTCCGTCCCCGTCTCCCACAGTGAACCTATAATTAGAGATAATAGTGCAGAGGCCGTCGTGGCAGCGTCTAAAGCGTCGCCCGGTAAGAGAATTTGGATGCATGTGCAGAATGCTCCTGTACCTGCTTATACTGTCACAGGAATAACGTCTTGTTCTGTCTTGTCCGGTGACCAGTACCCCTCGAGAAGTACAGTCAACCCTCGATTTATGAACACCCTCGGTTCCCCGAAAAATCGTTCATAAATCGAGGGATTCATAAATCGAAAATTCAGTTAACTGAGTACTATCGAGCAAATGCAACAGTATTTCCGAGTTGGGATTGTGTTTATAATGCCATATATTGTGTAATTTTGGTTTTGACCATGCCTTCTCACAAAGAACAGACGTTAGCGCATTCACACTCTGTTTATTATGCAATACTAAATTGTTTAATTTTGCTTTGGACCATGTCTTCCGCTGTGTCAGCCTTGGAAATAAGAGATGTCACCACATTCGCACTGGACTGGTCTCGGATTTCCTCCGGGATTTTTAACCTCCGTTTATTAATCTCCGGGTGACAGCGACCACCTTATTCATCAACTGAGGTCAGGAACACTTGGTCGCACCATGTGCGACCCCGGAAAACCCGTTTGTTGTTCGGATTTCGAGGGGTTAAGAACCGAGGGTGCAATACCTGGAAAACGTTTTGTCCGTTCAGGCGCCATTCATAAGACCACGGAATTATCCCTTTGAAGGTTTCTGTTGACCTCGGAACGATCCGTTCATAAATTGAGGGCAAAAACGCTGGGCATCTCCTAGTTGGTTCCCAGAAATTCCGTTCATTATTCGAATATCGAGGTTCATAAAACGAGGAAAAAATGAATGGAAAAAGTTTGGTTCCCCGTGCTCGTGTTCATAAAACGAGGGAATTCATCAGTGGCGTCGGAACTATTTTTCCAGTGGGGGAGCGAAAAAAAGTGCTACCATAAACATCATCATCATCATCATCATCACTTATTTTCCTTGAGGGCTCATGCTGGCGTTATACAAGGTTGCTACACAAACTGTAAACGTGCTCCAGGCAAACGACATCTGCATATTTGTACAGTACATCTAAAATAGCATTGCAGAAGTATTGTAATTAAATAGCGCTTGGTGGTGGGCTAGTTGGTATGAGTTCAATGCGTCCGGCTTTTTTTACTTCTACGCAGTGCCTAGACCTCTATGACAAGTAATGTGTAAGGAACTTCGGGGACTTGTCTCCGCGAACCGTCGTCGCGGCACGTACGCGTGCCGCGACTGGAAGCGAATATCGTCCGATCCGCAAGCCTTCTGCGAAGAAACCACAATTTCCTGGGGCGGTCTGGAGCTCAGCAAGAATGTGTCCCTTTGACACCCAGCACTTTGACTGGGTGTCACGCTGTCGTTATCAGTCCAGGGCGACTCCATAGGAAAAGCCGGGTAAATGACAACAGCGGGTAGTTTTGGGCATCAGTACGGTGGAAAGTGAGGAGCCAGCAATCCCGTTAACAGCTAGAATATTTTACTATGACAAGTGAACATATACATAATATGAAGACAACAAACAAGCTGCGATACATATCTCTTACCAGAGGTGTGGGCTTCTCCAATGTCTATGGCGTTTGATAATCATGTAACGCTTCTGCAGGCGACAACTTGATGGCGCTCCCTCGACGTTGCCGTTGGAATCCGACACGTGAACACAACACCGGTGCGACGTTTCGTCTTAGTCAATTGCACTTATTGTCGTACTACAGGTCTCACACGCCAGCTCGAAGCGGGCACCCAGGCCACGACCGACTGAAATCTGTGGCTGCACCTGGCAAACCGCCCCTATAACAACCTTCAACCGGGCGGTATCTTTGTATCCTTATTTCCCCCAGTTGTCTTGTGTCTTGCGTGCCTTTCGCGTTTCCCGTTTGCGCCTCTATCCCCCCACCCCACCCCGTGGATTGAGTCTGGTAATGCTCGCGCCTCCCGGTACACACTTTCGGACTGATTTATTGCACTTCGAAACCTCGACAGTGCACTTCGTACCGCAAACCTTGCCATGGTCAAATCCAGAACCCTGTGAACCTGACACCTTTGGTATGTAACTCTTCTCAAACGGTCTCCGCACAGTGACAGTGGTAGGCTCTCTGTTTATTGCTCTCTAAATTTATGGCCGCCGAAAGAACACATGCACGGGCCTTTCCGTTACGACGTAGAAGAATACGACGCTGGGCTGACACTGAGGGAGCCGTGCTCCCCCATTCGTAAATGTGGGGGAGCCGTCGCTCCCCCTGCTCCCCCTGTTCCGGCGCCCCTGGAATTCATAAATCGAAGGTTCATAAATCGAGGGTTGACTGTATATATGGCTAGCTTTTCCGCTAAAACTGCTCCAGTCGACCATATGAAAGGTTGTGTGCCCTTCTTGAGAAAACCATATAGTTGATAGCAGTTGATAGCTTCGGTACAGGACCTGTATTACTTACCGGTATATATATATTTGTTTATTTCGCCGTACCTGTCGCGTCATTCCAAGAGTGAACCGCTACAGCCTGCAGCGGTACCTGCTACCGCTACCAACTACCCGCTACAGCATGTAGCAGGTATAGTTGGTGTGTATTCCAGGACATAACAATACGCCAGGCCATTCTTTTATGCGATGTGCCATCCTCACAGTAACACGCATGAATTCCGTGAATACATAACCCGCCTTTTAGGTTAGGGCATTAGGGATAACACAATGGCTCCTCGGTGCTAAACGGTGTATCACGACGACGATCCAGGTGCTCGTTCCCCGCGGCGTTGGTCAGACGGCAGTCGCCACTTGCCAACGTTGTCTCCTGGATCGACGTCTCCTCCGGTTCCGCGCACCCGCACCACTTCTGAGCCTTCCCATCCGACGTCTGATACTGATGTCCCGTTGCGGTCTCCTCGAGCTGCTCGGCATACGCCACAGCGAACTCCAGATTTGAACGTTGCAACAGGTACTACAGGGTTAACTGGAGGTACTCTTACTGTTCTCACTGTGGTTCCAAATGTAGGACCGAGCAGCGTTCCAGTGTCAGCGCCACCACCACGGCAACTGGACGCTGTAGAGTTATTGAATAATGCCGTCGATGACAGCAAGCAGCAGCAGCACGCACATTCAAGGTAACAGAGAGGCATGGCTGACGGACGGCATTGGTTGTCCCCTAACGGGCTGCTTATTTGTAGCACCGCGACCGGGTTCGAACATCTGACATTTGTACAGTTCGTTAACTCTCATGGTAGTCTCCCTTCCCAAGGCTATTCAAAAACACCTTGCGACAGCTAAAATCCCCCGATATAACTCATGACCTTCATGCTCTACATATCCTGCAGGGTTGGTTACCGAAAATATTATTGTGTCCGGTTCATTTTCCGGTAACTGAAAAATTATGCTTTTCGTTTCCGTTTATGTTTGTTTATGGGCGATTTTCGGTAGCGGTTTCTGTTTCCGTTTCCTTTTAAGAATTTCTTTTCCGTTTCCGAGGTAATTTCGGTACTAGTTTGTTTCTCCTCCGGAATTCGTATTGTCTGGTTTTGGCTTTTTCATGTCAGGTATTCTAGTTACATAATGGATGCAAAGGGACAGCCAAACCAAACACAAACACTAAAGACTTTAATGCAAAGTTCGTCACGAATCTTATACACCTCTCTAGGTTGCGAAAATACATGGCTTTAAGTTTCAAAAGTCTCCGGACGTGCGCAAAAATAACAAGTCATCCAAAACTTTCGCGTCCGCCTTGCTGCACAGTGGGCTCAACACAAAAGAAAGCGCCGAAAATAAACGAATGAATGAATGATGACTGGAAGAATAGTGCGGATATATACAATTTTCATATTAACGCGAAAACACCGAGGGAAACTTCCTGCGAATTTGGTTTCCGTTAACGTTGCCACTTTTGAATTTCGTTTCCGTTCCCGTTTCTACGAGTGGAAACTAAGACAGTTTTGTTTCCTTTTCCATTTTCGTTTCCTGTTGAATTACCGTTTCGCGTTTCCGGTAGCCAACCCTGACATCCTCCTTCTCTAATTATGTTGCATGTGAGCTTATTGCAAAACTTGATAGTGCAACGCTTGTCTTGGAGAATTCGTTTCTCATTTCTCGCAACGTGTCTCTCTCACAGTCGCTTACACACTACGTTGCCAGTTCTGGAGTCAGGGTTTAGAGTCTCACGACTTTCATTCCATACACTTCAGCAAAACACCGACGCCACAACGCCAACGCCAACTTGACCACAATGTTGACCAAGGACTTCCGAATGATCTGGTGACGGCGCAAGAAGCTGAGTCACCGAAACTGCCTGCGGACGTCGTACCGACTGTCTCCGCACTAGTTCCTTTAGTGCCAACCGATGTTGCTTCCCCAGCCCCCTTCTCCCCAGAATTTGCACTAGTATACGACGATGAAGCCAAACAGCGCGAACAAGACACCCAGTGTGGTTGTTGTGGCTACCCGACACCGTCCTTGCGGAAGTTTCGCACCATGTCCTGGGTGGTGTTCATACTGTGTATGTCATCTTTCACGAGAAGTTTCTCGGCGAGCGGTATAATGCTGGTGGTCTTGCCAACACTAGAACGGCGCTACAGCCTCAGCGGATCCGAGAGTGGTAAGCTTTGAAGAAACAGTGCGCTCCCTTCCTTACCATTAGTATAGTCACCTTACTGTGTCAGACCAAAGGAATCTTTTCTTTTTTTAGCATTACCAGTTTTCGGAAGGAATTGTAGTTTTGAAGCGACCTCTACTTAAATTGTCTTAACGTATACATATTGCTGAACTTTTTGAGTCTTGGTTATAGTAGCTGTTATCTAATTTGTTCATTGTTCGACACATCATATCATGGCCCCCCAACCAATGCTTCATGAAGCCCCCAGTTCATCAAGGCGCTACCATAGTAGGCCTCAACGTCTTGTTCTTTTGAAAAGTATGGTATATAGCAGTTATTCAACACTAGCCTACGCGTCCTCAAGTTCACACTCTACGTAGGTGATGAATTGTGAAGCAGTGGTGCTGCAGCACTATAGATCAGACACCAGGAATAAGTCCTGGGCGTCATTTCTCAGGGAAGACTAGACAACCCACCTATGGCTTTACTTGCAAACAACTGTATTACTTTAAGGACCTGTTAAATTCAATGAATATGTCGGTGCTTACTGTGACGCCAGTGGGCGGTACCAATGCTATACTAATGTTTTCGGCTATAGGTCTTCACTATTCACTTAATGGTACGCTGTTATTTCCCATGTGTCATATAGCGACATAGAAATGTCAAAAGTAGTCATGAGCCCTGCTTTGTATTACTGCGCTCTTTCATTTACGCTTTGTTGTGGAACTCAATAACGGCCGTCGTTTATCCCTTCAGGATCAATCGTGAGCTCCAACGACCTTGCTGCCAGCCTCATCATGCTGCCCGTTTCATTTCTGGCCAGCAATCGCCACAAACCTCGCATCCTGGGCTGTGGAATCATTCTGATGGGCATCGGCAACTTCATCGTGACACTGGCCCACTTTCTCGCCCCTGCCTACCATGTTACCGGTCAATCGCAGGAGCTCTGCCCCAGGGTGAAGAGTGGCGACGGTGGTTGTACTGGCGACAGCGTTCGGAATTTCCGTTTCGTTATGATTGCGGGACAGTTCATTGCGGGCATCGGATCTACTCCCATCAACACCGTGTCAATCGCGTACTTAGACGAAAACCTGCCTATGGCAAAGTCAGCAGCCTATGTTGGTAAGTCTTTCACAGAAGGCAGTGTCATCCATGTGGAGGGTCTTCTTGTGTGTTGAATTTCCCTCGCTATGCCACTTGCACTGATGTTATTCAACCGTAAAGACTAACGATTCTTCATGAACTGTAACCACTGTATTCTAGCTCCGTGCTCATCCCAACACCAAGTATCCTCTGGATGTACGAATGGTGTCCTAACGCATTCGTACGTCCGATGGATATTCTGAGGATATCAATCGGACGTACGAATTTCTTAGGACATTATTCGTACATCCAGAGGATATTCGGTGCTGTTGGGGCAGGGATCCCTAGATCCTAGTGCGCATTAAAAGGACCCCATTTTCTGCCGTATTCTCGCTCCGTCCTCAGGGATCCCTAGAGCTTGGTACGCATTAAAGGTGCCCTGTTTTCTCGCCGAACTCTCGCTCTGTCTTCGGGGATCCCTAGGGCCTGGCCGCTTCTCAAGGGGTCCTTCTCAGGGGTCATCTCTTCTATTCTCGGAGCGCACTCCGTTTCCTCCACTAACCGTGTATTCACACGAGCGACATCCTCAAGGAATATGCTAGTGGAAGAGAAAGCGAAAACACTGCTCACATTGCCGAAGTTCCGTTCCGTGTTATGTTGAGCATTCACACGGTGCGGAATATCGGGAGTGGCGTACTGCTCGTTTAGCAGACGACACTTAGCAGACGACACCTAGCAGACGACACCGTCAGCGTCTTTTCCTGTCGTCTGCTACGGAATATCTTGTGGCTGTGAAGCAGGATATTCCCCTTGGTTAGCAGTGTACGTGAAGACACTACATTGAGCGCTTGCGCTCACGTGACACCAGAAAGCTATGACGCTTTTCGTATCCTCCCGCTTCTGGGGATATGTCGCTCGTGTGAATACACGGTAAAGGGAGCCAGCTGGACCACCTGCCATCAGCCATTGAGTGTCTCGAGTGACCTTGGAACGGAACGGACGACTGTGGCGACGTTGTGCTGATGCACATAATAGGAGTTATCAAGCTAGCTGGTGTTGCTATGTAACTAACATAGGCAGGGGTACCCTTGGGGTGCACTTGGTTCTCGTGATCCATCGTGACGAAGCGAGGACACCGCAGTAAATAACCGCCGTTTCTGTGACTTGCTTGCTTACTAAGAGCCTCTGCAGAAGTGCAGCAGAAGCGTATTTGATGTGACTGATCCGATGGCTCTAGTTACGCCGGGGTGAAATTCAAACTTGGGTTTGCGTCTATCGTCAACAGAGGGCAGTTTGTTACAGGACCAGCGAGAGTTTTTTTCAGTTGCGATCAGTTCACTCACCGTGGACTACACCCCTCCACGGCACGGCACGGCAAGCGGGGAGGGCCGGGCTTCTTATCTTGGCTGTGTGCTCCGGGCGGGCATGAGCACGGGAAAAAACATATTTAGAGAGTTTGATTTGACGGGGCCACGCAGCTAGTTCCACACAATGGAGGACTATTAGTCCATATCGTCACGGGCCTGCGTCATTCCTGTCCACATTTGCAATCAAGCAATATTTGCAAAATCAAGCAAAGGACACTGGGTATGATTCGACCACGAAGAACCTTCTCAAAGCCACTTCACATTGCTCCTGACTCCTCACAAATTTCACAATCACGTTCGCAAAGCTTCGTGAGAGGGTAGGGATTGACAGGAGGAGTATGTCGACAACATCCTCTACCTCCAGAAAAACTTGTAGTGGAACGATAACGCGCTTGACAGCGTGCCTTCTGGATTTAACGGGCGCATTATTTCATTCCCCCACATCACCACCAGTAATGGGGTAGAGTATCGGCCCTTGCGATGAAACTCTCCATCTCGCAATAAAGTTGTTGTTGTTGTTGGATTTAATTTGGTCTCGTGCTGTAGTGGTGTTAAACCGACAGCTCTTGTAGATTTTGTGGCCTTGTCTTCTTTTGTGAATTTACTGATAAATTTGTTTGATAAGCGCTAGAAACGCATAAGTCACGTCTGAAAATGCTAGGCCGAGCCCTATTCGCAGAGTCACGGGACCGGGACGAGCCGGGCCGGGCCGGGCCGTATAAAAACAGGAAGGCCGGGCCGGCCGGGCCATTTTTCGATGAGCCTGGGCCGGGTCGAGCCCGGAAAAGTCTGCTCCTGCTGAGGTCTACCGTGGGCTATGGCAACGCATTCAGGACGTATTTGAACTTACCTTTCACCTTTGTCGTCTTCCCAGGTATATTTAACAGCATGAGTGTCTTCGGTCCAGCGATCGGCTTTATATGTGGAGGCCTGATGCTCAAGCGCTTCGTGGACATATCAACCGATGTCAAGGCGTATGTATAAGACTCATTTCGTTGCAGGCTGGTCGTAGCCAAGAGCTAATTTCCTAAAATGTACTATGAGAACGGCTAATATATTTCGTCGCCGGGAAGTTTTATGACGAATAGATGGAAATGAGGACATTGCCTTGCAGCCTCAACCTGACGCCAGATAGCGGTGCATGGGTTGGAGCGTGGTGGATAGGATTTATTATAACCGCCATTTTGGGGATCATCTTCGGGTCTGTCACCAATCTGTTTCCTAAACACCTCCCCGGTAAGTGTCACCGTTCAATAGTGTTAAGATACTAGTCACTTCCACAAGTATATCGGGTAAAGTTACGGATTTGAAGCTGAAATTTGACGGTGGCTTAGCTTGACTAAACGTACTGTTGGGGACACGGTGAGCTAAAATCTCCTGTCAGTACTTAGCTGTCCCATATTATCTCTGTTGGGCCTGAAAGTGTTGTGCCAATATTGTATTTGAAGGTGGACCATGTGCTGCACGTGTTTATTACTCGAAAGAAATCGTCTTGCAACACCCGGAGATTTGAGATGCGACAAACCATGGAATTCTGATTCTGTACAACCGTGTCCTCATACAGTACAAGACAAGGCAAAGGCAAGACAATGCATGACCCCATAATTTTCATTTCCGTTTCACGTTAATTTATGAAGCAAATTCAACGGCATGAGCACTAAAATCCTCAAGTACTAAATTTTCGTCCAGCCTCTTCCTAGCCGACATTTTCAATCGTTTTCACTGGCGATGTGCCTAAGCGACTGGATGATGGGGAAAGTTAGACCACTGCACAAAAGCGGTTCGACAGCATGCGCCCCATGACCTATCGACCCATAACACTCATCAGTTCACCATGCAAGCTGCTGGCACACGTTATATTTTCTGTAACCTCGCGGATTATCGTATTCATATTTCTTTCCATATCAACATGAATTCCGCCGAGATTACTTATGCGCTACTCAGCTTGCATCCTTCATTCACGACTTATCGCTCCATCTTGACGAAGGGTACCCTTTGTTGTGACCAGCTCGTGACCAGATGTGCCTTGACGTAGCAGTAACGTGTTGACGTATATTTCACCTCAGAGTTCTACACGATCAAAGCGGAACGCAAACTACAGCAAATGCAAGACATCAACTACGTTACCATGTCTGGTATCCAGAGCGGTGACTTCGGGGAACGATTGTCCGATCTACCGATGGCGCTGAAACAACTCTGCAAGAACTGCGTCCTAATATTTCTTTGCTTCGCCTTCTCATTCGGCCGTAAGCCTCACTTTATGGACCATATAACTACTGCCAGCTCAAAGAGGCACTATAAGAGCACACCACGAGCCCCATGGCCTAAGTCCTTCCCATCGCCCTCCTTGGCGAAAGCAAATGCTGAGTTGAGACATTTAACTTACCAGGGGGCTTAATCGCTTCATCGTCGTTACGATCGTTACAAGCTAACGAGTGGCGGGAAATTCAAAAAGATGGGCACGTGACACATTGCGCGTGACGTGTACCACGGCCTTCACGTATCGCGCGAAGAGCGCCGTGCACGTGTTTTATCACGTGCCCACCTTTTTAAATTTCCCGCCCGCCTTTTTGAATGTCCCGCCACTCGTTACCTTGTAACGACCGTAACGACGATGAAGCGATTAAGCCCCCTGGTTATATATCTGGCATATGTATGCCTCAAGGAAGAGAGACAGCTGGGCTATAGTTGGCTGCATAACTTGGAGCGCGGACACGCAACAATGTGACACCAGGAAGCGCGTAATCCTACAAGTCTCGTTGTTTTGTGTTCCTGTCTCCACCAGGGCCGCTGCTAGGGGTGCGCGGGGCCTGAGGCAAAGGCATGCACATCGCGGGGCCTGTTTCGCACGATCAAGTGCATACTTGATATTTAAAAACAAAGTAATCCCTGGTTGATAGCTTCGTGCGCGGGGCCTAAGGCGGTCATCTTACTCGTCCCCTACCCCCCTATCGGCAGGCCTGGTCTCCACTAAGCGCTTCCTCACCATGACCGGTACATCTGATTTGTCATATTTTAAGCACGGGAGCGCATCTGCTGTTGACGCAACTTGAGTCCCCGACCTTCATGGTATACGCGTCATATTGCATGCCGCCAGCCGCGTTGTGTTCGTGCTCGTGATATATTGACGCTGTGCACCTGACGGTGATATAGTGACGCTGTGCATTAAGTGATAAGGAGTACTGATTTTTCAGCATGCAGGGGGTGGGGTGGGGGAGGGGTCTCAGCATTATTTAATATCCCTCATGGAAGACCTGAGCAGCAAATTGTTGAGCTCGTAGACGCATTGAAAAGGATCAGAAATCGGATCAGTGCGTCTTATAGGAGAGTGTCGAAAAGTCGCCTGGGGCAGAAGTACATATTATATCCTGCGAGCCTATGTTCCGATAGGTAATGCAGGTTTTCAAATTGTCCTTTTACGTAGAGCTCTATTGCGTCGGTATCACTGCTGTCGTGGCCAAGTTCTTTCAGGCGCAGTTCTCCATGAGCCCCACGGGTGCTGCTTTAATCATTGGTAAGATTTTACTTTTCTCGCATAGCTCCAGAGACCCGCAATGACAATGGACTATAGTCGCAGAAGACACCTCTTAAAGACCTCTCTATTAACAACGCAGGTCCCGTAGTACTGGTAAGCGGTATGGGAGGCGCTATCATGGGAGGTATATTGGTGAGCCGGTTCAAGATGGACAGTCCGGGCATCATACGCATGTGCTTCCTCAACTGCCTGATTGCCATCGTTTCCGTGATGGTGTATCGGACGTACTGCAAAGACAGCGACATGGCCATCAATAGCAGCTTTGACGCCGAGAGCGGGTAAGTTTCGCGATAGACCTGTTTCTGCGGGCCAGCCGCCGCGAGTGAGCAGCAACGTCCGACGTCAGCGCCCGAAGATATGCAACACGCGGTAGGTTTTGCGACGTGGTGACGACGTGGCACTTTCAAATACGTGGTCTCGAGGTGTTCGCACTCGGCAAGATGCCCCGCTTTTTCTGTGAATTTCCTACATGTGTTGTAGTCTTTCCCTGTTGTAACTCCCTACTGTTTGGATCAGTGGCCGCTTGGGCCCGAAATGGCGCTGTGCGAACTTTGCTGCAACAGCCCTATATGCGCTAGGGTTAACCAACTTCTCAGGCCTCTGCGAATAGTAATTTTAAAACCGAAGCCAATAGGGAGTTTTAGCGAATTTTTCTCACGTGAACGAAAGGACAGTTTCGAGCGTCGCGCGTGCGCACTACAAATCGGTGAGCGGGTCGTGTAGCACGACCGATTAACATCGCGAAGCAAGATGGCGGCTGTTTGCAGTAGCGGAGTTCGCTTTTTTTTTTTTCGATTGATCTTTTCTTCGCAATGTGGGGTCTTCGCGAATTGATCTTTTCTTCGCAAACTTTCTCACGCGTGAGAAAGTTTGTTGTATACACAAGGCGCATTAAAGCGAGACAAAGTGCTTATCCCTGTGTTATTCCCCTTTTGGTCTAACTACCGAGAGGTTCGCAGACAGGTGATTAACCCCTTTCAAAACGAAACTGTCTCCTATATCTTCCTGATTCATCAACGTGAGACTGAGTCTGCCAACTGTGCTGGTGTCTGCTTGACAGCGAGTTGACATCTCAGTGACCGATGTAGTTCGTCTCAACTACGGTCTTCCGCAAATGGAAAGTCTGAAGGTACACCGCGATATGTCATATTTACTACAAGAAAACATGTGAAGATCCACCACGATCCAGTGGCTGCTCAAATCCATCTGGAATATATTTGGGGGATGAAGGATTCCGATTTGACAAAAGTCTCTGCATAGTTTGCTTCCCACAAGCTTTTCGAATCGGCAGTGTCAGTCATTTGGTTCGGGCACGACCGGCTCGCTAAAACTCCTCAATGGTCTCTTGGCGAAATAAACTGACTTGTGTGGATAATGGCAGTTGAAGAAGGCACCATCAGATGCATGGATTCGAGCCCACGCCCTCCGATTGTCGTAAGGTTGTTTTGTGGGTGGAGCTGCCGAGCTGGGTTCGTGTGAACGCGGATATTGCTCGAAAATGGTCATAAGACGTTGGTTTGAGTTGGTTCGTGAGGTGAAAAGTTGTCCCCGTGTGAACGCTGAGTAAGATTACCTGAGCATTGAGGCGGCCGCGTTTGTGATTGAGCTAGTGCTAGTTTTCAGTGTTTCCTCTTTACATTTCTCAGCGCGATGCCACCCTCTTCCAGAAGCACTATACCAACTAGCCCAAACCAGGGCAGTGCTAAGAGTAGCGGTCGCTACTGCATACTGCATGTACTGCATATTGGGTCACCTGATAACAGGAGCTTCCCTACATCCACTCTCGTTTTTTGGCAACCAATACCAATGGATCGGCTATACCATTGGCTATGCCCATGAACATGTGTCCATGTACAGCTCTCGTCAACCTTAATAATAACACTGGAAAAAATATGGTCTCGTTTCCGAGCTCGAGTACAGCAACCCTTGGGACCATAAGGATTAAGTAAACAAAATTATTGCGTTAGTTGAACGCAACGATTTTGTTCACTTAATATTCCCCCAGTGCGCCGAGGGTGGCTGATATCGCGCTCGGAAATGAGACTGAATTTTTTCGAGTGTTATTATTAAGGTTGACAGGAGCTGTACATATGTATACCGCTCCCCTCCAGAGCTTGATTCAAGGGGGAAATTACTGGCTGACAATACTTGCATTACTTGCTTCATAGGATATACTCGGCTATATTGAGGAAAGACTGCCACCTATAGGAAAGTGAAAAGAACGCAGGGTGCAAGCGTGATATTGATAACATACCCGTTCCATTATGTCAATCATGGCTGCGCCTGGTTGCAAGTGCGATGTTATCCAGTGAGTGCGCTAATATGTGGCATGATCGAGCTCAGCGATGTACGCCATGTCGACCTTCACGTGAATTCGTAGCCTATACGGCTGAGCTCACGCCTTATCAGATGGTTTTGACCCAAAATACCGAGCTACGCGCGTGTGGTGTGTCTCTTCTTGTGATTGCGAAATGTGTTGTCTAAGCGCCGAAATTATCTAGTCGGGATGGGGGAGGTACCAACCCAAGCAGCACAATGTATTAAAAGTCGAGTGCATTAGGGGTGGATGGGTAGACGGAAGGCCTTGAACGGATTTGTGAAGCTAAAGAACAGTGATAAGACACATACCATCCACCCCTATTGCACTCGACTTTCAGTACATTGTGCTGCTTGGGAAGGCGTCGCTTGCAGAACAAGCTGCCTCCAAAGAACGGCGGCGAGCCAAGCAACGAGAACGAACGCAACGTGTTCGGTTGAATGCTACGGTTGATGACATCGGGTGAAATCTGCGGCGTCCTGTCAGACAGTGGACTGTTGTTCCTTATGGAGTGTTGTTGTGGATTGTTCCTCACGTAACGTGACGACGAGAGCTTTGTGATCTGGGAAATGCGTAGTGAGATTTGACACTTCTTGCACCACCGTTCGCTTCTCGAAGAACAGGTTGATGCATGACTTGTAGTTGGTGGTGGGTTCCATGGAGGTAAGAAACTAAGGAGAGGGCTATAAGATCGGAGGGCCGTGGGACCCCTCTAGCGGTCGCTCCTGGCAATACCACGTCCATCTAGTTGCCCGGTCACGTGATTCCCACATGTTTCGGCGTTATGGCGGTCTGCGCGGAGGCTTGGAAGTCCAAGTCTTCAAGGAGTCCATTTGCACAATACTTTGAAGGTTATGGGTTGTTTCAACATTTGCCCTGTGATAAATCACAACAGAAGTTGAGCAAAACAGAAGAGAAGCCAGGGAATGTCACGATGACGTACGTACGTCTTCTAGCGATTTAGTGATCCATTGGTTCCACACTGAGATGATCTATCTTGTGTTTCAACGGGTGTGATAACTTCTAACTCCAAAGACGTTATGAAAGCGGAAACAAGTTATTCGGCTGCAGCTCATCTCTGTATTCAGGTAAGATACGCCGTGGACATGGAGGACGCCATGTCTTCTGACGTCTTGCCGTGACGTTTATGGGTCACGTGTGTGGGCAACTAACCACAATGCCATGCGCGGGTCACAGCACGCTCGCTTGCATTGAGAGAGGCGCTTAGGGCATCTCCTTAGTTTCTTACCTCCATGGTGGGTTCTCTCAGTTACTTGCACAGATACAATGCCTTCTGCTTTGCGAGCCCGGTTGGGAATGTGGTCTTATTAGCATTCGCGTTGAACAACAAGAACCAGTGGCTATATGTTGCTCTGGGGTAGAAGCAGACTGTGGCGACCATTTAATCACCACTTGTCAACAATGTAGCGACGAAAGTGTGTCTACACCACCCCTCAGCAGCTCCAAGCGTTAACCGTCACTCTGTTGTTCCTCTACTTGACTTCTTGTCATTATGACAGCGCTCTCTATAACCGCCGCCACGAAGCTTATTCAGCGACTGTTTGTCGTCGCGTATTCTTGCGCATCGAGGGGCGCTACTTAACTGCCCTTTCTTCATCCACGTGCAGGGTTGGGTCCGAGTACGATCTTCCATGTAACAGTCACTGCCACTGCTCTGAGCATGACTTCGACCCTGTGTGCTCAGCAGATAACAAAATGTACGTGTCTGCCTGTTACGCTGGTTGTCAGACGACCTTTCCAGCCGGTAAAAACCAGGTGAGAACGTTCGTTTACTTTCCGCACGCGTCATTAAAAGATCCCTCGCTTTTTTCATTGGGTCTCGTCAACTCTTCATTTTCGTAAACAAGCCAAGCAAAGACACCATATTCAGCCCGCTTGCCACTGCATACACTCGACAGTTCTCTGCTGTGTCCGTCGTCCCTTGCGGCTTAGGCAATTGCCGTTAGTTATTTGCCAACAACACCCATGAGACTGGGGGGGGGGGGATTTAAAAAAAAACAAACACACAGAACAGGTCAGCAGCAATTCCGTGACAAAAAATGACACTATACAAACAATAACAACTGAATTCATTCTACAAAACATACGAAAAATAAACTCACTACGCACAATATTAGCATGCCATTGCTAGCGTTATTGGAATTAATTGAAATTAATTATTGGAAGGCAGCCTGTTCTAATCGTATGTAGTTTTCTTGGGAAAAAAAGATGGTCCACATGTTTCGATATATAATGAGGTGGTAATAGACATGTGTCCCTTTGCGATCCCGGTCTCTCAATAAAAAATATTGCGAAAATATTTTAAGCTTAGATACCTCCGCCGGTTTTCTAAAAGATCTCACTAGTTGTTTTTAGTGAGCGTTGCGTTGAACTCCCTCTCGTACAACCCCTAGTCCCCTACGACAAAGCGAGCAGATAAATTCTGTATTTTCTCCAATTTTGTCTCGTCGCCTTCAATCGGCGCATCCCGAATCGAACATGCGTATTCGAGGGTTGACCTAACATAAGTCTTTAGTAGTAAACGGAAGCTTAGTGTTCCGATGAGACAACTTAATGCTTTGGATACTTTGCCTGCAGTTGCCAGTTTAAGTTTGACGTAAAGAATACCCCTAAGTACGTAAACTTGAACACCTTTGATAATATATGTAATTCAGGATGTAACCTACTTTGTGTGAATTGTACTTTGTAAATGTCATAAAAACTGTGTTGCCAACATTTAGGTGCATTTTCCTTTTTTTGTGCACCGTTCGGTGACCCTATTTGATATGATGCTGTATAATTTGTCCCCAGTTCGTGCTGTTTTCCTGTACAATACGCAGTCGTCTACAAATAATCGCATTCGAGACAAAATTCCATCAGTGATACCGTTAACATAAATCAGAAACCAGAGCTGTCCCAAGACAGACCCTAGTCTCGAAGCCGTGAATAGCAACAAACTGACGCCTTAATGTGAGTTAATTCCTAATCCGAGAGACTATACCTGTGAATTGATATTATTAGCTTACGGAATCAGTTACGGAATGCAACAATAATGAGAAGGCGTACGACATTATGATAAGGCCGTGTAGTGTTTTCGTTGAGTATTATGGCGGGGTTACCTTGCAAAGTACACACTGTCTCTATCACTCGTACACTTGTTAAAACCGAACTTCATCACATAGCACGCTCCTAGTCAACCACCCTTCCGAATAATATCATTCTGTGTCATGATTCGTTCAAAACAGGGGGAGGAGCCTATCTGGGACATGCATAATGTGTCCCAGACAGGCGCCTCCTCCCATTTTCAGCAAATAACGACACAGAATGATATCATTCGGAATGATGGTTGGCTAGGAGCGTGCTATGTGGTGAAGTTCTGTTTTAAAGGGACTATGAAACGATTTTTTTCTTCGTTTCGTTCGAAAGAAGACATTTTTCTGAGTCTAGAACCGAAATTTTACTTTTGTCGCGCGAGCGGATTTCTCGGGAGCGAATTTAAACGGAGCGGCGAAGGGAGGACAGGTGGCGCCGCGCCGTGACGAGCTGCCGAGCGGAGACACAACGGGTAACTTGACGCGACCACGGCCGGCTCAGCAACACGTCATCGTGACGTGTTGCCGAGCCGAGGAATCCCGCCAGGAGCATGCGCCGTAGGATCCCGCGTATGCGTTCATCGGGAGTGGAAATCTCCATGACAGCAGCTTTCGCGCGATCGGCAGATTTCGGCAGTGGCGGCAGCCACAGCGCGAGCTCGCGGCATTACTTGCCATTGTGCAACACCGGTGACGTAACGGGGAACCGAAGAGCGGTCCGTACAGTTACACCATCGGCAGGGAAATATGCGCGGGAGAGGAGGAACGCGGTAGAGACATTTCCAGCGCGCGCTCCTCGCAGAGTGGAGCGATTTCGTCCGGAAAAATTTGTGGCATATTAGTTTCTCTGCGGGAAGAACAGTTTCCATCGAAAAAAAGTATGGGGGTTCGGGAAATTTCATAGTCCCTTTAACAGTGTACGTAGATTCGCGCACACGCGAAGGCCTACACATATGTTTAAGCTCTCGCATTGGTCCCCTCAAACGGTCTCCCGCGAATATTTGTCAAGTCGTTTGAGGAGACCAATGGGGGTGTCGCTCCACATTGTTGCGCTTCCCGGGAGGAAAAGGAAGAGGGGAGGTGCGAACTGTGATGTCGTTCGCGCATAAATTTAATTTCTTTCATTCTAGGACGAGAAATTTTTGCGCTTCAGTGTCCCTTTAACGTCAATATCGTATACCCCTTATCTACATTGCGAACACAGGAAGGGCTTGCCTTTTTTCCCATAGGCCTTCGCCGCCTGTTCCTGCGTTAACGTTTCGGTCAGTCTACCGGACATAAAGGATGGCCGTCTAGCAGAAGCAGTGAGCACCCGCTGTAAAGTCGACTGCAACCTCCTCGTCCCGTACACATTCTCCCTCGTTGTGTCGGTCTTTTGCGTCTTCCTGAACCTGGCTCCTGCCACTGCGGCCACAATAAGGTTAGTCACACATTGATGCACTGCGCTCCTTCACCCTCTCACGTTGGGGGTGAAGGAAAGACGCGTCTCCGAAGATGCGCAATGAACAAAGTAAAGAAAAAATGATGTTCATTCACGAATTTTTTGCGGACGATCTACCGAACGGATTTTTGTTCTGAAAACACCTACGGTATCAGGGACCGAAAGGAATAGATGTTCTCATTGGGACAACTTCGTAGCTTTTATAATTAAAAAATAATAACTATTTTTAGGTAATTAGTCATTCGACGGTTGAGCAACAGATGGCCAAGAACGTCAGCCGGCAAAGAGATGATAGAAGTGAAAACAGGATGTCTATTGCCCTTAGTTTTTAATGAATACGTATATACGTATAGACGTATAGTTGGGCTAGCGAAACAAGCGACTTTATTAGCACTTTGTTAAGCTTGCTCGTCCAGGCTACCGTTAGTTCTTTAGACACAGTGTAAGCGATCAAGCCAGCAGAGAAAGGTAGAGTAGCTTAGCGGAGATTAGCTGAAATATCGAATAAGTTCCTGATATGCGTGGCTCTGCGATTCATCCACTGAAATGCCACCAGACACCGATATTTCATCGCCACATGATGTAACACGGGTGCAATGGGAGAATTCTAACGCATTTTGCACCGATCCTGGATCGCGTGCGATAGAGAGCAAAAGGTACTTTAAGAACCATGTTTCGCTAGCAAACATCTCCGTTTCATGCAGGGTTGTCAAGCCGAGGGAGAGGTCTTTGGCATTAGGCGTCAGGGTTATCGTAAGCAGAGTCATAGGTACGTATGCGATATTGCAGTATTTGAAACGCACCATAAGTAAAACGCACACTTCCCCACTCTAGCAACGTGCCCCAAGGACCTTAATCCCAGGGGCCAGTGGTATGAAACCCTGTAAAAAAAAACAAAAAAAACCTGCAGTTCTTTTGCCCACAATCCCCTTCCCGAACAACACTGAATATCCTCTGGATGTACGAATAGTGTCCTAACGAATTCGTACGTCCCATGGGTATCCCTCAGATATCTGTCGGACGTACGAATCCGTTAAGACAGACTCCGCACTCCACATGGCACGCTCCTAGCCAACCATCACCCCGAATGACATCCCCCAACAACACCGAATATCCTCAGGTTGTACGAATAATGTGCTAACGAATTCGTAGGTCCGATAGATGTCCTCAGAATATCCATAGGATGTACGAATCCGTTAGGACATTATTCGTACATCCAGAGGATATTCGGTGTTGTTGGGGATCGTTATCTCCCCCGATTTGTAGAAAACGGGAGGCGTACGCCTTTTTGTGACACTTATGCAGAAATGGTAATTGTCACAAAAAGGCGTACGCCTCCTGCTTTCCACAAATCAAGAGTGATAGAGATATCATTCTGTGCAACGGTTGGCCTTCAGCGTGCCATGTTGTGAAGCTTTGTTTTAAGAGTGCGGTGTTGTTGGGCTTTAAATACACTGCAAAGATGAGGACGGTGCCCAGTAGAACAGTGTCTGTTCGAAATAACGGCTGCTCTCGTTCTGAGGCTTCTGCTACCGTAATACATGCCCCAACAGCACCGAATATCATCTGTATGTATGAATAATGTCATAACGAATCATTAAGTCAGATGGATATCCTCAGAATATCCGTCACACGTATGAATTCGTTATGACATTAGTCGTACATAGTGTTGTTGGGGTGGGTTTTTGATAGTGTACAAACCTACAAGTGCACAGACTATACTCCGAGTAAGCGGTTGAAATGGAACAGCGAGTGCCTCATTACCGCACATAAGTTTCGTACTTCGGCGTTATTGTCAATGGTATTGCTCTGTACGGTATATGCGTAAAACCTGCCAAGGAGTTTCGGCGACGTCACGTTGAAAGTGGGCTGTCCTATTGGTTGCCAGCGTTATAGTGTCCTTATCTCCTGTGGCACACCAACACTACGAGTTATGGTTTAACTAGTGTTCCATAAGCCTCATGAGGCTTATGGTGAAAATAAATGTAACACATCACCCTACAGAAGCACAGACAGCAAGACACATTACGTGTGATTGCCACTCCTGGAATGGCCCTCATTCCTTTAATACCACCAATAAAAGAAACTGGACAGGGAATAGTACTGGTTAGCCCAGCAGTGCTAGAGGAGATTGACATTAGCCAGCACGGAAAAAGCACAAAGACAAGGCTGTTTCGCTCTTGACCGTGTGCATGTGCGGTGTGTGTTTGCAAAGGGCGCGAGGGCAGAAACTAGTGGATTTGAAACCAAAACTACCACTGGGGGCACCATTCCAATGGGGGCATTCCATTCCAATTCAATTCGTGCGAAAAAGTGCCTGGTTCCATTCCCATTCCATTTCTAGGACAGTTTTCGCCATTCCATTCCAATTCCGTTCCAGGTTCTGATAAGTTTGGAATGATTCCGGAATCGTTCCAACCCCGGAGTGCACTCCGGGGCATAATGTCTGCCAAGTTGCCACAATGCCATGTTGCAAGTTGCCATAATGTCTGCTGTTAAGTTGCCATGGCAACTCCAACTGGGTACTGCTGGCTTTGTCAAAGTATACACAAAAGTGCACTAGTTATGTCGGCCTCTCCAGAGCTCTATATCAGTGCTAAATTCATTGCTAAAATCACTGTTACGAAGTAAATTCCTGTAGCGCACACACACACACGCTTGCAGGGTCGATGCCAGCTCCCATTGTGTTTGGCAGTATTCTGGATAGCAGCTGCCAGGCGTGGAACTTTCGATGTGGAGAGAAGGGCAACTGCTTGTCGTACACCAACAGAGACATGGCTCATGGCATGTTCATCACGCTCACCGTGTGCATGGCCGCTAGCGCCATCTGCTACGCCGTTGCATTCGGGTTTCTCATCCGTTCAAGGCGACAGAGACGTCAGAAGGTGATTTTCGATCACGCATAGGTATAGTTAAGGCCTGTTCCGACATACAGCGATTTACTATATGGCGCTAGCAAATAGTGCGATATTTTCCTCCTCGCACTGCTCCAAACCGCTAAAAAGTAGCGCTTGCCGGAGTTGAGCTCGTGTCAATTTTTTGCAACGCTAATATTAGCACTACATTCCTGTCGACCAATGAGGAGGCCCTTCAGCGATGACGTCGCGGAAGTCGTGGAGTTGTTTTGCTTCCGCATTTCACGGCACGACGACCGCATTGGAACCGGCGGGTCTGTCGTACAGTAAGTCTGGTAATTTTTCGTTTAGTCAGTTGATCGAACTTGTTTGTCCGCATGCTGTCGAACTCCAGAAGCGCCATGATGGGAGAGACCGGATACAACCACCGAACTTCCACTAAATTATAGCGCTAGCGCGGCTTTGCAAGTGGGAACCGCCCGATAACAGTGAGCCCTGTCTTTGCGCGCGGTTTCATAGCGCTATATTAGCGCGCTGCTATATGTCGGAACAGACCTTTAGACGTTCTGAAGTAGGGCAACAGCGTGGAGGCCGAGAAAACGTATTGCTCACATGAAAGACAGGGTCTAATGCTAACTGCACCTTCGAACCCTGCACGAGAATTAAAATACGTTCATGCGCGACTTCGAAAGACTCCTTGATGTAGAGATGGCTGATACGGCATTTCATGCCTGTCGTCCTTTCTTTCTTTCTTTCAAAACTGCGTCTACAACTTTGCAACTGACATTCAGACTTCCCTACAAATTTCCCAGTTACCCAAACTCCCTATACATAAAACCTGTGGCAAAGAAACGGGGAGGTATATGCCGGGGCAGCGTCTATAGCTTCAGTGCGTGAACACACCGTAACGTAGATCTACCGTGATCGTCATGGTTCCCCTTTAAATCGAATTGTCCTTAGCGGTGGACGATTCTGGGTGAAAAGGGCTCTAATAGGGGGACTTCTTGGGTGACAGGTACAGTCTGACCAACCCGAAACAGTTGTGGAGGAGGCTGAACGTCTGGAGGCAGCTGACCATTTGGACGATCAAGAAGGCTCGCCGGCAGAATAAAACACGGATAGATACATTCGTATATGTTTCTGTGTCTTGTTGTGAGCTTATATCTCAGCCCGAAGGCTGCAAGATAAGAGGTCGCAATCCATCGACCGGTGTTCATAAGTGATGTTGGAGTACGACTCATGTACAGTAAAAGTAATACAGTGCACACCGAGTGGTGTCATTATAAATCGTGGACCGGTTCGAGAAAGACGATCCCCCAAGGATTCTCGGGTACTCGCAACGCTACCCGCAACCCGTGTGCTTTATGTCATGGCGTCATCGGCGTCTTGCATGTAATCGAATACGCGAGAGAACATCCGGAAGCATTTCACAATGCAACCGCAAAGGATATACTGCGTCTCGTCTCCACATACTCAAGTCTAGTTCTTAACAACGCTCACGACTGCAGCATAGCATGCGAATACGCTCAGCAAAGTGCTTTGGCGCATTTGAAGCCAAAAGCTTTCTGTAGACTGTCGTTACAAGAGAGAAAAGAAACAGCAAAGGAAAATGTCTCTTTCGCCCAGCAGCGAGCGACATTATGCCAGAATGCACAGCCGGAAAAGAGCTTTTGGCTTATTCTTCGCTCTTGATGCGAAGGAAAAGCTCTTCCTTTAATGCTGAGTCGAATGCGTGCGGATTCAGACTACATGGCGATACTCGCGGCTTTCTAAGGCTCAGCGAAGAACATCTCGTTCACCAGGTTTCTAAAAAAAAGGCGGGAAAGCGCGCAAAGTGCTCAGTGGGATTATGCAAAAGTCTTAACGGAATGTTGATGCAGTCATTTTGGTGTCTTCGCCACGTCAAATGTGCACCCTTCAAACGACGACGCGGTCGGTGGCATCACTCTTCACGGACTGTCTGGAGCCTCTGAAAAAGTGAAAAAAGATATATAGCGCGAACGTTGAGGAAATTCCACATTGCCGTCCTCAGTAGATTTGGCACTGCTCTACGCACGAGCAGCCTTGAGGGCTGTACCATGCGCCCGAATCGCCTCTCCAACTACCTGTAGAGGCGCTCGCGTCGTCCTCAAGACAGCGGAGAAAAGAATAACTGACGACGGATAAATCAACCTGAATCATGCCTTCTTTCCCGAGACAAGCTTCAAAAATTGTACAAATAACTCGCGCGTGGTGTTTCGTTCACGCGGCCTCGTAGTTTCACTGCGGAATTGAGCAGTGCTGTTGCTGCTTGAGTCCTCTAAGCCGAGAAGTTTCTGTAAGCCGGCAGTTTCGGGTCAGCGCGAAATGTACCTGTCGTCTGCTGTTACTATGATTCATTGAGCGTGTTTCTGCTTGGTGGCGACCAGCCAGTTGGAGAGGCGAATACTGAGGACACCACTGAGCATAAGCCCGGGGGGAGCTGCTCTATGGCACATAGCGAAGCGAAAACCAACGAACATTGTCTCGTTGTCGCGCTTTTCATTTCGCAACGCGTCTTCACAAAACTGCCCAACATTCTACCCTCTTAACATGAACCCGAAGGTTTTGAGATACCGGAGTCTGCAGGGAAAATATCGCTTCGCCTCTCATTTGTCTTCTGCTGAAGACACCCGGTGGTTGATACGTCAGTCTACGAGAGTCTGCCTGACATGTAGAATGAAGAAATATGAGACCGCGGTTGCCCGCTGAAGCATTTGTAGCTCCCATCTCGCCAGGTCCATGTGTCGGGTTTCACGCGACAATGGCCACGGCTACAGTCAGTTTTTAGCAGGCAAGCCAACTGGTGCGCACCCGTCGGCAGCTATTGCACGATGCACTCTGGGGCCGTCTTTAGCTATCGTGGATGTGACTCCCAACTGGCAAAGCAATCGCTCGTGGCTGTCACGAAAAGACCGACCCACCCACCCACCCAAGAAGACTCACTAAAAGCTACGGCGGGCAGGGCTGCCTGGAGAGCTGAGAATCCACAAACGAGTGGCTTTCGTACAAGCCAGAAACCAGTAAGGTGCATTGTGCCATCTGTGTCACCGCCAGGGACAAAAAATGTCCGCTGCCATGCACGTCGCGAGACAAGGAATTGGGAGCAAGGAATGCCTGAAAGTGGTGACTAGAACTGGAAAAAAACACTGCAACGCTTCAGAAGCCATAAAAATTAATCGCTCCATCGCGCAGCTTCCACGGAGTCTACAAGCACATGTCGTAACGTGGCGTCTGCGTTCTCACGGTCAAAGCTTCACCAAATGAGGGATAATCGCCAAGCTGTGTTGGCACAGTTGTCGTTTGTACGCTTTTTGGCATGCCAAGGTCTCGCGTAGCGCGGTCACAATGAAGAAGAGGGTGTCAACTTTTACTGTTACGCGAAGCCGATGTACGCCAGTTCATGGGGCAAGGCTAAACAGAACAGGATATAAGTGGAATGCTCCGGAAGTGCAGAACGAAATGCTAGAGCTAGCTAATTGCCCACAGCATGCTTCGCTCTCTATTTTTTTTTTACGTTTGAGCTTTACGTAATAATTACGTTTGAGCTTTTCACAGACAACCAGGCGCACTGTCATTTCTCCTGAAGTTCGCAGAACCCAAGGGAAGAATAGTACGCTGGACCCTTGAGGTCCAACACTTCGACCTTATGTAGGTGTTCAAACCATGTGCAGTACTGATAAAATTGCGTGGACACAAGCAAGCTTGTGGATGAACTCCATAACGGCAAACCTGAACGGGGCAAAAACGCATAGACAACACAACACAGTGTGTCGTGTTGTCTATGTGTTTTTGCCCCGCCCAGGTTTGCCGTTATGAAGGCAGTACTGATTTCGTTTGTCTCACTTCTCACTCACAATAGTGCGGACACACGTGTTACAAAACGGATGCGTTGCAGCTTTATCGCCCCCCCCCCCCCCTCCTCCTTCGAAGCCGTACTCGCGGCTTCCCTCCGGGAAAATGGAGGCACACCGCGTACGACACTCTGACACTGCGGAATTTCCTCGACGTTCGTGCCAGCGGGTCACGATCTAGACGGCCGCGGCTACATGCTTTACCCCTGTGTTTTGCGGCACGCAGGCTGTTTTGATTTACGTCTGTGCTCGCAGCAGTCTCTGTCCTGGACGTCGGGGTCGCATGGAAACGCCTATTCTACGTCCCACTCTCTCCTGCTGTCCGTTTACTTTTTCTACTTACTCTTCCTTTTCTACTTTTTCTACTTACTCTTCCTTTTCTACTTTTTCTACTTACTCTTCCTTTTCTCCTTTTTCTACTACTTTGATGTCACAAAGCTGGTAATTCGTATTGATTGTTGTTATTGGTAAGGCTGCGCTAGACTCACAGCACTGAAATTACATTGTGATTTTTATTCGTCGATAAATGTCAGGTAAACCATGTACACGACAGAAAAAAAAAAAACATGGGAGAACGTCGATTTCGTGAAAATCAATAAACACCGAAGAACATACGCCGAATCCGCCCAAAAATAAAAACCAAAAACGCCGAACCCTACCTACGTCCCTACGTCTTCTTGCCTACGTCGTTGCCTATATACGTCTCTACGTTCTTCCCTGGCATGGTGTCTTCATACGACACAACGCAAACGTTTTCTCAAACATAAACCCCACATTACTTATTCTGTTACTGACACATTCACGCGCACGACGTAAGTCCATCTTAAAATGCAAACATATCACCTATTAAAGAACACTGCTTTAAAACACGAAGCACGGATAACGAAATGATAAACCGTATCTCCAATATGGTCTCCGCATCAAATCGAACAACGAACGCCTAAAAACTAAAATAGAACGATAGGGGGAACGTCAACAACTTTGGTCTGATAGCCTCGGGGAAGAATGGAGTTTTCGGATTTTACGACGAAGTCCTGGGAAGTTTTATGTCAACAGTGGCCGACGATCGGGCGAGCGAGCGAGCAGTTTTTCGTCGTATACTCTCAAACTCATTTTACACGGCTTCACGCGTGACCCAAGGGCATTTCTGTGGATTCTCTCCCCCTTTTTCGTACTTTGCTGGCTTCATTTATATGGGAGAAGCCGGGAGCTGTAAAATATTGCGATGGCTTCTCGGATCCGAGATTTCAATATAGCTCACTATAGATGTATCGCGCTTTAGCTGGCACTGTCATTCTTCTGACCTTTCTCTGTTTGGTGTGCAGTGGCATATATTCGATGTTTCGATGCAAATTATTTAGAACGTTCGGTTATTGCTGATCCTGTTTCGATGTTATGGGAAGACCGGAATCTTTTCGACGGACATGGTCTCTATACAAGGGGAGTAACGCAGCAATTGCTGTAAAGAGTCAAACATGCAAGTAGATTCACATAATTGTTTTGCACCTTTCAGCAACTAAAAGTGGTGTTTTCTTTTTTTTAAATAAGCACCCTAACTTTTTCCGCGGGTTCACCGAAAGGTGTAACAACAGTGTTGGAAATGGTGTCACGCATCTAAAATGTTTCAAATGGGATATACACCATCTAAGACGGTGCCTTTTGCAAAATAGATCATAGAAGGCTGTCTACAAAACACCATTCCGTATGCTGTAAATCTTACAACTCAAAGGTGTGTTACACTGCGTTCAACAAAAGGGAAAAGGGCATGACGAAAATAGACGCAGGTAAAACTCCAATTATTATTAGTAAACGTAGGCAACAAGATATTTTTGGTTCCGATACACTAACGGATTCATAACACACTGCACATCCACACCTTTCTACCTTCAAGTTTTCAGGAGAGGAATTCATGTCCACCTAGAAAAGGCCGTTTTGTTCAACCTGATTCGAGGAAAATGTTTTCGTTGGCTACTCTAATGCCATTTAAAAGTAAGGTTATTGCATTAGCAGCGCCAAGTCACTAACTCGAAAGCAATCTTCGCTGGCGTAGATCAATGATGCACTTATCTGCCTCTCGGTTCAGCAGGACACTATCCTGTATTACCACAACGTTTCTCTTTACTGTACCTCGTTACACGATTCCAGAGGCCGTAGTAAAAGAGGATAAAAATTATCCGTAATTAAATCTGGGCTACGACATAGATTGTCAGCTTACATTGCTGATGAATATCGCGCAGGGCGGAAGCAAGAGGGAATGAAGACTGGCGTTTCAGAAATTGAGTTACTTCCGTTTAATGAGCCCCGAGTGGATATAGGAGAACGTTCTCCTCCTAAGTCGAAATTTCGCGGCTCTCTCGTCTGGAGAAAGAGGCCTCGGGCCAGACGCCGTACGAGTTAGGAACGTCTTTCGGTTTTGGTGAACGGGAAAGAAGTTGAACTCGCACATAATCGAGTTTGTCTTGAACGTGACATGACGAGGATCCTGTTTGGCGGATATATTATTAATTATTATACTCTGTCACACATGGCTGATTATTGAAGTGCTTCGAGACCTTTACAAACTGCAAAAAAAAAAAAAAAAAAAAGAAATCTATAGATATCGTAAAATATATACGATATCGGGTAGATATCGTAAAGTCGTCTTGGAGAGTCACCGCGCCACTATGCGAGTTTCCAGGGCTATTTTCAGTCTTGGACGTCAAGAACAGCACCAGCCATGGGTAAGTTACTAATGTAACTAAGTTAGTTACAGTTGCCATAAAAATAGTAACTGAGTTACAGTTAGTTACTCCTTTTTGAAATGTAACTATAGTTACAGCTACAGTTACTGCATTAAAGTAGCTTAGTTACTTGACTAGTTAGTTATGCGGGTTTTCTTTTAAAAGGTAACTCAAAAACGTGTTTCAGCGCTTGCACTGTCCAAGCATATAGTTATAGCGTGTTATAAATGAGCCGAAAGTATAGAGTTTTAGGTAATTGGTCGAGCCCGGAATTTCTCCTGGGCCCTAACAGCCCGGTGTGAGTGTGGTCTAGGAGAGTCATCTTGGCAGCGTATGGGGTGACAGAACTCGCGGAATCCCTGGTTGTAGAAAAATGGCAGTGTGTTTGAAGCCTCGACGAAGTGACACTATGGAACTGACGCGTGGGAAATATTCGAAGTGGAGTGGGGTTGAATGTGTTAGTACGTGCGTGCGTGCGTGCGTGCGTGATGGTGCAGCCTCACCGAGACGGAGGTATAAGTGGAGATGTAAAGGGAAAATAAGAGGGTAAATGTAAATGACTGTAAATGATATGAAATTGAAGTAGTAAGAGGTAAGGGTAATTAAAGGTAATTAAAGCAAAGAGTTACAAGTTTAAAGGTAAGGAATGTAAGATATCGGTAATTAAAGATTAAATGAAATTAAAGATTATCGAAGGTAACCGCAGGTTACTGTAGGTAATTACATATAATTAAAGGTAACTAACGCAACTAAACGTATTTAAATTTTGCAGTACCTGAGAAACTTAGTTACAAATTATTTTTGTAGAAAAGTAACCAGTTACTGTAAATACAGTCACAAGTAACTTGTAACCCAAGACTGAGCAGCACAATGCAGAATGACTGCAGTAGCATCCAAACGGCAAGATATACGGACGTTCTTAGCTTCGGTTGGATCAAGAGCGGATGCTTACACGCGTCGAGTGCCTCTCCAGTCATAATAAGAAAAAACAAGAAAACTTAGACTGGAGGGGCCGAGTTCACCAACACTAGTCCGTCAAAGACCAGAGAAAGCAAATTGGTCCGACTAATTATTATTCGTGTTCCACAACGCAGATAGCAGAGATAGAAGATGACGTCACAGTAACCAGATGGGGCCATCCTGCCCAGAAGTCAACCGCTCTGCAGGTCGGTGATGGTTATGTTAGCGTGTGAGGACTGTTTCCGTGGCATACGTTAGGCGTCCTGCCTTTCGGTGGTAACCAAGGTCGCGCTGAAGACTGGGAGGTGGTGGGTTCGAATCCTCCACCAGCTGTGCTGTCTTTCCCGGGGTTTTCCGAAGACTTTCCAGACGAATGGCGGCAGCGCGGTTCCCCTTGAGGTCGGCCCGGGATTAGAGATGCAAAATTTCCGGAAATTTGGATCGCTCGAAAAAAAACGGGTTCTTTCGGGGTTTTTTTTTTCCCGAAAAATTGAAAAAACAAAAACAAAAGAAAGGAAGCAAACGCGTTTACTGCTGAGTCGAAGCATTGCCGGCCAAGCCACAGTATACAATGAGCTAGAAACTTTCGTAGTGTTCACCCTCTAGGCATAAATGCAGGGCAGAGCATCCCATGAGACTGCTGTCTATTCAGCGATACTCCGACCAGAACTCCGACATTATGTGAACGCGATGGCGATCGCTTGGAGCGGCCAGACGGAGCGCTAAGTTGGTGGTTGTTGGCGGATTAGAGGCACCTAAGGCACTGTTGGCGGGTTGGAACGCATCGAAGGCACGAAAATTTACGTCGCCTGGAAATTTTGGGAAATTTTTTCGGAGACGAGGAAAAAAAACGAAAAACACTGTTTTTTCCCCAAAAAATTTCCGTTTTTTTTTCGGGGCTTCGCATCTCTACCCAGGACGCATACTGACCCCGCTGTCCCTCACTCCTTTCTGTTGTCCTCTCTCCATCTGTCCACGTCTGTACGCCGCTCATAGCCACGGTTGCCTCGCGGCGCTAACACGGAATAATAATAAAAAAAAATTCTGCCGAGTGAATCCCTCCATGTCTATATTCCCAAGCGATGACTTTTTCAAGCGAGACAGCCCTCTATGAGACCACTCTATACATAATTTGAGCGGGCTTCGTGCGCTCAAAGAACCACAACGGTCCTCAGACCTCTATCTTTCTGAGCTTTCAATGTACAGAGCACGTCTTCGGTGCAGCATCATCATACTTGCATTACATGAAATATATCATTACTGCCGCGTACTGAAATATTACCTGGTACGTTATGACACCTCGTGCACTCAGTACACTCCCGGACGCACCTCGGCGAATCTGGGAGCAAGATGGAGCCCTTCTACATACTACATGCGTGCGGTAGCCACAGTGCCAACTGGGTATCTATTATTGATGTCAATCACAGACCTCACGAGCCTGTAGACGACGTCTTCAGAATCGGACGTATACGCCCTCATGAATCAATAGAAATCCTTATTGCTGTTTGATAGCTTCAGATCTTGAGCTAGCTTACTAAAAAATTTTGACGCGATTACTGGAGTTAAACGGGAGTAAAGACACGTACATGTATACATATCTGGACTGTTCGTCCGAGATGGGCACCGTTAGCACTAAGCAGTCTGTTATTTTTCGGCAGCTAAATTCCTTATGTGTTTCGTATTGTACTTTGTTGTCTTCATATCTGCACCTCCCCCAACAACACCGAATATCCTCTTGATGTACGAATAATGTCCTAACGAATTCGTACGTCCGATAGATATCCTCAGAATATCCGTCGGACGTACGAATCCGTTAGGACATTATTCGTGCATTCAGAGGATACTCAGTGTTGTTCGGGTCTTGACACTCCTTTTGAATACTCTCCATTGCCCGCACTACCAACCTTCCTGAACCACACTTTCAGGGTCTCTTCATCCGCTAGGCTCTCGCCCCCTCGCTTTGTAAAAATTGCTCGGCCCCTGGCCAAATCCATCCCACCAACGCTCTAACCTGAAAGCACTTCTGACCTTTTTGGACACCGTATAGGTCTTCGGTCCTCTCACTGTGTGGTGTTACTCCATTTCACCACATTACCACTTGCAATGAGGTAGAGCATCGCCCCTGGCGATGAAACTCCCCAATTATAATCACAAAAATCAATCACATCATATAGGACGGAGACAAAAAAAAAAATAGTCACAATCGTGATTGTTGTTGCCCATTAGAATAAGTTACTTGGCCTATTCAGCACACAACGGCAACAGCCCCTCGCTGGGGCAACAGGAGCCACAGGGGCAACAGCCCCTTGCTGCCCAGCCGAACGTGGATACGTCTGTGATGTACGTATGGGTTCGTATACCTGCACACCTCTCACGTCACACCTCACGTCGAGACTGGGAGGTACCCGGGTTCGAATCCCGGTGCCGGCTGTGCTGTCTGGGGTTTTTCCTGGGTTTTCCTCAGACGCTTTCAGACATATGTCGGCACAGTTCCCTTAGAAGTCGGCACAGGACGCACATTCCCTCAGGTCGTGAGTCGTGACGTTGCCCACATACGTGAGGCCGACAACGGCAAGCCCTATCACCACCACCACCACCTGCACACCTCTAATGCCGAAGATACCACTTATGCATAGACTATTTCTCCCGTAAAAGCGTTGCGAATGCTCCTTTCAGAGTTCGCGCAATGCGTCTTTGTGGCACGTTTTTAGAGCGCGAGAGCGTATCCAAGAGGGAGGCCGTGTCTCTCTGGCGCACAATATCCATTCGCGATGTTCGATCCTGTGTACAACGCATACTCCATTTACATGAAGCACGTTTCATCTCTTGTGCAGCCCGTTTTCACGCAAGCACTTAAGTTACAGACCTCGGAGGGATTTTAGAAGGAGATAGCGTGGAAGAAGTAGAAAATTGTTTGCGATTTACTTTGCGTTGCGCCTATGCAACACAGTAAACCCTCGTAATAACGGACCCTTTTTATTCGAATCATCGCTTTATCCGAAGTTTTTATGCAATCCCGGCTGGAATATGTGCGTTTCGCACCAGCATATTCGGGTTGCTCTGCCAGCTCACTCCGCTTGCAGTGAAGGGTGAGCCGACGAATGCCCGTATGGCAAAACCAGCTAACGTCTTTTTCTTGTTTTTTTTAAAATTTCGTTTCATAACCAAGATTTACTTCTCTGCAAATTCTTTTGAAAGACTCCCGCGATGTGTCCGCTCACTTCCGAGGCTGTGTATCACCGTTTTCACGAAACTTCCCCTTATATCGAACTTCAATCACCCCTTCGGTCCCGTTGACTACGTTATAGCGAGGTCTTAGTATGTTATTTTGTGCGAATAGCGGTAAGCCTCTGTTTCAAAGCTGTTGCTGTACTTCTAGCAGGACTACGCGAGCATGTGCGTATGTGCGAAAAATACCAAAATACCAAAAACGCAACCGGAAGTATAAGAAGAAAATAAGCCTACAGAAAGGAATGTTAGCGGAATGCACTTATAGCTTAGTAGTTAACACCCTAGCTTGCTAATCTCGAAGTGGCGCGGCTTATCCACAACATTAGCGCTCCAACACATTTGGCGACTTGGTAGGGATTGCTGACGTACGCAGTCTTCGGTCGACGAACGTCTAACATGGGACGTCGTAGTTCTGAATGGCTTCCTGGAGATGAAAATGAGGTCCTCGTACCAACTACCACTGTGGTATCAAACAGTACCAACAACGAGCGGGCTGTCCTCGAGCACTTCCCCTGATCACATCCCTGCCTTGCACTTCGTCCCTTTTAGCGTGGGTTTCGCTTATTCTTGCGCGGAACCTTTACCCATGACCTACTACTATACTAGAGACCTGGACATCCGCAATGTTCCCAGCACCGGGGTAGTAGTTCTGGCAATCGCCGCTTGGCTATGGGATTTGGCGCTAGCTCGCACTATTCGTTACCACGTGACTTGTCGAAACCGCGGCGATGTATGGTATGCTGTGTTGACAACGATGAAGCAGTATAAGAGAGATAATAGCGCGTGCTTAGCAACAGCCTGTGTATCCCTGCGTAGCAGACTAAAGGCAGTGGCAAGGGTGATTCCCTCTCCCCAATAATGCTATGTGGCGCTTGCGGCGGTCACTAACGTAACTAACCTGTGACCCGTCTCTCCCATAGGGGATCGCCAGCTGTCCAGGTCTCTAGTATAGAGTAGGTCGTGCCTTTACCCACCAGCGGTACAGGTGCCTTTCGTTTGGGTTTACTTGCACGGTATTAGAAAGCGGTCTATTAGGTCCCGAAGCAAAGAGGGGGAGAGAGAGAGAGACAACATCGACTAGAAATAGCCAACAAACAAAAACATGAAACAGCCAACAAACATGAAATTCTAAAGCAGGAACCTCAAATTCAAATCGAGCCGCGAACCGCATTGACCTTATAGAGAGCCGCACAGTAAAAAAAGAAAAGAAAAAAAAGAATAATAATAATAAAGGACCCCAATTAACATAAAATAGCATAAAATAAAAATGAGCATAAAAGTGTTGCAGAAACCACGTCGCTTGTTCTCTACGATGTCCGAAGCATCTACACTCTTAGAAATGAACTTCACCACATAGCACGCTCCTAGCCAACCATCGTCCCGAATGACAACGTTCTCGCCCCTGATTTGTTGAAAACGGGAGGAGGAGCCTATTTTGTTCTCATTATGCACGGCACAGTTCCCCTAGAAGTCGGCCCAGGACGCACATTTCCCCAGGGCGTCAGTCGTGACGTTGCCCACATACGTGAGGCCGACAACGGCAAGCCCTTTCAACATCACCACCACCACCACCATCATTTTTAAGAGTGTAGAGTCAACTCATGTATGAAGACTGACGACGTCACGCACTAGAAGAGGCCAGATTTTGTTGCCAGAACTCACGACGCAGCTCACTACACTCGCGACCGATACGACGCTCTTGAACGCGTCTTTGCTTTATTGCCGACTTTGTTACCGTCGTGTTACAGTATTGTGTTGAGGATACGTGTTTCTCTCATGGGCCAGAACGGTGCATTGGAGCGACACACGGACTTGGTCTTGTCCCGTTGCCGTGCGCCGTTTCCGGTCGAGGAGCTCCTCTTCTGTGGGTGGTGCCCGCTTGCGAGGCCTCATCTCATCTGACACAACGAGTTCCTCAAGCCCGGGTTTTATAAACGGTTTACGACGCAATCATTCACGTCAGCGCCACTGCAGCGCGCCACTGCAGCGCGCCACTTAGAAATCGGCTTTGCATTCGTCTGGGGTGCGAATGTGAACGAGTGCGTACAGCCGCTCCGTTTACAGGCGACGCACGTATGCCTCCTAGTTCTGTTACGAGGCCACGCGCCACTTTTTCGGTGTTGGTAGCTAAAGAATGCCTCGCATTAAAACGAAGGAGCAGCGCGGTTATTGGGGAGGTGTGCACAATTCGTTACTGAAACTATGAAAGGTACGTACATAGTTCTTCACGAACGATTGACAATGTTAAGGAGCACTGGAGTTGTCTCCCATTTACACACTGTATTGTTGCCTTTGTGACAACCACGAAAACGAACTAGAAAAATTAGAGAAACAGTGTAAAGAGTTAAAACATTTAACCCTTCATGACTGTTCCGTCTCTATCTTTGTTTCGCTGCCTCTCTCAGCTCCTTTTTAATTTCCTGCGAGTATCCGGAGAGGGGGGTGGGAGAGAATATGTTTATTAAGAAATTGGAAAGGTCAGCCAGACAAAGGTCGGCTTGCTATTCAAAAAGAAAACAAGAAGAATAGAAGGAAAAGAAAAATAAGTAAACGTAAAATACAAGAAGAATAAGAAAACACGCGAAACTAAAACTGAAAAATCACACACACGGTCACACAAAAGCAGTTGACAACGTTCGAAGCGTGGAGAAAACGGAGGAACGCAGTGGTGACGGACCCAGTAAGGTAGCCAGTGTCATGGTGCCGCAGCCAAGTTGGGATAGACGACGACAGAGGGCGTCACGTTGCAGAAGGCGTTACCGGAGAGGCTTCTTCTATAACCTTTCAAACTTACTCTATAAGAAATAAGACGAGCCCATCCTCCACATTAGTTACAGCGTTAGTTTACCAAAATGCACGCGAACACCAGGTTGCCGGGACCGTAACTTGTTGAGGTTCATGAGCCGCAAGAAGTGCCCACATGCATATGTGCTGCCAAACATGGACAGGGGCAGCACTACGCCTGCCTGAACAATGCCTGAACACTATAAGGAAAAGGTGCAACCGAAGACAGGCATGGATGAAACACTTTCGGTTCGGCCTTCGGTTGCACCTGTTCCTTATAGTTTGCATCACTAACTCGCCCAAATCTCTGTTATAAATGCGTGAACATTTGGTTTCGTCCCGAATTAGTCTCTTTTGTTTCTTTTGACAGGGCAGCCTTTGGTATGGGGTGTAGTTCGGTGCCCAATGGTCCTCGGGACCACAGAATATCTAGAGTCACTAAATAAGCTTCGCTTCAGAGTATCGACACTGAGGTACAAGGGAGAGCAGGAGCGGCATCTTGTTTCCGCACCACACCGGGACCATACCCAGTTGAGGATCAAAGACGAGTAACATAATGATCACAGTGTGATAGCCTGTATGATTGTTGTGCGGTAATCAACTTTTTGTCCACCAGAGCGTCCTGGGGCTGTCAAGGTGAGCTCAAGGCCTTCAGCCTAGATGAGCTGCTTGTAAGAGAAAGGAACATTTCACTCGCGCACGATAGATGGCATCGTGCGCTAAAGTGCGTATGCGCGTGGCTACCGTGGCGGGGAAACAAGATGGCGCATGCTCGCCCTTGGAACTCAGTGTCGATACTCTGAAGCGAAGCGTATTTGCCACATATGCGGAACGCTGGACAACTGTTCTAAAGTAACAGTATCTAGTTGTCTAGTTAGTTACTTTTGCTGTTTGTCATTTTCAGAAACTGTATATATCCTACTCCTAATTTGAGAAACTATAGCCGGATATCCGTTCACACTGCCTGTCGCCGACCGGTATTCAACGTGAAAGTTGCTCTCGGAGAACGAGTTATTAATTGCAGTGACTGGTTAATTGCGAGTGATTATTTTGTAACTAAGTTAACATCCCAAGGCTAAATGTACAGCTTGCAACATACTTGTCTGGAATCGACAACTTGCGGTATATCCTGCCTGGAATCTCCAGGAATTGCAAGATTGTTTGTTTCGACTAATAAACATGTACTGGGTAGCATGCCGTGTGTTTCAGTCGGAAGAAACAACCTTGCAACACCTGTAGGTTTCAGACGGGATAAACTGCACGTTTTTGATTCCAGCCAAGTATTTCGCAAGCTGTACTTATGGAAAAAGAAAGAAAAAAGCCAATTGTTCCGTCGTGTTGAGCCATCAACATCGACGGAAGTTACTCTGGAGGAAGCACATTTTATGACAACGAGTAAAAGGGAACGCCTTTAGCTCCGCGGATGGTATCCCAGACAGAATACCTTATCCTGCGGACGTCCTAAATAGATCCCAATGTCCGTGTCTGGAATGCCCGCCGCATATCTTTGGGAGCATCACAAATGGATGTCCGCAGGATCTCCTCTGTCGGTTGTTTCAAGGCTTGTCCAAATCACGTCTTTGGCGAGATGTTACACGGAGCATTTCTTGCGAGAGAGTCTGAAACCGATACAGAAAAAGAACCGAGGCAGAAAAAGAGAGTGTTTTTGAGAATCTTCCCTCTGGTACTCCGGTCGCAGGTCTCTGGTACCAGCCTAGTTCAACAGCCCATTGCTATGCGCAGCAGAGCCTAGTGATTGGCTTTCCGAAATCCTTTCCCGCTTTCGAGCTTCACAGTGTACACACTTAGTTGCCATGCTGGCTGCATTGGGCAATTTGTGAGCGCCAAGAGGGGTCAAGATTTGTATAGGGGTCACTTGATATGCCGTCGGTACCCTGCTTCTGTATATCGCTCAAAGGACGCGTTTCACAGATTGGTTTCCCACAATCCTTTCAAGGAGGAGACACGACCAGAATTTTCGGCTTGCAGGGATGAGAGACATCCGCCCGCGCGCTTATTTTCTTTGACCGATGGGGCAACGTTAGCCGAGTTTGTGACCCGTCCGCGTGCAGCGACTGGGAAAACGTCGGGGGATTTCTTTTCGCTTTCGGTAACAGCCACGATTCGTTCAGAGCCGTGGCGTGATGAATCTGTGGATTTTCGTCGAGTTACGTTGTCGGGAGGGGGGGGGGGGTCCATTAGGGGCGACGGAATACGGAAAAAGTTTCTGATCTTTGGTGTGAAGGGGCATAGGGCTCTGAGAAGTTCCGGAAAGGCTTAACGCTAATTCCAAAAGTAATTCTTGCGGGTGCCGCTACGTGGTCGGTGTTGACAGGGGAAGAAAGTATTGCTGAAAGGTTCGCTCTTATATTCGCACTTATGAAGATTTAGTTTAGGATCTATACGCAGTGTGTGCACAGAATCGTAAGGTTATATAGCGTTGTGTACTTCCCATTCTATTTACTTTCGGGTCCGGTTTGCGTAGCGCTTATGTATCCGTCGCAATGGAGATGGTAGTACACATTAGTGCTGAATGCTCCTAGCTTTACTTTTATTTGTTTGTATCGTTTCTAGACTCTCTCTAATATATCTGGATAAGTTTGTGTTTGTTTCTGACAGTACGCGATGCCCGTGCTTACACTTGGTTGTTGCCACAGTTTGGCCTGCGAAACTGAAATAGGGATGCTCTACGTAAAGTAAGGAACAGATAAAAATATATAAAAGTAAAGTGTATACATACTGGACATTAGCGTAGAGTTAGCCGTGGTATTTCGTTGAACAACATTTCTTGGAAACGTACTTCATTCGACCGCTGTGTCCTCGAGATAATTGATAATTCGCGGATGCCCCGTCGATGCCGTTGCAGCCACTCCATCGTCTTCCTTTCCAATTATACGCAGGCTGTTTTACGGTTTGAAAGGTCGACAGAGCGTAACGTCACGTATGCATGTGACAGGTATGATTATTAAGTCGGGCTACGAATTATACACATGTACAGGGTTATTCTAGCAAACGTTACACATTTCGATCGCACTGTAAAAATAGAAGACTAGGTTTGGCCCATCCCAAACTTGGCAGACCGATAGCCATTTACCTGAAGTTTCATTCGAATTTTTTGTAAGCGCTATGATCATGTAGAAAGAAAAGTAAAAATAAAGCGAAATCTCGCCCCATGCATTTTCAATGACCTATCCAACACAAACACCGCCATTTTTTCTTGTGTCTGCTTCACATTCACATCAGTTTCCACAGGTAGCGCTGCCTAGAACGATGCCGATTCTGACGTTATGCACCAATCCTCCTGTTCCAGTCTTGTTCTGTATGCTAGTGCCACCTGTGTGTGGTGAAATGAATCTGACGCGCACAGAGCAGAAAATGGCGGCTTTTGAGTGAGATAGGCCATTGAAAAAGCATGGGGCGAGATTTTGCTTGATTTTTAATTCTTCTTCTACAGGACCATAATACTCAGAAAAAATTCCAACAAAACTTCAGACAAATGACTAACAGTCTGCAAAGTTTGGTGCTGGATGAACCCCGTCTTCTATTTTTACGATGCGATCAAAATGTGTACCGTTTGCTAGACTAACCCTGTAGGTGATTCTCTCGACGCCAATCCAGGCACCATTTTAAGACGTTCCTTTTTAGGCCATGTTTTCGAGAAAGGGGTTGATTGATCGCGACAATTTTCTGTCGCCCTACGAAAGCCCTGAAGATGGAGGACCTCAGAAGTGGGGAAAAAGACACTCGCAGATGTTTTTGGCCGCGCTGATGTCAGGGACAGACGTGCCAAGAAAGAAGAAGAAGAATCAGAAGAAGAAGGAAAAGATATGCGACAAACTTTTTGAGACGCACTTGCGGCTATTTTGGTCCTCTACTGGTATCGTCGAGTGATGGATATAAGATATTGTTTGGTTTAACCGCAGGTGTCTGTCTCCTGCGAGAGATCAGAGTCTTCACACAATCAAAGAAGAAGAAGAAGAAAATGTGGTATTGTTGGGAAGATTAGGTTGAGTTCGGACGCTGGTTAGGCGATCTCCTTTCCTTGAGGTGTTCCCATTCTCTATTAATCTCGCGGAGCTTACGAAAGACGGCGTTATTGAAAAGCACCAGCTCACTGCTGCGGTAAAATGGATGGATTGGATCAAGTCTATGTTTCCGAGAAATGCTCTATAACATTGCTTTGTCTAGGCTTACTTCGTCATAATAATAATAATAAAGAAAAAAGAAACCCATCATTTGCTCGTAAGGCACACACCAATTTCCAACCAGAAACAGAAAGAAAAGGAACATGAGGAACAGAAGCAGGGCGATGGCTCTTATGCGTTCAGTTTCTCTTTGTTTCGTAGTGCTTTTCAGTATTCACATTGCCTTTCAAGTCTCTCTTAGCGTCAATACGCCGCTAAAAAGCTGCCCACGAAAAGAAAGGAATTTCTCATAAGCCTGCGACGTAAAGGTGACGTGAGAATGAACCACAAGCGATAAAAACTGACAGCCCATATCCGCCATGTCGGTGTCTCTATGCATATTCGCTATTCATTCATCAACGTCTCGTTTCATCAGCATTGAAGGGCAGGGGAAAACCCAGCGCAGGAGGTTCCGACATCCGTCTCCGCTAGATGGCATTTGAGGCCGAATTCTTCCGGCTGCGTCACGATAGTGAAAAAAGAAAGAGAAATGAGGTTGTTAAATGCGACGGCTTGTGGTTAAATATGGGCGGACATAATAGTTCTTTTTCTTTAACTTTTTTTTCTTGTTGTGCGAGGCGCAATGTCGTCTGCGAGCCGTAGTGTCGTCTGCGAGGCGCAATGTCGTCTGCTTCCATTACGTCTCTGTAGTAAAAGGCGAGAAAAGTCAATAATAAGGAGCATACAACTATGCATATATATATGCCTTAGCTCGCGGCGGAAGCCATTTCATTTTGAAAGTCCTTGTTAGGGGGGCATTACTCGTGGAATTTTCTAAGCGCGGCGTATTAAAGTTGGGCGGCTAGTCATTAATTTCATTTTATCCTTATGCAAGGGGCGCCTTGGGGATATTCATCTGTGAATTAGAGTGCTTTTTTTTACGAATACATGCTATTAGCATGTGAAACAGGTACCGTCTTCTCCTTTCGCTCGTTACTTCGAAATAAATGTGGAGGATACAAAGAATGAGATTAATATCATCTTGCAAATTTTTCATGCCGAAGATAGTATAACGTCCTCGGACTTCGGTGAAAACTGAAAAGGAAGAAGAAGAAGAAGAAAAAAGATTGACTGGTAAAGGAAGGAGCGCTTTACTTGAAGTCCGTCGTACTTACAGCTCGGCTATGATATTGCGTTCAAAATTGAGAGTATGTAAATATTAAACACTCTATCTGAGCCCACTTCAGTGAGCTCTGTTATTAAAATCTCATCTCTACGACTGCAATAATTTTAAATGTGTCTAAACGCGGAACGGCACGGCATAATAAACGTATTATACGCATGTATAATGTAAAAAAAAAAGAACTGATATAGCGTTTTCTTTGGGCGTTTGCATTATCCGTGCAAACGTCACTCCATTTTGACGCCACAATCAATTGTAGTGACGTTTCGTACAAACAAACAACAGCAACAACCTAAGTAAAAGATATGTTTATAAGTCCCAAACGTCGCCACACCATCACTGGGCAGCTGTTTCGGCCTTATATCGACCTTATCGGCCTTATTTCGGCAATATTAAGGCCGAAACAGCTGTTCAGTGGTGGTGTGGCGACGTTTGGGACTTATAAACACATGTTCCACGTGCAGCCAAAGAGCTTCGGCTACTTTTCTTCCTAGGAGAGTAAAAGTGTGGCTTTTCCAAGGTGTCCGGTCCAACTCTCGGACCTTCTGTGTTCAAGACCAAGTCTCGTCTGCTCGTTCTTCTCGTGTCCCCGAGCACACGCCTGTTCTCTTGCTCGAGATCATTCCTCCGGAAGATCGATGATCATTTATCTGCCCCCGTTACATCTTATACCTGAACACCGCCTCTGTCTCGTGAATGTTTGTCACTGCTCGATCAGCCCTGCTAGGTGAACTCGCTGTTCCCAGCGGATCGCAACTGAGATATTGCGCGCGCGTGGTGCCTTTCACTGCGCACTTTCCAGAAAGCCCTCAACTCCTTCAGGGAATCCGAACTCCTTCTGAACGCATACAGTAGGCCGCTTGTAGCGGCCTGGTAATGAGACCTAGCGGCTGCTCGCGATGCCGATGTTACGCCAACGCTACGCCGATGTACGCCGAACATATATCACGCGGGGCTGATACTACACCATGCAAGATCCACCACGGCAGAGATTACAAGATCGGGGCCCGTTCTCGTAAATTAACTTGCGCAGTTGCAATAAGACATGATTCAGCGAAAATATTTTGCACGGCGCTTGCTGATGTATTGCTTGGTGAATGAAGCGGTCCCAGCAATGCATTTGATTGCACGTTTCAACCATATAACGTAATGAATCGTGATGGATAGGAGTGTTTCGAAGATAGCTTCTTTTTGGACTGAAAGGTGTGAATCCTGTTGGTCAGATGTTTTTTTTTATTGCGTGTTAGCGCCGCGAAGCAACTGTGGCCCTGAGCGGCGTACAGACGTGGGCAGATGGAGAGAGGACAGCAGGAAGAAGTGGGGGACAGGGGTTAGTATGCGTCCTGGGCCGACTTCAGGGGAAACTGTGCCGACATTCGTATGGAAAATCTGCCGGAAAACCCAGCGAAAAGCCCAGACAGTACAGCCGGCGAGGGGATTTGAACACGCTTCACCTTCCAGTCTCGACGTGGAAAGCGGTCATCCAAACCACTATGCCACGCGGGACCTGGTGTTGGTCAGAATTGAATGATCGAGAAAAGAGACATATGGAGATGCGTGTCCCGATAAAATCGGCGCAGACCACTCCAGTAAACGTAAATAGAAAGTAAGTAGAAAAAAGCGAAACAAATGCGACCCAAATATGTCCAAAGAGACATAACAGAAAACCGAACGGGGACCCAACTAATGAATGAGCCCAGTTATCTAGACAATAGCATTACAATCATGTCATCTCTATCTGTTCCCTTTCTCTTTTGATAACACATGCTGTATTTGCCGACAGCATAACCGCGATTTTTACACCAACGATCGTCCCCGGACCTGCCCCGGACGTGAGCCGGACCTGCCTTATTGTATAAATGAATATATAAACGTCCCTTTCGCCAACTTATTTTCTTTTTTTTTCTCTCGCGGAATAAGCGCGACACCTCCGACGCGTAAAACGCTTTTTCGCGATCTCCCGAAGCAATAAATCAATAAAATCGCCCACACTTCATCCCCATCGCTTTGATCACATTATCCATCACGCTCTGCCACGATTCCTGGGAGAGCCTTCCTCTCCGAGCCCATTTCCAACACTTCGCTACACATACCCCCCCTCCCCCTCTTCTTTCTATGATTTTTATCTTCCTTCCTGCGCATTCCACCCCCGAAAGAAAACAGGAAGTAAAACTAGAACGGTCGACGCGCTTTATATGAGCAACCCTTGAGCCAACTCATCTCACTTGCAAAGCGGGTCCTTCGGTTCGATCCGCTTACGGTAATGTGCCGCCCTCGCACTTTGGCCCCTGCCATGTACGAGGGTGCACTCTGGGCCCCGCTGCGCTCCGTCTGAAAAACGTTCCATGATGAGGATGTAAACGGTGTCATTGCTGGGAAGTCGTCCGTGAAAGGCTCTGAGGAATTTTTTTGTCGTCCACGGTGTTGATCTTGAGCAGTTAAGTCGCCGGAGGAAGTTTGCGTAGAAAGAAACACTTTCAGGTTTTGGGATGTAAGTGTTAGAACCTGGTGGCGAATGAGTAATACTGGGTGGCGTTTAGATTACAGGGTTCTGCAATGACGTCTTCAGTTCAGTTGACGGGGGTGAGAAAGATTAATGAGAGTGATATCTATAGGCGTCGGTGCCCTAGCAGCACAATGTACTGAAAGTCGAGTGCAATAGGGGTGGACGGGTAGGTGGAAGACCTTGAACAGACTCTTGAGACTAAGGAGCATTGATAAGACACATACCGTCTGTTAGATCCGAGTTTCCGTGAGTTCCTGATGGCTTATAAGCATAAGCGAACACCGATGTCCATGGATTACCTTTTATTAGTAGTCCCCTGCGTACAGACAGTACCGGCTTGGCCAGCGCACTATTCTCTTTGTCGCGCGCCCATCGTCGTCGTCTTCGGACCGCGCTTACATAACCCATGTGATAACAAAGAACTCGACACATAAACAACCCAATACATAACACTTTCTTCCCCTTAGGTTAAAACCCAAACCACAATGAATCTATTCCGAAACAAAGTCTCCATATCGATCTGGTTTCCTTCTGACTCTCTTAGGCCGTCCTTCCAAAGGAGGTGGAACGGACGACGTTTCCTCGTTCCTGGTAACTTGATCCTCAGTATCGCCTATGTCCCAAGCCAGAAGAGGCGAAGTGCCAGTGTCCAACAGTTGTGCCTTACGTCGGAGTAGCCTAATGTGATCGATATGACGTCGGCACTCGCCGTCCTCTGTGCGCACTATCCACGAACGGCGACCCACTCTTCTGGTCACGTCTCCTTGCACCCATGTTGGCTTGCTCCTGAAGTTTCTGATGAGGACCACGTCACCTTCATGGAGTGTCCTTGATTCTGGTAGCTTATCGAGCTGGCTGGTGTGACGTTTCGGTAGGAGACCATCCAGAGCCGAGGGTAATTCTCGCCCGAACATCAGTCTTGCGGGGGTCTTCCCCGTTGTCGCGTGACACGTTGTGTGTTGCTTAAACAATATCCTTGAAACTTGCGTAGCCAGCGTTCCCGAAGTTTCTTTCGACAGTGCCCGTTTAAAATAACCGACCATTCTTTCGGCTTGCCCATTGGTAGCAGGGTGATAAGGTGCTGCCGTGACGCACTTAACCCCGTTTCTCCGGTAGAATTCCTTCATCTCCTCGGACACAAAAGCAGTTCCATTATCCGACACTGCTTTTTGTGGAATTCCAAATGTCGCAAAGAGGCCGCGGAGCACTCGTATCACAGTAGCTGAGTTTGGACGTTCCACTTGCCGGACCTCCATCCACTTGCTATAGGCATCCACTATTACTAGGAATGTGATACCTCGAATAGGTCCAGCAAAGTCTAGATGAATGGTGTGCCATGGGCTGCTGGGTCGAGTCCACTCTGGCTGTACCACCTTCGCGGGAGACTTCTTATTCTTCCCGCAAATGATGCACGTCTTGGCCATCTCCCCTATGTCGTTGTCGATACCGCACCACCGCATGTAACTCCGGGCACAGGCTTTCATAGCCACGATGCCACGGTGACCAGCGTGCACCAACTCTAGCGCCTGCTTCTTTTTGCTTTGTGGAATGACCACTCTTGATCCACGCAGAATACAGCCTCTGTGGAAGGAAAATTCCGTGGCTCTTGCCCGAAACTGGCGAAACTGTGCGTCTCGTAACTTGTACAACGTCCCTGCTTTAATAGCGGTGTACACTTCGGAAAGAACTGGATCGCTCTGCGTTGCTGACGAGATTTCTTCCGCAGTTAGGGGAGGACGGCTTAATGCTTCGAACATTAGCACATCCGCTGGGTGGCACGGCTCATCATCTGTAGACGGCAACGGCAGCCTGCTCAAAACGTCGGCATTCGAGTTCAGCTTTCCCGGACGATAGCTTAGATCGTAGCTATAGGCAGCAAGCTTAACGCACCATCTCAGCATTCGGGGCGACGTCAACTGTGGCACAGGTTTCGTAGTTCCGAGGATCCCGAGTAACGGCTTGTGGTCAGTGTATATTTGCACGTGTCGACCCGCTAAGTACATGTGGAAATGTACAACCGCATACACGATTGCCAGGCCTTCTTTGTCTAGTTGAGAGTAATTTCTCTCTGCTGGTCCCAAGGTCCTGGATGCGAAAGCGACAGGTCTTTCGTTGCCTTCATTGTCTTCTTGCGCGAGTACCGCACCCACGCCGTACGGCGAAGCGTCGCATGATAGTATCAGTGGTCTGTGTGGGTCGTAGTGGGCCAGCACTGGAGCATGGCAAATCTGTTCCTTGAGCGCCTCAAATGCAGTCTTGTGTTCCGTGGTCCACTTCCACGTTGCGTTTTTCGCAAGCAGTTTATAGAGTGGTGCTGCCGTAGTTGCTCTGTCTTTCAAAAAACGATCATAGAAGGCTAACATTCCGAGGAATGACTGTAAGGTCTCTTTCGACGTTGGCTCAGGAGCTTTCAGTAGTGCCCGTATTTTTGCATCTGTCGGCCGCACGCCCGAACCTGTGATGTTATGTCCTAAGAATTCCACTTCGGTACGTGCAAATTTGCACTTTGTTTTCTTAAGTCTCAGTCCGGACTGTTCCAGTCTTGCCAGTACTGTTTCCAGACGTCGATTGTGCTGTTGTTGGTCTGCTCCACTGATAATGATGTCGTCTAGGTAGACTGCGATGCCGTCAGTGCCAGCTAGAAGCTTCTCGACAAACCTCTGAAATATAGCAGGAGCTGCTGCTATTCCAAATGGTAACCGCTTGACTTTGTACAGGCCTTTCACGGTATTGATGGTCAACTGCTGTGCGGTTGTCTCTGTCACTCTCAACTGTTGATAGGCCTGTGTCATGTCCAACGTGGAAAAGAGCGTGCCTCCTTGCAGTTTGCTCATCACCTCATCTGGCGTAGGCAGTGGATAATCCGCCTTCATCGCTGCTGCATTAATTGTGCTCCGATAGTCCCCACATAGTCGTATGGTGTTGTCCTTCTTCCGAACGCACACCACCGGAGTTGCCCACTCGGAATGCTGCACCGGCTCGATGATCCCCTGCTGTTCTAGGCATTGTAGTTCTGCGCATACTTCTTCCCGTAGGGCAAATGGCACAGGCCTTGCCCTGCAGAATTTCGGCGTTGCTCTATCCTGAAGCTGGATGTCTACCCGATCGCCTCTGTGGCCTTGGATGTCCTTTCCAAAGGCCTCTTTGTGTTCCTCGAGTATTCGTTCTAGGCAGTCGCCGTTGACATAGTTGATTCCGCTTACTTCGATCTGTAGTGGTCGAAACCAATTTCTGCCAAGCAGACTTGCTACTGATCCCCTTATTACTAATAGCGGCAACATGCACTTCTTCCTCCTGGACTGGACCACGACAGTTGTGGATCCCAAGATGTCGAGCCCTTCACCCGACCATGTTTTGAGCTGTACTGTTCCCGGAGCTAGTGGGGGCGGCTTCTCTGGCCACGTGTTTTTGTACATTTCCTCGGCAATGAGTGAGCAAGCCGCGCCAGAGTCCACTTCGAACTGTACTGGCTTGTCGTTAACGAGTAACGTTGTTAAGAACTTGGAGTTCGATACCTTCTGCGCGACATGGTACAGATCATCCAGTGATGTTGCTCCATCCTCGTCTTCTGTCAACAGGTTGGTGCCGCTTTTGCCAGCTGCTTTTTTCTTACGACACGCGGCTTCAATGTGGCCCACCTTCTTGCAGAATCTACATCGGGCATTCTTGTACTTGCAGTCTCTTGCAAAGTGTGCCCCTTCACAACGGTAGCAACTAACTTTGCGTTGGTTTTTCCTTGTCCTATAGCCGTCTTTCTGTTGGAGCTTTACCTTGTGTACTTCTTCCTGAGATGCTTTCACGCCATGTTGCTCAGCCGCTGCACTTTCTGCCCGCAACGCAAAATCCAGTGCTTTGCTGAACGTTAGGTCCCTTTCCGCAAATAGTCGTTGTTGCAGATTGCTATCCTTTATGCCACAGACAAATCTATCTCTGAGCATAATATCAAGCGGAAGCATCGTGGACGAAGTCGCCGGTGACGTAGCGGTGCCAGCACCTGTTGATGACGCCGCTGTTTCCACCGCTGTTCCTGTCGGAGTGGACGCAGCACCGAAGTTACAGTCAGCTGCAAGTTTACGCAGTGCTGTTACGTAGGTATTAATGGATTCCCCAGCTTGTTGATCTCTCCTTTGGAATTTGCATCTGCTGAAAACCTCGGAGGGTTGCGGGTCGTAGTGCTTCCGGAGCAGTTCCACAATCTCCTGGTACGTGGCGTCATGCAAGCTCCGAGGAGCGAGCAAAGCTCGAATCGTCGCAAACGTCTGGGGTCCGCATCTTGTAAGCAGTTGGGCCCTTTTTTTAATAGGGTCTGTGATTCCTTGCGTTTCGAAGAAGAACGTCAAGCGTTCCGCCCATGTGGCCCAGTCGGCACCTTGAAACTGTTCTGAATATGCCTCAGTCGCTGCCATCCTGCTTCCGTCTCGTCGCCAGTGTTAGATCCGAGTTTCCGTGAGTTCCTGATGGCTTATAAGCATAAGCGAACACCGATGTCCATGGATTACCTTTTATTAGTAGTCCCCTGCGTACAGACAGTACCGGCTTGGCCAGCGCACTATTCTCTTCTTCTTCTTCTTCTTCCACCACTAGGAACAGTGGCCGCCAGCCACACAGGGCGATTGGCCCACTATTCTCTTTGTCGCGCGCCCATCGTCGTCGTCGTCTTCGGACCGCGCTTACATAACCCATGTGATAACAAAGAACTCGACACATAAACAACCCAATACATAACACCGTCCACCCCTATTGCACTCGACTTTCAGTGCATTGTGCTGCCTGGGTGTCGGTCCTGAAGGTCGGCTCTTGAACGGCGTTCCGGTCGTAAAGCATCTTGTTGATGACATACGCATCTGACTATGACATCGTTTTGTGACAACATAAAACGATTATTCCAAAATTTAAAGTGTGTTTTATACGTTTATTTATTTACTTTACCTTAAGGGACGCAAAGGGCATTGCATAAGGGGGGAGTTAGCACTAATAACTCAGCATATGCACTATTGAAAATAAATACGGAAAAAAGGCAAAACGGGCAAAGGTACAAAATGCAAAAGCACTCTATGGTAACAGACAATAGCACGTACATTCGATATAGCATGACATATCCGAAGATTCAGTTCAAAAATATGTGAGATAAAGAAGGTTTGAATTGGACAGCATCTGATAATGTGACAATGGAGGGTGGTGAATAATTACACTCAGATATTGCACAGGGGATAGTGAAATTCCGGAAGCTCGTGCATTAGGACAGACGACATGACAAGAATTAAACTTACGGAAGGAATTACAGAGTAGTACAACTTTTGGGATAAGCACAGTCGAGCTATTTAACGTCGAGTTGGGGCAGGAATACGCATTACGGTTCAACGCTGTCTCACCTGCGAACCTGCGGTAATTAGATTGTAATAAACGTAACGTCCCTGTTTTGAACTGCGTGTAATTCAGTGATGAGCGTGGGTTGATAAGAGATCCATATTGTTGCGGCATATTCCAGCTTTGTGCGTACAAAAGTTTCATAAGCCGCCTGTTTCACATCCGGGGTAGTTGGTTTCAAGTTGAGTTTCAGATAGCCCAAAACCTTGTTAGCGTGAGAGATAACGTACTGTATGTGACGTTTCCAATTCAAATCGGAAGCAAGGTAAATGCCTAGCTATTTGTGCTGAAATCCTGAGGACTGCACCATTTAGGCTGTATGGAAGGTAATGTATAAGGTACCCGCCTCCGAGAAGATGGAAGGTGTACGGGCACATCAAGATATTCAGGGGCATCAACCAACCCAAACAACACCGAATATCCTCTGGTTGTACGAATCATGTCCTAACGGATTCGTACGTACGACGGATATTCTGAGGATATCCATCGGACGTACGAATTCGTTAGGACATTATTTGTATATCCAGAGGATATTCGGTGTTGTTGGGGCCCCAAGAACACACTGTCCCGGGGATATCCTAAGAACATAATGCACGGACAAGGATGACATCCCGAGGAGGGTCAAATCTGATCCTCAAATCCTCCTCATCGTGTCAATGTGGCACTATTTATATGGCATACTAAGAATGTCCGCAGACCTTCCTTGAGGACAATTTCAGGACAGAGTGATGACACTCCATGGACGAATCCTAGTTTCACTTTATTGCATCTTATTTTTTCTTCCGGGTGCTTTTACTGACTCCATACATCTTGGTAAACCGCCGCAATAAAGTCTCGCTGCTCGTTTCTCATGCAATCCACAACAAACAATGAGCACAGAGGTTTAAAAAAAAGCAGACAGGTATAAAAGACAAACAAAACCTGTCAGGGGCACTATGCCCGAGAAACCCACTCCGTACCTTCCGAAAGCGAAAACAGATACTATTTATTGGTTATAACACGACCCTCTGTAGATTCGACAGTCCTGCTCGCTGCTACACAAAACGAAGGGTGAGCTGTCCACGTTTGTTTCGATTACGCAAAGAGTAAATAGCCAAAGCGAGAAAATGATTGAAGCATTAGCTCTGCATCAGTGCAAAGTCTATGTTTCTTACTCATTTTGGTTTGAGACACCCGGCATGTACTTTGAAAGTCAAAAGCAGTGCTACAGAATAACGCGTTTCTACCCTTTCCACGAGAAATGTTCCGTGTATGATAAACAGTCATTCTTTTTCAAGGCAGATAGTTTTACGCTCAATCAGGTCTTAGGATCGGCCCAAAAACAAAACAAATGTTGAATGATGATGAAAGATGAAAGTCACTGAAAATGTTAGGTGATGTGTTTGGGAGTCTGAACAGGTAAACTAAAAAAGTAACATTTATCGTCCCGCTAGCTACCCACAGGGACGGGCACAGGAAATACCTGAAGGGCTCTCCACGGACAGTCCGCGAGTGTGATCTTCAGGACGTTCTGGGGATACGCCTCGAAGGACGAGGACACGATGACACTGTGGGACATCCTGAGGACCGTGTGTTTTTGGATGCATTGTTTATGCACCTTAACGGTTACTTCAACGATCTGGTACGCCTGTTTAGTGCGCCTGTTGATTGTTCAGCGAAATTGTACACAACACATTAATGTATCGCTATGCGTAGGTTACCAGCTCTATTATATTACCCATTTGTAACATTCTCAAACTTTAGGGGTTACAGACCGAACGTAACGATATTCGAAAGACAGTTGCCAAATATCGGCGAAGGACACATATTGATGTTTTCGCACTTGCAACATTAATTGAACATCGAGAGTGCAGCAAAGTGCGCAACCTCAAGGGAGTACATGCAGTGGAAAGTTCGATACACCCGAACATGTGTACGCATGCGCGGGACCAGATGTAACGGGAATATCTGATACGACCAGCGCAGGAAGTGTGGTTTGTGCTCTCTACGAAACGGCGTTTAGCACCTCGTGAATCCATAGACTCAGAACAGGAAGGCTGATTCCTACGGCGTACTACAGGTAAAACATTAGGGAGTTATAGCATATCGTACGCTCTCGCCTTTGCGTACGTTATACTAAAACTCCCTATTTATACAACATAAAAACATCGCACGTTGGAAACATCCAAATATCGGAAACCGTACTCGTACGAAATTGGCGCGGAGTAGACGGATCCACATTTATAGAAGACCATCTCCATATTTTTCTTCGTTATATCCAATCCAATGCAATCCAATCCAAGGAGAAGCCGTCTGCCGGTCCCTGCTCTACATTACCACACTGGAATGAATGGAGCACACAATTCTCTTTCTTTGGGGGTATGCGATCGACATTGACCTTGACGTTCACTGCTTCCGACACCTCTCATTTGCATACGCGGGCCTTTTTTTTCTTTGTCTTTCTCTGCATCTTTCCTTCGCTATCATCCTCCACCGTTCCAGCAAACCCAAGAGCATTAATACTTGTCGCAGGGTATGGTAATGTAAGGTACCGTACCGTACGAAAAATATGAAGATGTCTGCCCCTGTTTTGTAGGAGGCTTCGCACGAGGCTTCGCTTGTGTGGTTTCGTGCCTTTTTTTTCCCTGTAGGCTCCCCGTCCTGTCATACAAAGCTCGAAGAGGATGGTGCGTATACAAACATAGACTGATGGATGCATGCATGCTAGCGTTAAAGTATACGTGCAGATAAATCATAGGCACACAGATGGTACTGAATTGCTAGCGCCACAACGACCTTGACGAAAGTGCAGTTTGCTAAACATCACATGAACAAATCTTATGTCCCTGTAGTCCCTGTAGTGCTCGGAGTCTCCTCCTTAGCAAAAACAAAACAAAAAAAAAAGAAAGAGAAATAAAGGAAGAAATAACTCGGCGATGGGATTGAGAAAGCAAATGCAATCCACTAAATGTATGGCATCGTTTCATACGTTGTAGTTCACGGAGCCGACAGGCGAAGTCCCACATTCATCACTTGAACGTTTTTTTTTTTTTTAACTATAGGATTTTTAAAACGGCATTATTTTTTCAAGCCACCGTCGAAGGTGGCGCCGAACAACGCTGAGAGCCATTGACAGACGAAGGGGATGTGACGTTTTAGGTGTGCGCGCTTGCCCGAAATTCCCGAGGGTCACCGTGCTGAAACCGGTCCGGCGGTCGTCTCCCCCTCTTTACAACAGCTTACGTCGTCGTGGAAACGGAAAGGAATGCGCTTCCTTTCTCGAACAAGAGACGTCTGTACGAAAACGGTGGCGGAGTTCGCTCGGCGCGCGACCTTCGGATTGCTATAGCTTCGTAACGCCTTGCAGATACAGAGACATAGCAATAGTAAATAGTACAGAGACATAGCGTTTTGATGTGCATGTTGCATAAACAAAGATCAATATGTACAATGTGGTTTCTTCAAAACTTTTGGAAATGGTTTCAGAACCCCTTTAAGAAAATGGTGGTACGGCTTGCGTCAAAGTTAAGTTGAACAGCCTACGAAGCGTGAAGAGAGACACCCTGGCAGCGCCTAGCAGAAAACAGCGCCTTCATAACGAGTGTCACCCTCCTAACTGTAAAAACGAAACCAAAACACCCTCCGCCGTTAGTTCTACTAAGCACCACCAGGGTGCGCAGACTGGAAAGGCGTTCAAGTTAACTATGATGCGAGGTGTACCCAGACTGTGGGCTTAATAAAAGCATTTATAAAATTCGGGGTTCGTTTCACTTGTCACATGAGGTGCACTGAGAAGTTGAAATGACGCGGTCAGGCATAGTGGTGCATGATGTAAAACCCCGAGACTAGGGAACACGAAGGGACAGACACAAACACGAAGCAGAGACTTCGTGCTTGTGTCTGTCCGTTCGTGTTCCCTAGTCTCGGGGTTTTACATCATGCATCATCTTCACCAGCTCGCTTGCTTCCTAGCCATTTTTTCATAGGCATCTGAGAATCATCATAGGCATCTGAGAGGCATCTGAGGCATCTGAGCCTTTTGTATTTTTCATCTTCTGTCGTCATGATGTTAACATTTTTCTGTTTTTATTTCTTTTGACTACCAAATGCAACGGGATGTATCCACTTCATGCATTTGGGATAGCTAATGGTACGTGAAAACTTCCATCCCACAAAAAACTAACAAATAAACGACGACAATGTCTAATGGATTCTGTTTTGTTCAGGTTTCTATAACGCATAATCCTGACTCTCTTTACACATTATCGTACTAACAATCAGAAAAATAAAATATAGTGCAATTGTTTAAAAAAAACCATCAATGCTTTTTGGGCTATGAAATCTTCAAAGAGAACGTAGGTAATTTACACGATAAAGATTAGGATAAGCGCGGTGTGAAACTAGTAAGATTAGAATAAATGAGCGCATCAGCTCAATAAATTTCACGCTGGAAATCTTCTTTTCGGAAGTCGATGTTTCTACACCGCGCCAAGGACGGACTGACTTGGAAGGATTACATTTACATAACTTACATCATAACTGAGACACGCTTGATGAACTGACCTTTTAAAAATATTTTCTCACACGAAATTCTACACTTGAATTTTTAAAATGCCGTCTCTCACCCCATTTTTCCCTCTCTCTCTCTCTCTCGTTCGTTTATGACATAACTGATGCAGACCTTCCCGGAAAAAGTGGTAGACATGAAGATGCTTATATCAAAGTGAAGATACTCGAAGTATATTCTCTTTATGAATGATCTATCCTTATATAGTTCGGTGTATACTTCGCAGCACCTTTGAGACGAGATAACTTACTTCGCTTCATCTTTTTTTTTTTTTTCGTCGACGTACAGGCACATTCCCTCGAGTGCAGCGGCGTTCGATAATGACATCAGCGCGCTTTGCATAATGCACTTTAACGTGCGCAGCAGTCTATCGTGGCTCAGCGCTGCAAAGGCGCTGACTTAGCGTTACGCTGACACATCTAAATGGAGCTCTGCAGTAAAGTGGCGTCACTGCGACAGAGGACAGCAATACGCGTGGCGTGCGACAGTTTTAGAATCACTCGGACTGGGATGAACATTGGCACGCGTGTACACTCTAAGAAAGAAAAAAAAAAGGAGTAAAATGGGGAGTAATTGCAGCTTCTAGTCCCCTAGAATGCAATTACTCTCCATTTTGGTCCCCTAACCCCGACATTTACTCCCCAAGACTGCAAATTGTTACTGAACTTCACAAATGGTGTTCCTAATGCACCAGTCTATGTAAATATATGCTCGTGGTCAATTTGATGGCATAAGGCTGTATTACTCAGCCAACTTAGCAATTTTCCACTCCCCACAGAGTGAGAAACAGTTAACGCTTCTTTCTTCGCAAATTGTGCCCTATGTATGTCGTTAGATTTTATATCACTCGACATATCACTGTTGATTGTTTGATTCGTAGTATTTTCATGCATGCACGCGAATTTTGTTCCTGGGACACTTAGAACACTCCCGTGCATTTACTCCCGAAAGGGACTGTTTTTTGTGGCAGTGCATTTACTCCCCAAAAGGAGTCAAACTACTCATTTTTTTCTTAGAGTGTATATACGGCCATTCTGTTTATCTATCATTCTCGTCGGCGAATACGATAGGCCGTTGTTTCGGACGGAGACACGACTGCGGGACTTTAGACTTCAGTAGGGCTGTGCGGAATATTCGCGTTCTTCGAATATCGTAGCGAATATGGAATTCTGTATTTGTATATCGAATCGAATATATATGTCTCTCTTCCATACCGAATATATTTCAATAGTTCCGAGCGAAATAACGTAAGAGGGGGTATAAAGCAAGCGGTAAGTGTTTCATACGAAGGTCCGTGTGCAAATATCACGTGTGTACGCTGCATGCCCGTGTATTAGTTGCGTACGTGTTCCGTTTCAATTATCGTAGCTATATTCGCTTCGTATTCGTTTCTGTTGTAAAACCGCTATTGACACTCGGTAAAGTGGTCTTCTCCCCTACTCAACAGTGACATGCGGAAAAGCGCACTTTACGAGTTCGGTTACTAATACCTTATTTTATCTCCTTTTAATCGGCGCACTAAAGAGCGAGACCTCACCAAAGTTGTCGTTAGTTGTGGACAACCAAGCAAAACACACCTGAGCAGTTGTCCGTGTGAGTACGGTAACATGCTCTCGTGTTCGGGGCAGGGCATGGCATCACCTGGACTCACTTTCATACCCACTTTTTATTTAGAAATACAGTGAACCCTCGTTAATATGACCCTCGATAATATGACATACTCACTTTATGACCGTTTTTCTTAGGAACCGTTTCGCCGCCATGTAAATCCATCTCGTTAGTATGACAATCCGCTTATCCGACTATGACTGAGATTTTTGTCACAGGTATGGTCAAACACAGGTATTATCCTCTCGTTATCATGACCACGTCACATGACCCGCAGAGTAGCCCCATGGAGAGGCTACACACATGCCTCAGGCAGAGGGTAACACGTGTTGAAGTAGGGCGCCAAGGTTTGGGATGACTTCTGATGTTGTTGACCTCGAAACTACTCATAACGCTTTTCCGACTGCCAAAGCACTGTAGTGCTTAAAACAGCAGTGACCACGAGACCAAGTCACACTGTGCTGCTGCTGCTGTTGTGCACCTAAGAATGGCCGGAAAGAAGCGGTCTCTGAGGTCAGCGAATTGTGCGCTTCTCGTTAGTATGACAATTCGCTTTATGACCAAAATCTGCGGGAACGGTGGTGATCGTATTAACCAGGGTTCACTGTATTAGTACGTGGGTTACTCGCGTAAAGCTGCGACGGGATTATGAACGTGGTAAACTAATGCACCACGTACACCTCTGGGTGAACGTCCTCGTACGAACGTCAGCGAAGGTCGCCCTTCTCCTTACTGCTGTCCTCTCTCCATCTGTCGACATGTGTCCGCCAATCATAGCCGCAGCTGCTTCGCGGCGCTAACACGGCGTTAAAAAAAAACATCCCCTTCCACTCCCACTCTCAACCCTCAGATGGACATGCGCTCATTATGTCTGTACTTAGTATAATGACGTAAGTGACGACACCAAGTGTTTCATCCGTGCAACTGTCCAAGCACGCCGAACCGATATCCATATGTTCTAAGTGCCTATCATCCAAATGAATCCAGATAATGATACTTTCCCCCGCTATATTGACTCATTCCTCTTCAACAGCTGCTGCATTGTAGAGCCCGGAAGGAGTGGGAAGTCAGTGAGCTAATTAGAGCGTTGAGTGGCACTGGACTTTGAATGACATCGCGTTGGGGATGGTTGCCTCGATTTGGTTGATTTGGCAGCAGCCTGTCGCATATTGGTTCCACTGCGAAAAACATTTCTTCCTGACTTGAGATGCTTGAAGCGAACGAGTGAAATGAAATGAACATTTATTTTAGTTATGTAAATTTCGAGAACTTTTCGAATTTTTTTACGGAACTCTGCAATTTGTTTAGATCCATTTAAACTGTCTACGCTGTTGTATAGGAGGCGTAGAACGTGTTAAAAGAAGAGTATGCAGAAAAAATATGAATTTTCATGGAGGTAAACACTATTAGGGGATTCCTCACCAGTGCTCTCGGTCACGCAGCTATATTGAGGGAGGTAAGTGTTGTGCTCAGTGGGCATGACTCAACGCGCTTCAACAAATGTAGTTTTATTTCCTTATAGAGAAGAAGCGGCATGAACGAGTCATGGATATCACGTGCCAATTATATGGCACTGGTAAGGGGGGTAGGGTAAGGGTGGTAGATAGGAGGGGGATATATTTATTATCACAAAGAAAACAAAGGGAGGAATCGTCAGCCAAACGGGACGGCGGCTGCCTATTCCGCAAAGAAAAAAGAAAAATGAAGGAAAGTCGAATAAAATAAACAAGAAGAAAAGAATTAGGAAATAAAGGATAATAAACTAGCTAACGGTGAAAGAAGGATGAGATGGATTCAAGAAAAAGATGGCTAAAAAAGATGAGGTTAATGCGTTGAGGGTGAGGGGTGACGGTGGGGCACTGAAGAATGAGATGGCGCGACTTGAGGTAGGAGGGGTTACAACAATAAAGGCAGAATTAATAGGTATGATAAAATACGAATTCTAACACAGAAGTCTACCGGATATGTCCCTTCAACAACCGAGCCTTTGTCGAAGTCTGTGCGGAAGGATGCGCTGAGACAGCACATGGAACTATAACACATTTAAATTTTCCGATTAGACCTATTGTAATTCACGAAGCACTATATTGACTTGTCGAACAGCTTTTATCGTGACTGTAAATTGTTGGCGTCCTCGGTACATTAACTGTCTTTGTATTAGTGAACAATGAGCCATCGAGGCTGGTCAAACGCAAGGTGTCGCCCCTGAAAAGGAACGATAGCTTCTCATTTCAGTTGATTGATTAACTTCGTTTGTTGCGTTACCAATAAGCACCTTCCTGCCGGCTTGATAAAGGAAAGGACTACTACAAATTCATTGACAAAATTTTGGTTACTAATTTCATACCTAGAAACCCCGTGGACTAGAAAAAGAAGTCAATATATCAGTATCGCCATTTGGGTAATCAAATGCTGAAACATCGCATTCACTATCACAAAAATAATGTTGTTGTTATTATTTAGGTTATTAGAAAATGACGTATGTTTGCATGCAAGGTACTACACGGGTAGTCCAGCAGTATAACTTCATGCAGGTACCGTGCGCAGTAGCAGAAGCAGCTAACTGAAGTTACGTCGAGTGCCGCAGATCAACACGTGCATCCCGTTTTGATGCACTCTAAACATAAAAAAGGAGTAAATCAACGTGCAATTACAGCTTCTAATCCCTTAAGTGCAGACTTGTACGTATTTGGAGTATTGTATTTAAAATACTGTATTTTAAATACAATTTGCGGTATTTAGGTACTCTACTCAATCCTTTCGGTTTTCTGTATTTGTACTCTATTTAAAATACATTTTATGGTATTTTCTACTCAATACTCTAATTACATATTTTAGATCTCCCTCTCAAACATTCTGTGTGTCGTCTTTCTATTATCTTGCCTGTTCAGTGGAAATTTCCTGAGTCCCTCGGACTTGACCCAGACATTGGCCCCTCTTGGAAGTCCCCATTTAGAGATCTTGCCCCGTGTGTACTAGTCCTTGGCGAGTGAGGGTTCTAGTATGTGGTGCCCTGACGCGGTAACGCCGAATTCTGACCTCGCCGGGCAGGGACCTGTAGAAGTTTGCTTTATTCTGGGTCACATGTGCTTAGTGGTGTTCTGTGGTATCTCTTTGTCATCTTTTTGGGACTTGTGTTTAGATGACTCCCATCACACAGGAGCGGCTTGCGTAGTACGCGGGCTTTAGGTGATTCATGTCACATAGCGGCGACCTGCCGCATTGACCAGTGACCGGTGACGTTTTGCGTTCAAGGATAAATAGTATCTTAATTGTATTTCAAATACTTTTTGAAGTGTTTCGTACTCTCTCTTAATTACTTTAATTTTCATGTATTTATACTCTATCTTAATTATATTCTAACGTCAGTATTTATTATCTTATCTTAAATATATTTTTGAGTATCTTGTACATGTCTGCTTAGATGGAATTACTCCCTATTTTAGTCCCCTGACCCTGAAATTTACTCCCGGGCAAATAGTTCCTGAACTTCCCATAAACCTCGGTGCCTTTAACCCCGAACCCCAAGAGCACCGAATATCCCATGGATGTACGAATAATGTCCTAACGAATTCGTACATCCAATGGATATTCTGAGGATATCCGTCGGACGTACGAATTCTTTAGGACGTTATTCGTACATCCAGAGCATATTTGGTGTTGTTGGGGGAGGGACAAATGGGTGAGACAATGCGTCTACAACACAGAAGGACCAAGTGTACTCCACTTGTTTTTCTTTTTAGAGTATGGTGCAGACATCGTACCAAGACACTACACTGTGTTGAAGCTTTATTCCTTCTTTTATTTTCAAAGTACAGTCATGAACAAGATTAGCCGTGTTCTTTCTCCTCTGCACTAGAGTGGAGTGGTGCAATTGCAAGCTCTTGAGCACGTATTGTCTGTGCTCTCGAACGAGTTGCATGCCGTTGTGCACGTTCCACCTCCTATACAATCACGGAATAAAAGAGGGGGCACTGATGTTGTACTATTATCAAGCATTCCAGCTGCAGAGGGTGACAGGTACCCTCAGCAGAGTACAGGCAGAAAAATAAAACATTTCGGGAGAGGTTCTGTGGGAACCTTACATGGGGGGGGGGGGAGGAGAATTTCACTCTCGTTTCCCTTTCCCAAAAGCAAAAGCCTCCGAGCTATGACGGCCACTCAATATCACCATGCGGCAATGAATAAGCTGACAGAGTGGAACAAGCTGCCCGCATGACGCGTTATGCTGACCAAATGTGTGAGGAGGGCATTTTTATCCGTGACGATCCAACCATCGACTCCCCAAGCAGCACAGCATCTTGGGCCAATGTTGGACTAATATTGGCAATGTCGGCCCAATATTGCGCCAGTATTGCCAATATTGGTCTAATATATTGGGCCAAGATGCTGTGTTGCTTGGGTCTGCGGCAACCGGGATCACGACAGATCTCTTATGTATTTTGTCGATCCAACTTTGTCGTTTCCTGTTCCAGACCAATTGCCGCGTTACTTCGCCTTAGTATATAGCCTTCACTCCACAACAGAAACGCAGACTCGGATACATCGACACAGGTTTGTGCTTCACGTCTGACGTGGTGGTAAATATTGGGCACGACATTACGGAGTGTGGCCTACACAAATCGGATAGACAAAGATTTCGGACTCAAGCGAATAACATTCATATACAGGAAGTCATTCAGCTTCGCTGCAGTTCTACACCCTTCTCCTAGCCTTGTGCAACACCGTCAGGGTCTTCAACCATTTACGAACTTCTGGACAACCATCCACTTGCACCAGATGCTTTAGACGTAATGACCTCTGCTATTGTATTTTTGATATGATGTTGTGATATATTGTGATCTTCGGTGGCTTATGCTTACACCGTATTAGAATATGTTGAGCCTGTGCGGATAGTCGAATTTTTCGAATACCGAAGTGAACAATTCTGTATAAAATTCGGTTTCCGAATCGAATCCGAAATTCTATATTCGAATTTCGAATCGGATCGATGTTTCTTCTAACCCGAATATATTTGAATAGTTCCACAGCTACACACGTAACGGTGAAAACGACACAAGAGAGACTTCATCAGTAGACGAAGTATGAATATATCGCGTATACACGCTCTACACACATTTATATCCGTACATGTACTGCGTGTGTATCCGGTCCAGTTACACAGCCATTCGCTCCGTATTCAATTTGGTTTTGTAACTATTCCATTCGTGGTCACTTTGATTTTAAAATAACCATTCTCAAATGCCTAGTATACGTAATCGGTGGATAGACTTTACGTAGATGAATTTATGAAATGAAACAGCCCAGGAGAGAAAAAAAAAAGTGCTGACGTCAGGATTTGAACCTGGGCCTTCTGATTGATGAGATATGATGATATATGATTCTGATAAGATATTCTACTGCTACGTCAGGACAGCAGTAGTCCTGGCGTCAGCACCTTTGTCCTGAGTTGTTTGACTTCATTGATCCTTGGGCGTTTAGAGGCGTACGTGTCGTGTTTGTCCTTAGATGTAACTGTCTCGGCTTGCCCGTTGTTTATGTAGATGCATTATTTAAATTTGTTAGGAATTATTGGAGGTATTATATTATTACCAGTGATGGCCACTAACTGCTTCTACAGTAGTTTAACTATAACTACTAACTACTATGTGATTGAGTAGTTTAACTAGTAGTTCAACTACTTTTTAGGGGAGTAGTTAAAACTACTTTTTTAACTACTGCAATGTAGTTTCTACATCTATAACTACTTAACGTTGTCCACCAACGCCAAGCCCTTGTAGTGTTCTTGGACACCTAAATATGAATCACAAGCAATAATAAACTTTAGCTCAAGCCATTGCTACGATCGTCAAATACAAAGCTTGGGGCGGGATTCTTTCTGTGCCTACGCAATAAACTAAGTTGCAGAATTATTTCACAGCAAATGAGGCTTCACTAGACAAGCATTAAAAGTGAAGATTTAGTACACTTGCACGACACAATTGCTCTGCACCTCCGTTGTTTGTTTGATAAGGGGTAAGGGAAGGTTAGCCATCACAGGAGAGGCTTGCTACGTTCTCATCCAACAAGTAGGTCAAGGTAAAAGTCGGAAGCACAATCCTGCCTTAAAGCTTGCGGCAAAATCGGAAGTAGTTGGCGCCTTCAGTAACCTAACTACTGTAGTTAACTACTTAAAATAGTAGTTTAACTAGTAGTTGCCACTACATTTCTGCAAGTAGTTGATAACTACTTTTTAACTACAATCAGTTAGTTTAACTAGTAGTTTAACTACATGTAGTTAACTACTGGCCATCACTGATTATTACCCGGAACTCGCTTTCGTAAAACGCCTCGAACCCATACATATTTCCATCAAATTTACACGCGGATTACGCCGATACAGTGTGTGGGAACCTTCGTTCACCACCACCGGAACCCCAGACTCGCTCGCATCAACCGCGCATGGGAAGAACCACAAAAGGAGGTTTACTCACAACAGACCTGATTTATTCCCTGCCATGTTGCAGGCCACGCTCCCAAAGAACACACACCTCTCCAGCATCAAGCCCACCCTCTTAAATACCGGCGTACCAGTACAGCCAGCGCCCCTACTGGGGCTACAATGTCGGGTAACCACTAGCGCCCCCACATCTCCCCCTCCTCAAGTTCGTTACACAAAAGTTCAGAGGTCCTCGTCGGAGGGAAATTCCATGAGTAATTCTTCCTCGAAAATCGGAGGCGGGGCACCGGGTGGTTCAGGTGGCTGGCGAAGCGTCTCACGCAGGAGCTCGCGGAGCGCCTCGGGCCGCATGCGACGAAGAACGCTTATAGCAGCCTCTGGGTTGATAGCGCTAGAGGAGGACTCCGCCGCCCGTGTTCGATGCAGATGTCCCCGCTGGTGAGTGGCCCGGTGAATTTCAGGAACACGGCAAAGCGGGCACAGCACTCGTTGTTCTTCGGCCGAGAGGGGCAGAAGTGGGTCCGAGGGATGCCTCTCAGCCATGGTCAGTCCACGGAACGGCGGCAGAGCAGTGACCGGGTCTGACGTCCGAAGGGGGCGATGCTGAGAAGACCACCTGGAGTGGCTAGCCCAAGAGACGGGATAACCGTTGTGGACGACAGTCCATGTCGAAGCCGATCTCATCCGGGGTCGAGGAACCGCAGCGGGAGGAACCGGGGACCGGGAGCGGGAATATCCAGGCGGCCTTGATGGACGAACCGTCCTCCCTGGTCCTCGTCGACTAGAGACTGGAAGAAACGAAAATAGGCAGTAGTGAAAGGGAAGCCCCCCACCACGAGCGCTGGGTCAGCACTCTCTCCTACGTACGAGCGAAGGACCGCGTAACGGAAGTTCGAAAAAAAATCGCACTGGACCGTGAGCACCTGGATGTGGTGACCGAAACCCAGTACTGACAGATACATACCGGTTGAAACCCGGATGGTCCACATCAGCAGGTTGGGGCCTGCAGTACCCTCCCTACAATGACTAACCTTTGCGCAAAACAATGGTGTCGGATACTCGGGGAAACGGCGACATCCAGGAACCGAGACATTGCCTTAAACCAGTTGAAAGCCGGCTTCTTCCCAAGCGTACCAGGGCGTCACATGAAACCGTAACACGTCTGGGCTATCTCTTGTAAATCCTAAGAGATAAGCGTACTCCAGGTTGCGGGCGGTGTCAAATTCGTCCGAGATACCGTTGCGCCGGGTAGAGCGCAACGTCACCTTATCAGCCTGATATCCGCGTAATCCAATAATGCGGTATATCAGGAAACAACAGCGTGCAAGATCATGTCTAGAGCGGCGAACCGCCTAACATCAAGACGCGCTGTCCCTAGCGTGCCATGCATGGTTACACCGCTATCGGGTTAGAATTGTCAGGCTACGGCCTGCAGGTTCCAGAGTGTGACAATTATGCGGATGAGGGCACTGCCAAAGTACCTCAAACCTCGTCAACGGCCCTGCAAGGTCCGGATGGCTGTCCGCTGGTGTCCGCGGACGGGGAGCGAGCAGAGTGCGTCGGGTACCGAACACATCAAGGATTGCAACAGTAGGTCTACAAACAATTCAAACCTAACAATTTCCAAAAACAAGCCAAATCCTAATTAGGTAAAAAGCCGGAAGAAACCCAACATACCGTGGCTCCCATGCTGGTGACCGAACGAGAGGGCTCCGGAATACTGGGCGTAACCCGTACATTCTGCCAACACGAGTAACGAGGCTAGTGAAAACACTAGAATTTGGATAAGATAACGGGGCGACTCCGCTGCACCAAGCAGGATGAGCCAACTGCCCCCCCCCGAGACAACAGCACAAGGCTGCTTCCGTCTCGAAAAGACTGAAAATACAAAAAAGCAACGGAAAATACGACCAGCGGTGACTCTAGTGCACCGTGCAAAATTAGCACACCGCTACGGAAGCAAGAGCGCGAAGCTCCTTCCCGCTTCCAAAAAAGAAGAGCTAAATCACAAAATTACAAACAGGCACTCATACTCGTATTAGCAGAAAGCGGGGAAGGCCCCACGTTGGGCGCCAAATTGTGGGAACCTTCGTTCACCACCACCGGAACCCCAGACTCGCTCGCATCAACCGCGCATGGGAAGAACCACAAAAGGAGGTTTACTCACAACAGACCTGATTTATTCCCTGCCATGTTGCAGGCCACGCTCCCAAAGAACACACACCTCTCCAGCATCAAGCCCACCCTCTTAAATACCGGCGTACCAGTACAGCCAGCGCCCCTACTGGGGCTACAATGTCGGGTAACCACTAGCGCCCCCACAAGTGAAACGGACTTTTTCTGCATCTCTTTTCAGTCGCTTCCAACAGCGGACAACTGGGGAGCGGAAATGCATACATGGATCGCGAAAAACGAGTCATCACAACATGCTATGGAGATAATGCAGAACTTCCTTCGCATTCACATCAGCGCCCATCCGTTCGTTATATTTTATTTGAACCCAGTCTAGCCTTGTAGATGAGTACTGAGGCTTCCTTCGCGTTAACTTGAAGTCTCGTCACTTGCAATAACGGAGCGCACAGCAATGTTTCTTGGCGTGTTAAACTCAGACATAGAACACACAGAACAGGAAGAAAAAAAGAGGGAAAAGAAGAAGAAAAGAAAATTGCGTGCCCGATAACGTTATGAAACTAGACTACGAAGCCAAGGAAGTATTTCTCTTCGGTGGGTATCCACCGTCGCACGCCCCATTTCTCTGTATGAAGAAAAAAAAAAAAAAAAAAAGGAAAATAGTTACCTAAATTGCGCTTGCGAAAATGTGCCTGCTCACATAATTACATGGTTAGCCAACGTCAAGTATAAAGGGTGTTTCACCTAAAGTGATAAAAAACTCTAACTGGCGACGTACTCACCGGAGGATTGTGGGACTTTCGGCAATTACGTTCTGGAAACTTTTGCCGACATTTAGGAAGGATCTGGACAATTTTTAAGGATTTTTCTTTTCAATCGAACTTTGAAACTTGCCAGGCAAACCTCACTTTTTTTTTTTTTTTACAGAAATATGAAGTCCTTCACGGATAACCGCAGACCCAACAAAAACTATGCACAGTATAGCAGAAACAGTCGAAAAAATTAGTGAAAGTGTCGCTTCACCCCTGGATTCTTCATTGTCGCAAAGAAGCGCGCGCGGAAGGTGCGGCGAGAGGAGGGAGTGTTGTCGCCTCTTGTTTTACCCCCTCCCCCCGCGCTTTGATGCTGGTGACGACCGACCTATCACAAAGAAAGCAAAGTGAACGAGCGGAATCACAACTCACTACAACGCTTACAAGAGGCGACGACGCTGTATCTCCCTTCTTATAATGCCTTCGAGTGGTCGCTTCCGATCGCTTTAGAGCGCTGTGCAGCGACGTTTCACTTTCGACTTGTCGAAACAGAGCACTCTCACTGCATTCGACTGGTTCATTCGGAGCTCTTTCCTCCAACTCGGATCACTCCAGCGTGCTCTCACCAACGCCGGCGGAGCGGTCGCGAAATCTGGTTGGGTTCCGGTCACGTGACTGCGCCAGCTTCCGCTGAGTAGTGTTTCTGTTGCGCAATGCCTGCCATGTTCTGCGTTTTGCGTCGTCGTTGTTTTGACTACCAGGGAGACACTGGAAGTCACGTGAGTAAACATTCCATCTCCGCTCCTCTGTTCGAACGTGCCGCGTTTGTCTTGTGCACGATACCTCCGGTTCGTAGACGGAGTGAGATGTGGTCCGACCCGCTCCAGCTCGGGGTATCGGGACGACCAGTCGAATACACCGTTAGAAAATTTTATGAGTAACTTGATCTGACACGAAAGCTTGTGGTTATTACAGCGGGTTACACGTTAATATACGCCCCCTTATAGCGGAATTTAAGTAAAATGCGCTCTGTCGTTCAAAATGCGATGCACCTTGCCGCAATTAAGGTAGGATCGGCATTCACACGAACGAGTTCATTCTTGCACGACTTGAGGAAGACCGCACCAATTTTCGCAGTTTCCGCGATTTCCGCAGTTTCAGTGATAGGGCCTAGAGAACGCACCTTTCCATTCAATAAATATATATTCCCCCCCCCCCCTAGAGAACGTGCACGATTGTTGTTAGCATTTAATGAAATCGTTGATAGCATAAGAACTTGTACAAATTAGTGCAGGAGCGCCGATTTCTTCAATAAGCGACAACGTCCTGATAGATGCACCGCCTTACGTTCACCTTATGCATATCGTATCTCGTATCAAACGTAGATCCAACTTTGTCGTTTTCCCTCCCAGGCCGTTTGCCCCGCTGTCTCTCCTCCCTTCTACATCGACATCGTCTCAGTGTGGCTTTCATTCCGCAGTTCAGACACAGACTAGGGTATGCTTGAACCAGCTCGTGTTTCCAACTGCGGCATGGTAGCAAGCATTCAACACGTCCTCATCGACTGCCCTCTATACAGTTCGGAGAGAGCAATGCTCCAGTCCCAACTGAACCGTATAAACAACAAGACGCCCAGCTGCAATCTTGGGTCCTTCTTCTGACCCTGTTCAGCACCTCAATGCCTGCACTCATTCTATCTGTTCTTGACGTCTACTTACCTGCTTAAACTCCTCTGGCCTCGGAGCTTTAGCCGTGAATGCTGAGACGCGATCTTCCTGCTTGCTTGCTTGATATGGAGTATAAGGAAGGTCAGCCCTTCTCGCGGAGGCATAGCTCTACATCTCCTGTGGCTGACCGGATGAACTACTGTCCCCATCAGTTACGACGCACCCGCGTGTGTGATATCCCATTTGCAATGTGTGTGCGAGTGTGTATGCCTAACCTTTAGGCATATGTCGGCACAGTTCCCTTAGGAGTTGGCCCCAGGACGCACATTTCCTCAAGGCGTCAGTCGCGACGGGCCCACCTCTGTGAGACCTACGACGGCGACCCCTTTCACCAACAGTAGCAGCAGCAGTATGCCTCATCTTTTCCATCGTCATCTTACTCATATATTAATCCACATGCACTCAGTTATGGTACCGCAATTGCTACGGCGAGTCCCCATATCCCATCATCATTCATGTAGTAGTTGCTGTTGTTGATGAAGTACCATTCGAAACACACGCGTCTTCGAGTTTTTCTTTGTAATTCACTTTTACACGCTCATTAGGATGTGCTGAGTATCATATTTTAATTAAAACGGCGTTTGTATTTCTAGCGGCGGCGGCTTCCTTGGATGCCGCACGGGAAGTCGTTCTTCACCTGTAAATGTAAAATAATAACGTACTATTATTTAACGTAATATTATTTAATTTTTCATGCTGCGCAGGCTCTCTACGCATTCCAATACCGTGACTTTTTCGGCAGCGCAATATAGCAATGCCTAATAGAGTACATCGGAAGTATAGCTTGTCTTATTGCTCCCACGTACTGAATATTGCGAAGTAAACGAACACGAGTTTCCTTTCACTCAGCTGGATGATAATACCTGATATGCCAAACAACTCGTCTACGAGAACACACAAAAACGAGAATAATGTTTACAAATTTTTGTTATTGAAATGAGAATGAGACATAGGTAGGATAGCCCGAACAGGCCAGTGATTTCTTTAGTAATACCCAACACGAGCGTCGAAAGACTACATTGACGACGACCAGCTTCAGCAACACCGAATGTCCTCTGGGTGTACGAATAATGTCATAAGGAATTTCCAGATGATATTCGATGTTGTTGTGGAGGAGGACGACAGTGATTATTCAGTATGAGATCCAGATCACAGTATAGCAACCCTATAATCGAGACCTTCCCAGCAATCCAGAGACGTCCCCTGAACATCCATGTGATATCCTGACTCGAAGGTTTGAACGTCCCAGGGAACATGCCACAAATCCCATAGACATCTGTACGTCCAGGGGACAAAAAATCTTCCCCTGTTGCACATACCACGAACATCCCACAAGCGTACAGTAGACGTTCGTGGGATATTAACACCTTTGAGATCGAGACGCCGCATGGATGTTTATTGGGAGCTTGAAGTTGCTTTTATCATCTTCAAAGCATATTTTGAAACATTTTGCGAGAGTTGTGGGGGGGGGGGGGCTGATGTCGGCACCATTAACGGACCCGTAACTATAGAGAGTGGCCATCACATAACTATTTCGTTCCCGGTTTCCCCTCTGTGCACGTTTCTGGTATTTCCGATAACGGACACAGAGTGCGGCAGTTTAAATAAAGCAAACAGAGAAATGGAAAAGCTCACAGTCCAAAAAGCTTCAAAAGGTACTAGCATTCCCTTTCCAAGAGAAAACAAATATGAAAAACGGTTAGGAGCAACTAATATTTATTCGAACAAGAACTTTCGTGCAAGAGACTGCAGTGCAGTGCAGTCTCTTGCACGATAGTTCTTGTTCGAATAAATATTAGTTGCTCCTAACCGTTTTTTCATGTTACGTGTGTGATTCCCTCTTCGCGGGCTCCTTGACAGTGTTTTATTTTATTTTTTTCCTCTTTTCGATGTAGAAAACAGATACTATGAGTATATTGCTTGGCGCGTGAACTTCCGCGAATTCGAGGGTACTGCTCGCCTCCGAAACAAAACGGAGGGTAAGCTGTCTAAGCATAATTCAATTGTGCACAAAAACAACAGTCAAGTGACGAATTGCGTGGTGTATTAACTCTGCAACAAGGTAACGCCTGTGTTTCTTACTGCTCTTGGTCTGAGACACTCAGTAGGTTCATCGAAAGTCAAATTTGAGAGTGCCACAGAATTCCGCATCTCTGCCTCTTGTAATGTAACATAGACGGTCAGTTTCGGAAGGTGCGAAATCTTGCTATCTTGCACAGGAGCGCCCTTTGTTTTTGAGAAACGCCATTCAGCCCCTGTTTGGCACGTACTTTTTTGTTCGTGATGCGATCACCTCAGAATATCCAAATCTTGATGTACTCAGGATATTCTCTTTGGGACGTACAGAGGATATACAGAATTCGATATCCCCAACAACTAAAATATTTTGAGGAGACAGACTGGACGTCAATGTGACGTCCATGGAACATAGCTACAGTTGTGACATCTGCGACATAGTTTGGATCACATCACGAATATCCGTGGGACGTACACACGATATCTCGACGTCGTAGACGTGTGCGACACATTTTGGACGTCTCCAGGATATTCTTGGTTTACTGGGTTGTACCTCCAACAACACCGAATATCCTCTGGATGCACGAATAATGTCCTGACGGATTCGTACGTACGACGGATATTCTGAGGATATGCACTGGACGTACGGATTTCCGTACATCCAGAGGATATTCGGTGTTGTTGGGGGCGTGAATAGGGGAAGATGATGAATGCATGTACTTCGGGACAAGTCAACTCCTACAGGCCAACATCGCCCACAAATCTAACGATGCCCCTGATTGGCTTAAATAGACACATGGGGCCTCCGAGTCACAACCATGGCCTGCGATAGGGGCGAGTAAGACGACCGCCTTAGGCCCCGCGCTTGCATAGGCCCCGCGTACAAAGCCTTCAAGCGAGCATTAATTTTTTTAAAATATCAAGTATGCACTAAATCGTGTGAAACAGGCCCCGCGATGTGCCTTTGCCTCGGGCCCTGCACACCCCTAGCACCGGCCCTGCTCACAACGTAATCCGTTCGCACGTTTCGAACTGCTGCTTCTCCCTGATCATATTGCATCGGAGACGACACAGAAGCAGATTTGCATGCTTTTAAAGGAAACACGTTGGTGTCAAGCATCGCATTAACAAGGCACATGAACCAGCTTCCCCGTCTGCCTGGCGCGCTGGCCTGGCGTTCGCAGTGTGTACGGTCACCGCTGGTGGAGATACAGCCCCGGCTCTTGAGTTGTCTCGGGGTACAAACATATTCTGATAGCATAGGATGTTAAATGTAGAATGCGACTAGTATTAACACTTTAAGCAACAACGTTCCAGTGTTTGGAAGAAAAGGCAGTGTGCAAGGGTGGAGGTGGCGACCGTGCCGGTTATTACCGAGAGGGATGGGGGTGAGGTGGGGTGGGGATGGGGTAACGTAGCAAAAAATATTTCGGGAGGGGTTCTAAACGCTTCATGAAGAGGAGGATTTCTTCGTCGTTTTTTGTGCCCCAAATGCACTACAAAAGGTACGAGTTGAGTGGGGGTGGGTGGGTGGGGGTGGGGTGGTAAAAGGGGGTTTAGACTTGAGGCACGTTGCTCTGGAGCGAGGTAACTAGGAGGAAGGGCTCATAAATGGAAGGTTAATAAAGCCCGTCGTTCCGAGACGTTTGCGTAGCTGATATAGCGATATGCGGTGGCAGTGTGTACTCCAAGGAAAGGCGTACATACACAGAGATAAAATAGGCGAAGAGATAACTTACCCGGATACGTATTTCTCGAGCCAAATGATCCACATGCGAAAGTACGTGCCGTCGGTCGGAATCCACCGTTGTATCATACACCTCTGCGATATGAAACGGATAGGGTAATTACTATTAGGAGAAAAATGAAGTGCCAAAATTCCAAATTGAGCAGCTGTTACTTAAAAAAAAAAAATCTCACATTCATGGACTCGTTTGTGACGCGTTGACGTGATACTCTGTTTCTAAGTCCTGAGAAAGCGTGAATTAACAACAAAGGTAACTTCATCGATGACAGCAAAACAGAAATTACGTTTTACGCATGCAAAAACGGGAAAAGTCTAGCACTTGCGAGTGAATAAGATAAGTATTTAAGGAGATTGAAACATTAAAATAAAGTTATTTTGCTAAAGCCCCCCCCCCCCCCCCCCCCAGTATTGTATAATGTGTTTCCTTTTTTTCTTTCAACTGCTGTGCCTTGATCTTTTCTCCTCGACTGCGGTTCTCACACTACTCAGCTTCTTTCTATGTTCCGGCCTTTTCTCTGTGAACTATGGTACGTATATACCATGCGTTTTCAACAGACATGTTACCTGACGAAGCGTAGACTCTACGCGAAAGCTTGTATTCAGTAAAATATAAAAAAACATATTTCAATGTCTTTAAATACTTAACTTTACACATGCGAAGGATCAAGCATGAAAAGGATAATTCTCTCTTGATGCGAATGTCACCATACAACGCGAGGAATGAATTTTCGTCATAAGGTTTATCTAGCCTGTCTGTGCGCAAATTCATTAGGAATTAGTTTTCAAATGAACCGAAAATGTAATGATTTATACCCTGAGAAGAGCAGCGAATCAGTTAGTTCGAACGCACACAGAGCGATCCGAGTGAGAGCGATCCGAGTATGGAATACTCAGTACGAAGTACAACGGTAATGTGTTTCTATTCATGTCCCCATTTCTTTCCTGTGCACAGCATATTATTATTATCATCATCATCATCAAGTTTCCACCAGGAGTTCAAACTTTCGAACGTGAAAGAAACTGGCAAGAAACTGGATTGAAAGATTGGATTGGATTTAAACAAAAATATGGAGATTGTGGCACCACAAGAGTGGCTCGAATCGTCCACCCCAGCTCACTTGCACCGTCAAAAAGTTGCTAATGACACCCACCAGGGCCTGATGTGGATGCTGACGTGATGGCAAAACAAATAATCTCGAATTGAAAAAAAAAAATCTTACGTTTGCTGTCCTGCTTTGCGTGTTTCATGGAACAAAAAAATTTGGTGACAGGCTAACGACTTTCGGTGATGATTATAATGGGCTCACCCCTAACGCACAACTGATATTTTAGGAATAAAAGTGTGGAAAAGTTGCAGTAAAATTAACAATACTACAACAGCTTTTGCAGCATCACTTTTATAATCAATGTGCGATTAATACAGAATGGAAATCAGAATATTCCACCACTATCCACCTGGCTATTCTGCAGTGCAATGTCTGTGCTGCTGTGGAAGATCTGATTTACTGTACTCCTCATGCTGAGGACGCTAGCCACCTGTTCAAGTCAGCTTGGTCCTGACGGGGAAAGGCTTTTGGGAAGTTCTTTGCCGCAAATCCACCGCACCGGCATAGACGTGATACGACCAGAGCGTCGAACCGGAACCGAAAACCGGAACTAACCATTATTTTTAGCTGGAACTGAACCGCGGACCTGAACCGAACCGATCTAAAAATTTATTGTACCGGTTCGGGATACCGCTTCGGTTCGGGTTGGAGTGTACAGCATGTTATCTACCCCATCGTCTGGTGGCGACATCCGTCTAATGCGACATAATACTCGAGATCTGGCGGTCTTTTCGGTACCGCGGGACATACAAGGCCAAGGGTTAAGGAAGTTGTGCCCCTCACCGCAGCTTATAGGGGAATGTTTTGTCATTCCTATCTTCGAAAGTTTGCAACAACAGTGCATTGTAACAACACCATGTGGAACATTAAAAACGTAGCCAAAGAACCACTACGTTCATAAGGCTGCACTGCACTGCTGCTGCAAGTGTGCCGCGGCGCTCCTGTCACAGCAGTTTAGTCCTTCCATTATTCCGATTCGCAGTCCGTTATAAATTGGAACCTCGAACTGGTTCCGAACCGGTTTATAACCTCTGAACCGGTTAATCGAACCGATATACGTGAACTTCGGAGCTGAGCCGGAACCGAACTTTCATGGCCGAACCCAAGACAAACCGAAAAACGTTTCCGGTGGACGCTCTGGATACGGGACGCGGTGAAAAACGAGAGACCAGCCGAGTGTCCGTAAGAAAATGCCCAAGAGCTTTGATGGTCAAGCGCCGAGTTGACGAAGGATCAAGTAGCCCTCTCGAATACAACGGTAGACATTCCGTTTCTTTACTTTTTTGTTTTTCTTAAGGAATGGCGCGTCATAGTCATATATATACGTTTCGATACCCTTTTGCAGGGGGCATTTGTAGATCATTTAAACAGATTTTACACGGTACTCCGAACTAGAGCCCTGCACGGGCCCGGGCCCCCGACCCGGCCCGCGGGCCGAGCCGGGCTTGTTATTGACTGTGTGCTCCGGGCCGGGCCGAGCCCGGGCCGACAAAATACGCTAGCACCGCGGGCCGGGCCGGGCCGACAAGTATGTTTCCGAGAGTCAGGCCCGGCCGGGCCACGCAGCTAATTCCAAACAATGGAGATGCATTAGTTCATATCATCATGCGCTTGTGTCATTCCTGTGCATATTTTGCAAAGACAAGCAAGGGATACTGCATTAGGCATATGATTCGACACTCTAGAAGATTCTGAGAGCCACTTTACATTGCTCCTCACTCCTCACGTATTTCACAACCACTTGGCAAAGCTTGGTGAGAGGGGTATGGACTGGGAGAAGGAGTTTGCCGGCAGCATCCTCTACCTCCGCAAAATCTTGACAGTGTAACGATAACGCCCATGCCCGCGTACGTTCTGGATTTAATTTGGTCTGGTGCGGTTATGGTGTTAAACCGCCATCATTGTACGTTTGTCTTCTCTTCTTATAAATCTACTGATAAATTTGTTTGATAATCGCCAGAAACGCGTACGTCGCGGCTGGAAATACTATGCCGGGATCTACTCGCCGGGTCACCGGGCCGGGTCGGGCTCTATTTGCTTAGACTCCGGGCCGGGCCGGGCTCTAGTCAGTGGGTCACCGGGCCGGGCCGGGCCGGGTCGGGCCGCATAAAAATATGAAGGTCCGGGCCCGGGTCGTGCCATTTTTGGATGCGCCCGGGCCGGGTCGGGCCCGGAAAAGTCGGCCCGTGCAGGGCTCTACTCCGAACCCCTGGAGTATACGAGATGAGTACTCGGACATGTTCGCTGTTCGCTTCAGAGTAGCGGAAATTGGTGTCATTGGGGAAAAGGGGAAGGAGTGTTCGATGTTCTCCGTCATTTCCTGTAGGCAAACTGCTGTGTGTATGTTCTAGGTGGTATCTACTGTTTTTACTTATTTGTGCTTTATTCCATTTTAGGACTTTCTCCCTTCCCAGAGGAATACCCAGCGGATCCACGGAGTAAGTGATAGAGCTTGAGATTTTATTTGGCTATGGTCAACTGCTTGGCTGACGCTGTTGTACTGAGCAGTGATGAGAACGGTGTTATTGTTACGATACTGGCATATGACAATATGCAGGGCGCTAACCGAAGCGCCGTGGGTGTGCTTCCGCTGGTGATTCACTCAGAGTGACTCGATATTCGACTAAATACTCGAGACTACAATTTTACCTCGTCTGCGAAGGACGAATCTTTATTTCTCATTGGTTTTTACTAATAGGGTAGTGTCACGTGAAGGCTGTGCAACCGGTCTCCGGAAATATCGGCTTCCCGTAAGACATCAGTATTTTTTAAATAAATATTTATTTAGCTACTCACAGGACGAAGAACTTCCCACAGTTTGATCATTTTATAGCCGCAGTCTAAGATTTCACGTTTTACTTCTTGCGTACTCTGAAATATAAATAAAAGACGGTGCGATGCTGTAGTCAGGAGCTGCCGAAGCTCCGTCTGTTTTGCTGGGGCTAAATAATGTCTCAAGTAAAGCGTACGCATGCTTGCAACGTACGGCTGAGCAATGCTGTCATACCTTTCCAACGTCGTGTGCGCGACTGTAACAGAGGCGAGAAGACATACAGGCCGATTTCTTGACGAGCTAGAGGAGCAAAATTGCCTTAGGGGATCACAGCCAACTCTCGATTTATAAACCATCGGTCTGTAAACAGTAACCGCATCTTTCATTCGGGTACGAACCCTGAATCCCCACCATAATTTACCTCAATTTACAAACAATTAGTCGGTCGGGTCAGTTATTACAGTCGTCCAGGTCAGTGACAGGCCAATAGTGTTAAATAAAACATAAATGGAGAGCATCTCGTGCCCCGCTCACAAATGGGCAAAAAGATCATGGTCGATCCATTGATGGATCGGACGGAAATGCGTCAGCATTAAAGCTCGAAAACCCTTTGGAAACTCCCTTTCACAACGCTACGCAGCCTATCTATAAACGACCCTTCATAAACGGTACAGAGCTCTTCACACGACCCTACACAACGCTAACACACACACACACACATAGTGATACGATGGTGAGATGGGGCTGATGCCGGCCAGAAGGCTGGGCGCTGCCCCAGTGCCACTTGTACGTGATGAGAGATGATAAGGAGTCCAGTAATCAAAGCAGGGTGAAGAGGCCTGTTGATGACAGGAAATCCCAAAGGTGACTCAGAGCTAACGCAAGACAGCATCCACAGCAAAAACGAGCCTTTCTGGCTTCCTCCGATTCAGCTTGGCGGCGCCGTCTCGCAGCCTCAGCCTTCTTTCGCCGCCGCACCTCCGCACAACTTTCATAACCCATGGCGCGCCCACGTAGACACGTCTGAATTTGTCTACCACCGCAGCTGCACTGCCGACGCGCCGCGTCGTGCGCCGAGCTCTCCACGCACCCTCTCCTTCCCTCTCCACTCACCGCGCATGCGCGCCGCATCGTGGCTACAGACAGACCACGCCGCGATTCTTTCGTAGCGAGGACTGTACCACGAACTACGATCTATGTTTCTGGGCCACCGGTGAGCAGACACTGAAATGGACGCGTATCGAGGGCGCAATACAGTGTTCTTCGAGGACAATGTCGACGAGTCAAGCGTAAGAGTACTGTCGTCTCACCTGAGTCTTAATTCTCAGGTTGACTCCTCTCAACCCATATAGTAAAAGCAAACAAGGGCAGTGAACGACGACGGCCTTGACGCGCAGAGGCGTGATTTTCGGAGCTCGCAAACTTAAAAAAAAGAAGAAAAAAGTCGATAACGCTTGTTACACACAGGCATAGCCTGCCTGCCAGGCATATAGGAGGCTATGACACAGGACTGTTTCTAGGGGGAGCTCCGTTAGGAAAGTGGATACGCAAAGCGACAGATATAAGAGTAGACTGAAGGAGCATGAGACAAGAGAGATACAAGAAAAGAAAGAAACCAAAAGTAGCTAAACGGGAGCAGAAGGGAAATAATTTCTACCCCTGTAATGGATCACGCTGTTACCTTGACAGTAATGCAAAAGAACGGGATTCTTCTGTCGCGTCATTCGTGCTTAATGAGCGAAAGTGCACTTTCCGTCTCTCCCTCCTTCTCAAGAAGCCTGACAATACGAGGGTGCCTCGGATTGGTCTTCTCAAACCATCTCCCACGATGACTGGACAAATCGTTTGCGGCGACCAATGAGAGCGTGCACCTCATTGTCGACCTCCTTCAAAGGGAGAGGGAAGGCGTAAATTGCGCTTTTTTTTCCCTATCGATCAGAAATCAAGAACCACTCAACGGATGAGTCCCGTCCCGTTTGTATTGATGTCAAGGTAACGCAATCCTTCATTGCTCGAGGAGAAATTCTTGCACCTTCGTGCGAATTAGTTAATAATTTTCTCGACAGTAGCGCTCGGAAAACCGGTAAACGCTGTGCAATGAAGTGCACTTCACTGGGCTGCATGGCTAGGGTCATGGCTACAGCCCATAATATCCGATGCGTCCGAACGGAAGGCCGTGTTTACGCTGAAGACAAAACTTGCTGTCTGCAGCCATTGTTATTTTTGCTGGGCTCCAAAGTGCAAGAACCGTGGCGAAACAAATCCCAATGTGTCGAACCATGTACATATTTCCGACTGACGCGCGATTGGTGTAGCTTTAGCTGTGAACTGTGAGACTGTGAGGAGATAAGGTTTAATAGCCATCCACGTCCGCCCTGCTACTACATCATGCTAGGATAAGGCATGGTAACGACGCCAGCGAGTTTTGAATTGAAACTTACAGAGATCCACTAAACAATGCACGCTTCTGGTACAGTTCTTTCTCTACGGACTTTTCAAAATATCAGAATTATTCTATGCTATCTCAATACTGGCGGTTCCGCACTTTTAACGTGGTACTTTCTTACCGCAACTGTACGAGGGTCAATTTTCAAACGAATGACTTCATTTTTGCAGAAACCCAGGAACTCGGCACCGACTTTTGCAGTTTTCGCCAAGATATAAGGGCCTAAAGGAAAAAAAAAAAAAACGTTGTTAGAGCAGGAAGCCCTCGTTCTCAATGTAGGTATGCAGTTGCCTCGTGCAGAGTAAAAACGAAGAAGAAATTTCGCAGCTAAAGCTATAGAGTCTATGCTAAAGTATATCGTGTTTCCTTTCTATAATACAGTTAAACAAATCAGTAAAATGCACCATGAGAAGTAATTCACCCCACAGGGTCATAATTATCGCAGAAATGGAATTTAAAAAGTACGCCGCAAAACACGACCGTGCGCAACGGTGGGGGGAGAGCACTACCAGCCTGCGATTTGCCTGTCACCTCGCGCTGACGCTACACAGTCCGCGCTCGCTAATTGGTTCAGATAAATGTTGTCTGCTACTCGGCTGTTCGGGGCTCTGAAAAAGCATTGCTCCTCACTCGGTCAGGATTCGGCCGCTCCTTTTATCCCCAATTCTCTGGGGGAACCGGCAAAACTGGTTTACGGCGGCAAAGGGACAGGGTGCTGACCCCCATTAACCAGGGAGCAGAAACGCACGGATTGTGTAACGTGGTGACGTGATATCATGCTTCTCCACCTCGTTACACCCGGAGTGGCGAGTGACTGGTGAACGCGTGGAGCTATGTTTATGTTAGTTTTTTTGTTCTTCTGGGAAACAACTTGGACACATCAAAACCTTTCGTGCTTCTAGGTAAATTGACACACACAGATTTTCTTCAGACGTCTTAATCTGAACATTGTTTTGGATGGCCCTCTGTACTCTCTTAAGAATATTCTTCATAGCAGCTAGAGAAAAAAAAAAGTAACATGAAGATTCCCGTTTCACCCACCAATAGGAAAGGCTACTTACTCTTAGTATTGCCGCAATGACTCATGGGTACGTTGTCTGCAACCAATATTAAGTTCAAAAATACAAAGAACTGCAGTGCCTTCCAACTCGTGAACACCATTTCGCAGACTTTCCAGCTGCTAACGTCCCAGGCGAGGACTGCGTATCATATCCTCTACTGGAAGCGACTTGTTTGCACAGGTGTGCACACATTATGTATGGCGGGTTCAAACGCTTGCGTTGTTCGCGTTCGGAAGAAAATCGTCTTCCCTTTTTCGCGCTTAAGTTCTCGCACTACTTTAGCTTTCATCCGCCGGTATGTGATTAGGGACGCCGCCTTTCACACCGAAAAATACCGGCTGAGGGAGAGGCGATGGGGGCGGAGGGAAAGGAGGAAAGGCGCGGGAAAGAGAATGTGGGGGAGGTGCTGAGGAGCACACAGAGAAAGAGAGCGCTCGCGCAAGATAAGACGAGGAAACATGCGTTGCTGTATGCGGCTCAGCGGCCGGATGGATTACTGATGCTAGAAATTGCTAGAAATAGGCAACAACGCCACATTGGATTGGATTGGAATAACGGGATTGAACCGCTACTCACTTTGCAAAACGCATCGACGCAGACGAACCTTCTTAGCAGGAGGAGAAGTCATTGGTCATATACGGCCTAAAGTTCTAACTGGCTTGACACAACCAATAGCTTGACACCAATAACTTTGCACAGCCACTGCTCCTGTTGCCTCCAAACACAAGAATGTAATGTTATATATAATGCTTATATTTAATATATATTTTCTACATTTATATAATATACGTATTATAATATTATTAGATTAATATATCTTTATTATATAAATATAGGGATTTTTTTCCAGACAGATTTTTCATAAAGAAACTATAAGGGCTAGGGACATGCTGTTTCACTTCTATCATCTCTGGGCCGGCGGACGTTCTTGACCATATAGCCATTCTTAGCCACAGGACGAGGCTCAAAACTTGAGCCTCGTCCTGTCTGCTTCTTCGCGTGTCCTCTCATTCCCTCAAGCTCAAGGTATGCCACCTTCGTAATAGCTCCCATAGAACTCATAGTCTGGGTTCACACAGCAGTGGGCACAATGCAAATTAATTTGACTGGACCAATAAAAATGCGACGTTATGCACCCAGCTGGCTAATTAGGGGCCTTCCTGCTTATCTCGCATTTCCGCGTGTCCTGGCTACCGTCGACTGCTTGTTTTCCGCCTACTGTCCAGTTATTTGTAGTCCGAAATAACTACAGCAAGCAAGTTTTGGTATAAAAAGACATTTCATACATGTATTGATTCAAAGGGCCGTATATACAAAGCCCGCTGCGTTGCGTGTGCCACCACACTGCAACAAGTCCGAGGTTGCAAAACGAACACGTTCCCTAATTCCTAATAATGAGCGAACCTCACGAGTGCATACTACTACGTGATTGGCATCGTACGCAGCTCCTTGCAGCGCAACATACGTTCCAGTGAAATGGAGTGCGCGACATCTCCCCTCCCCAGTCGCGGTGCTCGGTATTTGCCGTTGGGAAAGGTGGCAACCGTATGTCCAATACATCAGGAACAAAGACGCGGAGGATCGCATGTACGTTGGCACCCGACTGTTTGGCAGGCACGTATGACAATCCTCCATTAGGTCCAACGGTATTTTAGGTCTCTCATCGGTCCTGCGATTTCCACAGTCATCACGATGAACGTTGAAGTCGCCCAGTACATACACATGGGGTTTTCCGGAGAATCAAGTATCTGCTCCAGTTGTTCCGAGGAATGCATACATCAGGACATCAGTAGTATAAAGCCGGCTCCAGAATCAACCACTTTTTTTCTGATCCAGTGCAATGCACTTCTAATCCAGTTCAAGCCAATTCTAAGCACGCTGATTGGTCGATCCCAGCTACGTCATAGGCCCGCCCTTTCTCGCTGATTGATTGGTCTAATCCACTCATTGGCCACGCCTACTGATCGCTGATTAGCTGCCGTTCACAACAATCACATACATTTTTGGGCATCCCTCTATGCTGATTGGTTACTCTGATCCAGGGCATCATAGGCAGCCTCAATCACTTATTGTTCTATTCCACTCATTGGTTACTCGTTTAAGCTGGCTCATAAGTTGCTATACCACAAATTGCTTATTGGCTTATAATTCCAGGATGTTTTCTTATTGGTTATGATGTCTTCATAGCCAGATCTCTTTAGGTTGCCATTTAGATTATGTGATATCTTGAATAGAATTGAGTAGCCTCGTTATCGCTCGATCTTGTAGTATTTGCGTAAGATCTTGTCCCATTCATCATCATAATTAGCTGTTGTTGTTGTCGTTGTCCACAGAGTCATCTATCCTATTGACAGTGCTGAATCTTTTCCTGATGAAAGCCAGCCCGTAGAGAGCTTGTGGTACTTCATCCTCTAGGACCCATTTGAAAAATGTTACAACGTCGATGACCATGTATCCCACTGAAGAAGTGATTTTTGATCAGGCTCGTCCTATAAAAAGAAATCCGATTTACCTTTTCTAATATCACTATCGAGTCCCATAGTGTGACGTGCGTCGATGCTGAGTGGATTTCCCAAATGGTGCGTGATGGGAACTGACCTCGATTGAAGGGACCTATGCAACTCCAGCGATATGGGGCAGTGAGGCAGTTCAATATTCAATATTCTGCCATTTTCTTGAGCTGCCAGGTATCTTTGGGGCTTTACAATTAACCCTGGAAAGTATATTCGCGAAAAGTGGCGCAACAAAACTGCACATTATGCTTGCGACTTATTAAAAAAACAGCAAATTAAATAAGGTAACATACAGTGATGGCCAGTAACTACCTCTACAGTAGTTTAACTATAACTACTATAACTACTTTGCACTTGAGTAGTTTAACTACTAGTTCAACTACTTTTCAGGGGAGTAGTTAAAACTACTTTTTAACTACTGCAGTGTAGTTCAACTACATCTATAACTACTTAACGTTTTCCATCAACACCAATCCCTTGTAGTGTTCTTGGACACCTAAATATGAATCACAAGCAATGATAAATTTTGGCGCAAGCCATTGCTACGATCGTCAAATACAAAGCTTGTGCCGGGATTCTTTCTGTGCCTATGTGATAACCTAAGTTGCAGAATTATTTCTCAGCAAATGAGGCTTCACTAGACAAGCATTAAAAGTGAAGATTTAGTACACATGCATGGCACAATTGCTCTGCACCTCTGTTTTCATCAAACAAGTAGGTCAAGGTAAAAGTCGGAAGCACAATCCTGCCATAAACGTGGCGGCAAAATCGGAAGTAGTTGGCGCCTTCAGTAACCTAACTACTATAGTTAACTACTTAAAACTAGTTAACTAGTAGTTACCACTGCATTTCTGTAACTAGTTGATAACTACTTTTTAACTACAATCAGGTAGTTTAGCTAGTAGTTTAACTACATGTAGTTAACTACTGGCCATCACTGGAACATAGTTACAATAGTGTTACAAAGCTACGCGAGTGCACAACACAGATGATGCTTAGCAGGCGGTATTGGCTATTGGAAATGTTAGGAGGGCAGGGTTTTTACAGCGACAGCTGTATATGCAGAGTTGATAATCTGATTGTGTGCACGCACTGTCCGTCGCAGATATCGCTCTCTCCTGCTGTGTCCTGGTCTAGAGCAGCCGATTCTAGTTTTCTGAAAAGTCCCTCTCCATTTTCTCTTTTCAGTTTCAAATACAAGTATTCACGAGGATCAAAAGAACAAAAAGAGAGATTTTGCGGAGGATTTTGCACTATAGGCTAAACTCACTCGATACTTGGCTCTTGCATTGCTATCTCGTTTGCAAAGAACGAATCTTTATTTCTGATTCCTTATTACGTACTAGCAGGATAGTATTACATGCATGGGGTGGAACCATAGCCTTCAGTAAGGCCTCAATGCAGGCGTATCATTGTGTCGTCTACATATAAAGCTCTGAAGACGGTTTAATCCTGGTAACATTCAACATGACTGAGCATCGCAATGCAGAGCTACCATGTAAAACGTACGAACCCGGGAGCTAATACCACCAAACTGGTGTTGTTGTGCAGAACAGATGAGACTCTGGTCCCCAGACGCACAACACTGAAGCGGTTGGTATTGCCGAACAGCTCACTGCAAACCCACCCGCTTTAGTGTTGTGTGCCATGTTGCCGTCCACAGAGAGTCAGGTTTCTTTTGCACAGCAAACAGAGAAACGAAAGACCGAACAGCAACAAATAAGCACTGCCTGTACGATGACATCGCAGACCCAGTAAACCAGAAATATCCCAGGTACGTCCCACAAAGGTCGCATATGTCCGCCACGTCTATGCGACGTTACCTGCACGTCCACAATGTGACTCTCAAAAATATATTACTTTCTATATCCCTGGGATATCTCATAGATGCAAAAAGAAAGGAGCAAGCGCGCGTTATTTTTCGGAGACATCTAGGACACGTGACCCCTAGTGGCATGACGTAAGGAAGAGGGAAAATTTGGGAGTTTACTACCTTATTTACCAAGTAATCAGATTATACAGAGTAGCTTGAGTTAAAAACACAATATTTGTCAGGATGGGGTGTCAGGAACGTTCACAGGTATACACTGACGTCGTTTGCAGACTCACAAGCTAACTGGAAAGACGTTGTCACCGTTGCAAATGTCATACGCCACGCTACACTTGATGAACGTACTCCAACAATTTGTATTTCAGTATATGCCCATTCTGGTATTTATTGAAATCCGCGTACGCGGTGGAGGGGCCAAAAAGGGAGCCTGCGTCTTATATGGTTTAGGGCGAGAGCACATTTATTAACGCGCGGTCTGCATTTGTCTTGGATTAGGGCCGGAAGACCTCAGGGCTGCCATTTACCACAGTACAATTCGCTTATGGCGCCAAAAACCTAGCCATAATGTAGCCTTGAAATAAAACGTTGTTATATATCTTATGAGAATGTGTGGCACCCCACTGCATAGTATATAGCACATTTCTGAAAGAACACATTTATAGCAATATGTGCAGATTTGAGAACATCCTGTGAATATCCAAATATCCCGAAGTTGACGTCCGTGGAATGTAGAAAAAGTGGGACAAATTATAGTCGCCAGGACGTACATGCGACGTCTACGGGCTCTCTGCAGTGATCCATGGTATATCCAAGCATCCAATTTGGGATATCAGGTGGACATCCCCTAGACGTCTATGGTTTGGTGGTTTACTGGGAACCCATAGTCCAATGTGTACCAGTGGTGTTGCACCAAATGTGTTAAAGATGTTCTCCGGCATCCTATTCACACTAAACATTTCTACTATCTATTGGGGTTGTCAAAAGATGCATAATTATCTCGGATAAAAGCTGCCGAAAACACGTGGGACAAAGAGCATGCGACCTGTCCTTTGTTCTGTGGCACTCCTTTATCAACTGGCGTTTGTATACATTGGTTGAGACACGATTACTTATCTGAACTTTTACCCCTATGCTGCGTGGGGCTGTTATGTGTGCCAGAGGTCAAGGTAACTTGCAATCTGTGAACCCTATTGAAAATCGTTCCTGCTTGGAAGGCCACCACGCCAATCCGGTCAATATTGCCCCTTATGTGCTCGTTGGTATATTGTATAGAGGGGGGCATTCTCTGTGCAAGATGCACCATGCGAAAATATAGACTTGGACATACTTCGGATAATGTTAATTCAGGTTTACATTTCCGTAACGAGTTCCCCAAAATAACGTTTCCGATCCCTGGACTTGATGTACTGCTTGAGGCACACTCATCCTTGGGTATTTCTTTTTCAATTCACTTTTAAATGTACATTGGGACTTGCTGAGTATCTCATTTTATTTCAAATTGTGTTCGTATTTGTGGCGATGGCTTCCTTCGCTGCTGTACTGCAAGTCGTGGCTCATCTGTAAAATTCAAATGATAATGTCATATCATTATAAAATGTGCGCGTTACTGACGTCACAAATTTGTCATGTTGCACAGGCTCTCTACGCATTCTTCTTAATGCCGTGACTTATTTCGACAGTCTTATAGCAATACCCAATGGAACTCCTAGAAGATGCATGTTATCTCTTATTTGTACGTGCATTTTGTTGCTCCTACGTACATACTAAGTATTACGAAGTACATGAACACGAGTTTCTATATCACTCAGCTGGGTGATAAAGCCTACTGTTCAGATTCAGATTCTATTTCCATGTATACAGATACACCTGAAGGAATATCCGAAAAACGCTGATATGTAGGGCCCGAAAATTTAGGCTGGAAAAACAATCGAAATGACAACAACAATTATATTTTGACAATGAAGTGGGCAGACAATTGAAACAGGCAGGTGTTTAGGCCCTCAAATACACCAAAATACGCAATAAAATGCAAAAATAGGCACGTTAATCTGGTACGCTCTTTGGCTTTGTTGGTGTTTCAGAACGCTCCATCCAGGAAAATTTGCCCGTTCAAAGGCCATGGTACCACAGAAGGTTTGACTTCTGGCACACAAATAATGAGGTGGCCTAGAACCGCGATATATTGAATAATGGCTTTACTTTTCGGCCTTCGAAGATCTTGAAAGGCCAAGGAAGCCCAACTCTTTTTATCAAATACACCTGAACCCTTTCTAGCATACCAAGGTACAGAGGGAAACCCAACCGCAAAATACAGGAGCAAAATGCGAAAACACGCAGGAACGAAAAGCATAATGCAGCATTCAGCATGAGCCTGAATGGCACACTCGCACTTGAAGCTGTAAAAAAAGGCTGTTATCACATAGGCTACACTTCAGTAGAGTATACAAAAAGGCAGGCAACTCCGAAAATGACAACAACAACAACAATAAATGAAGAAGTGACGATGACATGGGATGTTTCCCCGTGGTAGCCACAGGACCCTACTCCACTTCACAGTGGTTAATACACCTTTGAAAATGACACCTTTAAGCGTTAATAGGCATTTATAGGCAAACGCCTAAAATTCCGAGGCCGACTGATATGCCAAACAACTTCTCTATGAGAGCACAAAAGATAAAATATGGTGAGGTGAAAATTATAACGAGACGTAGAGGGCCTATAGCCCGAACAGGCCAGTGGCTTCTTTAGTAATACCCTGTGCGGGAGTCGAATGACTACATAGATAACGAACCATAAGGACAACACTGATTTTTTAGTATGAGATCCAGATCACTGTATAGTAACTAATTTGCTAAATGGAAGGTAAACAAGGTAAGATAACAAGTGCACGTATCGACCCTATACAGGGTCTTTTTATATACAGTGAACCCTCGTTATTATGACCATGGTCGTTCCCGAAAATTCTGCTCACAATGCGGAATTACGATATTAACGGGGGGGGGGGGGACTTGCAGAGGTTTCACTGCATTGTTCCCTAGGAGTACGGTCATAAAGGGCGTATGTCAGGTTATCGGGGGTGATATTAACGAGGGTTCACTGTACGTATATCGTATACAGATATATTTTTTAAAGCTGTGAGAGCAGAGCTGATGCCATATTTTTTTCCTTTTTGCGGGTGAGTTACGCGGCCACTCGGACGTCGCTTGGGCGAGTGGAAAGTCGGAGAGAGGGGGAAGGGAAGGCCAGTAAAGCTCGTTATTGCCGAGCCGTTTGCGTGGCTGACGTACGCCGTTTTCCAGCCAGCCTCACACCCAGCGCTTTCGCAGCAGGCACAAGCCCGCAAGGTGTAAACCCATACCTGGGAGGAAGGAAGCACACCGCCCGCAAGGTATATCTAAACAGGTAGCGCAACTCCCATAGGCCCCTGTGTCTTCAGAATGACGCCATGATAGAGACTGTCAGCGCCATCCATCCGTTGCGCGGACTACTACGTTTGTAAATAAATGGCGTCAGAGATGACGTCATCAGTATGAATAAGAAGTAGTGCATAATTACACGTGACACGTTTACACTCGCGCACTTCGTTTGCGTTGTATTTCCTTTTCGTCACCAAGGCAACAATACCAGACGAGAACACTGAAAAATAAATCATGTCAGGTTTAATGAAACTTATCAGTTCGAAATACATACATACAGTTATCACAGATTTTAACAACTCCGAGCAGAGTGGCATCGTGATAACCACACAGAAATTAGGAAGGTCCCCTTAAGGTTCATTTCTCACCTAGAGCTATACGTACACGTATTGATTAGAGGTTTGTATTTATTCAATGAGTGGCCATTATGGGCCCATTGCAACACGTGTGCATCGTTGGTGCATAGCTGATTCCTGCTAACACTCACGCTATGATGGCCGCTCGTCCCATGACGAATTTTTTTTTTCGCGCGGCCCTCAACAGGAGATGCATTGTATTCATCTGTTCACACGTGTTAATCTTGGTCTAGAGCTCCGAGATGTGAACGTCGCTTCCTGTTTAACCCAAAAAGTGTTCGAACTCTGTATTGCACTGCACGGACACACGGCACGGACACAGAGATACACGGATAAACACGCCCACTGTGACACATGCGCAAAGGAGCAGGATACGGAAATGTACTCAGGTAGTAGATGGTTTCGTATATGTGCACGAGTGGGGCAACAGAAAGTTTTTTCTACATTGAAATTGTAAATAACCTATTAGTACATACACAAGCCATGTCCTTGATGTAAAGTGTTTTTGTTTACGATCGTACCTCTACTACCAACACCCACGATCGGTCGCGCCTCATGATGGTAGCCTTGCCGATGGGTCTGATTTGGTATTTTCTCTTGTTTTCGCTACCAGTTTAGATATACCTTGCCGCCCGTGTGTTTTCCCTCTCTCTGGCATGGTTTCCCCCGCCAGACGGCGCTGCGCCAAGCGATAGCCAAGCGGTCGTGTAGCTTCCGCAAACGAACGCTGACGAACGTGCAGCGGCCGTGTTTCATTCGGAACAATCGTCCACATTTCGTGTGCTTCCCTTATCGGCTTTTACCTGAATGGCAGTGAAGTCGGTAGTGAGGAAAAGGCGAAGCAGAAAGCGAACGGAGAGTTAAAATTCTTCGTGGTGGTATTGCCACAGGTGTTCGAGGCGACCGTCCCCAATAGCGATATGCGGTGGCGGTGTGTACACCAAAGAAAGCCGTATACAAAGATGGAGTAAGCGAGGAGATTCCATACCCGGATACGTATTTCGCGAGCCAAATCATCCAACCGCGAAAGTGCACATCTTCGGCCGGAATCCACCGTCGTATCTTACACCTCTGCGATATAAAACAGATAAAGGAATTATTCAAATAAATAAATAAAATAATTAAGTGCCCGGCATTCGAAATTGATAATTTAAAAAAATCTCACTTCCATGGACTCGATGATTTCCGTTACGTTGACGCGATACTCTGCGGCCAATTTCTGGAAGAGCGTGACATAACGACATAGCAGAAATGAATTAATTAAATGAGAGCAAAACAGAAATTACATGCTACACATGCGAAAGAACAAGCATGAAAATGATAATTGTCCACACAACGGAAGGGATGAATATCATCATAAGGTTTACCTAAGCTTTGTGCAAATTCGTACGGAAATACTCTCCCACTGGGAAGACTGTGTGTAATGATTTATACTCTAAGAAGAGCAGCGAATCAACTAGTATTTCACATGCATGCAGAGAGATTCGAGTGTAAGATTCTAGTATGGAATAGTCAGTACGAAGTATAGCAGGAATGAGTTTTCATTCACGTCTCATTTTTGTGTTCCGTGTCCATAATTACTGCCATCGTTATCGCCATCATCATCATGACCGAGTTTCCAGATAAAATGTTTGGATTCGGATTTGACGCAAATTAAAATATGGAGATTGTGGCTCCACAAGTGTGAATCATACTGGCTTCTCCAGCTTAGTTGCACTGCCAAAAAAGTTGCTAATATAATCCTCCAGGGGGCTTACTGGGATGCCCATGTGATGGCGAAATGAAGAATCTTTAGGGATTGAAGGAATCTTATGTTTCTGTTTTGCTTTGCGTGTTCCGTGGAACGTAAAACTTAATGACAAGTTAACGATGCTCGGGTTTGTAATTGACTAATTTCTGTTAGGCAACACATTTTTCAGGAATAAAAAGGCAGACAAGTAGCAGTAAAATTAACAATACTACAATAGCTTTGCGCCGCCGCTTTTATTATCAACGAGTGACTACACAGAACGGAAAACGGGCGAACATTCGTGAACGAAAACAATGTACCCTCGACACATTCAAGCCTTTCGGCTTCTTTTTGCCTCTGTTCCTTTCACACCTTCGTGTGAAAATAAAACGTATGTAGATGTACACCAGTGGGAAAAGATATAATCCACCCGGCGTCTTGCTATTCGACAATGTGCTGTTGTGGAAGATCCGAATCATACACTACTGTACTGCTCATGGTGGGGACGCTCGCCAACTGTTCAAGTCGCGTCAGTTCTGACGGCGAAAGGTCTTTCGCGCCGCAAATGCAGCGCACCAGCAAGGCATGATATGACACGGTTAAAGACGACAGACCACTTGTGTGTTTGTAGGGAAATTTCCAAGAGCCTCGATGGTCAAACGCTGTAACGATAGCGAAGTGACCCTCTGAAGCTCAGTTACCGTTATATCTCTTCACTATATATATACATATATATATATACTCATGGAACGATGCGACAGCACCAGAGGACACGTGTTTCGCCGTTTCGCTGGGTAGCTGCGCATCGTTCCCTGCATTATAATTCACTGGCTTGCACTGTGGCATTGAGGAGTGCTCAGTCACCCTCCCAGGTGTACATCGCTCGCTGAGTGAACCCTGGTTTGCCAATTCCGAACGATGCGCAGCTACCCAGAGCTGACGAGCACGCAAACACGGCGAAACACGTGTCCTCTGGTGCTGTCGCATCGTTCCATGAGTATCTGTTTCACTGCGTGCAGCCATAGAAGCCATCCTAATAAATAATTTTGAATAACAAACACGTCTAGTGTCATCTACTTGTTTATTTAATGGCTTTTTTCCCCTGCATTATAATTCACTGGCTTGCACTGTGGCATTGAGGAGTGCTCAGTCACCCTCCCAGATGTAGATCGCTCGCTGAGTGAACCCTGGTTTGCCAATTCCGAACGATGCGCAGCTACCCAGAGCTGACGAGCACGCAAACACGGCGAAACACGTGTCCTCTGGTGCTGTCGCATCGTTCCATTAGTATCTGTTTCACTGCGTGCAGCCATAGAAGCCATCCTAATATGCAATTTTGAATAACAAACACGTCTAGTGTCATCTACTTGTTTATTTAATGGCTTTTTTCCCTGCATTATAATTCACTGGCTTGCACTGTGGCATTGAGGAGTGCTCAGTCACCCTCCCAGGTGTAGATCGCTCGCTGAGTGAACCCTGGTTTGCCAATTCCGAACGATGCGCAGCTACCCAGAGCTGACGAGCACGCAAACACGGCGAAACACGTGTCCTCTGGTGCTGTCGCATCGTTCCATGAGTATCTGTTTCACTGCGTGCAGCCATAGAAGCCATCCTGATAGGTAATTTTGAATAACAAACACGTCTAGTGTCATCTACTTGTTTATTTAATGGCTTTTTTTCCCTGCATTATAATTCACTGGCTTGCACTGTGGCATTGAGGAGTGCTCAGTCACCCTCCCAGGTGTAGATCGCTCGCTGAGTGAACCCTGGTTTGCCAATTCCGAACGATGCGCAGCTACCCAGAGCTGACGAGCACGCAAACACGGCGAAACACGTGTCCTCTGGTGCTGTCGCATCGTTCCATGAGTATCTCTTTCACTGCGTGCAGCCATAGAAGCCATCCCAATATGTAATTTTGAATAACAAACACATCTAGTGTCATCTCCTTGTTTATTTAATGGCTTTTTTCCCTGCATTATAATTCACTGGCTTGCACTGTGGCATTGAGGAGTGCTCAGTCACCCTCCCAGGTGTAGATCGCTCGCTGAGTGAACCCTGGTTTGCCAATTCCGAACGATGCGCAGCTACCCAGAGCTGACGAGCACGCAAACACGGCGAAACACGTGTCCTCTGGTGCTGTCGCATCGTTCCATGAGTATCTGTTTCACTGCGTGCAGCCATAGAAGCCATCCCAATATGTAATTTTGAATAACAAACACGTCTAGTGTCATCTACTTGTTTATTTAATGGCTTTTTCCCTGCATTATAATTCACTGGCTTGCACTGTGGCATTGAGGAGTGCTCAGTCACCCTCCCAGGTGTAGATCGCTCGCTGAGTGAACCCTGGTTTGCCAATTCCGAACGATGCGCAGCTACCCAGAGCTGACGAGCACGCAAACACGGCGAAACACGTGTCCTCTGGTGCTGTCGCATCGTTCCATGAGTATATGTTTCACTGCGTGCAGCCATAGAAGCCATCCTAATATGTAATTTTGAATAACAAACACGTCTAGTGTCATCTACTTGTTTATTTAATGGCTTTTTTCCCCTGCATTATAATTCACTGGCTTGCACTGTGGCATTGAGGAGTGCTCAGTCACCCTCCCAGGTGTAGATCGCTCGCTGAGTGAACCCTGGTTTGCCAATTCCGAACGATGTGCAGCTACCCAGAGCTGACGAGCACGCAAACACGGCGAAACACGTGTCCTCTGGTGCTGTCGCATCGTTCCATGAGTATATGTTTCACTGCGTGCAGCCATAGAAGCCATCCTAATATGTAATTTTGAATAACAAACACGTCTAGTGTCATCTACTTGTTTATTTAATGGCTTTTTTTCCCTGCATTATAATTCACTGGCTTGCACTGTGGCATTGAGGAATGCTCAGTCACCCTCCCAGGTGTAGATCGCTCGCTGAGTGAACCCTGGTTTGCCAATTCCGAACGATGCGCAGCTACCCAGAGCTGACGAGCACGCAAACACGGCGAAACACGTGTCCTCTGGTGCTGTCGCATCGTTCCATGAGTATCTGTTTCACTGCGTGCAGCCATAGAAGCCATCCTAATATGTAATTTTGAATAACAAACACGTCTAGTGTCATCTACTTGTTTATTTAATGGCTTTTTCCCCCTGCATTATAATTCACTGGCTTGCACTGTGGCATTGAGGAGTGCTCAGTCGCCCTCCCAGGTGTAGATCGCTCGCTGAGTGAACCCTGGTTTGCCAATTCTGAACGATGCGCAGCTACCCAGAGCTGACGAGCACGCAAACACGGCGAAACACGTGTCCTCTGGTGCTGTTGCATTGTTCCATGAGTATCTGTTTCACTGCGTGCAGCCATAGAAGCCATCCTAATATGTAATTTTGAATAACAAGCACGTCTAGTGTCATCTGCTTGTTTATTTAATGGCTTTTTTTCCCTGCATTATAATTCACTGGCTTGCACTGTGGCATTGAGGAGTGCTCAGTCACCCTCCCAGGTGTAGATCGCTCGCTGAGTGAACCCTGGTTTGCCAATTCCGAACGATGCGCAGCTACCCAGAGCTGACGAGCACGCAAACACGGCGAAACACGTGTCCTCTGGTGCTGTCGCATCGTTCCATGAGTATCTGTTTCACTGCGTGCAGCCATAGAAGCCATCCTAATATGTAATTTTGAATAACAAACACGTCTAGTGTCATCTACTTGTTTATTTAATGGCTTTTTCCCCTGCATTATAATTCACTGGCTTGCACTGTGGCATTGAGGAGTGCTCAGTCGCCCTCCCAGGTGTAGATCGCTCGCTGAGTGAACCCTGGTTTGCCAATTCCGAACGATGCGCAGCTACCCAGAGCTGACGAGCACGCAAACACGGCGAAATACGTGTCCTCTGGTGCTGTCGCATCGTTCCATGAGTATCTGTTTCACTGCGTGCAGCCATAGAAGCCATCCTAATATGTAATTTTGAATAACAAACACGTCTAGTGTCATCTACTTGTTTATTTAATGGCTTTTTCCCCTGCATTATAATTCACTGGCTTGCACTGTGGCATTGAGGAGTGCTCAGTCGCCCTCCCAGGTGTAGATCGCTCGCTGAGTGAACCCTGGTTTGCCAATTCCGAACGATGCGCAGCTACCCAGAGCTGACGAGCACGCAAACACGGCGAAATACGTGTCCTCTGGTGCTGTCGCATCGTTCCATGAGTATCTGTTTCACTGCGTGCAGCCATAGAAGCCATCCTAATATGTAATTTTGAATAACAAACTCTTCTAGTGTCATCTACTTGTTTATTTAATGGCTTTTTCCCCCTGCATTATATATATATATATATATATATAGAAGTTCAAAAAAAGACGCGGAAACAGATTTTAGGGAAGTTACAAACACTAGTTTATTACATAGGGAGACGTTAAGAAGTAAAATGGTCAAGGGGTCGACGTTTCGACAGTGGCACTGTCTTCGTCAGGACAAAAGATGCGTAGCTGGTTACACATTACTTAAATAGGTTTGGTAAATGACGTCATAATCGGTACGGGCACGCCACAGGCGTTTGTCAATGAGTCAGATTCGGGAATATCCGTGGTTGTTGAACCTGATCCGAAATGATGTTTTAGTCTGACCAACGTATTGTGCTTGGCACATGCCTGACTGAATGTCTCCCTATGTAATAAACTAGTGTTTGTAACTTCCCTAAAATCTGTTTCCGCGTCTTTTTTTGAACTTCTGTAAAACTTCGTGGCCGTTTGATAACATTAAGTGCGGCATGCGCCAAGCACAATACGTTGGTCAGACTAAAACATCATTTCGGATCAGGCTCAACAACCACCGATCTGACGTTACAAAAAAGCCAAACCTCCCGGTCTCTCGCCATTTCAAGCAACCAGGTCATTCACTAAATAATGTGTCACTTTTTATTCTCCAGTCAAATTTTAGCTCAGATCGGTGCAGGGAACAACGCGAATCTTATCTCATTTACAAATTCCAATCAACCATTAACGAAGATCTGGGAGCACTTTCAACGGTAAGAAATCTGGCCGCCTAGATGAGCTACACTTTCTTCCTTTTCGTTTCCTTTGTGTTTCTTTTCTTCTTTTTTTTTCAGCAAAGTTTGAAGCAGCGCTTATCCTGCCCGGAATTTTCCCCAAAGCTGACAGTGACCTACGGCGAATGACATCACCACCCGGACTTGACCTTCTGGAATATTCCCGAATCTGACTCATTGACAAACGCCTGTGGCGTTCCCGTACCGATTATGACGTCATTTACCAAACCTATTTAAGTAATGTGTAACCAGCTACGCATCTTTTGTCCTGACGAAGACAGTGCCACTGTCGAAACGTCGACCCCTTGACATAACGTCTCCCTATGTAATAAACTAGTGTTTGTAACTTCCCTAAAATCTGTTTCCGCGTCTTTTTTTGAACTTCTGTAAAACTTCGTGGCCGTTTGATAATCATTTTACCTCACCCTATACATATATATATATATACAGGGTGTGTGTTTTTAGACGATACATATTCTTCATTAAAAAAAAACTATAAGGGCTATAGACACGCTGTTTTCACTTCTATGATCTCTGGGCCGGCGGACGTTCTTGGCCATATGTTGCTCGACCGTCAAATGGCTAATTACCTAAAAACCGCTAATTAACTTTCTAATTATAGGAGCTACGAAATTGTTCCAGTGAGAACATCTGTTCCTCTCGGGGACATGATATCGTAACCGTTTTCAGAGCAAAAATCCGTTCGGTAGATGGTCCGCAAAAAATTCGTGAAGGAACACCTTTTTTTTTCTTCTTTATTTTGTTCGTTGCGCATTTTCGGAGCTCCGTCTTTCCTTCACCCCCAATGTGAGAGCGTGACGGAGCTTCATGCGTCGAAGATGCCGCCACAGTGTCGCCTCATGCGTCGAAGATGAGCTTTAACTTGCGGAAACAAAACAAAAACACATGTATCGGGTGACGCTATCGGAACTGCCCGTATCTCGTGTTGCATTTTCTGTTAGTCTTTTTCCAGGACGCAAGAGGCAACAGTGTGCTCTTTCACCCTCTCACATTAGGGGCAAAGGATCTGTTATGTATACATGTGTGCCGAAGAGGCGTTATTCCTACGATGCACACAATACTACAATACAATGCGCTTGTCATTTATTCGCAATGACTCGATACTGGAGCCTACAATTTTATCTCGTCTGCCTTATTTATCATTCCTTACTTCTAATAGGGTAGTATCACGTGGAACCGAAGCACACCGCCCGAACAGAAACATGGGATTCCTGTAAGACTTCAGTAATGATTTAAGTTCTATTTCTTTAGCTACTTACTGGCTCAAGAAGTTCCCATGTTCTCATCATCCTATAGCCGCAGTCTACGGCTTCACGTTTTACTTCTTGCGTACTCTGAAATATAAATAAAAGACGGCGCGATGCTGTAGTCGGGAGCTGCTTGTGCTAAACTATGTCTCAAGTAAAGCATGCGTACACTTCTACTTATAACGTACGCCTGAGCCACTTTGTCGTACCTTTCCGACTTCGTGCGCACGGTGGTAGCAGATGCGAGCAGCCATGCAGGCCTGTTTCTTGACGAGCTGGAAGAGCAAAATTGTCTTAGGGGATCACAGTCAACTCTCGCTTTATAAACCCTGGATCTGTGAATAGTGACCTCATCTTTCAGCAACGAACCTCGAGAAACACGGACCATTTTTCACCTGAATTTGCAAACAATCAGTCTGTCAGGTCAGTTATTACAGTCGTCCAGAGGTCAACTACAGGCCAATAAGGGGGGGTTATTGGCAGAAAAAAAAAGAAAAAGAAAAGGGAAAGGTCAGCCATGCAGCACGCCGGCTTGCTATTCCCTGAACACATACACACAAAGGAAATATATAGACAAGAAAGAAAAAGAAATAACAAAAAGACAAATCAATAAAGAAATCAATAAAGAAACAAACACAAAAGAAATGAAAATGGGCACTCGGCTCACAGGGAGCCCAGGAGGCCCGCACCACGCAGAAAGCGGAGCACCGCTTTTGTGACTCGATCTCCACTGGTTAGCTCGCTGCACAAGGCCAAGGAGTGTTGCGAGAGAAAAATCCGTCCCAAGCTCCAAGTTCGGCCAATAGAGTTCAACAAAGCATAAATGGAGAGCATGCCGTGTTACGCTCACGAAGGTCAAAAATAAGGAGCGGTGGTTCACCTATGTACTGCAAGCACGATCTACCTTTCACGGCTTTACACATTTGCAGATGAAACTCCTCCCATTCACCTTTGCAGAACACTCAAAGATGACAGTGAAGGCATCACGACGCAACTGTGGCTATGAACAGCGTACCGATGTGGACAGATGGAGAGAGGACACCCCGGAAGGAGTGGGTGACAAGGGGGTTAATATGCGTCCTGGGCTGACTTCAGGGGGAACTGTGCCGACACTCGTCTGGAAAAGTCTCCGGAAAACCAAGGGAAAACCTCGGGCAGCACAGCCACAGTGGTAGGATTCGAACCCACCTCCTCCCAGTGATCAGCACGACCTTGGCTACCAGCAACGAGCGGGGCACCTTAACCCGCTCGTCCACGCCTCTGGTAAACATCACGCAAGCTTTCGCGGGGTGGACCACGCCTCATCAAAGCCTATGAAGCGTGGTGTACCACGCGAAAGACTACTCACTAAGGAATTATTTACTAAAGAATAGCAAGCCCTCCTTTCTGGCTGATTTTTCCTGCAAAAATAAATAGACCCCCCCGCCCCACGCGAAAGCTTAGACATTTGAAAGCTTCAGTGTCATCTTTTAAGTGTTCTACTGACATCTCGGACTTGACACACTCTGGTACCCACGTCTGAGTCTTAATGGACCATTTTCATGTTCTCGTCGCCCTTACAGGCATAATATCGTACGTCGTATTTTAACCCGAAATGCACATGGCGACGCTTTTTGGACTGGTTTGCAAAAAGAATGGAGAAGAGAGAAAGCGCTTTGTACTGATTACGAATACAGAGCGTCGTCAAGTTCCGGCCTCGTACCTCGGCGTAACCTTTAAACAGATTATTTCCCCCAAAATGACACGTCAACCGACAATCACGTGTTCGTATGGCACTTTCCGAGCGCCCAGGAATTTACAGGCTGGCACTTTTTTCCGCCTCGGAAGCGAACCTGCAGCGGATTACCCAACTATATCCGGTGTCGTCACATCCGCATTGCGAGGGCGACGAGGGCCCTCATTGGCTCGTACGTCGAAGTGCACATCCGGTAGGAGTCGATGGAACCCGACGACGAGCGACCGCGACGCCCCTACCGTGATCTAAGCGACTAAAACTGTCACGTGTCAAACTGTCAAAGGTCACGTGATCCAGTACGGGCGCCGACTACGACGGAATCACTATAAGGTTGACGTCTTTAACCATTAGAAAGCAAGCGCAGTGCTTATTTGCGATCCCGGCTTCGGAAACGGCCTTGACGCGCTGATGCGGGATTGGAGCTCACCAACTTGAAAAATGTTCATAACACTCGTTACGCGCAGGGCTGTGGTTAGGAAAGGACATCCATTAAGCGACATGATAGTATTATACCCCCGACGCATGGGCAATCTCAAGGCCTTTCCAAGATGGACACCCTTCCGAACAGCGTTTGCGTCCCATGCCCAGGCAGCACAACGTACTGAAAGTCGAGTGCAATAGGGGCGGACGGTGTGTGTCTTATCAGTGTTTTTTTAGTTTCACGGGTCTTTTCAAGGCCTTCCACCTACCCGTCCACCCCCATTGCACTCGACTTTCAGTACATTGTGCTGCTTGGGTTTGGGGAAAATGTCCCTGAGTTTGGGGGAAACAATAGAAAGATACTCCCTTTCGCAAGGGGTTCTTTGTGGAGGAGGAAATTAATTATATTCTTTACGGGGGACAAACCTCTGTTTACGAACATGTGACGTCATGCGACGACCGGTTCGGCGTGAGATTTTGCTGTGGTGGACAAGAAGCGGGAAGAACGCGTCGACTGATAAGGCCCACTGATAAATGCCACTGATAAATAAAGGCCCACTTATAAATAAAGGCCCACTGATAAATGCCCACTGGCATGCTTTGGCCGGTGGTGTTACGTAGTCACTAGGACGTAGGACTCTCACCGAAAAGGAGTTGTAGCTAGACCGTGTGTGTGTACAAAAGAGGAGGCAGGAGCACGAGATAAGAGACGAATTCAGTTTCTTCCTTTCTTTTTTTTTAACCTTCAAACTCAATTCAACTCGAGATAAGAGAGCTGTAAGAGAATGAATAAATCAGAAGTAATTAAAGGATGACTAAAGTGAAAAAATAAAATGAAAAATACGTATATAAAATACGGTGTTTACGCTAAAGCTATTTCGCAAAACTTGCGTTCTGTGGTCATGGTTGTTCCTGCTGTAGGCTCCAAAATGCAAGAATCGTTGCGAACCAAATCTCTAAGTGTCGTACCGCGCGTTACCGATTGACGTACAATTGGTGTTACTAGTCTAATTAGTTACCTAGTAAATTAGTTAGATGAGGTAAACCTTGGAGCTTTCAGCAACTCACCATGGGTGCAACCTGCTCCATTGCAAAAGCTGTATAGCTATTACACACTCTGAATCAAAAGCCTGAATCACCTGAATGGTGAATCACCTGAATGAATCTGAATGAACCTGAATGGTGTTACTATGGTTGCAAGCTATGAGTAGATAAAAGTCATAAATGGCTATCCACGCCAGTCCTACTACGACATCATACTAGCAAGTCGGCCCTGCCTGGGCTAACCTCTCCCTACAACCCATAATAAAAAACATACTAGGATAAGGCATCGTGACGATGCCCGCGAGTTTTGAATTGAAATTAAGTAGCCGTTCTTCTGATATGTGCATTTCTGATACAGTTCTGCGTCCTCTTTCAAAATATCACAAGAGTCCATAGTACCGCAATACCGGCGACTCTGCACTTTCAACGCGGTACCGTCTTACCGGAATTGCACGAGGATCAATTTTCAGACGAAGGATTTCACTTTTGCAGAAACCCAAAAAATCGGCACCAACTTTTGCAGTTTTCGCCAAGACGGAAGGGTCTATAAGGGAAAAAGATGTCATTGTTAGTCTAGAAAGGAAGTCCCCACATGTAGGTCACGGTTGCCTCGTGCGGAGTAAAAAATAGAGAAGAAAACATGCTGCTCGTATATGAACAACGTATAGCACTTTAAGTAGTGCGTACTAAAGTACACATTTCTAATATTTTTCGTTCACTTATGGGAACAATGGTGGTTCAACGATTTCGAACATGGAAGACAGGTGTACAAAAAGATTTACGAAACAAAATCGTTGTAATGCTTTAGGGTACTCGCGAGAGCAGCTAAAAAAGAAGATAACACGAAGATTCCCGTTTCACTTGTAGGCGACTTATACCCTACACTCTTAAAAAAAGAACGTCACCCCAGAGTCCCTTCCATGCCCACCATCATCCCGGATGACATCGTTCTCGCACCTGATTTGTTAAAAACGGGAACCATGCTACCGGCGAAGTTACGGCAGTTGTGTTTACGGCCTTAAGTTTGCCGTCGGACTAAGGTATTATTCCACTATCCTGCTCTACGACAGACAGGTGTGTGTGTGTGTGTGTGTGTGTGTGTGTGTGTGTGTGTGTGTGAAATTAAATGTGTATTTCATAGAACGAAACTCGGAGATCAGCCTACCATCTTTCTGCTGAGTATGATGTCACAAGTAATCACCGAATAACTTTGATTAAATTTTATCTCATAATACGCTATGCATAAAGTTCGGACGGGTTACTTCTACTGAAGAACGCGAAAGTGGTGGCTTCTACACGCGCTAATGGCGCAATATCAATGAGTATACTTACTCTTAGACGGAGCGCAGTGACTCATAGGTACGTTTTCTGCAACCAGTATGGAGTTCAAAAATATACAGAACTGCAGGGCCTTCCAACTACTGAACCCCATTGCGCAGCCTACGTCCCAGACGAGGACTCCGCGTAATTTCCTCTATACTGGAAGCGATTTGTTTGCGCAGGTGTGCACACATGTACTGGAATATTAAGGACGCCAGATAGAGAAGGTCAGCTAAACATCCAACGTGACAAGCTGGGTCGATTCTTTCTGCATGGATCTAGATAGCGCATCCGTTACAGAAAACAACGTTGTTGTATTAATTAAAGAAAAGCCGCTGAATGACAAACAGTTCGCGGGCACTGCTGACATCCTCGTTCCGGACCTGTGTTATATAGCCAGCGAATACTTGCACGGCGACAGACGTTTCGAAATACAGGAAGGTATTTCGAAATATCTAGCTAAAGTCTGGCCCGTACTATTGCGTTTCAGTGTCCGTCAGCGTCGCGTTGTCTGCGAACCGACGCAAGCCCCTTCGAGAGCGACGGACGCATAGGTTCGCAAAGTTCAATTTTTGGACGGAGCGACGTCAGAAATGCCCGTCGTTTCCCCGGTAAAGCCTGGTCCGCACTGTTGCGTTTCAATGCGTCCGTCAGCGTTGCGTCCGTCGTCAACATTTCTGCGTGACGGAAGCATGGGTTTTCAAATTCACATCCGCACTTTTGCGACGCCGCTTTACGAGAAACAGCTCACAGTTGACTACATGAAGTGAAGTAAAAGAATGCAACAGCGAGGTTAAGACACGATTACCGGGGCAACGGCCTGCCATTTCTTGCGAAATTGAACTGGCTTGGTTTGCAGAGGAATGCAACACTGACGGACGCAATGAAACGCAATAGTTTCGCAGTCTAATTTTCGAGGCCCAGCACATTTTCTACATTTTGTAGCACATCTACAATTAGCACAGCGTGGGGCCTTCTACATATTGATGAAGTGGGACCGCATGAAATCACTTGGGTAATTCGTCGAAGAAGACTTATTGTGGGTTGAAAAGACAGTACGAGACTGCGTAGTTCGGTGAACACGTCACTGCCATAATCTACTATGGAATACCCGATCCCCATCCAAGCAAATGTGAGCCCTGCATTCTTGATATCGAGCGTGTTATTTTCTCTGGTTCGGAACGGAACTTGAGCAGAAGTGATATACTTGAACCGAAAGTCAAACCCCCAAAATAACGGTTCCGATCCATCGTCTTGAGTATTGCTGAAGATGCGTTCATCATAGTCTTTTTTTCTCTTATGTAATTCACTTTTAAACGTGTTCAGTACCGGATGTATTTATTTTATTTCAAACCGTGTTTTTATGTATGGGGATGGCTTCTTCGGCTGCCAAACGGGCAGCGATGCCTCATCTGTAAATGAAAAATAACAACGTAAGTAATATGCCTTTTGCCGACGTCAAACCTTTTCCATGCCATGCAGGCTCTCTACGCATTCCTGATGTTGCTGTTGGCGGAAAAAAGAAAGAAGAAAGGAGAGATGAAATTTATCACACGACGAATTCGGCTACTCCCATACATAGAACCCCCCTCCCCCCGCCACATCCCCCACATCTCTGTTAATGCCGTGACTTATTTCATCAGCGCTATAGCAATGCCCAATAGAACACCTCGAAAGTGCAGGACATGCTCTTCCGTGTGTGGTGTTATTCCCACTTACGATGTATTTGGGATACACGAACACAGGAACCTATCGCACGGTTGGATGATAGTGCCTGAAACGCGAAGCAATTTGTCTTCGAGAGCGCGGGAAAGAGAATATCGTAACTAATTCGCTAGATAGGGAAGATAAACGATGCTCCAACTCTATACACGCAAATAGAGTATGATGGGGAACGCGTACGCCACTACATATGGTTATGAGGCTATAGACTAAAGTGTAACAAGGGTTTTCCGCATTTAGTACACGTTTTGGGTTGCATGTCTTCTGCTTTAAAAAAAAAAAACTCTTCTATTTACGGAGTACTGAAGTAGAGCTTGTCCTAAGTTCGACGGGACTCACACCTCAATACTTTTCTTTTCCAATTAATCGAAGATGGAGACGATCCTCGAGAGGGCAATGTCGATACTAGTAGTATATGATCAGTTCAAGTAGCCGCCAACTCACACAGTGATCTGAATGCCATTAATTAGCCATTAGAACAATTTGGGACCCCCCACAGTAATTAGGATCATTCAGGGAGTCATTACACTAATTGGGGAGCATCTAAAACGTGTCCAGACCACTGTGTTAGCTGCCCGCTACTTGAGCTGATAAAAAATAAGAAATAGGTAGAAAATAAAATAAACCAATAGAAATAAGAGTGTAGAGAAGGAGTTTCATTGAAGGTCAATGACGCCACCTTGAAGAAAGCGATGCGGAACGGCCGCTGACCATTGCCGAGCGTCGGAGCACAGAGGCAGGTCGCAAAGCATCACACCAGGTGGCGCCACCATCCTTCTTGTGACCACAAGTTCTCGACATCCTGTGACGTCATCATGGCATGTCTGGGCAGGTTAGGACAGCTCTGGACATGTAAGGAGAAAAACACTCGTAATACAGTGATCGACGACAGGTGGTCACCTAATTGCAAGGCGACACACCAGATGGCGCCACCATCATAGCTGTATGCGAGAAAGACAGACAACAAGATACTAGCGGCAGGTAAAATTGAAACACTGCTCAACAAGTCTAGGCATGCCAGAGCACGTCGAAAAGGTCTAACCCTAAACAGCACGAACAGTACACATCGGGGAAAAGGCTTAGGGGCGACTGGTTAGGCCTAACCACAGCGTCACCGCACAACACCTAACACAAGGTGGGAATCGCAAAACGTTAAACATGCGACAACACGAACAAAAGGCTTGGTAACTGCTAAACAAGTCTAAACATGCGCCTATGGGGAATATCCGCTATGGCAAACATGCAAGAAAAATGCTTAAAGGGACTATGAAATTTCCTGAACCCCCATACTTTTTTTCGATGAAAACTGTTCTTCCCGCAGAGAAACTAATATGCCACAAATTTTTCCGGACGAAATCGCTCCACTCTGCGAGGAGCGCGCGCTGGAAATGTCTCTTCCGCGTTCCTCCTCTCCCGCGCATATTTCCCTGCCCATGGTGTAACTGTACAGACCGCACTTCGGTTCCCCGTTACGTCACCGGTGTTGCACAATGGCAAGTAATGCCGCGAGCTGCCGCCACTGCCGAAATCTGCCGATCGCGCGAAAGCTGCTGTCATGGAGATTTCCACTCCCGATGAACGCATACGCGGGATCCTACGGCGCATGCTCCTGGCTAGATTCCTCGGTGACGTGTTGCCGAGCCGGCCGTGGTCGCGTCAAGTTACCCGTTGTGTCTCCGCTCGGCAGCTCGTCACGGCGCGGCGCCAGCTGTCCTCCCTTCGCCGCTTCGTTTAAATTCGCTACCGAGAAATCCGCTCGCGCGACGAAAGTAAAATTTCGGTTCTAGACTCAGAAAAATGTCTTCTTTCGAACGAAACGAAAAAAATCGTTTCATAGTCCCTTTAACACGAGCGCGGTAAAGCAACGCCCAAACATCGGCAAATCACCAACCTTTTCTCCCGCGGCGACGGAGCGTTCGATCTCAACGACAGCCAGGGATCAAGTGACGCAGAGCGGGGACGATGGAGCGACCAACCACACATCTTCTCCAGACGAGAGCCAGCGGAGCCACGTTAGAGCCGTTAGAGCCACGTTGCACATGCGCGAACGCTTGTAGCGCCCTCTGCGCGCTCCTAGCGCTACCTGCGGCGACCACAAGGCAGAAGTAACACGACGGTACCTGTGAGAGGGTAAGAGAGAACTGAATCCTAGCGCCCTCTGCAGGCCTTGCTCATTGGTCGTGACGTCGGCCTATTGTCTCATGGCTACACTGTTTTTTTCCACTAATGCTCAACTGGACAAGGTCCACCTTAAACAATAGAGCCGCAGCATGACGTCATCACCCAAGATTGCATCTGTACGGTTCAAGGGCGCGTACGCTGTAGACAGGGGACCTGTTACTTAATGAATCACCATGCCAAGATTCTTTCATTTTTACAAGTAAAATGATTGTATAAAAATAGAAAACCTACAGCAGAAGAGCACCATGCATGAAAACTGATCGTAGGCATTCCAAAGTCTTACTAAATGAGACTTGCAAAAGAACAAGATATCTTAACACGTAACTCCATCAATGGCTAATAAGAGGACTAGGCACTCAACAAATCAACACAGAATACTGGTAACAAGGAGCACCGAACGATACGTCCATTCCGTGCGACAGCCAAGCACGGAGCTGAATCGTAATGCTTTTTTCTCCTCTGTCATGCATCTGTCCCTCTTGCGGTTGATTTCTGAACTAATTTAATGGCAAAATTATTCAGAATTGTTCTAGCACCATTCCCATTCAGGGCAGCACTAGCATCATCGTCAAGACAAGAATGTTCCTTGTCAAAAAAGAAAAAAAATACAAAGCTAGATGCGCACATATATACATACATATGCTTAAACCAATAGAGTAGCGGTATGACGTCATCATGCACCTGCGCGGCTCAAGGACGCGTACGCTCTAGACAGGGGACCTGTTATTTATTGAATCACTATCCCAAGATTATTTCCTTTATTTTACTATAACAATTGCATAGGACACTATTGCAGAAAAACACCACGCGTGAGAGGTGATTGTATGAATGAAGCATTTCATTCTCAAAGTCTTACTAAATGAGACTTGCAAAAGAACAAAATATCTTAACTCCTACAATGGCTACATACAACGAGCTAATCGAGACATGTCCGTCCCATCCAAGAGCCAGGGAGATAACTGAATAATGACGCTTTGTTCCTTGACTGGATAAAGCCAGAGCCGTATATTAAAAGGGAGTCTGGCCATTAATGGGTCATGCCTATACCTGAAGCTCCGCCCACTTTTTCAGCTGTCCGACCAATGAAGTCTTGAAATATGGGGCGCTATCAATCAGCCTATCCTCACTATTTGCCCCCTTATCCAACATGGGCAGCGCCATTTTGGGTGGCAAGTGGATTGGAGGGGATTGAAATGGATAGCTCTGGCAATCAGCAAAATTGGTGGATTTTTGGTGCCAATTTGATGAGCGCCACCTAGGGAGCGTAAGGCACGTCGGGAATTGTCGTCTGCTTCCGTCGTTGTACCGCTGCCGGCAGAACCACCTGCTGGGACACACTCTGTTGTCGGTATGATTTTTAATCAAATCTACATGAATAGTTGGAATGTAAGAGGCAAGAATGTTTATATCCATGAAATCCAGCAATTAAATATAAGATTGTACAGCACAGCGCCGTTTTTGTTATGATTTCGTTGTGATCGCCGTGTTCACTAGGCCTAACACCGGCGACAAAACGTATTATTTTCGGTTAGATATCGATGGATGAGCATCAGTTGACACAGATTTCCAAGAAACGTATATGAGGATGTACATTTGCAGCGTAAAATCAGAGCAGTCTGAAAATTTTTTGTCACGAAATCCCCGCTTCACTGTGTTTTCTTCGCCATTTTGGGTGGCAGTGAAGTGTCATGGCGACCCCCTTGATAAAGAGCAAACCAATCAGTGGAGCGAAACTGTGCCTCTTTTTGTGACTCCTCCCAATGGCCAGACTCCCTTTTAATATAAAGCTCTGGATAAAGCCATGCACGTGCCCCCCTTGCGGTTACGCTCTGAACTAAACGAATAGCAAAATTATTAAGAATAGCACTACTCCCATTCAGGTCAGCACTATCGTCAAGACAAAAATGTTCCTTGCCAAAACGAAAAACAGAACTACATGTAGAAGGAAAGCATGACAGAACAGGTCAGCACGACAGACAGAGCATGTCATCGCATGTTTGTCAGACAAAAGGGGAAAAGCGAAGAGAAGCACTTGAACAAAGCAGAAAACCAACATCAAACTATTTCTAAACACACACAATTGCCCTGTTACCTGGATCACTATTAATCAAGTGCTCCAATTTTTTCTCTTCCCATTTCAGCCATGTCATGCAGTGAAGCAGTCTCACACCCAAAATAATTAATTTACACTGAGGGTGGCGTGCCAGGAATTTCTGTCCTGCGCTCAGATGCAAGCATTTCTGCACAAATACCTATAACAGCTGACTTCAACACACCGTGCTCCCAATTACATCTAACAAACAAAAACATGCAAACCCTATTCTCACGAATTCAGCTTTACCATGCGACTTTCTTCTGTGTAAAAGCAGTGAAAGGAGAAAATAACCGCAAAAAATTACAGTAAATTAATGTAAGCGCAGTGTAAATTAATTATTTTGGTTGTGAGACTGCTTCACTGCATGACAAGGCTGAAATGGGAAGAGAGAAAAAATTTTTTAATGTAAGAATGAATATCTGTAGAGGAGGTGGTGTTCCTCTACATGAGTCCTGACCGGCGATGATGGAATGTCCCAGCGGGCAGATGGACGTGGCCTCACACTAGGACGGTGCCGGGTAGAACTGGCTGGCAGGCGCAGTGCCGCGCGCCAGCAGAGGCACGTCGCTGTCATCGTCGTCCACGGGCCGCCACATCACTCCCCCTCCTCAGACGCAGAGTGGTGCATGCGGTAGAGGTTCGCGTCGATACCAAGAAGTGGAGAATGATGACGGCTCGTAGATGGTGGACGACTGGGCACACGGCTTGTGCTTGTGGCTGTTGATGCAGCAGCAGCGGGATGGTGGGAACAAGAGCGCTGCGATCCGGGCGGGTTGCAGTGATGGGATGTGAATGCCGATTGGTTGAGTGGTTGGGTGCTTGAGTGGTTGCTGATTGTATTGAGTGTCTACTGAGTGCGTTGAGCCCTTGTTAAGTGCGCTGAGTGCTTGCTGAGTGATTGCTGCAAAGCGTTGATTATTGCTGAGTGAGTGAGTTGCTGAATGCTGATTGTTGCTGGGTGGGCGACAGTACCGCGACCGGTACGACAGCGTGAATGCTGGTTGTCCCCAGAGAAGTGCCGGGGAGGACCATCATGAAGCAGGTGGAGGTCTGGGAAGTGAACTTGCTGTGATCTCCCTGCGGGTCCCCGGTGGAACTGCGGTGCCGGTGCGACTTGCCTGCCAGAAGGTGGTTCGCTGCTGGTTTGCTGAAAAATTTAGGATGTTACGTGGCTGAATTAAGCCGAACACGGTGTTCGTTGTTCGGGTCACCAAATGTAGAGGAGGTGGTGTTCCTCTTCATGAGTCCTGACCGGCGATGATGGAATGTACCAGCGGGCAGATGGACGTGGCCTCACACTAGGACCGTGCTGGTAGAACTGGCTGGCAGGCACAGTGGCGCGCGCCAGCAGAGGCACGTCGCTGTCATCGTCGTCCACGGGCCGCCACATATCATTAAGAGTAGGACAAAGGAAATAATCTTGCGATTCAATAAACAATAGGAGTTTTTGTCTTTGCCGCTGCCTTCTTCAGACAGGATGTGGTGACGTCACGCAGTGTTTCAGGTGTCTGTAGCAATGCATTGACCATTACTGGAAAAAAGTGTAGCAATAGAAAAATGGCGGATGGTGTGCATTGTCCTGGAGGGATTTACGGTGAGCACTGTTCTTCAAATAAGAGAAATAAGTGTGTGCTTAGAAATAGTTTGATGTTGGTTTTCTGCTTTATTCAAGTGTTTCTCTGCGCTTTTGTTCCCCTTGTTGTCTGACAAACATGCGATTTTTCTTGAGGTGTCATGACATGCCCACACCTGTTCCGTCATGCTTTCCTTCTACATGTAGTTCTGTTTTTCTTTTGGAAAAGAAACATTCTTGTCTTGACGATAGTGCTGCCCTGAATGGCAGTATTTTCTGCAATAGATTTTCTGCTTCTTATGCAATCGTTATAGAAGAATAAGGAAATAATCTTGGGATAGTGATTCAATAAATAACAGGTCCCATGTCTACAGCGTACGCGTCCTTGAGCCACGCAGGTGCATGATGACGTCATGCTGTGGCTCTATTGTTTCAGGTGGACCTTGACCAGTTGAGCATTAGTGGAAAAAAACAGTGTAGCCCTGAGACAATAGGCAGACGTCACGACCAATGAGCAAGGCCTGCAGAGGGCACTAGGATTCACTTGTCTCTTGGACATTGGCGGGTGTGGACCCATTAATTCTGCTCCTAGAAATTGTGTTGGCCGTTAGAGGAAAAGCGTAGCCTCGGTGGAATTCAGTTTACCTCTGACGAGGTACGGATGTATGGTTTCGTCACTGGTGTATGGTGTGTGACAATTCTGGTGGATTTTGTGTCGAGGGAATGTACAATGAGGGAATGCAGGGTACGTGTCTGATGATGATGTGTCTCTTTTTCACTCTGTTCAAATGTTTTTCTGTGATTGCTTTCCTCTGTTGCCCGGCAGTCGTGTGATTTTTCCTCGTTTAACAGCGCTCCTGACATGTCCTGACCTGCATGCTTTCCTTTGTTGACACATCTAGCTTTGTATTTTTTTCTTTTTGGCAAGAAACATTCTTGTCTTGATGATAACGCTAGTGCTGCCCTGAATGGGAATAGTGCTAGAACAATTCTTAATAATTTTGCGATTAAATTAGTTCAGAAATCAACCGCAAGAGGGACAGATGCATGACTTTATAGAGAAAAAAAAAGCATTACGATTCAGTTCCATGCCTTGTTGTCGGATGGAATGGACGTATCGTTCTGTGCCCCTTGTTACCCGTACTCTGTGTTGATTTGTTGAGTGCCTAGTCCTCTTATTAGCCATTGATGGAGTTATGTGTTAGGATATCTTGTTCTTTTGCAAGTCTCATTTAGTAAGACTTTGGAATTCCTACGATCAGTTTTCATGCATGGTGCTCTTCTGCAGTAGGTTTTCTATTTTTATGCAATCATTATAGTTGTAAAAATGAAAGAATCTTGGGATGGTGGTTCATTGAGTAACGGGTCCCCTGTCTGCAGCGTACGCACCCTTGAACTGTGCAGATGCATTCTTGGGTGATGACGTCATGCTGCAGCTTTATTGTTTCAGGTAGACTTTGTCCAGTTGAGCATTAGTGGAAAAAAACAGTGTAGCCCTGAGACAATAGGCCGACGTCACGGCCAATGAGCAAGGTCTGCAGAGGGCACTAGGATTCAGTTCTCTCTTAGGCTCTAGCAGGTACCGTCATGTTACTTCTCACTTGTGGTTGCCGCAAGCGGCGCTAGGAGCGTGCGCGCATGCGTAGCATCCGTAGAGTGGCGCCTGCGTCAGTCGGCCGCTGGCTCTTGTCGGGAGAAGATATGCGGTCGGTCACTCCGTCGTCCCCACTCTGCGTCACTTGATCCCTGGCTGTCGTTGGGATCGGACGCTCCGTCGCCGCAGAGGAAAAGGTGGGTGATTTGCCGATGTTTGTGCATTGTTTTACCGTGCTCGTGTTAAAGGAGCAGTCTAGAGGCCCACAACTTTGTTTCTGGTTTTGGTCACTATGGAATGTTAGGCAGCCGAAAACAGTTTTCCCACAATTTTACAACCGTAGCGAAATTGGGACGCCTGAAATAGCTCCCCGAACCTCCCGTGCGCGAAACACCCTCCTTCGCCTTCACGATAGGCACGTGATGAGCCCCACCACACGCGTCACATGTGACGCAAGTGGTGAGGACGCTCCTCATTGGACCTGGGATCACATGATCGAGGTGAGCAACATAGCGCAGGCCGGAGCGTCTGCTACCGCTTCGGAGACGCCATGCGTTCTCCGGCTACGTGATGTCCGAAATGGAGGGTTTGAAGGCTGTCCACGACACAACCACGATTTTTTGGGACCGCAGATACCACGGGAAGAACGAGTGGTGCAGCCCGAAATTAACTGCGCTTGTACAGCGAAAATCCCGTGCTTCTCGACAGTATGCAGCCTGTCCGACAGTTTTCACCGCGCAGTTGGTTCAGTGGCTAACCGGTGGCGCCACAATACCGCCGTCATCCCTTGCTTTCTGCTACTGTGAATTTTGAGATTGCACAGAAGCCACGGATATATTACTCTTGTGATTGTAATCTTGTTTTCTCAGGCTGCATATATGCTTTGTTTTTTTTTAGGAAACGTGATATAAATCATATAAAGAATAGAAGTCCACAAGAAACAGCTCGCAATGTTCGTAGGAGACGGTTTTTCCTGCGAACGAATGAGGGGCTCTCTACCACCAACGTCACAGTAGAGTGGGTGTGGTCTGCAGTTGGAGCGCTCCGGCCTGTCACCGCGGCAGCGATTTTCCAAATTAATTGCACCGTGGTGAAACAACTTTGGACAGAAATATTTTGTGGGAATGCTTTTCACATACTGCTTTACAAGATGACAGCAGTTTTTGGCCATGTTAGATACCACTTCAATGCTCCTTTAAGCCTTTTCTCGCATGTTTGCCATAGCGGATATTCCCCGTAGGCGCATGTTTAGACTTGTTTAGCAGTGACCAAGCCTGTTCTTCGTGCTGTCGCATGTTTAACGTTTTGCGATTCGCGCCTTGTGTTAGCCGCGTGGTGCTGTGCAGTGACCTCAGGGTGACACAAACCCGCCATTGTTGTAACTGCCCTCAAGCAGGTGCTTTTGGCAAAACTGCCATCTTGTCCTGGTTGCACGTCATAGAAAACGTCATTTTCAGGTCATGTGACTTTGTTTATATGTCGTTTTGCCGCTTACCGACATATTTTCGCTGTCATAACACCAAGAGATTACCGTATTTTGCTAGCGTAAACTATGCGGTGCTTCTTCCGCAACATGGTAGCCCATTTCTCCTTAGTTTAAGTACATGGCATCGGCTCGGTAAGTCTTAACGCGCAGTCGTCATCACATCTTTGGAAGTCAACAATACGAGGCTTCGTGTGCAAAACTGCGTGTTTTACTGCGAGATTATCGAATAAAAATAATTACCGTGATCGAAAAACATCCAAAACGTCGTCCAGAAACAACAACCGCATTGTTTACAAACGGTTTGGCCGCCGATCACGGGCGCCGCCATCTTTAAGGTTACGTGCGCCTTGACGTTTGCTGTGACGTGCGACCAGGACCTGTCCAGGATGCATTGCGTTCGCCCAGCACGCTTTCGTCTACAGAGGAATACATTGGATGCCACCCCTGTGGCAGTGACACTGTGGTTAGGCCTAACCGGTCTCCCCTAAGCCTTTTCCCCGATGTGTACTGTTCGTGCTGTTTAGGGTTAGACCTTTTCGATGCGCTCTGGCACGCCTAGACTTGTTGAGCAGTGTTTCAATTTTACCTGCCGCTAGTATCTTGTTCTCTGTCTTTCTCGCATAGAGCTATGATGGTGGCACCATCTGGTGTGATGCCTTGCAACTAGGTGACCACCTGTCGTCGATCTCTGTATTACGAGTGTTTTTCTCCTTGCATGTCCAGAGCTGTCCTAACCTGCCCAGAGGTGCCATGATGACGTCACAGCTGACGTCACAGGATGTCCAGAACTTGTGGTCACAAGAAGGATGGTGGCGCCACCTGGTGTGATGCTTTGCAACCTGCCTCTGTGCTCCGACGCTCGGCAATGGTCAGCGGCCGTTCCGGACCACTTTCTTTAAGGTGGCGTCGTTGACCTTCAATTAAACTCCTTCTCTCCACTCTATTTCTATTGCTTTATTTTATTTTCTACCTATTTTTTATTTCTTATCAGCTTAAGTAGCGGGCAACTCACACAGTGGTCTGGAGAGGTTTTAGATGCTTTCCAATTATTGTAATGACTCCCTGAATGATCCTAATTTCTGTGGGGGGTCCCAAATTGCTCTAGTTGCTATTAATGGCGTCCAGGTCACTGTGTGAGTTGGCAGCTAGTTGAGCTGATCATATACTACTGATACTCACGATATTGAATATGTTCTCATTAAAAGAAGCTTAAAGGAATAAAAATAAAGTATTACATGGATGAAATAATGCTGACAGCGTATATGATGTGCTCAATAGACTAAAACGTTAAGAAAGGTAGGCTCACCTTTTCCGTGACTCATCTTATCAGTCAATAATACAATATAGAAAGTGGGACAGAAAACATAATAACAAGCGACAATGTTAAAAACAACGAAACAACGAAATAAAGTTGTTTTGTTTGGTAGAAGTGTCAGGTGGTGTGCAAATCAAAGAAAGCCGCGAACAAAAATGAAATAAGCGAGGCGAATTCATACCCGACCACGTATTTCGTGAGCCAATTCGTCCAACTGCGAAAGTACACGTCTTCGGTCGGAATCCATTGTAGTATGTGACACCTCTGCGATATAAAAGGTTCAGAGCGGTTATTTGGAGACATACCATATGCGTAGCTTGCTAACCTAATGAGCAGGAACTAAGGAAATGTCTCACATTCATGGCCTGCGAGAGATTTGATGCGTTGACGCGGAACTCTGCGGCCAGGCGCTGGAAAAGAGTGGGTTAAAGCTACAATACTAATCAATTAATCAGTTAGGGAAAATTTCGCTTCACACAAAGAAGAACGAGCGTGAACGTGATAATCCTGCAACGTTTACTAAGGCTTTCTTAGTTCAGTAGAATTTATTAAATCAATTCAACATAGAGACAATGTGAAAACTGTAGCAATGGAGACTAAGGTTTCAATTCAGTGAGATTCAATATTAAAGCAATTTAATTGAATAGGATTTAGTCCCTGAATGGTCCGAAAGTGTAATAGATGTGTACGGTAAAAAAGAATAACAAATAAATAAATAAAAGAACATAAACTAGTATTTCGCGCATATACCGTGAGACCTCAGTGTAAATTTCAGAGCATGCCCAGTATGAAGGTAATGAGCTCCATCGCACGCACGCATGTTTTTCCCGTCCACCACATCGAGACAGAATGCAATGAGCGTTACCGAAAAAGAATACTGAATTGAAAGGAGGTTTCGCTTGCTGTCCTGCATACTTTGCATGTCCCACGGAACAAAAATTTCGATGACAGGTCAAAGACGCTTGGAACTGATTATGACAGATTGATTCCTAATGCGCGATGGAAGATGGTAAAAACAAAAAAAGAAGACCAGGTTACCTGGGTCGCGTTGCCTCAGCTCAGGGGTCGGTTCAGAATCAAGGTCAATTTTCCATTGGTAAACCACTAGCTCCTAAAAGACGATTTCAGCAAATCCCAGTGCTCCTTCGAGTGGGAGGTTGCTGTCACGAGGAGGGGAGGACTGTCCTTCATGTTTTGTTTTTGCTGACCTTGACATCTCGTGGACGATGGGCCGAGAGAGGAGAAATGGAAACAGTTTGGAGACCCTGTCCTCCTTTCTGATAAGCAAGTTTCCATAGTTCAAAGTAGCAGTAGTACTAGTTGTGGTCGGCTGGGACTCGGGTATGGTTAATTCCCTCGCAACGAGCAATGGCCAGTTGCGCGATCTACCCCAGACCCACAACCATCTCTATAATACACGACCATAACACTCGCCCGTTTGCCTATGGGGCTTCCGCCCGCGGCTCGAAGAGCGGAAGGGACATATTTACGCGCAGAGCGCCCATCAAGGGCGCCACTTGCCGTAGCCAGAAGAGCGCCTGTTATATCTCAGTTGTGTGCGATACGAGTGGTGCTTGTAGTGAATTCTTCGTCTGTACATGTCTGTGTATTGTCGCAGGTTCTCTGTGCATTTAAACCTAAGAGATAAGAAACTAAATACTCAGAAATGGGCTGTTCCCAGAAGCGTAAGGTGGCACGTAAAACTGTAAAACTTGCGGGCTATGAGCTGCACATCTTACATATGAACTTGGCAGCAGCACCTTGTGTGTTGGGTGAGACGTACACCATGTATTTATGATTGTTAGACGCAAGCTCGTTCACAGTTTACGTTTCGCGTGAGAGGCGTTCCGTGTTAACATACAGGGCAGTTACAGAGAATGGGAAAATGCGACCATAAGAAGAAACTGTGTTCTTGGCAAATTGATGACTGACACCAGTTACGACGTCCAAAAGAATTTGTTGTATGAGCAAGCACTTCAGATTTGAATCGGCAGTTGCTTGTTTTGCTTTCCTACTTATTGGCCCTTTTTATTTTTAGTTTTACTTTTCTTGCGGTCTGCCATTACTATGCTCTGCTAACCTTCATTACGCTGTTCGGATAGAAGCCACTTTGAGAACTTTTTCTGATGATGGCTTTTCAGCAACGCTACCTTGTGGTGTCTTTTCTTGTGATCCCTTTGCACTCGTGGGAGATGGAAGGCCGCGTAAACTTCGTGATCAGTAATGTTGGAGTATATGTCGCCTCCTGGAGGCGATGTTGGCCGGGCAACGTCAGGAGAAGATGGGACGTCCTGCTTACTGGCCGAAGAAGACAACCTCCTCTTACTCCCAGCTTCCACTAGATGCCTGGTGAGACAATGTAACGGAGTCGTCATTCCAGGTTGCTTGTTTTTGGTGTATTCTTCAAACACCGTAGGCACCGAAGCCATGGTGCCACGCCTGAGAGTTTTGCTCGTTTAGCCGATGCTAAATTCTTCGGCCTTGAAATGCGCAGAACATGCTGTCAAGTAGTCTGTCGGAGGCCATGGTTGTCGCGGCCATGGAGATGCGTAAAAGGTACTAGCTATTAGATGAAACTATTTATGGTACACACTGCCATCCGTAAACTACACCGTATATGAAATGAGACAGTCGCAATGCAGTTACTTGGGTCAGGATCTCGTGATATATCTCCAGCCACTTCTCCCGTAAGGCAGCATTAGAGTAGAACTCGTGGAAGCAAATATTTGGGTCCGACACTGCTTTCTTCTATGACGTGCAGTACACCATCACGTCTCACGTCTGACAAACCATGCACTTGAGACAAACACCACCCCTCGTGTGAAAACCAGCCAAAACTAAACACGAATAATGGCAGTGATGGTATCCGCATGACATGCGTCGTCTGCCGAGAGGCTGGTATTTAGTGCCACAAACGTGTGGCGGCCGCTTGGCGAAACTGAATCAGCGGCACTGGCGCTAGGTGCAAGTGTTATGGTCGTGTATTATAGAGAAGGGCGTGCCCCTACCGCTATAGATCACACCTCCCGCCAGGGTAGATAACAGCGCGCGCGCCTGTGCCCACGGACGCCGTCATGGGGGCGGCGGATGCGGGTCCATTGCCCCGCTAAAGGCTTGTAAAGCGGCGCAATTATCGCTCAGCAGTTTTGACACTGCGATCCTGTAGGTCAATGAAAAGGATACGAGGGTGGTTCCATAAATTTCTGGCCCGAGGTAGAAAATGCGCGCGAATTTGAAAATGCGAGTAAGGACGCTTGGCGCCATCTGTTGGAGGGCCGGAGCACCCTCAACCCTCTCCATGCTTTTGTCGGTTGGAGAGCGGCATTTCAAACAGCCATGGTGCACTCTTCAGTTAAAAAGGAAAAAATCGAGTACCGCGCTGTGATAAAATTCTTGACAAAAGAGGGACTTTCGCATAGAGAAATTAAAGCGCGACTGGACAGCGTGTACAGGGAAGCCTCTTCGTCGTACTCAACGGTAAAAGACTGGGCTAAGCAGTTTCAACTGGGGCGAGAGTCCATTGAAGGTGTTCCACGCGATGGTCGTCCAGTGGAAGTGGTGACACAAAAAAATTTGTCTCTTTTCGAGGAGGAAATGCGGAGTGACAGGCGTTTGAAGGTGAAGGAAATCTCAGAAAGGCTGGGGCTTTCCAAAACAACCGTTTTTCGCATCATCGGGGAGGGCCTCCACATGAAAAAGGTCAGTGCGAGATGGGTGCCACGACTTCTCTCGTCAGTTCAAAAGCAACAGCGCGTCGTCTGTGCCAAAGAGTTTTTGGAGCTCTGTCAAGAGTACGAAGAAGAAATATTGAAGTCAATTGTCACAGGGGATGAGTCTATGGTGATCTACTATGGTCCCCTTTCGAAAAAGGAGTAGATGGAATGGCGCAAACCAAGAGAAGCACCCCCAAGAAAAGCCAAGGTCACACAATCCACAAAGAAGATCATGGCAACAATATTTTGGGATTGTCACGGGATCCTCCTCATCGACTTCAAAGAGAGGAACACCACAGTGAAAGCGACTAATTATGCTTCACTCCTGCACCGACTGTGAGACGCCATCAAGGAAAAGAGGCGCGGCAGGTTGAGTCGAGGTGTCCGGTTGCTCCAGGACAATGCCCCTGTCCACACGGCTTCAGTTGCCAAGGCTGCACTGAAGGAGTGCGGCTTCGAAGAAATCCACCACCCACCCTACAGTCCAGACTTGGCACCGAGTAACTACTTCCTGTTCTCAACCTTGAAGAGGGATCTCAGAGGACGGAGATTTTAAAACGATAGTGAGGTGCAAGAGGCAGTTTTTCAGCATTTTGCGGACAAAACTTCGGACTATTTTTTCAAGGGTATAAGAATGCTGGTTGAAAGGTGTCAAAAGTGCATCGAAGTTTAGGGTGACTATGTCGAAAAGTGATACACTTGTTTCGTCTCTATGAGTATAAAAAGTTGGTCGGGCCAGAAACTTATGGAACCACCCTCGTATATTTCCTTTGTAGGGCAACTCTTTCCATTGTTTCCGCAGTGCTTTTGCACTGAATGCATGTCGCTTGCTTAGAAATGATGCAATTAATTGTGCCACATCCCTATTGTGGAAAAAAATGTTTATTACGCTTTGACAACTGGCTCTTTCATTCAGGTGTTCTCTCCTTCACTCATTGACATGTGTACTCTTCCCAAGCACCATTGACAGCAATAAAAAATACTGTCAAATTCAGGGTATTGAACCAAACCCGAACCAAAATTTTCATGACATTGTTTAACCCGAACCAGAGCAGAACCGTAAAAAATAATAGCGGTAACCGATTCGCAACAAAACGGTTCGGACATAAAAGAAGTCAGCATAAGAGTTCCTCTCAATCCCCGAGCGAAGACCATCATCACGCGTCCATATCATGGATTTCGGAAATTTTCATCTAGCAGTCAAACGAGGACGTATAGTAAGTATACTTTCAGCGTCTTTTTAACATGTTGAAGTGCAGTTGTCCTTGTGATCGCCGCGGCTAGCGCCCCACGCACGCGCTGCGGCGTCGACTCTTCAGAGACGAGGTGCCACACGGACGAATGAAACAGTTAGCACGACACCTAAGTTGAACCAACAGCAATATCATTCAAGGAAGAACGGGAACAGCACACATAAATTCACTCAACAGGAATACTAAACTATCATTCAATAGCCGCTGAAGATGAGGATGCACAAGAAATTTCTGTAGAATTTGATGGGAAATCATTCCAGTTCCACCATTGGGAAAAATGAGGAATACAAGACATTCTTCCTCGAATGAAGCCCACAGATGAGCTTGCCGTGTTTCTGTCCTGTCATGCGACTGGGGTTATTCGCGATTCCAATGAACTACAGGTGGCGCCCTGAACTTCCAAGACGGCGGACGAAAGGAGGTCTCTCGAGCGAAGCGCGCGTAGTGAATGCGGTATCTACCAAATTATGTTCATCTGTTTCAGTTTTTAATACCCACAAATTGACATGTTTTATGAAAACAGAATTAATATTCTCTGCTGGTAATCTCATACTGTGCAGTTCAACTCGGAGAAGTAGGGAAAAAGTTTCTGTCGTCGGAGCTTGTTTACGTACGTCCGCAGTCGAGCGAACAAAGGAGGCATTTTAGGATCTAAAAAGGCAAAGCAGGGATTAGTTGCTAAGAAGAGAGACGTAGCATGTGTTTTGGAATGTGGATTAGTAGTCTGCAAGCAATACCATGTTTAAGTTTCTCCTCCGATAGTCCTGTGTAGTATGTGAGTGTTGCAAGGGAACAACAGCACAGTTGGAAGTGTATATAACGTCTCTAGGAATTAGATTCTTTTTCTCGGAACTTTCAGACACAAGTAATCACAAAAAATTGTAATTCACAAGTTAATGTTCACGTGGGCATTTGCAAGAGATCAAGAGAACGCTTCTTTGTTTGGTGTGGTGATGACAGAACGTGCTCACATGACGTTAGCTCTGACCCTGATGTTTGCAGAACTCTGTGACTGCTTGTCAAAGGTAGAGGTGAACAATGCATATTTTGAAAACCCTTGGCACACACGCATATATCTCACATCTTGACTTAACACCATATGTGTGCAACTAATTAACATGCCATACGCTGTGCTGCGAACACCTGAGCGCTGCTACAGATCCTTTGGCAAAGTCAAGTATTCGTTTTCTGCACTGCTCTTGGTATTTACATACAACTTGGTGTGTCATTTTTATCTTTGCCAGTCATTCGTTGATACGTGTGCGACACCGTACAGAAGCTATTTCTCCGAGAGAACATCCATAGTGGATGCTTGTCTACGCCGCATATTAGTACGGTGATATTGTTTACTTTGCCTGAGGTCTGAAAATGCACACATGTCAACACGACAAAGAAATGCCGGTTCCTCGTTCTGTATTACTAAGATTAATATTATGATAAAATTGTGGTGACAGAGTTGATCAGGAAACTTGTGCGGTGAGTGGAACTACCGTTGCGTTCTTCTCGATTAGGAAACTATTAAAAGAAAGCGTGTTGCATTTCCAACAGGCTGAGAAGAAATTAGTAGCACAACATTCCTTTTTTCGATTTCGATACATTCTTTGTTGCCGGCATTCCGTCCATAAGCAAGAGAAACGTGGACGGCCGTACTGCTTCCCTGTCCGGACGCCCTCCCGGCCATCCACTCGCAGCTTTTCAAAATCGCCGCCAGGTTGCCATGGCTTCGCTGGAATCGCGAATATGCCAAGTAATTGTCAAACTTTAACCCTATCTTGTCATATACAATGTTGTGCAAGAATTTCAGCCTCTTAAGTTTTCACTGAAGAGCCTCATTGCTTATGTTATTTCCTTGGTATTCGATAATACGGACGATTCGCCTTATGAACGATTTTTGTCAGGGACGAAAGTGTCCATATTAACGAGGCATGACTGTATACACTCTCAATGGAGAAATGTAACAGCTCGCGTTGTGGACTGGGGGCCAGCAAGTGGTGATTGTCGCTGCGTGCTAGGGGTGTCTCGGGGGGGGGGGGTCTCAGGTGCGCGCGCTGTTATCTACCAACGTGGGAGGTGTTATCTATATAGCGGTAAGGGGGTAGATCGCGCAGCTGGCCGTTGCTAGGTATCGTTGCCAGGGAACCAAATGAACCCCGGTCCCAGCCGACAACCCCTAATACTACTAGGGGCGCTAGGCTGTCTAGGATTTTCTGAAGTCGTCTATTCCATGAGCTGCCTTATTCGACCTTCGAAGCACTAAATCATTCCCGAGGAGCAGCCTGAGTGAAGGGGTTCACTCGCCCATCGTTTAAGACTACGTCCTTCACTGGGAATAACTGGATACTCGACTGAGCACTCGAGTCTACATTTTTAAGTTCTTTCGCGAGGAACGAATCTTTATGTCGGGTTTGTACCCGCTGGTAGGACACATTAAATATTCTACCACGTGGATGGGATGGAGCTAGTCTCCGGTAATATCGGACCCCAGTAAGACCTACGTCTCAATAGCCTCTACCCGAGAAACGTTATCAAGACTTTGGTTGACAGACTGAAACCGAAACAAAGCAGAAGGGGAGGGCTGGGTTCCACGAATGGGTGCTTGTTCACTGCTTCCTATTGAAAGAAAAGTAGAACCAGACCATCAGTAGACTATTTTAATCCCCCCCCTCCGCAGGTCCCTGGCTTTCGAGCGCGACCTTGTTCACCCCCTAGCTTCGAGCTTAGTTCAACTCTACCAAATTGGTGGCGCTTTTGAACACGATGACGTCATTTGTTTACAAACAGGGAGATGTCGATTTTTTTTCTTTCTATATCCATCCATTCATCACTCCAGTATGACTTCACTAATTTCTTACAACAACTTTCTTTAGCTACTCACATGCTCAAGAACCTCCCACATTCTTATCATTCTGTAGCCACATTCTACGATTTCCAGTTTGAGTTCCTTTGTACTCTGAAATGAAAATAGAAGAAGCTTCGTTCCTTTAGCGACGATACTAAGTGATATCTCCGGCAGGGCATAGTACACGTACTTCTATCCTTCTGAGTCTGAAATGTTGCCATACCTTTGCGATGTCATGTGCACGATGGTAGCACAGGCGGGCAGCCATACATGACTGCTTCTTTACCATCTAGAGGAATAAAAATTGCTTCACGGGATTAGTTTAACTCCACCATAGTTATGATTCGGGGATTTATACGTCGCGAGAAAACTGTGATCATGAGCGACGTCATACCTATGACTTCACCGCTCCTAGCCAGCTATTAACCTGTATAACACCGTTCTCTAACCTGGGCTGCGTTCCAATACCTCGCGCCCGCGAAGCCGCCTGACTAGGCAGCTGAGTAGACCCCTTTGCTTGTCACTATTGGAACAGGCTTGCCTAGCCGAGGCGCCTGTGGCGCCATCCCGTTGCTCACGCAAGAAATGCGTACGGCGCAAGCGCAGCAGGTACTAGCGTTTCCCGCTGTCAGCCATCCCGGCTGTCAGATGGTCAGGCGTATAACTAGACTGCGTCGACGCGTACTAGGCGGTAGCCGACTGAATAGCGGACTTGGCGAGATTTGGAACGAGACTTAACATGGCGGCACTTCCGGTTAGACCGCTAGGCAGTCGACTAACCGGGGTATTGGAACGCAGCCCTGATTTCTTGAATGCGCGAGGAGTACGCCATTTTGTGACACTATGGCTGCGTTCCAATACCCCGGTTAGTCGACTGCCTAGCGGTCTAACCGGAAGTGCCGCCATGTTAAGTCTCGTTCCAAATCTCGCCAAGTCCGCTATTCAGTCGGCTACCGCCTAGTGCGCATCGATGCAGTCTAGTTATACGCCTGACCATTACGCCTGACGCATGCGTTTTTTATATGTACCGTAGGTCGGTCCCGAGGTACTTGACGCAAGGCCTGCCGACGTGCTGATGGGCGGGTGCGAACGGACTGTGCTATCGCTCACACGAATGTGACGGCTTCCACGTCCGTTACGGACGCAGAAAAAAAAAAAAAAAGAAAAGAAGAAGTCACGTCCGTGTGCGACCGTCCTTACGCCGGTATGCTAGTTACCGTAATTACGTGCTAATTTCGTCTTACCGTAAACGCACGAGGATCAATGTTCAGACGGATGAGTTCATACTTGCAGAAGCGCATGAAATCGGCACCAGCTTTTGCAGTTTTCGCCATGACAACGGCATCTGACGAAGGAAACATTGTTGAAGTAAACAGGAAGCTTTCCTTCTCACACGTGCAGGACAGTAGAAACAGACAAGAAAGCCTGCAGCTAAATCTCCAACACCTACTGGTGCTGAATATAAGACCTAGTACCTAGTGCGCCTATTGGGACATAAAAAGGACCCATTTTCAGCATTTTCTGGGTGCCTCCCAAAATTCACGGCCCTGTACCTGCATATTCAAGTCAAATCAATTCAATTCAACTTTATTTCCGTAATGCTAGCAAAACAGACGAGGAGCCGTCAAGAGCAGCAGAGGCTACTTGACTAGGGCAACACCCGCGCACGTGATTTTAACAATACCAACTACAGCAACAATCGAAGTCAACAAAGTGACACATGAGGAAAAATCACAATACGAATTGTGCCATAATCACGAGGCAATACACATAAAATGTGGTAACAAGTGTGACACGCAAACTCCACAGGAATGGGGAATATATATCTACGTTTAAGACAAGAAAAGTGTAAATATGTGCTACTCTGTGTTTCAGGGATTGTTTACCATAGTTGGTTCTATATAACGGCGTACGCCACAAGTTGCACTGCCGGTTGGACCGTATAGTAATTTTATGTAAGTCACATAGAGAAAGCCACGCGGTATGGTTATATGAGATAGTTATGATCAGAGTTCATCTCATATATCATCACAGTTATCAGAGCTCCATCTAGAGACAAACACAACACGTAAAGCGTCCTGCTTTGTCCAAGGCACGGAATCGTTTCGAAGCTCCGCTCTTAGACAATCCGGGTCACTGGGCCCATGGGCCCAATGCTGAACTTTCACATCACGAGTGTTATCTTTATTATTATTTTTTAAGTTGGTGCGCTCGAAACATCATGCCAGACGCATGTGAAAACCGTTCTGTTAGGCTGGGATTCTAAATCAATGTTCTAAATCAGTGCCATACCTTTCTCGAAAGCCGACTCCAAAGCCTATCTAAGGAAAACTACAACCCAAAAAATCGAGAGAACTCTGGTATAGGCATCCCTCCAACCTACTGACTATCTCTCCTTCATCGATCCCGATTTGACAGCCATTATCCCAAGAAGCCTGGAGAGACCACTGCATACGGTCATCCACAGAATTCGCCTATGTCAGCTCCACTCACGGACAACACTCTACAGAATGAAGCGCACATCAACATCACTATGCCACACCTGCGACATTCCGGAAGACACACTTCACATAATCATGCAGTGTCCATTTTGCACAAATCGCAGAGAACGACTTCAGGCTGCGCTTGATAAGCTTGCTGATTGGCGTAGGAGCTAATCTGTTGGCCAGATAGACCGCTCTCCGGCCCATATAAGGCAAAGGTCGCGTCATTTCTGTGACCGAAAAGTGCGCATTTCTTGTTTCAGCTCGTTTGCATAGGGAATTTCGGCTGTGGATATTTCAACATACTCGCGCGATTAATGATTTTTTAAAACACGGAATGGCTTTCAACGAGGAATATTTCCCGTTCTGTTGACTTGCTTGTGCCCGAAATCCCCTAATTAATGAGCTAATTAATGAATTTTAGGTAACTATAGTCATCTTGTAGTTACACACTTTCTTCGAGAGACTGCCCCCTTGGCCATATAACGGAACTGCAAAAACTGCATCTATGTTGCTCCGTTAGTATTTAATAAAAAATCTGTAACGAATAAAAAAAACACACACACACGGCATACAGCAAAATATACCGCAACGGCTGCGAGAGGAGTTCTTTACGGTACGGCCACGGGGTCAAGTCGACTGTACAAACTAGTAAGTGAAAAATTCTGACGTTATTACGTGAATAGCTACTTACTTGTACGCTGGCCGCAGTAACTCATAGGTGTGTTGTCCGCAACCAAGATCGAGCTCCACGATATGAAGAACTGCAGTGCTTTCCAACCCGTGAGACCCATTGTGGAGACCTACGCGCTTCGAAGCGCCCAGACAAGGACTCCGCATCATTTCCTCAATGCATAGTTTGCGCAGGCGTGCACGAGTATGTCAACGAAGCAAAAGCAAGCAGCCTTGTCGATTCTTTCCGCGTGCTTCTGAACTGCTCTGGTAAGATAGCTCGTAGGCACTGCTGACGCCGTCGATTTGCACTATTTAAACGTGCTATTGCTTGCACGGTGGCTGATGTTTCGAAATAGCGGAAGCTTTTTGGCTAGGGTGGCCCAGGTGATCGAAATTATCCGCAGCCCTACCCTGCGGCGCGTGCAGCAAATATGGGCGGACTCATTTTAAAGTGTAAATTTACTCCCAAAATGTTACTGTCACTATTATTACTTGTAGCAGCCTGTACAGAAGAAAAGGAGGTCTGACACCGGCATTTCAACGGATGCAGTGAGCCTGAGAGAACTTTGCAACCCACTGCCGTACGTGAGTCAACGCAAATAAAAAAAAATAATTTAGAAAAATTGGGTGCGTTCAGTGCCCCTCTTTTGGCGCTCTCAAATTGAGGGCTGACACACCCGGAGCGAAGACAAAACAGCGAAAAGGAACTTTGGGGCGCTATATACGTACTGCTCGCTCGCTTGGCCACCCAGGCGCTAGTCATCTGCTTCCGTGCACCCAAATGAAACGGGAGCCCGAAAAGCGGCTAAGAGTCTCACACTCCTGGGTGCGCGAGTGGCACTGGTGTCGCGTAAAGCAAGTGGTGTCTGAAACACTCGCACTCTAGAGCGCTTACTTAACGTGCACCATTGGGTACGTTAACTTGGCGCTTTAATTAGTGCGTTAATTGGCTCCATCAACGTGGGTTCCCACATCGCTTAGGTCGCAGAAGATTTATCAGCTAACCATACGATGTGCATGATAGCGCTGGTGATGGTGATGTGATAAGGAAGAAGAAAGAAAAAGGAAGAGCAAATGGGATGCGAGTTACGACGAAGTCGGACTGGCTACCTCAGTACAATTACACACAGAATGTACACACCTGTAGAAGGAATGAGCATGATAACATAATAATAGATGTAACACAGTGCATATTACGAATGCGTAATGATAGAATGATAACTTAATATCAGAATGAAAAGAATAAAGTGCAGAAAAGTGACACAGTGACTTATCACAGGAAGTGTGGGCATGAACACAGATACCGAAGAAGCGGTTAAGTCAGAACTGGTCGACCGCCCCGATAGGGCTTGAAGGAACGCGATCAGCGCTAGCTGTGCAGGATGGCATTGATGTGCGGGTACGCAGTACTGTTAAAATAGTGAAAGGGTGACCGACAAGAGGGGGTCACTCAAGGGTCTTTTAACCTATAGATGCAAAATGCTTGAATCTCCCAGTACTTTTGTTTCACTTTATAAATCTTGTGTTCTTCCTATACTCGAGTACGCGTCAGTTGTGTGGAACTGACTGATGTCAATTGCCTTGACGTTATTCAGAAGAGATCTCTACACATCACTCATTATTTCTTTCTACGGCACATTCTGACCTTTAAGTTGTATGATTATAATGATTTGTTAAAGCATTTCAAGGCGACCTCGCCGAATTCACGACGTAATATTGCTGAAGCTCTGTTCATCTACAAATGTGTACATTCGTTTGCTGACTATTCTGTCCTCTTCTTTTGTGCTCCTCGAGCTGCGTTTCGCAACCCACCATCATTTCATGTAGATAGATTCTGTCCATTTAAACCTATTATACGTTTTGAAATGTTGCTGAACTCGATTTCCAAGTCCTGTGACATTTTTTCTCCTTCCTATACGTCCTTCAAAACAGATGTAACCAAATGTCTGTCATAATGTCAAATCTTTTTCTTTTTGTTTTTTGCCTATTGTCTATTTCTGTTTTTATATTTTAACACAGTTTGTGTCGTGTCGTTTTTTGTAGTGTATTTTACCAATGTGACTTACGTTGTGTGCGCCAATACTATTGCCCCTGTGGTCGTTCTTGGGCACCAATAAAATATTTTATTATTATTATTATTATATAAGGGAGTTGCGTAATACTGTCAAAAATCGATAACGCTATCAAGAACTGGGAATGTTAGATACATGTCATAGGTAAAACACGGGTACATAATGTGTAGAACACACAACTCAATGGGGAATTCTAAAGTGTTAGTAACCAGGTACACGTGCAAGAACATGTTCACGTGTTATCAAATACGTCAATGGTGAATGAGTGATGATCCGTGACATTGATGATCTGTGAAGCAAGACCGTTAAAAAAAGAAAGAAAGAAAAAGTGTCAGTACGACGATAGAACCGTGTAACCAAAACAACAACGAAATAAATATAAATAAACAAATAAACAAAATATCCATGCGCAGAAACCGAAATCAGTTGGTGTTGCAAGCATATAAAAAAAAAAGAAAAGAAAGAGCGAAGAAGATGGAGAAGCGCGCACTTTCTTTCGTTCATAGATTTTTATTTCACCCATTCTTTCAGCAGTTTCTATTGCTGCCTTGTTGATCGCTGTCCAACGATGTGAAACGCTGCTGCTTCATCTGCAAGGAACAGGATGTTCTCATTCATGAATGTCGGACGTAACCAAAAGGCATCGATGTGAGTAGGCTTGCAAAACAGTAATTAGAAAACCCAATAAGATTTTTCCACAATTCAGCGGCAGGTGATCCGCAGCATTGCAGAATTCAATGCGATATAGGATGACGTTCTGGTTCTGATGCAATTATAGTGAGCTCACTCCTGTGCATACCACACCTTCAACTATTCACCCCTTTTTTCTCTCTCTCTTTCTCCCTCTCTCTTTGTTTGACTATAGACGTGACGAGGCCCACCTGTGTGTGGCCAACAAGGGTAAGTCAATTTCGACATTACCCCCCCCCCCCCCCACCTTTTCCCTGATAGTGACCGAGTGAGCACACCATATCTGCGACATTAATTCCAGTCTATGAGCAGCATGCACGCTTCTCGTTCATGCCGACTTTGTTCACGGGAAGAATGCGGTGAATCAATAATTCGCCTATGTCGTATAACATTGAGACGGCTCAGTTAATTACGTAATTAATGAAGGTTTAACGAGCGAGAGGTGGTGAGCTTTATACCCGCGATTATACGGGGTCTGGGCAATTGCATGCTGGTAGGGACTAAAACAAAGACGAGATCCATGATGGAGACAAAGCATTCGCGTCCAGCAGTTGAATAGACGACGAGAATTGTCAGAGGCAGACTACAATTAGGGACGACACAAACACGTAAGCCTCAAACGCCAGAAATTAACGAATTTCAAACAACTCAGGGAAAAACAGGTGCTGACGCTATAGTAATCCAAATTGGGTCTTCTGATATCCAGTCAAGTATGCTAACCACCACGCCACACCAGCACGGCGTTTCCGTTGAGCTAGAGTGCCTCAAGAAGACCTAGGTCCAATTCCTGTCGTCAGCACCTCTCTTCCCTGAGTCGTTTGAATAGACGTTCTGTCTGACAACATGTGACGTCACGAGAAGACAAGTTCCAGGTTATATTTTGCTGTGCTGGGCAAGAAGCGAGGGTGTCGGCTGATAAAACTATAGGTGCTGTCACACTGGACCGACAGCCGACAAAATTTGTATGCCGACATCGAAAGAAACGGTGTCCTTGCACCTGTCACACTGCACAGACCAAAGACGGGCGACGCGTCTGTCTGTCTGCCGGCCGCCACGGCTGGACGCTGTCGGCACCCGCCGCTGACAAACATGCCCCTCACACTGAACGACAGCAACATCGCTACTGCCGCCACCACTTTGTTCGAAAATGGCGTCCTGCACAGCAGAAGCGTTTGGGAATGTGCGCCGTGGCGTTTTATCTTGCGCTCGACTCGGACGACGACGATGAAACTAGTGAAAAGTCCACGATCATTGTGGAGTAGGAAGTGGCTCGTGCGACGAAAAAGCATGGGATGCTACGAGAATCTCATGCTTTGTCTCCATTGTAGATATCAACGTTTTCTCATCTTCCGTTGTGAACTCCATAGCTGACGGGCAACACGACGCGCGCAGCGAAAGCTTTCCAAAAGACAACGGTTTTCGCGAACACACCAGTCAGAAGCGCTGATTGTTTAAATAATAATCGCAACACCCACAACATGGATTTTAAAAAATATTATCTTTTCGCGCAGTGGATGTCGTATGTCGGTCACCGCATTTTTGAGCAACGATCAAACTGCTGTTGACATGTCGTCAGACACTGTCTGCCTGCCGATTTTGTTATCGAAATCTGTCACACTGAAGCGACGTTTTGTCGACTTGCGACTGCCGCTGTCCGTCGGCGCAGTGTGACAGGTGTGCTTGGCAATACAATGTATGGTGACAACGTCTGTCTTCCGTGGGCGTCGGCGCCGTGTCAGTGTCGGTGTCGTGTCGGTCCAGTGTGACAGCATGACAGAATAGTGCCCACGAGCATGTTTTGCGTGGCGGTGTAACGTAATTAACGACGTAGGGTCATCAGGTCGTCTATATAGGCTCGTTCGTTTGTCTAGGGGACGCCACCTGTGTACGTCATTTCCAGCATTTATTTAAGCTATTTTGCAGTTTTACTAGAGTAATTTAATCAGGTATAGTACACATTCACTGAGGTAGGTCGAACACAAGACAGAATTCATGCGATGACGGCGTGAAATGGCCAACATCGTCTTCTGCGCCTCTAGAATATGTTGGAAAACTTTTCCTCCGGCCGCCACCAGGGCAGAACGCCGGCTCCAGCGTTGCCGTGCCAAACTCTGGCTGAATGTCCCTATGAATCCATGTCGCACATTATTAGCCTTGTTTGGTAGAAAGACAAACCGGGAAATAATATGCGGATAAAGAAAGATGAGGAAAATGGTTAATGTGAAGTGAAACCCCTGCCCAACTGAAATAAGCGACACAGCTACTCACCCTATGACGAAGTTCTTTATCCAGAGTATAACACCAAGAAAGTGTTTCTCGTCCGCAGGTATCAACCGGGCTGCCCCACATTTCTGAGATGAGGAATTACGTAAAATACTCTCACGTACACCTATTTCGAAGAAGGGAGAGCGAGCGAGAAAGTCTCCACTCTCAACGTGACCTGCAGCCACCTTGGGAACTCACTTTCATAGCTTCCGCAATCCGGGTGCTGTTGAGGTTGTACGCCAATGCAGTTTCCTAGAAAAGATGGAATGGATATAATAACGACGCCAGAGAAGCTAATTAAAAACGGTAGTGAACCGAGCTTGTTGGCAGGACACCGGCACTGGTTGTTTCACCGCATTAGAAAAGAAGGAATGCGGTATACCCAAGTGTCAGGTACCGTCACGCACTAGGGTAGTGCAAACAAAATACAGTATCTATGTCACTCCTAGTCTGGTTTTCGGGCCATATGACCATTTGGGCCAAATGAATATTTTGGCCTTCTGGGCATTTCGGCCTTCTGGACACCTTACCCTGCCCTTCTCATTTGACCCAAATGCTCAAAAGGCCCAAATTTTTTTTCGGGTCTTATGAACATTTGGGCGTTCTGATTACTTGGGCCTTATGCACACTTGCGCCATACGAGATGATACCCGCACTCAACGGGTAGGTGATTCGCCACACAAGTGGGTCGAGGGCACGGTGATCAACGGACTCTGCATTCCTCTAGCTTCCTTCTTTGCCCGTTTTTCGTGCTGTGTCCCCATTGGTTGGGATTCAAATATGGCGAACACATGTTTGACGTGGACCATATGCGAAACGGGGCCACCGGCGTTACCGCTTGAGACAAGTTGATCGACTCTCACAGATAACGTCACTGTCCGTCCCCATTGCCCGCAAAGGGCGCAGCTGCACGGCAAGCCGAGTGCGTGAAAAAACGTGCATCTCTGAGCAGCACCATAGGCTCTAATTGGTCCGCTTGTCGTCCATGTTTCCCTGCCCATTTTTTCACACAACCCAATCATCCTGACACCGATAAAAGTAAGAGATAAATGAAGAAGGGGAAGAGACCGTCCTTTGACGTAGGCCGCCCTCAAGGACAGATAGGTGATACACCAGTTTTTGCTGTTTCTGTAGGATTGTAAGGTACGTCTTTTTGGCCTGCTGTTTCGCCATTCCGCGATTTCAAGATATGACACTCAGACCTTCATATCGCGTCATTTTTGCCTGGCGTTCCTGTGAGAAGTGACTTACGGCAAGAAATGTTGCAAGCCGGGAAAGTTTTTAACTCCAGTCTTTTGTCAGCACACAGGCAAAAATATAACTTGTACATATAAAATTATATGTAAAAATTTCAAAAATATTGTAATATCCATGATATGACCGCTAATGGAGCAACCGCAATATGTACTTGAAACAGAGAGGTCACAAAATTACAACGTCCCGATATCGTTGAGGAGCGGGAGCGACAGAAGATGCATCCATTGGGGGTGTCGGGGTGCCCGATAAACATGGGCAAGAAACGGACATGCAGTAATTTTCACGGAGCGGACACACGGGATCGGACAGTGTGAATAGCAGCCTTGAGCTATATGCTGGTCCGGTTTCTACCCGCTACAAATTTCGATGTGACACGGAGGGAAAAACTCTGTAGTCTAAAAATGCACGGAGTTAAAGACGAGTTTGTTCGTGATAATCGCTAAGAAATGGGGTGCGGGGGAAATTTATCGTCGCGAACATGCCACATGCGAGGACATGCGGTAGCGCGGAGTCAGTGACAACTTAAGTCCTACATTTGGGACCGCCCACTCATCCGTGGAAGGCTCCCGCGATTGGCTACCAGCCTTTGCACGACGACCTCGCTTTGCGATGTAGTGCCGGCTCTCTCTCTCTCCCCAGTCCCCACTTGGCCGCGCTGCACTACATTCGCGCGCGCGGAGCGATTCTTGTGTGGGGGGCGGGGTCAAGTGTATGACTTATGTTGTCACTGACGATACATGAACCGAGTGGAGTTTGTGAAAAGCAAAAAAAAAAAAAAAAAAAAAGAAAGAAAGAAACAGGCAAACGTCTCGAACACGCTGAGCACACGAATGATCACCGAGAAAAAAAAAGCGGTCCCAACACGGACCCATTTCACGGACGCGAAAATATGTCACGTTAGTGTGAAACCGGCCTTAGTCTGAGGACCTACTTAGTGTCGGTACACATACCGGGTGGACTGTCTCCCACATAGCGAAGTACTTTTCAGCGGCGGCTACTATTTCCTTCCTGATATCTCGATCCACCTGGAACGCAATGCCCAAATAATTAGAGGTATGCGCAACTGTTCGCGCCACATCCTTGTTCGCGGATAAGAAATGTAAACGTTGCAAGCCCGCACGAATAAAATAATCCCGTCTATCCGCGGTGAACGCGGATTATCCGCATTTTTTCCGCAAATCAGCAATAGGTGAACCATATCTGAGAGCACACAGCGAATCCGAAAATCGCGTGGAAGTGTCCCATCCTTGCACTGCCTTTCGTTGCTTTTATTTGATTGGATTTTATTTATTATTGGATTGGATTGGATTGGATTTATTCCGCGTTAGCGCCGCGGAGCAACTGTGGTTATGGGCGGCGTATATACGTGGACAGTATAGGAAAGAGTGGGGGACAGGGGAGCTAGTACGGGCGTCGTGAACCGACATCAAAGGGGGAACTGTGCCGACGTTCGCACGGAAAGTGTGCCGGAAAACCCAGGGGAAACTTCAGACAGCAGAGCCGGTGGTAGGACATGAACTCACTACCTCCCAGTCTTCAGAACGACCTACTGGCATACCACCAACGAGCAGACGCCATGCCCCTGCTGTGGAAAAATGAAGGTTTGCAAGACAACATAATCGTCACACAGATTTTTCCTACAATTATATGCAATGAATGCGGACATACTCAATATCCGCTTGGATGCGGATACGCCTGAGCCATGACAAGGCAATAGCGGTTGGCAACAGGTTTATTTGTCGGACCTCGAAGAACTGGGGCTACGTACATGGCGCGATGGTCTTTTTGAAGCATCAGTAGCTCATCAGAGTATAGTACTAAACACATCATGTACTAACTAAAGTACACTCTAGAAACAGAGGTGGGGGTGGTGGCGGTGGTGACGAGACCGGCTTGCCGTTAAACAGTAACAGAACAGAAAGAGAAAGAGAACAGTGCTCGATCGCGTGATATACGCTTCTTTTCAATCAACGTCCCTAATAACATCGTGCTGTCCTGTGATTTGTTGAAAACGAGAGCCGGGCGCCTCTTTGTCATACCAACGCAGGCCCAGTCGGCCCAGGACGCACATTCCCCCAGGGCGTGAGTCGTGACGTTGCCCACATACGTGAGGTCGACAACGGCAAGCCCTATCACCACCACCACCACCACCACCACCATACCAACGCAGTTAGGTTAACTGTCACATAACGGCGTACGGTACGCGCCCTCAACAAATCAGTACTGACAAAGATATCAGTCTGTGCAATGGTTCGCCCTTGTGCGTGCTGTGTGCTCAAGTTCTTTTTTTAAAAGTCTACTAGTATAAAACACTTGTAATTAGTATGTGAGAGCATGACGTACGTTGGTGATGTCACGCGCGCGAGAGTAGCATAAGCGAACTCCCGCACAGGTATTCTCGCAGAGAACCTGAAGGAGAAAAATAATTGTAATAGCATCTTGAAAATGGCCGGGCCACCACCTTTAGTGACCTACACCGAGTGGCATTCCACTTAGTACAAGCGTCGCAGTGCATGCGGTGATATGGTACCGATACACGAAGAAAAGCGAAGAAGGTGGCGTTCACTCAAAAAAAGAAGTGGTGCCCGCAGAAGCCCTGTCAGATGTACAATCTTCAATAGTCGCTGAAGCTAACGACAATCTACTGGTTATGCGAAATGTGATTCCTAAATAACGAGCCCTAAATAACGTGTCCTGGAGTAGCCAGTCTCGAGTACTTTGGGTGTAACATCTTCATTTTTTCTTTCACCAATCAATCAATCAATCAATCAATCAATCAATCAATCGGTCGATTCTCGCTTACCGTAGCTGCACGAGGGTCAATATTCAGACGAACGATTTCATTCTTGCAGGCTTTCAAAAACTGTGCACCGATCTTTGCTATTCTTGCCAAGCCAACGCGGCCTAGAAGAGACGTAGCACGACAGTGACGAAACGACACAGAAAGAACCTCCAGCGATTTATTTTATTCCGTTTTAGCAGCGCCAAGCGACTACTATACCTTGAGACGAGAACTTCGCTGCATAGCCCACTCATGCCTAACTAGCACTCGGAATGATCTGGATCTCGTCCTCTGATACGCTGAGGACGGAAAATGGGGTACGACCATCGTGCTCGGCAAGAGGCATACCATTCTGAACGCTTGTTACTCTTGAGTGTGTTACGCTGTGAAGCCTTGTTTTTAGAGTGGAGGATCAGCTATACCGGCAAAGTGGTTCGAATACGCCTGACTGCGTCAAAGTTGCAAGCCTAGCACTGTCATGTACTGCCTGCGGCACACTTGTCTGAAATCTTCATTCAAATGTACAACGGGCTTTATTGACTTGGACGCCCCCCGAAGGAGCTGTACCATATTAGTGTATTTGAGGGTGGGTAGTATGCCGTAGGAGTCTATTAGTCGGAATAAACAATCTTGCGACTCCTGGATGTTCCAGACCGGATAATCCGCGAAATGTCTATTTCAGACAAATATGCCATAAGCTGTGCATTTGCTCATAACAAAATAGAGAGGGAGAGACAAAGAGAGAGAGAGAGAGAGAGAGAGAGAAAAGAAGACTGCAGACCATCTGCTCTTTTCCTTTTTTGTTTTTGTTGACAGTTCAACTTTTATTTCTAGCAGAAAGTACAAAACTCTAGGTGCTGCCCGAAGTATTGCAACGTAGTGCTGGCCTGCGGCGAAATCATAGTGGTAAAACGAAGTGCTATGCATATTGGCCCTGGCTACTCAACGCCCCACTCATCATCATTCAAACGCCACAAGAAAACGAAATGAGTTATACGTGCGAGCTGCCTAAAGGGCATTTAAAATTCTTGCACTCTACTTATCTAGCACCGCACACTACTATTGCCGCTTAGCTACGTCATTAGCATCTGCACAAAAAGGCAGACATGTAATGCAGTAAGCTGGCAGGTCCTTACAAGAGCAGAGACATGCATAACACTGCAATGTATTAGCAGTCTGAGCTCAACAACAACAACAACAAATAAGTTAATGATAATGAATGGGGAAATTCGCCACGTAGGGTGCGGCCCACTACCCCAAGGCACAATGGGGCAGGATGTGATGTGTCCTGATGATGAGGTGATGAACGATGCTAAATAGGGATAGTCTGAGCTCAGCTCAAGTGCTGCTCTCCTGTTTCTTGTATAACACTATATCATCCTGTATTTAATCTACGTTTTGCTACATAATACTGATATCATTTAAATATGTGACCACACACAACACTTGATCAGATTTTATCATTGTGCTGGCGCATTATAACCTCTGATGATATTTCGCAAAAAAAAAAAAAAGATCAAACAAACAAACAATCATCATTCAAACACAGTTGTTGTTGTTGTTGTTGTTTTTTTGCTATGCAATAAGCGTGCATGTGTAACATATGTATAAGAAGAGTAATGATAAAAGAGTAATTCCATTTTAAATCGACCAAGGTCCGCCGATGACATTTTTTTTATTTTAGTGAAAAAACAAAAAACACTATATGTTGGAAACTACTTTAAGTGAAGACGAAAGTAGGTGCCCGGAGCTTCCTACGATCAACCAGTCCAGAGATGGAGAGGGGGTAAGGTGGAGCCGTCTTCGCGACGTGATTTTTTCTCGCGACTTTGCAGCCGTACTGACGCCATTTCATTCGCGTCGCAACCCTAATAGCTGGCACACGGTGAGTCTGGGTACTCTAGTATACCTGTACGGAGTGAAAACGGTCACACTTTAAAGGGACGCTCAAGAAAATATGCGAAGTCAGCAGATATGACAATATTGTAAATTTTTAGCGCTCATAGCTCCTCGACAGCATGTCAGATATCCCTAAATGAAGTACATTTTTAATGTGCAATCTTTCCTCTATCGTTCAATATATAGGACACCATCAAATCTCGTTTCGTTGCCGAAAGAGATGTCAGTAAAGTTAGGTGAGAGCAGAAAATTGCCGATGTTTGGTATGGCATAGCCCAGCCGCCGCAATACTTATTCCAATAGTTTTGCGGTTACTGAAAGGCCAACGTATCCCCTAAATGCAGCTGCAAAAATATGTTGCACTATTTTAGTAGGGTGAACGCAGCGAATTTTTCTCTGTGACCAGGTCTCGCCGTTGCGGCCTTGCACTCCGACTCCACTTTGGCAGTGGCACGCCATCGCGCGTTTCCCATTTCATAGGGCCTCCCATTTTAATAGGTCTCCCTGATGTAGCACTGATTCCCGCCCCTGGCACTTAATTATTTATGGACAAGTCCACGTCGGCATTCTTATTTACTTGCAACCCTTTTATATGCCGTTGCGAGACGAACAGATAACGTCTGTCTATTATGCCGCAGCGACTCAGAGTGGAGTACTGACTGGCGACATGTAGCTGAGTATGGCAACAACTTCTGCAACAGTCAACTTCTTGCAAAGTTCCGAGAAAAAATCACATCGCGAAGACGGTGCCACCTTACCCGCTCTCCATCTGTGGACTGGTTGATCGTAGGAAGCTTCGGGCACCTGCTTTCGTCTTCACTGAAGGTCGTTTCCAACATATATTTTTTCCACTGAAATGTCATCGGCGGACCTTGGTCGATTTAAAATGGAATTACCCAAAAGTGACACTTACTACGAGAAGTACCGCAGAAGCGCATGGGAGTACCCCTGACCAGAAGGAGCACGCTCCATGCCAGTAAAAGGTACAGCGCTTTCGACCTCCCCATCGGGAACGTGCGCTAGAATGCCCTATAGCGCTGGCGAAGGCAGCGTGTCACTTCCTCTTCTGGTTGTGTACTCAGTTGTGCAAAGGAAATATACACGAATACACGAAGCAAACGACTGTAGCACATTCAGAGTCAAGGTTGTAGCTAGTGAAGGGTAACGAGCGCACACTCGTTACCGTTTCCATTTATCGGAACGGCAATATTTTCGTTTCCGTTGATTTGATTCGTTCCCGTTTTCCTTATCTGTTTCTGGTAAACGCATTTCAATTTCATTTCGTTTCCGCTACGTTTCTGGTACTTTTTCTGGTAATGGAACGGCTGACTGCGGGAGGACAGTCTTTTCAGCTCTGTCGGCATCCCGTTTTGCATAAGTGCTGCTTCAGTGTCACGCGTGCACACCCCACAAGTAATTTCGCATCGGAGGGATCCGTACGTTTCGCAGGATTTTTTTTAAACTCTACAGAAACATGTCTTCGCCGTGCTCAAACCCAGCAACTCAGGTTGGGCGTGACCCGACCTCCTTCTTTAATGTCGCATGCATAGGCAGACGCTCTCAGTAGTAAACAATACTGCCATAACCCAGGTTAAAGGCTCGCATCCAGGTTGGTAAAGGTTAAGGCTCGCATCCACACGCTTTGTAGTGGAATCTGAGGTCCATATGTTGACGTCGTGAGTTATATGCGTACTGGGACGACTAAACGACGGATACATTATGGAGATCCCATATTGCGCTTCCCACACTCTTGCGTGGTATTCAGAACACATATTACGGGGAATAGAGAAAATGAAAAATTAAAAATAAACTGGGGGGGAAAAGTCACTCATACGTCATTGCACAACAGGAATACAGACCCGAGCAAGGAACACCACGTTCGGCGTAACTCGGCCCTTCGCCATCCCAAGTTTTTTTCCATCAACCAGCGATTCATCACTGAAGGTACGGTGCCTCGTTCCTCCGAGGCCTCGCTATAGGCGGTGACGCTCCACGCGCACCCGACGACCTGGAATTCCACGACGCCACACTCGAGTCCCAACACGCCACGGTCACCACCACAGCGTCACTTCGCTATCGTGCTCATCACAAGCAAAGCGGTGACTGTGTGGTCCGTAGGGATGATTATGGGATGCTTAAGTGAGTTTTGCGTATCCTCCACACTGCAGTCGGCCCTTCATGCGCAGTATACCATGCTCGTCGTGGTGGGAGACGGACGCATTCTGAAGAGACTTATGCCCTATATGGGTTCATGGCTGAAAGACTGCTGCTGTGCCATCACTATCCAGTATCTCCTCGACGCTTCTACTTCTGTGGTAGTCAGCGCCCGGGTTCTGTTGGTTTGCTGGTTACGAGAGTTGTGTACGAACCTCTGAACCAACGCCGTGACTCGCAGAAGCCTAGAAAATATTCACTGTAGTTGAGGACCTCCAAAGGAGGGCTCTTCACGGCAGTGTTACCGAGGCAAACAAGTGAAGGTCTTGCTTCGTGGTGTACCTCAGGCGCAACTTGAGTGGCTTGTGCCAATCGGGGGGCCACGAATTCCCATCACACAACCACTCCGGACCGTTCCACCAGCAAGGGTGTGGTGGGGATATGTTTATTACGAAAAAGAAAAAAAAAAGGCAAGCAAAAAGGAAAAGTCAGCCAGACAGAAGTTGACTTGCTATTCCTTGTAAAAAAAAGAAAGAAAAAGAAACGGAAACAGAAAAGGAAAGAGACGCAAGCGGCACATGGGCAGGAAGGATTGTCCACGAGGTGAAGGCAAGACGTTACCCTCGTAAGAATGTCAGCGGGATTGTCCCGTCCCGGACAGTGTCTCATTTGGTCAGGAGACGTAACTGACTGAATCTCAGCGACTCCATGCGCTACAAACGGTTTCCATGCAGTGGGTGTCCCATAAATCCAGTGCAGAGTAATCTCGCAGTCTGTCCCGCTACCTTTTATTCCACGAGGAGACATTTTTGCACTGCCGTGCACATTCAAGGGGGTATTAGCTGTTGGGTGGCAGTGAATCGCCCATCATCATCATCATCATCTAGTGTGTGTACGTGGCGCATTGTGATCAAGAGTCTGAATCCCCGCAGCTACACCCTGTAGCACAATGTACCCCAATCTACGTAGGTCGAACAGGCGGCATACTGCGAGAGATCCTTATTCAGGCAGCTAGTGATTTACGAACAACTGCAGGGCACAGTAACACAAACAAATGGTTACACGTGTGTCTAAGCTCGTTCTTTTCTGAAAAGAAAGAAAGAGAGAGAGAGAGGAAGTTGGAGAGAAGGAGCACTTTAGATTGATGCACGCTAGCCCTGTAGAGTTTTAGTATGTAGAGGACGATTGTCTTCCTCTACATGAGCCCCGACCGGCGATGATGGTATGCCACGGAGAGGCGTTGACGGTGGCCTATCTCCATGGCCGCGCCGGTGGAACTGAGGCAGGTGCTCCAGGCGCGTGGCCATCTTCGTCGTTGTCCACGGCGCGCTACAGGGCTCCCCTCTCAGACGCGGAGCGGCGATAAGAAAGATGGAAGAATCACGTCTATACTGGAGGGAGAGAGCGAGAGCGGCCGTGGATGACGTGCACTACTGGACGAATTCGTGGGACGGCACAATACCCGTTGCGTGAAGCTCTCGATGAGCGAGGCAGATGAAGGGCGAATCGTTGGGCGTCAGTGTCGTGGCCTGGGGTGCCGCAACCAGCACGGGAACGTGAGCTCATAGGGTCCCAGGAAGTGATGCTGCGTACCCGTGAGGACTGCCGTGAAAACTGCCGAGACGCCGGCTAATGCGGGCCGTGGCGTCGGCGGCCGCGACTGCCGAAACCGGCAGGCGAGCACTTTGCTCTGGTGTCGCGGCCGGCTGCGAATGAGCGTCGAGAGGCAGAAAGGAAGCTGCGGGTCGTGAGTGTGCCGGGGTCCGTGCACAGCGCAGGGCGGTCCCTGGAAGCCGTCAAGCGATTGTCGGCTAGAGGATCGTATGACCAGTGAGCGGTCGGAGCGTTGCATGGTCGTCTGAACCGGTACCGTGGATGGGGGCGGTACGTAAGCGGTCGGCTAGTCAGTCGCTCGGAGAAGGGCAAACGTGATGCTGTCGTCGTGAGCCTGACGGTGAAATGCTGCACGGCTGCAGGTGTGGGCGGGGCCGTGCTGGACGGTGATGCCGCAGACGGAAAGGCGCCGGGTACGTTAACGGCGGGGTTTGCAGGCGGTGGGTCCATGTATAGGGCGCTGTGGTAGTGCTCGTCAAAAGCGTCGTCAGGAATTTGGGATAGTAAAGAGCCGAATTGCACCGAACATGGTGTTCGTTGTTCGGGTCACCAAATGTAGAGGACGATGGTCTTCCTCTACATGAGCCCCGACCGGCGATGATGGTATGCCACGGAGAGGCGTTGACGGTGGCCTATCTCCATGGCCGCGCCGGTGGAACTGAGGCAGGTGCTCCAGGCGCGTGGCCATCTTCGTCGTTGTCCACGGCGCGCTACAAGTACATCGTACGCTATTGCCTTTGCGTACGTGAGGGATAGCGTTGATAGTTCTGCGCATGCCCATAACAGAAAGAGCTTCGCGCAGCGCGCGCAGAACCACCAACGCTATCTGTTACAAATGCTATCGCCCTTGCGTACGATGTACTAAAACTGTCTATGACCACTACTGTACAACTAAAAATGTCTATTGACAAGACTCCCGGTGTATCGCCGTTCGTGCCCTTATCTCACGCTCAGTTTAACTGCGCACTTGTGAAAAGTCCAAGAAAAATATTTTGCATGGTCGGTCGTCATATATTGATTAAGCAGGGCTCGAGCAAGCTCATATGCCATTTCAGGACGCCTCTAATGCGCCAATCCTTCCAACTTCGACTCGTTTGATTCGGGTATTTTCGAGATGTTGCTTCCCCGTGGCAAGCGAGGGGGGGGGGGGGCTTGCGACACCCCTGGTAGTACACGGTCCACGGGTATATGAGGGATGGACGTGCAAGAAAGCTTTGATGGAAAGTAATTGTTCCAAAGCTGGAAGACACAAACGAGCGAACACAATACAAGCCTCAAAGTGCCTAAAAATATGAAAGATTCCTCTACTACACTGTTGCTTTTGGTGCCAAGTTCTGTGGTGATGTTTTCATCCATTCCGTTTCACAGTGTAGAGATTCGTGTAGTTTCCCTTTCGTTTCTGAATAACGCGTCCTGGAGTAGCCAGTCCCGAGTGGCTCGAGACTAACATCTCCATTTTTTTCTTTTACACATCAATCAATCAATCAATGTGAAAGATTCGAGTATGGCTGTCGTCGAAAAAGTCAGACAGCTGCGGGAATTGAAGAACGCACGCACGGCATGCGCCATAGGAAATCAACGGTTGACACGAGCCATTCATGGACTCTCTACGATACAGGCCTCCTCCTCTATGAATGGTGGAAAGCTCGTGTATAGGTTACCACGATAAAAGAAGAAGCAAAAACACGGTGGTGTGCCCACGAGTACGTATTCAATAACCTCCGGCAGATAGGAAGGTGTGAAGCGCGCTCCACTGAACTTTCTTTATCCTCTTGCACAAAGGCTCACCCCACAGCGCCACCCCTGGCCACGCCACTGAAAGAAAGTATGCTATGTTAAAAATGTAGATTGACACCTTGAGCATGGCGCTGTGTTCCTTTCCTTGATCTGTTCGCGGCGGCTGTGACGTGTTCCTTTAACCTGGTGCATGACTTGAGCAGTAAATATCAGATATGGGTTAGGGGCTTTCAACTTCCAACGCAAAAAGAGTCGCACCGAGAAAGCTGCAGTCGATATGTCGAAGTCAAACGAGCTAGAACCACGCCTTTCGCGTTTTTCTAATGCGTCAGCATTAGAGTCCTCGGTACACAAGAATCGCGGCGTGGACTGTCTGTACCGACGCGGCGGCGCCCATGCGCGGTGAGTGGAGAGGGAAGGAGAACAGGAGAGGGTGCGTGGAGAGCGCGATGCGGCGCGGGCAACCGGCAGTGCAGCTGTGGTGGTTGGCAGGTTGGCTGCGTGGGCGCACCATGGGTTATGAAAACTGTGCGGAGGGGCGGCGGCGAAAGAAGGCTGACTGCGAGACGGCGCCGCCATGTTGAATCGTAGGAAGCCCGAAAGGCTGAGAATGCTGTCTTCCGTTAGCGTTGTGTAGGGTCGTGTGAAGGGACCAGTAGCGTTGTGAAGGGGAGTTCCCAAAGGGTTTTCAAGTTTTAATGCTATCGCATTTCTGTCGGATCCACCAATGGATCGACCATGCTTTTTATTCGTGCACTTTAACGGCCGCAAAGGTCCTGGCTATAACGGCCACATATGTGAAACAGTATCAGATAATTTATGTAAACAATGGGATATAACACCGGGACATAGCTCAATAGAAGCTGCCTCATATTGCTATCCAATTCAACGCGAAAACATGAGGCCAGACAGGAAAGTGTTCAACATGCTCATAGTTGGCGTATGGACAGAGAGAGTGTGTGTGGAAAGGTTACAAAATAGCGTTACGACATGACTCTTGTGACGAGCGTGGTTTGAGCTATTTTAAATAAACTCTATGTCGTTGGACACATTGGCTGTAATAGGAGCGATCCTGGGAACGTAGGACCACGTTGCCTCTGTTGTCGCTGAACGGGAGCATCACCTGCGTAAAAGTAAACGTCACGATATGAGTACATATCAGGTGGCTGCGTATTGGTCGTTGCCGTTACTATGCTGGATTTTTTTTTCTCCACTATTTGGTGCCTGAAACATACGTTGGAGACATGGTGCACTGAGCACGATGGGGGTTCACGTAATGTAAAAGAAAACAAATGTTCATTTTCGCGAACACAAACAATACGTCAAGCCTGGGTATGCGGCCCTGTGATTTTGCTTTTATGTCAATTGATGCGACCACGCTAAGATACGAAAACAAGAAGAAAAGAGACGCGCGCGAGAGAAAGAAAAATGAGGAAGGGACCTCTGAGGGACTCTGAACCTCTCCGTTGGAGAGGTTCAGGAGGTTCTGGGCGTTTACACTTTGGTGACTTTAGTGATATTAATTGTGTTAATGAGTTGATGACATTGACTGGTAAGTTGCAGAACTAGTTGACAGTTCTGCAACAGCTGAGGAACCGCTCGCAGACGATGTGAATTCTACGTCAAAACAAGATTAAACTCTACACTCATAAGCGAGGACGATGAATTTCATGAAACATCGACGAAAAAATGGAATCTCTTACGAAGAGGAATCGGTCGGTAATAAGAGGAATCGGTCGTTACCCGCTCATAAACTTCGAAATCCATGCCAAGAGGCCCATGAAGTGTTTTTCTTCGGCCGGCAGCCATTGCTCCATGCCACAGTTCTGCAATGGAAACACTTTATTATTTATTTATTTATTATTTATTATTTAAGAAGTGTGGGAAGACCGGCAAGTTCATGGGAGCCCATAGCTGAATAAAAAGCACGCAAACCGAAAACGGACAACACTGCACGAGCTCTGTACTGTGTGTCTGTTGTCAGTTTTTTGGACATTCACGAAACACATTTACTCATTCTAGCATAAGCAAGTTCAGCGTCTCGAGTTCTGCTCTGTCGCATATAGCCATCTTTATTTGTAGTGAAAGGGAATTACCTTCAGGCCCTCCGCCATTTTCGTCCCGTTGACATTGTACTCCATCGCTTCATCCTGGTGTGAGAAGACGACAATGAGATTCAACTGGAGAATGGCACAGATCAAACTATACTAACAGGACATACAGGGTGCCCACGCTAAGTGTGAACAGATTTTTTAAAAATATATATAACACTTTTTCCAAGATGAAATCAATTGCAATATAGCATATGCTGAAGGGCACTCCCTAGCAGGGCATTAGCAAAGTCCAAAGGCAATGTCTTAATTAACTTTCATTAATTAACTTTTTAATTATAAAAGCTACAAAGTTGTCCCAATGGGAACATCTATTCCTTTCGGTCACCTTATATCGTAGCCGTTTTCAGAACAAAAATCCGTTCGATAGATCGCCCGCAAAAAATTCGTGAAGGAACGCCATTTTTTCTTTATTTTGTTCATGCGCTTCTTAGAAGACGCGTATTTCCTTCATCCCCAACGGGAGAGGGGGAAGGAGCACAGTGCCGCCTCATGCGTCGAATATGAGCTTTAACTTGCGGAAATAAAACAAAAACAAATGTATCTGGTGTCTCTATTGGAACTGGCCTTATCTTGGGTTGCATTTTCTGTTTCCTTTTAATCTTTTTTCCAGGACGCGAGAGGCGATAGTGTGCTCTTTCTCCCTCTCACATTGGGGGTGAAAGAAAGACGCGTCTTCTAAGAAGCGCAATGAACAAAATAAAGAAAGAAATGGCGTTCCTTCACGAATTTTTTGCGGGCGATCTATCGAACGGATTTTTGTTCTGAAAACGGCTACGATATCAGGTGACCGAAAGGAACAGACGTTCTCTCTGTGGGTGCACAGAGGGGAAAGTACAAGCCCTTCTAGGGGTGCGGGTGCGGATTTCGCTGTAGGCTTGTGTTAACTGTACACTGTTGTGCCTTGGAAAGCACAACACTGTTCTGCTTCAAAGAGCAGAGTATACACTGTACTCTATATGGACATATTCGTTCCAGTTGTACGGTTTGCCGTCTTTGTCGTGTGTCTTGTGTGACTGTGTCTAGTGTGGAGTAATGATTAAATTAGTGATTAACTTTGGGATAACGTGGTCGTGTAGCTGCAGAAGTGATATAAAACTCCTCTCATATATATATTTTTCTTCTTTCAGTCTTACATTAAGGCTTTCCACCAGAGAACATTTTGAACTTTTCCATTTGTTAAGTTTCCATTTTTGTTCTGAAGGTTACCTACCGGATGAAGTAGCTCCCATTGCATGATAGCCTTAGTGATACAGTTTGCCACCTCCTTTTTAATGTTCTCCTTGCCCTAAACAAATTTGACGAAAATCACATGAAAATCAACTTCGGGAGAACAGATGCGTAAGACGTATAAGTAGCGTTGTTGCATACCTTGGCTATGTCAAATGCGCGGGCGTAGCAGATTCGCCCTGCTCTGCACGCTTGTCCGTGGAACTGAACAGGAGGGAAAAATGAAGGTTGTTAATTTCTCTTACTTGAGCATAAGCACAACGTACAGCTAAAATGCAACGAAAACATTGTTGGCAGTGATCCATCTGTGTCACTAACTGGATGCTGACATATAAAACTATATTGGTATATAGCGCAGCTAAACAAACTCACCTCACTCTTCTGACCTCATCTAATCTCGACAACACTCTTGAGGACCACAACGAACTTATAACAACAACAACAAGAACAAATCGGCGTTCTGAGTAAGGCCGGTTATCTAAAAGAATTCATAGTCTATATTGCAAGAAGATTGCTTAGTAAGGGGTGGGGTACTCCCTGGAAAAAAAAAATGCGGCAGAAATCGCTATGCAGATTGTCATTTATGAGCTCATCACAGGCATTCCACGACGATGGACAGTAGTTGCTTGTGGAGACTCAGGTAACTGACGTACTTGGCACTTGTCTATGCACTTGACTAAGACACTTCCCGTACGCGTTGTGGGAATTTTATCGTCACTGGCGATAGATGCAAATCGTAAACTTCCTTCGTCAAGTCCGCGGACCAGTTGTCAGTCAGGTAAAGAACGACGTAGGACGTCGAAAGTTCACTCCCTGTTCCTTATCTTCCTGTAGAGTCCTGTAGGGGTGCAGAGTATCGCATTCCTCTTCCGCGCCGGAGCCGCCGTTCGGTGTCCGCGATTGGGCCAATCGTGTCACGTGGTTTCTCCTTTCAATAGCGCACCGTCCATGTCGAGTACCCTCCATCCAAAACCAGTTTTCTGGTTGCGAGCTGGCTCGACCGCGCGCTGTTCTCCGGCGCAGGAGGAGGGGATACTGGCGTCCCATTGCTAGACGACGCGGCTCGCGACCAAGATGGCGGGCTCGCTCGCAGACGTGGCTCAATGTCACTACTCTGCTCCCTATTTAGTGACTCTATCTTCCTGCACCCCCGCGTGCGAACGGAACACACGGAAAGGGCGCATGATGGCACTACTCCGCGCAAGAAATTTGTAAAACGAAACCAATTAATTACTCGCAAAAAACACAGAGTGTTCGAAGCGGGTTTTATCCCGGAATATGTTATGCTGAAAGTCGCCATACATAAAATAGAGCTTCCGAGAGCGTCCGAAGCTATGATTTAGATTTAATTAACGGGCGTATGCAAATGAGCCGCTCACTGCTCAGTTCTTGGCCGATGTCCCAAGGGTCTTTACCAAAAAGAAAGTTCATCGGTGTCGCCACCTGCTTACGAATCATGTAGCCGAGGGACATTCGTGAACACGCGGTCGGTAGATACTACTATCGGTAGCAAGCCCGTCATTGTGAATGGAAGTTTCCTAGTGACGCTCACCTACCTCAGGCACTCGAAAGACGGAAAGAAAGGAAGGTCGGCCGTAATCAACTACCGATGGTCGTGTTTAACAGCATGGAAGTAGTGATACAAAACAATCGATAGTACTCTCGATACTATGGATGAGAATCGAACTATCGATAGCACCATCGGTAGTCTACTGTCGATAGTAATAGCGTCCTCGATAAACTGCACCGGTGCGCCCCGGTGCGACCTGGTGCGGCTTGCCATCCTCGATAAACTGCACTGGTGCGCACTGAACGTCCTCGATTAAAGGAGTGCACCCGTTCAGTGCAGCACTGAGTTGCCCGGAACCCACACCAAGAAAATCAGCCGAGCGCCAGAGTGCAATCCCAAGAAGCATCGCGATTGCCGGAAGCACGGAGGAAGGTGGAAGCGGCAAGTAGCTAGGTGTAGCCGGGCAAGTGGCAGCAGGCAGTCATCGTCAGCATGGCATTCGATCGGTGCCGCTCACCAGGTGCCTCTCGCCACGGGTCGCGCAGCCTACGAGCCACAACGAGCACAGATCTCTAGGTAGCGCATGCTAGTATCCATCAGATCCACCATTGCAGTGCAGTTTCATGTTCGATAATGCCTCCGCCCGGGGCACCGCCAGTGTAGAGCGCCACGCACCACTGTGGTTTCGGGGCAATTCCGGAGCAAGTTTATCGAGGACGCTATAAGAAACTACCGATAGTATACTATCGGAGAACGATCGGGTAGCAGGTAAAAATAGAAACAGAGCATGCCTCACTCCCACAAGTTTTACGGTACAACTCACTGCAGCTTTCCTTCCGACGCTGACCTTGAGCTTCTAATGCCGCTCAAACCAACGGCAAAGTCCCGTGAAGCGGTAACCGCATACGACGATTTCTCGACGAAAAAACGGCCAACTTCCCCACCGGCACGACAACTCGACGGAAAAACGGCTGGTTGAACCGCATGCACAGATTTCCACTGCGGTGGACGGTGGCTTTCCTAGCGGGCGTTTCGTTAGTCCGTGTTAAAGTTTGACTTCAAATTAACTGACAAACATTTTGCTACACATAGAAAAGTTATAGTGACACACAGAATAGTTCTTGCGGTCAATGCATACTCTCGAAGTAAGCGCTACAAAAGCGCCCTCAGACAGCAGCGAGCGGACGACAGCATCCTTCCCACTTTCCAGGTTAGCCATACGGGCATCCGAATTGCCCGCCACTGGTCCGGCACATCCGCTCGTGGAACGACAGCGCGTGGAGCGATCCTATTAGCTGCCGTCGAGCGGCCGCTTCTGCTCTTCGCCGATTTTTTCTGTCCACCGCTGTCGTCGAGAAATCGGTGAAGTTCCCATTGCTCGCGTCGGCTCACCGGAAAAATGGTGACGGTGGCCGTTTTTCCGTCGAGAATTCGTCGTATGCGGTTAGCGCTTAATACTCTCTGCACTGGATCACGGGCATCGCAGTCTCATGAGTGCGCACGATTTTATGATGAGCATCTTCTTTCATTGCTTGCAGTGCATCATTCATGCATTACAGATAAACTTGGTAGTCAGATGAAAGATGAAAGTCACTGAAAAGGTTAGCCAGCTGTAGGGATCGAACCCACATCTTCTGGATTGCCGGTCCAGGGCTGGTCCAGAGCCCTGGACCGGCAATCCAGAAGATGTGGGTTCGATCCCTACAGCTGGCTAACCTTTTCATTGACTTTCATCTTTCATCGTTGATTTCTTAGGCAATTTGAGGCTTTGTTTGTATCTGTCCCTTCTATGTTGTTCCAGCCTCAGAACATCAGTTTATCTCTTTTGTTTTCCTTTTGTAAGCGGGAATAGCAAGTCGGCTGCTGGAGCCAGGCTAACCTTTCCCCTCTTTCGTGATTTCGTGTTTTGTTTTGCAATAAACCTATATTCCCCCCCCCCTTTATTTCCCGATTCTTTTCTTTTTAGTTCACCTTTTATGTATTTTTCTTTTCCTATTTTCTTTCTTTCTTTTTGCGGAACAGCAAGCCCACGTGTCGTTTAGCTAGCGAAGGCTTTAGCATTCGTTGTCCGCGCCGGAGCCGTCGTTCGGTGTCCGCGATTGGGCTGATCGTGTCACGTGATTTCTCCTTGTCCAAGAACGTCCATGTTGAGTCGCTTCCATCCAAAACCGGTTTCCTCGGTTGCGAGGTGGCTCGACGGCGCGCTGCTAGGCGACGCAACTGCGGAGGACCCAAGATGGCAGTCTCGCTCGCCGGCGTGGCTCGTTGTCGCTACTCTGCTCCCTATTTAGTGACTCTATAGTTTAGCTGACCTTTCGTCCTTTTTTTTTCTTCTTTGTTCTAATAAATATATCTCCCCTCCTTGCTAGCATAAACGTACTGGAGTAGGCGGCCCAATGTAGAGCTGGGCCAACGTCTCCATACTTTTCTTTTTTTTTTTACCAACCAACCTCCCCAAAATGGGAAGAAGTTGTATCGCACGTGATTGATTCTGTTTGCGTTCTCATTGTGCCAGCGCGAAAACGAAGGCGAGAACGAAAGCATCGATATTGAGATAAAAATCTAGGTATCGATAGTAAAGAAAGACAAAAGAACAGTACTATCGATAGCCAATTATCGTAAAACTATCGATAGTTTTTCGACACTAGCGATAGTCAACAATCGATAGTTTTTACACTATCGATAGTCTTTCGGCACTATCGATAGTTTCAGAAAACTGTCGTTAGTGTCGATAGTCAATTTATCGATAGTTTTGCATCACTACGTGGAAGTCATCCGCGAAAACGACGCGCGTGGTGGGGATGCCGGCAGCAGACAAAACAGCGAAACTCTCGTCATTTGCTTCCATGTGTTTCTACAGGGCGCCGCCACAAGTGGCAAAGGAGGTTATCTGCTGCCAGGCGTTCGCGTGTTTCCTCCTTTTCCACGCTTCGTCTTACCAGTCTTACTGCTCCTATGGCTCCGGAATGTGTCCCAATCTGCTTGAGAATCATCACATGGCCCCTGCGGTATCTGTCGTTGAGGCCAGGAGAGTTTCATGCAGCTTCTATGCATAGTGGACCACTGTAGGACGCCTCTTGTGGGCATTTTAGAACAGTGGTGACCGTCCACTCTCATCGTGGAACCTCTCCTGTACCATACAGGCTGCGGCACACACACATGTCCTGGAACTCTTCAACTTCCGGCAAGCAAACCGCGAAGGGCAGTAACAACTCACCAGCACCTTATACTCCCAAAAGAAAGCAGTGCTTATGAAATATGTCCCCTCCTCGCCGTGCAGAAGGCAACCGGCTCCGAAAGTAGAGGTCTGACTGAAACGACGGCTCGCCTGGTTATACGGGGATATTACCGAGTTCGTTTAAGAACAATGAATGCGGACAGACGCCTAGTCAAGCTCCTTGGAGCTTTTCCGCCTCACGCCTCCTTCACGTTTACAGTGGGAAAATAAACGTACTTCAACGCCCAAGTTTCGGTCGTGTATCCTTATCATCCCGCATCATGTTACCATACCTTAATGACCCTGGCGTCCATGTTCAGTTGTATAATTTCCTCTTGGCAAGAGGAAAGAAACTGTGCTCCAAGTTTCGCCGCTCTTGCTATTCCAACAGGTTCTGGAGAACACGTGGGTCGTTACGTCAAGCTTGTGTTAGGCTACTATGCCAGCATCGTAACCATCCTACTGTCACGTAATATATCGTAACATACAATATACGAACATGATTGAGAATGCGGAGGGACAAAGACAACACACACACGGATTCCGCACACGCGTTCTCAATCATGTGTTCAGTCCCAACATTCTCACACACAATATCGTAGCATCGTACTATGGTTACGTAAGAGTTACATACATCCAGCATGAGGACACAAAGAGAACGGAGAACTGAAAACTAGAACAAGACTAGAAACAGAGAGGGAGTGGGAAAGAACACGTGAACAGAACACTCATAGCCGAGTACAACGATCGCAAAATCTTTTAGAACACGTCTAGTTCTAATACGAGCACTTTTTACAAAGTGCTTCGATGATATGTGCATTTTCATGAAGGACGGATGAGCATCGAACTCTCGTGATTCTCCACAAACAACAGTAAGACGTCATATGCTTTGCAGTACTGACAAGCTCTGTTGTCTATAGAACGGTCAGAATGCTGGGCCCTGGCCTAGCCCGTATGGAGTTGGGCCCTGTTGGTACATGGTATAAGATATATATATCTATTGTCTAACTTATACTTACTGAGTGGCTTGCCGCACCAACGCATGGGCTGCCGTGCCTCTGAGGCCACAGTAATAAGGACGCACAACACTGTGGAATGCCAGAGCGCCATTCATGAAGCTCTACCGACGCAATGCATGACTATAGCACACGTTCCAGGATACGGTGGGCATAGCGCAGCTGGACACACAACAGCAAGCGCCGCGAAAGAATGATACATCGTGCTTGCAGCTGACGGGAGAGAGCCTCACCAATGAGAGGAATAGAAATTGGGTCTTAGGGAAATTGTAAGAGTTTCTCTGGAGCACGCAATAACGGAATGTTGGCAACAACAACAACAAATAAATTAATGATAATGAATGGGGAAATTCGCCACATAAGGTGCGGCCCACTACCCAAGGCACAATGGGCAGGATGAGATGTGTCCTGATGATGAAATGTTGGCGAGCTATATGCCTACGCATGGATTTCTGCCCGTTGTTCGATTGGAGTGGCTGTGACACAGTATCAGTCAGGGTGAGTGCTTATACACCTTGCGACATACTTGTCTAGAATCGACAGCTTGCGGTTTGTCGTGTCTGAAATCTACAATAGTTGCAAGAATGTTGTTGTCTTCGTCGCTACCTTGGAGTTCCAAGAATGGCTGAGACACGGCATGTCCTCGCAGAAGCTGGTGAACCCCCGGTGAAGGTTCTCCGTGAGCGTGAAACGGCCCGACACATCCTACGTTAGCGGGCACACATTTTCCGTCACCCACTCCTCAGGAAAATTCGATACCGTCCTGAAAGTGATTTCCATCGCGTAGCGCAGAGGACACACCAGGCTCTCACTGCATAAGGACGTCACACCGCAGGACGCCCCCTGGTCTCTGCCTGTGCCACCCGCCTTCGTACGTCTTCCGGACCTCCAGGAACGAAGAGATCAGGTTCCCCCTCAAGTCCTTCGAGCCCATTTTTATGCTCTGGTAGACGCGATGTTTTCTACCTCTGCCGCATCACACACCGATGGCGCATCTCGAAATGACAAGTCCGCCTCGCCATTCGTCATCCCATCCAAAGGCGTAGTGGAAGCAGTGGAAAAGATGCCGCCGTGTGGCTGGAAGAATGGAAGCAGGGGGTATACAGGTAACTACAGTAACTCCTAACTTCTGTGAGACCTAAGCTGTGGTGCAGTATGCCAGCAGCACTCAGAATGCTGTCTATTCTTCTTGGAGGCATTGGCCCTGGCGAAAACATGAGCAAATATTATGCAATTCGTTTGATCTCTTCGCCACCTGGTAGCTACTTCTTGATGGCTCGATGAGTGGTCGCTTGTTGCGCCACTTGACCACAGGAACAACTGATGAATCCGTCGACAGTAAGCAGAAGGAAAAATTTTAGGTTGGGATTCGCAGATATCTCGAACAAAATACTGTCATTGCAGAAACAGTCTTGTGTTGGAAACGTTCTGACAGGGAAATTATTAAATGCACCTATGCGTCATATATACAGGTTTTTTTTTTCGAGACAGATTTTTTATTAAACAACTATAAGGGCTAGAGTCATGCTGTTTTCACTTCTATCATCTCTGGGCCGGCGGACGTTCTTAGCCATATGTTCATCAACCGTCAAATGGCTAATTACCTAAAACCGTTAATTAACTTTTTAATTATAAAAGATACGAAGTTGTCCCAATGAGAACATCTGTTCCTTTCGATGACCTGATATCGTGGCCGTTTTCAGAACAAAAAATCCGTTCGGTAGATCGCCTGCAAAAAATTCGTGAAGGAACACCATTTATTTTCTTTATTTTGTTCATTGCGCATATTCGGAGACCCGTCTTTCCTTCACCCCCAATGTGAGAGGGTGAAAGAGCACACTGTTGCCTCTTGCGTCCTGGAGAAAGATTAAAAGAAAACAGAAAACGCAACCCAAGTTAAGGGAAGTTCGGATAGCGTCACCCGATACACGTGTTTTTGTTTTGTTTCCGCAAGTTAAAGCTCATCTTCGACGCATGAAGGTCCGTCACCCTCTCACATTGGGGGTGAAGGAAAGACGAAGCTCCGAAGATGCGCAAGGAACAAAATAAAGAAAAAAAAAAGGTGTTCCTTCACCTTCACGGACGATCTACCGAACGGATTTTTGTTCTGAAAACGGCCACGATATCAGGCCACCGAAAGGAACAGATGTTCTCATTGGGACAACTTCGTAGCTTTTATAATTAAGTTTTTAACGATTAGTAACGATTAACGAAAGTTAATTAACGATTTTTAGGTAATTAGTCATTTGACGGTTGAGCAACATATGGCCAAGAACGTCCGCCATCCCAGAGATGGAAAACAGCATGTCTATAGCCCTTATAGTTTTTTAATAAAAAATCTGTCTGAAAAAAAAAAAACACCCTGTATAATGTGTCGGGCTGTCAGCAAGGTCCGGAACTTTATCTGAACATGTGTCAAACTGGGTTGCCAGACGTAATTCCAAGATAAAGAGGAGGTTTCGAGAAGTTAGGGAGAGGGAAATTTGAGAAGCATTTTTGATTGCAGGAAGGGGAGAAGGTGTGTGAGTAATGCCTCTATTGGCCTGTTAGACAAAGAGAGGGAATCCCTCAAAGCTTTAAGTGTGTCAGGTGTGAGTAATCAAGTTGCTGTTAGTGGGCTCTTTATGTGTGTCTTCGTCTCTTCGTCTGGCTTTAGCGCTTTTAGTATCATAATGTCCAAGAGACATTCGACATTCTACATGAACATACGCGCATCATCTCAAGGTCAAGATAACTGTGGAATAGCGTCTTTGCTGTAAGTAGTGGTATACTTTATCCTGCATGCTAGCGATGTGAAGGAACCTAAATATTCCATCGTCTTTAGGCACATTTTTCAATGAGATGCCTACGGTAAGGCGTTGCCTAAAGGAGTGTACGGTAGCAGAAAAGTAGCGGCATAGTAGTTACATTACTTTTATTTGGTAGCGGTATCGCGTTACTTTTTCAAAGTGACTTATTGCGCTACTTCTTTGTGGAGTAGCGGGTAGCGGCATATTCCGCTAGTTAGTTTTTGTAGCGGGTACAACACTGATTGCAACGTTGCCTTCGAATTATCCGCTTCTGAATTTTTATAGACAGACTTGTTATCGGCCGGTTTATGCACCGCCGCATATTACTGCCCTCTATCAAGATCAGAATCCAGGGTCGCAAATGCGGCGGAAAGCATCCACGTGTATCGGTGCCATTCATAGACCACGTTCTTGAGTGGAGACTAAAATGTTAAATTTCCTCCTTTCAGATTTGCTCTCGCTGCGGCCCTGACTGCAGGTGGGAATACGACTGATTGACAGGTTGATCGATCGCCACAACGGAGAAGGGTAATCTTCATGCTCGCCTGCTATACTAGGTTGAAGAATACATCAATTCGTTGAGAAACCGGGTTAACTAAGTTGGGTTTCACGTAATTATGCATTATTCACGTAATTATGCATCTAGCAATGCATTCAATCAAAGCAGAGAGTAAGGCTGACAACGTCCCACTTCCTTGGATTTATTCCACACGAAACGCATAACGTCAGCTACATAATTTTCAAACCTTGGATCCGGCTTCAAATTCAATTATCTCTTTATGTATTCTGCTTTGTTTACCTCATCGTCATGACCATCTTTTCTTCTACTTTTTTTTTTCTTTGGGTAAATAAGTAAATGAAGAAACAACTGATAAAACCTGCCAGGAAATAGTTCAGTGGTTTTGTCAACTGTGAGAGGTTCGGATGGAACCGGCCTTGTTCTTGTTCTTCTTCTTCTTGTTCTTGATCTTCTTCCTGTTCTTATTCTTCTACTTCTTCTTCTTAAGTGTTGAGAGAGGTCAGCCAATATTTGGCTTGCTTTCCTTTTCAACCACGTCTCTGTTCTTTTCACATGAATGCCAAGAACACTCAAACTTCAATCTGTTACTCGGGAAACGCTCGGCGGCTACCGTACGTAAATATATATATACAACTTGCGGATCCCTCTCTCAACCTAGAGAGCGTTTATTCACTGTTAAGATCTTCCCGCTACATTTCAGTCTCTCGAGGATCGTTTTGAGATCCACAACCAGCCGCCCCAGTTCGTCCGCTCTTTTTTCACGGTCCCAAATGCTTCTTCATCTCCGGAGCCCCCCGTGTCGCTAAGTGGCTTCGCTTGGACTCAAATTGGAATTGATCGCGCGGTGCGCAAATGACCTGTCCCCCGGTATGGATCCGCCGAACAAATGTTGTCTCTCGCACTCGAGTCTGCATCTTCCGTATAGCTCTCAAATGCGGTGGCGTTGGATGATGAATAATAAATTGTACAATCAAAGCGTATGATGTGATGGCGGAAGAAGTGATACATACTTTGTGCGTGTTGGTATCTGGCTCCAAGTCGACAGCACGGTGCAGGATAGGCTGTGCTCCGCGCGCTAATAAGCTCCGAGGTCGAACGGTGTCGGCGCGCTGCGGAGAAACGATGAACTACCGTAGTGTGGATAGCTACCTCGCGTCGTCCGCTTTTTCACGTTTATTCCGCGTTCAGTGCAGTAGGTGGAGCATTGTGGAACGGAATAGTATCGCGTACCATCGCGGCACAAGTGATCTTCGGTTGAGTATACACAGGAATTACGGAAGAGAACCATCAACTCCGAACATCGGTCGGGTGTTATCCACACTAGAAATGTGACAGTGTCGCCCCCTATAGGTCGATCTGGCAGCGAATACTCATTTGTCTGTGAAGCGTCAATCCTGACTTTAAAAAGAAAAAGCTATCTATTCGCATTTTAAAGACTCAGTACGCAAAATATAAACATCGTCAGTGCATGACGCCAGAATCTTAGGGAGTTTTCGAATGAAGCCGCAAAAATTCGTAGTTTCGGATTCTCCAGGCGTAGAAGACGTCACTATAAGTTCTGGCGTCTTCCTCTATCGACAGCGCACACACATGTACTCCTTCTCCGCTCCCTGACCCACGTCGGAAGACTGTCGATGAGACCGAAAGCAACCTTGAAGGAGCAATGTTGCCAGACACGTATGACAGATTGCGCATTGTTACGTCATATTTCTTAAAACCAGAAATTAATTATTTCATGACGCTTTGGCGTCTCACGGAGAAAAAATATTTTGGTGGAACACAATGTGGGACTTCTAGATGGGAATGACACACGTTAAGTGGGACTCTGAAGGCACGAGATTAAGTGTGAGATTAGGTGAGATTACGAGATGTAGGTTTCGTTTTTTTTTTTTTCGACAACTTTCACCAACAAGTCTTTATGCTGCCTTCACAGTTCCTACGTTTTCATCACGAAACATAACTGCATATCCGAAAAATTTTCTAGATATTCCGCATGCACATACAAATTGCATGCCTTTGTTGTAGCTCTCAAAGTACGTACTTCCATTACTTATTTACTGTATGCATGTATGTATGTTTACTTCTCACTGTACACGTGGAGGAAGCGTGAGGCAAAAAAAAAATAAAACAGAAAAAGCTCCAAGGAGCTTCACTAGGCCTCGGTCTCCTTACAACATAAATAAACGGAACAAACGAAAATAGTGGCAGGTAATAAGAAATAAGAGGAGAACTTGTAAACTAAGACTTACTATTGCAATGAAGTGTCAAGGAAAAACGCTGAAGCACGCAATTACCATACATATACAAATGCTATTACCAGAACCCGGAATATAAATAAACTCAATACAAATACTGCATATAGAACTTACAGGGGCACTAAAAGACAAAAACAACTTGCTCCCAAATGAAAGTCCGTCTTTCACGTAGTGCAATTCAAACAAAATTAGTTCACACAACGCTTCCGGTTAGAAGAAAAACGCAATGAAAACAGAGCCGTCTTTGACGTCAACGAATGGGATCCCCAGGAGGCAAAGGTTGGCGGCATCCAATGAGACAGCAGGAGAAGCGCGCGAATACCTATCGTGGGTATATGAATTTGGAACGGGTTCAATCGTAGTGTTCCGTATATGCGCGGCATGATGCGCACTGTTGCATTTTTCAATACCGATTCACTGAATTGTAGCCCACAGCAGTTCTGTTCAATGTTCAATGCAGTTCAATGTTCCACTGGCAACATTTAGCTTCACATCCTTCGGACAGCGACGCAAGCCCGCTTCGCAACGTGCACTCTGTTTTTCACAAGGATTGTTCCATGGGGTGGCACGCGCGTGCACGCGCAGCATGGACTAAAAAAACACCGATGCACGAGCTAAACCGACGTTCTCTGCTTAGCGGCGAAGCAAGAAAGAGTCCGGTATATTTTTGATCGTAGCTTCGTAACGAAATCAAAGTTTCGAATTATGATAACAAGTATGAAAATAACGTAGCGTGTAATGTAATTCGAAATGACCTTGTTTTTGCATTGTACTGCCCCTTTAATGCATTGAATTAATGGAAACCTAATACAAGTACCTAACAAAACAGTTACTGATGTCAAGAGGCTTGGTTGCCTCCTGTTCCCATGTTCTTAGATAACAATGGTCATTCCAGGGAAAAAAAAAAAGAAAACTTTTTCACTTGGATAGTTTCAACGTTACCTCGTACGAAATCATTTAACAATTTCGGGAGCCGACAGGAGAGACGTTGAAATCCATAATATTTTTTTTTTGCGTGTTAGCGCCGCGAAGCAACTGTGGCCATGGGCGGCGTACAGATGGGGACAGACGGAGAGAGGACAGCAGGAGGGAGTGGGGGACAGGGGGATTAGTATGCGTCGTGGGCCGACTTGAAGGGGAACTGTGGCGACATTCGTCTGGAAAGTCTTCGGAAAACCCAGGGAAAACCTCAGACAGCACAGCCGGCGGTATAGGATTCGAACGCACCACCTCCCAGTCTACAGCACGACCTTTGGTTACCACCAACGAGTGGACGCCTTAGCCCACTCGGCCATGCCGCTGTTATTTTTTTTTTTTTTTTTGCTAACGTTTATTATAGTTCATCGCGCTACGTACAAGAATGACATGAGTGAATTAATAACAATATTTACGTTTTGTACAACTCATTGAAAACTGCTGCACATTAACACAATACGACGACAACGTGAGAGTAATGCGCGTTACAAAAGCAAACTCCACAACAACCCAAACGTCGCGAAACGTTACAAAGAAAAAAACCCCACATGAACAAGGAAAAATAAACTGGTAAAATCCATAATTAGTCCCATCCACCTTAATAATGTGGCACAAGCCACGACGTTGTTACCCTAAGAGCATAGACATCATGCCGACCTTTCGGTGAAAGAACATCTTACTGTATTACGTAACCACCTGTTCCGCATCACTTGTTGCTCAACGATAAAACTCAATGAGCCTGCTATGTTGAGGTCATCGTTCATTACTGGCGATTCTAGCTAGCGAAATGCACCCATATATAGGACATTGCAAAGGAAAAATAGAACGCAGTGCAGTTGCTTGATAGGAAAGAAAAGGGCCATGTAAAGTATAGAAGGTCGGCACCACACCTTCAATCTCCTTTGTGCTTCCGTTCTGCTGGTGTCGTGGACCCGTCGGGAATGACATGTCCTTCTTATAAGGACATCACAACGGAATTCTTTCGCATCAGGGACCTTAACGCGCCAGCGAGTCTCCGCGTCGCCCCCTCGTGTCACTATGCCACGTCTATATAGATGACTTTACAGGGGCGCGTGTCTTCTTCTCCCCATTTCCCCCATCCGTCGTTCTCTGTCTCTCTCTCTTTCTCTATTACTGCCCTAGGCATAAGCGAGGCCAGGTCCCTACGGAGAATATTTTTGCCTCGCCTCTGTTCGAGTGTTTTCCCGCGGTGATACGTAATATTCGACTGGCGATCGAGAATATTGACCTATTCGCAGTGCTACTACTTTATGCTGCCGGCGTTTGGCTAATAAGGTTGTCTGTTCAGTGATGTTTTGCGAACTTCGTTACATTGAGTCACGTGAATGGGATGGGTGGTTACTTGAGATCTGAGTGGAAGCGAGCGCAGAGCAGGGATGGGCAGTATTTAAATACATTGTAATTAAAATACTATTTAAAATATAAATACATGTATTTATATTTTGTATTTAAATACAGACTTGAAAAATGTATTTATAATTATATTTAAATACCAATTTTCGGGTATTTATTCTTGTAAATACTTTATAAATACTCTTAAATACAGAATATACTGACTCATATCTTAAAGTTGCCCTGCATTTGACCTTTCGGGAAGAAGGGCGAGCTTGGGGCGCAATTATGCCGGGCTTGCGCTACCATGCGCATGCGACTAACCATTGTAGATGGCGAGTTTTTCACTGTTGTTGCGGACAACGGTCGTGACTACCCTATTGCATTGTTCTACGAAGCATCTTCGTCAAATTTAATACAAGCATTTGTTCATCGGCACCTGTGGAGATGCTGTTCTCCTTTGCGAATCTGATTGTACGGCCGAACAGAAGATGCCTAAAAGAAGCAGTCTTCGAGAAATTTCTAATATTAAAATCGTCATGATAATCTAACAAATAAATGTTATTCTTTCTTGCTGATTTGTCCTTATGATCATAATTATTTCTATGATTCCAGATGACATCTTCCTCACAGTATTTATGGTAGTAGTTACGGTATTTAAATACAGTATTTATATTTTGTATTTAAATACTCATGTTGAAAACTATTTATGAAGAGTATTTAAATACCCCTGTCAACAAAGTATTTTGTATTTATATTTAAATACTCAAAAAATGTATTTATGCCCATCCCTGGCGCAGAGTAACAGCACATGCAGCATTCATATCGAGAGGAAGAAAAGTGCACTGCTGATGCAGACTGTCTTCATGCCTTCATAAACCCATTGCACTGCTGTAACGGATAGCAGTTGAACTGCTCCAATTCGCAATTAAATCGTTAGGCCTATTGTATGATGTGTGGGAATCTTCTCTCCCGACGACTTCGTGAGGATGCGCAATTCTTCAGACCGAAATAAAAACGAAGCAACTTAAATATGTAACTTTGTGCCAATCTGATGGATTGGGCTTGTTGCTGTCGGTTACGAATTGTCATGATGAAAAGCAACAGAAGACGCGAGGACTGAGGAACAACACACACCAGCGGTGATCATAACTCAGACTTCTCCGAGAACCAGATTGATAAGGATAGCGACGACGTATAGCAAAGATAAGAGGAACACGTTTGCGTGTGAGGGGCGTGCGCGTGATGGCAAAGTAATGGATTAAAATATTCTTGCTAGGATGATCCTTTTCGCAGTAAAGCTGAGTTGTCAGTAGCCCTAGGGTGTGTTGTCCTTCAGTGGTGGTGATGGTGAAGAGGCTCGCCGTGGTCGGCCTCACAGAGGTGGACAACGCCACGACTGGCGCCCTGGGGAATGTGCGTCCTGGGCCGACTTCAGTGGCTGTCTTCCGTTGCGCTTCATCGTGAGAAAGTGTTTGGGCACATCAGCAAGTAGCTAACCTTTTGTGAATGTCTCTAACATTTTTCGTGCATACTAACCTGACATGGCCCTCATTCCAGCTATCTTTGCATTTCTGTTGCATCGAACCAGTATATACACACAACAACTTCGCCCACTTCCAATATTCCTAAAACCACTTTTCCGCTTATTTTCGCGGCTTTTCTCGCAGGAAGAATCATTTTTCTTCGCAGTTCATCACTTTAAAACTTGGTTCTCACGTCAGCTTGAGCCGCCCCAGAGTCCGCCCCCCCCCACCCCCCACACACGCACACACACGCAAACACCTTCTAAGCATCGCCGTGCGAGTCAACCTTATGGATCAGGTTTCCTATATATATATATATATCGAACGGCGGAAGGCTCTAAAGTGTCGCTTCTATTTTGTCGAGAACTTCTTCAAGAAACGCCTCAGCGTACCTCATGAATAATTCCGCAGCATATATGCCTCCTTGTTCAGCCACCACTTGCCCCGCCGAGAAAGCGGTGACACGGTGTACCGTTCCCAGCAAGTCTGCGGTAAAGTAGTTATATGTGTTCCCATTGCTCCTTATTTCTCTTCCTATAGTTGCTTCGTCTCGCAAAGTTGGTTTCGTAAATGCTCCCCGGAATATTGCACGCGAGGGGCTTCAATGTACTCGTATCTTGACCAATTTCATCTACTGTAAGGATCTTCGATCTATTAAAACTTCATATATATATATATATATATATATATATATATATATAAGCAGGAAAAATCAGAAGACGACAAAGAGCTTACAGGAAAACACAAAGGGGAGTTTATTAACACATATGGGGATAGGGGACGACGTTTCGGCAGTCAGCGCTGCCTTCGACGGGACTGGGGTTTGGTGACAAGAACAAGCTTTATATATGGGAGAGGGTTATGTACAAGGGAAAGAGAGCAGCGCATGCGCTTTTGTCATGACTAACACAGGTTGGTGACTAAGTGAAAGGGGAATGGCCGGGTCTGTGCAGCAGGACCTTGAGGAAATACCAGTGAGCCTGAAAAAGAGACAAAAGAGCGTATGTATTGTGCTGGATTAGGAATGCAGGTTGCGAATAGTAGAAAGGATTCCTGGATCTTCGTTTATCTCACACTGGAATTTATGAATGAGATAAGATTCGCGCTGTTCCCTGAGCCGTTGGGAAGGAAAGCCTGACTGCAGGATGAAAATAGATATATTGGTGATTGAGTGTCCTGGTTTACTGAAATGGCGCGACACTGGCAGATTAGGTTTCTTCGCGACGTCAGATTTGTGGTTGTTGAATCGCGTTCTAAATGACGTCGCTGTCTGTCCGATATATTGGGCGTTGCATTCATTGCATTGAAGAAGATAGACAACATTAGAAGAATTACAGTTAAAGTCGCCATTAATGTTGACCCGATAATTAGAATTGGTACTTTCTGCAGAGTTAGCGGCTTGCATTGATTTACAAATTTGGCATCTACTTGCATTACAAGGGTGGCAGCCAATGCTATTTTCTGGAAGTTTGTTAATTTTGGCATTTACTAGTCTGTCTTGGATGTTCCGCGCCCGGCGATAACTTACGCGCGGTGGCTGTGAGAATATTTCCTTCATGCGATCAGATTGTGAAAGAATTGTGTAGTGGCGGTTGAGTATCCGGCTAATGTTAGGAACGCTGCCATTGAATGTGACAGTGAGATTTACTGCAGAGTTTCCATTGGTTCGAGGAGATCTTTGGAGCAATTGTTGGCGATCTGTGGATCTTGCCCTGGCTATAGCGTCTTTCACAAGTTTGTCCGGGTATTCACGATCAATGAAGGTTTGTTCTAGTCGTTGGAGATGGTTGTCTAGTTCGGCATCGTTAGTGCATATTCTGCGGTAGCGCAATGCCTGACTATAAGGTATGGCTAACTTAGTATGTCTTGGATGGCAACTGCGGAACGATAAGTACTGCTGAGCATCTGTAGGCTTCCGGTATAAGTTGGTTGAGATACTGCCGTTTTGTAACTTGACTTCCACATCCAAGAAGGTAACAGTGGAGGCGGAGTAGTGGGAGGTAAATTGAATGTTAGGGTGAATTTGGTTGAACCGGTTGATGAACGTGAGAAGGTCGCTTTCAGAATGAGGCCATATGATAAAAATATCATCTAAAAATCTCTTGTACACAAGTGGTTTCAATACGGAACATTCGAGAAATGTTTCCTCCAGGGATGCCATGAAGATATTTGCATAGTTGGGGGCCATTCTCGTGCCCATAGCTGTCCCGTTAACTTGCAGATAATGCTTGTTATCAAATTCAAAGTTATTGGAGGTCAAAATAAGTGTTAGCAGTTCGGCGAGGACAGTCGGATCATACGGCTGGTCAGGTTGATTTTTGTATGCTGAAACGGCCGCTGCTATACCATCTGCGTGGGGAATATTAGTGTAAAGGGACGTGACGTCTAACGTTGCCAATACATACGCTCTTTTGTCTCTTTTTCAGGCTCACTGGTATTTCCTCAAGGTCCTGCTGCACAGACCCGGCCATTCCCCTTTCACTTAGTCACCAACCTGTGTTAGTCATGACAAAAGCGCATGCGCTGCTCTCTTTCCCTTGTACATAACCCTCTCCCATATATAAAGCTTGTTCTTGTCACCAAACCCCAGTCCCGTCGAAGGCAGCGCTGACTGCCGAAACGTCGTCCCCTATCCCCATATGTGTTAATAAACTCCCCTTTGTGTTTTCCTGTAAGCTCTTTGTCGTCTTCTGATTTTTCCTGCTTATTTCATTCTCGTGGTCAACCGCCCTCCTAAGCTTCTAATCTATATATATATATATATATAGATACTCATTGAACGATGCGACAGCACCAGAGGACACGTGTTTCGCCGTGTTTGCGGCTCGTCGGCCCTGGGTAGCTGCGCATCGTTCGGGATTGGCAAACCAGGGGTCACTCAGCGAGCGATATACACCTGGGAGGGTGACTGAGCACTCCTCAATGCCACAGTGCAAGCCAGTGAATTATAAAAAGGGGGGAAAAGCCATTAAAAAAATAATAAGTAAATGATGCTAGACGTGTTTGAAATTCAAACTTACAGATTAAAATGGCTTCTATGGCTGCACGTAGAGAAACAGATACTCATTGAACGATGCGACAGCACCAGAGGACACGTGTTTCGCCGTGTTTGCGGCTCGTCGGCCCTGGGTAGCTGCGCATCGTTCGGGATTGGCAAACCAGGGGTCACTCAGCGAGCGATATACACCTGGGAGGGTGACTGAGCACTCCTCAATGCCACAGTGCAAGCCAGTGAATTATAAAAAGGGGGGAAAAGCCATTAAAAAAATAATAAGTAAATGATGCTAGACGTGTTTGAAATTCAAACTTACAGATTAAAATGGCTTCTATGGCTGCACGTAGAGAAACAGATACTCATTGAACGATGCGGTGTATATCGCTCGCTGAGTGACCCCTGGTTTGCCAATCCCGAACGATGCGCAGCTACCCAGGGCCGACGAGCCGCAAACACGGCGAAACACGTGTCCTCTGGTGCTGTCGCATCGTTCAATGAGTATCTGTTTCTCTACGTGCAGCCATAGAAGCCATTTTAATCTGTAAGTTTGAATTTCAAACACGTCTAGCATCATTTACTTATTATTTTTTTAATGGCTTTTCCCCCCTTTTTATAATTCACTGGCTTGCACTGTGGCATTGAGGAGTGCTCAGTCACCCTCCCAGGTGTATATCGCTCGCTGAGTGACCCCTGGTTTGCCAATCCCGAACGATGCGCAGCTACCCAGGGCCGACGAGCCGCAAACACGGCGAAACACGTGTCCTCTGGTGCTGTCGCATCGTTCAATGAGTATCTGTTTCTCTACGTGCAGCCATAGAAGCCATTTTAATCTGTAAGTTTGAATTTCAAACACGTCTAGCATCATTTACTTATTATTTTTTTAATGGCTTTTCCCCCCTTTTTATAATTCACTGGCTTGCACTGTGGCATTGAGGAGTGCTCAGTCACCCTCCCAGGTGTATATCGCTCGCTGAGTGACCCCTGGTTTGCCAATCCCGAACGATGCGCAGCTACCCAGGGCCGACGAGCCGCAAACACGGCGAAACACGTGTCCTCTGGTGCTGTCGCATCGTTCAATGAGTATCTGTTTCTCTACGTGCAGCCATAGAAGCCATTTTAATCTGTAAGTTTGAATTTCAAACACGTCTAGCATCATTTACTTATTATTTTTTTAATGGCTTTTCCCCCCTTTTTATAATTCACTGGCTTGCACTGTGGCATTGAGGAGTGCTCAGTCACCCTCCCAGGTGTATATCGCTCGCTGAGTGACCCCTGGTTTGCCAATCCCGAACGATGCGCAGCTACCCAGGGCCGACGAGCCGCAAACACGGCGAAACACGTGTCCTCTGGTGCTGTCGCATCGTTCAATGAGTATCTGTTTCTCTACGTGCAGCCATAGAAGCCATTTTAATCTGTAAGTTTGAATTTCAAACACGTCTAGCATCATTTACTTATTATTTTTTTAATGGCTTTTCCCCCCTTTTTATATATATATATATATATATATTTGTAAGTCCCAAACGTCGCCACACCAGCATTGGACAGCTGTTTCGGCCTTATTGGGCCTTCATCAGCAATGCGTAGGTGGGCGACGTTTGGGACTTATAAACATATGTTCAACGTGCAGCCAAAGAGCCTATGCTATTTTTTTTTTCACTATATATATATATATATATATGACCTCGATGATTATTTGTAAGGAAAGAAAAAAAATAAAAGAAAACAGAGGAGAAATGAACTCGTCCCCGGACTTGTTCTGCTACTCCTAACAAATTCTCTCCCCCCCCCCCCCCCCAAGTTCGCTATTCACATGTTCGCTATTCAGAAGTCCGCTATTCACGTGTTCCCTAGAAGTCCACTGTTCACAATTACCTCAGTGATGCTCTCTGAGCACCAAACTTTGCCATCATATAGACTTTCACCTCATATAGTCACTATTCTGAGACTACAGTGACACCGTGACGCTATGAGTGCGCGCCACGCGGCCATGTCGTGCTTCCAAGGCGTGCGAAAGACAGCGCGTCTTATCTTCTTACAGACTTGTGCGTAACGCGTTACTAGTAATTGCGTTACTTGTAATCAATTACTTTTTTGAGTAATTTTTCGAGTAATCAATTACTTTTCTGAGTAATCGCTTACTCAGTCATTGATTACTTTCCCGGCAGAGACTAACTCATCTTTTAGATGTTCTGCCCCAAGTCAATATCTTCGTTCCGTCAGCCTTTGTTCTGGAATTTCAGGGTCTCTCCCCGTAATCTGTTCCTACACCTTTGTGGTAGCTTTGGAGGTTTAGTGAGTCATGGGGAAGTTCAACGCATGATCTTCCATAATCGGGTCAACGTCTTCCCGGGCGATAACTACAGTAGACGTACATATTTTTGGGTTATTTCAGCTGTTCCACTGTTGAACTTTCCTTTTTGCTTCTTTTTTTTTCTTTTTTTTTTTTTGCTGAGGCACACAAAGAGGGGTATAATTTGCGTGAATGCAGAGTAACGACCGGAGTAACGCGTTACTTTTCTACTCGTTACTCAATTACATTTGAAGTCCTGTAATTGGTAACGGTAATCAATTACTTTTTTCGAGTAACGGGCACAAGTCTGATATATGTTTGTGGCCCGTTTTCACCAACGCTGGTTAACTTTGAACCGATATTCTTTTTTTACAAACGCTAGTTGGTGACGTGATGAATGTTTCAATGACAATAACTCCCTCCGATCTCGGTTCGGTGAAACCGGTCCTAAACCTCTGTCGTATCTAATGAACTCACTTTCTCGTGCAGGAAAAAAAAATGGGAAAGGATAGAAAAAAAAAAATTAATTATTTGAATAAGTCGCCCCGATCGGATAAGCGCGCGCTGAATATAAGATGGAAAAAGAATAGAGCGACGAGTTTATTGATATCCGAGTCCATATATGCAAAAATTCTCTTTTTTTTTTTCAGTTTACTATTTCGTTATTCTTTTTTCCTTTACCCGTACAGACCTACTCGCCAAATTAGTTTCTGTAACGGGTGGGTCTTTTTTTTTTAATTCCTTCTATGTATTTTTTTTTTACTGTAAAAGTAGTAAATTAGGGAGGTCCGTAGGAGAAGAGCTTAGAAAGGAAAGTTTTCTCCAATTTAACTTACTTACAGCTGCCTATTCGAACCGGGACAAAAGGAAAAGTAGATACGGGAACCTAATTAACGTCTCCTCTTTTAGTTTATTTATTTTTTTCTCATTTTTTCCTTGTGTCTTCCGCCTGCTCGTACATCTTACGCGGTTATTAACAATGAACAACTTATATGCTAGTTTTCAGTGACGATGCGTTGGTGGGGGTAGTAGCGTTGTTCTAGTCACGCAACTGCGAGCAGAAGAACGACTGTAGTTAGAAATTGATGTGAAAATTGAACGCGGAAGGGTCGTCATTTGCAATTATCGTTCTCTCTGTATTCGAATAAGGAACCAATAGTCAAATAAGTGACAGTGCGATTTCAAGATTGTCATTTCCCGAATGAGCGGGAGAGGCGAGTGATGTGATGTGATAGAAAAAGAAAAAAAAAGGGGGATTAAAGTCGCGACAAAGTCAGACGTACTGGCTACCCCAGACCACTTAGCCGCAGTTAGTCGAAATAAATAAAAAGAAGGTGACAACCCAGTAGTTGGGGGCCGGGAGACAACCATCCCGATCTAGTGGGAACACGTGACACAAACGAGGGACCAGAAAATGTCACAAAATGTCAATCAGATGAGTTTCTTCGAGGAAACGTAGGAGCGCTTTCAATGCAGCCTCTTGGGGATTGAATGGCTTGAGGACCCAGGAGCTTTACAAGGTCAAATGGCCGGGCGTCCAAGCGAGCCGCACTTATTTCTAGTGTCCTGCGACTGTCGGCATATACTTGGAGCACCCGAGGAGAATGGGCTCTGTGTCCCTGACAACATCGCACCCACTGCAGTTTGGGGATGGGGAGAGGGAAGTGTTGAAACTCCGTAGGAGCGTGACCTCCCTATATTCTGGTTTTCGTGCTTTTTTACTTCTTCTTCTTCTTTTGGACACGTACTTTGGGGGGCTGTCATTTGGTCTTTGGGGGCATTAGGGATGCGTGTGGTGCTGGGAAAACCAGTGATTCGTGGGGTTGAAACCCCACCAGACAGACAGACAGGGAAATACACTCACGCATACACGCAAACAGTCACGCTCACACACGGACAGAGTGCGTGTGATTACGCTACGTTACCTCTGGTCACGTCAGGGAAACTTAAGCGAAAACTCCCACTTGTCATGATAATGAGGTAGTTAGCTGCGTGTCCTTCTCAATTTCCTAGCCCTTCCGACTACAGTTAAACGTGCAAGTGGAATTGGCGTTCGTGTATCGATATAAAATTATAATAATAACGAACCAAAAAAGAAAAGGTTTCAACCGAAGCGTACGTTTATTTTCCCGTTCAACGGCTTTATAGTTTCACCTCGAATGTGTGTAACGTTCTGAAACGTCGTGCATAAAAATCTTATCGAAATCTTTATGAGTCGCAATGCACTAGTCCAATTATGCATAGGGTTCGGATCCCGGGATCCCGAAATCCCGAAGTTCGGCTGAATTTCGTGTCCCGTTATCCTGGGATTTCCCGAGGCCAAATCCCGGCATTTCGGAATAACGAATTTCGGCTTTCGGGACAACGAATATGCAGTCGCACGAGTGAACAGGAAGGAACGATATCTTACCAACTCTTGGTTCCAAGAGTCCCTTCCGCTAAGAATATAATTTGTAATCCGAAACCGGAACAACCTCATCGTCCACGACACATGACAAACACATTACCTGCTGACTTATGCGAACCACTCCAGCTATAGCTAAGAAATTGCACACGTAACATGAAAAACGGTTAGGATCAACTAATATTTATTCGAACAAGAACTTTCATGCAAGATACTGCACTCTCTTGTGCAGTCTCTTGCACGAAAGTTCTTGTTCGAATAAATATTAGTTGCTCCTAACCGTTTTTCATGTTACGTGTGTGATTCCCTCTTCGCGGGCTCCTTGACAGTGTTTTATTTTTTTCCCCTTTTCTAAGAAATTGCATTAAAACTCCTACGTAATCGTGAGTCTTACGATCCATAAGGCCACACAAATTATTGCAGAATCTCTCTCTCTCTCTCTCTGCAGAATATTTATTTTTTTTGTTATTTTAATCTCCATGAATACGTACGTTTGAAAGCGAGAAGAAAAAACTGAGACAGCCTTTTGAGCAAACTAGATTGAAATGCTTCAGACCAGAACACAACAATTACAGTGGATGAGTAAACGAGGAGAAGAGCAAAACGTACCAGCCCCCAGAATACTCCAGCAGAAGATGCGTTAGAAGATGCGGGGTTAGATATCCCGGGACTGGAAAAACGGCCCGGGATTCCGAACCCTAATTATGCATTCGGCGAATGACTGCGAGGAAGTGACAAGAAAATTGCTTTAATATTCTATAGCATAGTCATGTCAATCGGTTACACACGGAAACAACTAAAATCCCTGTCGCACGAAACTGAATACTATTTTCAGTGAATGACACTCACAGTAAATACCACTTGTTTCTCTGCGCACACGGGAACATATAATGGCACTATACGAAAATATTCGCGTACAGAACTCGTTCACTTTTGTTCTGGCACGAACTGCGTTCACTCGATGGCACAGGAGCAATAACAGCAATGTTAAGTAGTAACATGAAAAAAAGAAAGAAGAAAAATACTCCCAAATCAAAAGCTGCTTGCCGATATGTGTTTTAGGAGGTTAATTATTTTTGACATTGAAAGAACGAGTTCACAAGACCTGCAGAAAACTAGCTTCCTTATTCTTTATACCTGTCAAGTTCAACGTCCGAGCTTCCTGTAGGCCATATTTATTTGCTAAGGGTGCGTTGAACTTCTACATCATCACCAGCAGTTATGACTCAATTCGCTGACACGCAGCTTTAGAAAAACAGACACGAAAAACTAATCCGAATGAACGCATATACTCTAGTGTAATTGCAGTCTTAATAGTTTACGGAATCGTCATGTGCCATCATTTGTGAGTCGCTTTTTTTTTTCGCTGTGTAGCTTTACGCAGGAGGAACAAATGACATTCAGTGTCAATGCCATTCCCTGGAAATAATATTCCATTTGCCGTGTAACGGTTATATAAATCACGTGGGGAAAGTGATTCGAAGTCCATCAGGAGAACATAATAACTGAATGGATTATTTATAACATCACACTTAGCCTTCACGAGGTGTGATGAAGGACACCACAGAGTCGTACTGAGTGAACCAAAAGAAGGAAACATAAATATATGAGTGCCTTTGAAATGAAATAAGGCACTTTCCACGAGCTACGCTTATTTTTCTTCTCTTAGTATTTGTGATTGTATGGCAACTAAGTAGATAACGAGGATGCTCTTATCAAAAAGCGTGAATGACGACATTGATACTAGGGAGAGTATTGGTAGATACATTTAGTTTGACACACAATGCAAACTGTGAGGCGAGCAGCCAAAAGCTGCTCTATTATGAGATAAAGAGCCTACAGTAAGCTGCAGGAATTAAAGTGTTGAGGTATGATGATTCTTACAATGAACAATAGTCTGGACGGGGATTGTGCCGTCTTTGACGCGTTGCAACGCAAAGCCCGATACCTACGTACAGAGATCGACAGCTGTGTTGTCAAGCATCTTTTGTGCAGGCGTGGTTCACGCCATGTCACTGCCTTCTACGATAGCTAGACAGGTCTCAACTTCCGTCCTCATGTTCCTTATCAGCCGTTATCTTTTGTTCCTTCTTCAGACCGTGTCCTCGTGAACGGACGGAAAGGTATGCGCTAAACATGGCCGGCAACATGATTTTTTAACTGGAGGTGGCAAAAGAGGAACCAGCAAAACCACCACGAACGATTTCACACGCATTAAAAGCAGGTAAGCATCACGTGCGTTCCTTGGCATATCTGCCATAAAACGCGTCACAAGTGAGTACAAACAATGCATTCGCCGTACGATTCCGTAAGACATTGGCAGGACGCCATCGCGTGCAAAAAGCTACATAAAGTTCATGTGCGATAAGTGCTGTGGAGGTTCACTGGTGACCCCCTGAAACATTTGAGCCTCGTCAAGACTAACCAAGTTCCACAAGGAAGGGAGTTGCCTCAGGACAGAAGCCGCCGATATTTCGAACAGAGACTGTTCTTCTTCTGGGCACCGTCCTCATCATTGGCATGGTATTTAAAGGGTTAGGTGTGACGTGTTTAAAGGTTCATGCGAATTGTGGGTCAACAGCCCGGAGGGAAGAAAGGTCCGTACGGGTTTTTACGGCGGGAGTGAATGGCTGCTTTGTTAGAGTGTGGAGGGGATTATGTGAACGTAGTGATCTAGGCTGCAGACCGGTTACAGAAGAATGGAAGGTTCACGAACACGTGGACGAAACGGGACAACAGGCAAGAATTGGCAAGCATAGCGGGAGATAAGGAGGTTAGTGGTTACGTGGGGAAAATTCCAGAACCAGCAAAGGGTTTTTTTTTTCTTTTTTTTAATAAAAGAAGAAAAAAAAAAAAAAAGAAAAAAACCCTTTGCTGGTTCTGGAATTTTCCCCACGTAACCACTAACCTCCTTATCTCCCGCTATGCTTGCCAATTCTTGCCTGTTGTCCCGTTTCGTCCACGTGTTCGTGAACCTTCCATTCTTCTGTAACCGGTCTGCAGCCTAGATCACTACGTTCACATAATCCCCTCCACACTCTAACAAAGCAGCCATTCACTCCCGCCGTAAAAACCCGTACGGACCTTTCTTCCCTCCGGGCTGTTGACCCACAATTCGCATGAACCTTTAAACACGTCACACCTAACCCTTTAAATACCATGCCAATGATGAGGACGGTGCCCAGAAGAAGAACAGTCTCTGTTCGAAATATCGGCGGCTTCTGTCCTGAGGCAACTCCCTTCCTACATTCTACCGGTTCGCTGGATTTCTACCCATCCAAGTTCCACAAGGACTGTCACTGAACGCTTTTGCGATGGCACGAACCTTCTTGAACACGGAACACACTCATTACTCCCTCATGCACTAGGCGTCCCGTCGTCTGATAGTCACTACACCCAGTTTCGCTGTTTTGCACAGCACAAGTCAACATTCTCGCAATGTTCCCACGCATGGCACTGCACGGCACGGCACTGTCTTTTGTGTCCACGCCGGTTTCTCCGGTTCTTTTCTTGGCAGTGTCTTTAACTGACCCACGAGTAATCTGTGAGTCCTTCAGACGTCCAGAATTTACACTCTGTCTTCTGGTAGGTGGAACCAGGCATGATGAGCGTGGAGTTAGCAGACGACGCGAGTATGGCGATGCTCTGCGGGTAGCGCATCCAGTCGGGGATGCTTGGGTGACCTCCGGAGCGGACGAAGGTTAGGCCTAAGTCTTGGACGTTGTCTCGGAAAGCGAAGTCTTCGTAGGACGGTCCGGGGATAAAGTGGTCCAGTTGGTCGAAGAAAGCTATGGCGTCCCACGGGTGGAAGCTGTAAGCGGCTGCGTGGCCCATGTAGTCAATCTGAAACGATACGAAGCTCAAAGTAAGGCATTTTGCATAAACGATCTCGCGTTGCAGAAAGGTTTCCTGTACATAATAGAGGATGGAGAAGCGGTTTTCCATTAGTACAAATCGAATGGGGTGGGGTAGGGGGCGAACTATACCAAATGGAACTTGGAATATTCATGAAAACTTCTTGCGGAGAATCACGCTAATTTTCATATCGGCGTGACAATTCGCACATCTCGGACTCGTTACTTAAAAATGCGTAATAACTTTGCGCGACAAAGAGAAACGTGTTTTACGATATGCGGAACGCATGCGAGCGTGAAACCATACTGCGTATTGTAATCTTATTGAGGCGGCATGGCTCGGAATTTTAGGCATTTGCCTATAAATGCCTATAAACGCCTAAGGGAATTGCCTCAGGACGAGAGCCGCCGATATTTCACACAGTCTCTGTTCGAAATATCGGCAGCTCTTGTCCTGATGTAATTCCCTCCGTACTTCCCTTACGGGTTCGCTGAATTTCTACCCGTCTATAAACGCATAAGTGCGACACTTTGAGGGTTGCTTGCCTTTTATTAAATTTTAGCCTTTTTGAACAGTTTTAGATGCCATAACAGCCTTTTTTTTTTTTTAGGTGCAAGTGCGAGTGCGCCTTTCAGTCTTATGCTGAGTGCTGCATTTTGCTGTCGTTTTTGCGTGTTTCCGCTTTTTTTTTTGTTTGGTTTTCTTTTTTTTTCTTCAGTACCTTGCTTTGCTAGAACGAGTCCATGTATATTTGATTAAAAATCTTTTGACCTTTCTTGACCTTTCGAGATCTTCGAGGGAGGAACTAAACGCTGTACTGAATATCGCGTGGTTCTAGGCCGCCTCAGCATTCGTGCACAAGAAGCCAAAGCTTCTACGGTGCCGTAGCCTTTTTTACTGGATAGAGCATTCTAAAGCACCAACAAAGCCAAAGTGTGTATCAGATTAACGAGCCTATTTTTGTATTTATTATTGCCTATTTTGCCTTTTTGAGGGCCTAATTGCCTGCCTATTTCCATCGTTTTTAGTACTTAAATTTCGGGGCCCTATACGTTACTCAATATGTCGTGTGGAAACACAAATATACATTGCTTCCTACATCCGGGTCAGAGACATGTCGCCACATAAATGCTCGCTGAGTCATCTTACGTGTAAATTTTCTCCAAACTAGTATATATAATCTAAAAAAAAAATGAGAACGTTGAATAGAGTTTCCTTATCGAATCTCGCATAATACCCACCGCTGGTATATTAAATTTATAAATCATATTACTAGCCGCACACATGCGAACGGTCACATCAAATAATCCAAGTACGGAAGAAATATCATATTTTCGAAAAGGAATGCGTAGCCTCCTCTCACTTGAGCCTTGCGGCATTCACTTGAACGGTGTCTCTATCCCACTCACCAGTCTCGTACTGCCGAATGAACATAACAATACGGATGCACACGACATCTATACCCAGAGTGCAACGCTCCTAGATTCGAGCACACGCAGAGAGCGAAAGCAGAAATACGCATTATCTATCTGCTTCCTGCGTCTATAGCTCCCGAGTATTATTCTCTGCTTATGTGGCAGCATGTTCCTGTTTACTGCATAGAATAAGCGAAACGGACATACGCAACAGGAGGCATGCTGTGCTATAGTATATATAACATAATTCGCTTACGAAATAACCCTTTGCAGGCATCTGCAGTCGACCATAAATTTTGGTTCAATTCCATTACTTGGATTCACTCGGTCGTACGAGGAGTGAATTTCGTTATAAGCGGTGCATTTCATAATGCAAGAGTTATAGTGTAAAACCATTTACCATTATTGGTTTCGGTTCCGAGTTTTCTATAGTAAGTATAATATTGAAATGCGACACAAAAAGGATGAGTAGAAACAAAGGGCCTGACTATTGCCTGGCTGTTTGTAACTACATTTTGAAGCTTCTGCACTGTGAGACATAGGTAAGATTCAGTACCGGGCATGGCAGTCGTTTACTATTTGTGTACCGGTGCAGCCTGTGCCCTTTCATTGTCGCACTCAATCTATAGTAAAGGTACGTTTAAGCCTCGCCCGAAGCCTGCTCCTATTGGCTGCAATACCTCGCTGCATCACTCCACGTCGCCACAAGTTGTGTGCAGCGGCACGGAAACTATATATGAGCCCAGCAGGCTGTGTACCTGGTGGTGGTGCAGTATAATTTATCAGGCGGGGTAACAGTGTTAGGGTGGACAGACTACGTTTCGTGGCTTCCTTAGGTTCAACTCTGGTATAGAGTCACTGTTGATGACTGCTAGCTGTAATGTTCATGACTGAAAGTTGCATAGTGTTATTGAGTGCTACCGTTTCTTTTATATCTTCCTTTTTAGCTCGAATGTTATCGTTTCTCAGTTGTCTCGCGACATAAGCTCCCAATTTATTATTATTGTTCTCGTCTACCTTTTACGATTGAAGAATACCTGAGTTTGGCGCGAGAAAAGGACGAGAGCCGCATACACACACAGCTCAGATCAGCACCGAATTCTTAATCAAAACATACAAATCACAAGGAAATAATATTTTACAGTTCGGTGACCGGGAGGTGTGATGTTTTTCAATTTTTATCTTTTCATCTTTTCATTTTTCTTTTTCCTTTCCTTTCATTTCATTTCATTTCCTTTGTGGGAGTAGCAGAACTCGTCAGGTGACGAATTTAATATCTTCCGTTTTTTTTTTTCTATAATCAAACTCAAACTCAATATTTTCTACTGTTTAGGTTTTCTTTTTCTTTGCTCGTTGTTTTTATCTGTTTCACTCGTACGCGATTTATTATCTGCTTTTTCTTCATTTTACGTGCGCGAATTAGAGAATCGGATTAGAGAATTGTGAATTACAGAATTCATATCTCCCAGCCCAGTTTTTTTTCCCCCATTTCTTTCTCAGAACGTCGAAGCTACATTCTCCTAGCATATCCCCATACCGCATCAACCAGAAGTCGTCAAGAACGTTAGAAGGGAATGTAGCTCTATTTGCATGCGTTTCGCGACATTTTCAGTTTCTTGGTAAAACGGCTCACAGAGTCTACCATTAATAAAAAAAACGAAAAGAACTGACGGTGTTCACGTGCTATAAAGAAGGCCGGAATCCCTCTGCGTTCCACGGCCATAAAACGGAGACTGAAAAGCAGTCGGTAATCGCAGACTGTATCAGAAGCAGAGACTTTTGTTCTCCCCCACGAAGTATACAATGTTTCGCTCTTATCCGGACATGTATACATAACTAAGATATGCGTGCGAGCTCTCGAAGGCTCGAGACTGCCTAGTGGGAGCGAAAACATATTTCCGGCATCGTGCAATACGAGAAAGAAACAAGCACGTGGGAATGAGTTTTTAAGCATGATGCGTACTTCCACTCACTCTCTTTACTCATTTTTGGCTTTTCAAGTTTTCTAAATACCTCTACTCGCAAAGCTGGAGCATTAAAAAGGAGATTTTCGAGCGCGTTTTCATTTTTCTTCGCAGAATAGCTAAACGCGGGTGCAAAGCCATGGCATGTGCCTTGTCCCCGAAAGCCATTCGCACGATTTGCGTAGGAACGATGAAATGATGAGCGGGAAGAACTAAAAGGAAAGGTACGGGAAAATAGAGGGGGGGGGGGCGAAAAGTGCAAGAGAGGATGAATTAAAATGTAATTTGAAAGGAAGGTGTGCTGACGAGGGAACATATTTGTGCTTTCTGATGAACGTTTCCTGGAACCAAAGCAAGGATAAGGGTCGAGAAAAAAGAAGTTTCATTCTTTGAAAGAAGGTACGCGGCCATCGGAAAAGTGGATATTTGAATGCTCTTTAATGGGAGGGAGGAGCTGTGGCTGAAGCGTTCGTGAAATAGTTTCTCAGCAAAGAGCAGCAATCTTGCGCTTTTTCGGTGAGATTTTTTTTTTTTTTTGTCTTACGGAAAAGACCTCCACTTGTTTCGAACAAAGAGTGCCAACTGCCAAGTGAAGCGTGTTTTGAGGAAGGAAATAAACGGATGAAGATTGATGTCAGCGTGCACAACGCCCCACGCTCGAGATTATATGTTTTTTTTTCTTTCTTTTTTCACATTAGTATGTAGCAAAGTTTGTGTCATGCGTTTCGATATCTATGGTTATGGCGAGATGTCGAACAAAAAGAAAACGTTCGTTTCTTTAGAGCAATTAATGCGGGCTTTTCTTCGGTTTCGTTTCCTTTCCTTGGCACATCGGGAAATTTAGCCGCGGAAGATAGTCTGTAAGTCGGCTGCACATCGGCCTGGCCCATGTAAGGCCCATGTGTTTCTCACCATGCGACGCAGAAGCAATGTTCACTGCACTGAAGCACCAGGAATGGAATGCCCCCGAACTAAACAGAAGTTGTGTTCGAGCCATGAGTTTCGGTTTTGCGTATCATATAATCGCTGCTACGGTACCAGTCGGTCGTAGCAGATACCAGGTAATTTACTATTGTGTCCTCCAAATGCACGATGTGGCTGGGAAGCGACATCGTGCGCGCGATCAACCGCTTTCAATATGGGTGTTAGACAGTTCAACACACGCTGATGGAGCCTTTAAAGACACCACTTAACAGACATTAGTATTTGTACTTTTTCCCCATCATCACTTAAAACTAACGAAATATTTTATTAGATACGGTACTTCTTATGAGATTGCACTTTTTTTACGTGACTTTTTTACTATTTCACGCATTAAGCAACGCAGGAGTCTAATCCCAGTTGGGCTACGTAGGCTACGGCTCAATGTGTACAGTGAGGCGCACGTCTTCTTTTCAAACTGGGAAAGCCAGACTCTCCGAGCTGTAGTGGGTGAGGCGTTGTAGAGGACGTAGAACACGTCCTTCTCAGGTGTCGGAAATACGTTGATGCTCGAAGGTTTTTTAGTTAGAGGCGAGTCTCTCTCGTGTGGACTCCCCGTGCCTTCGACCTCGCGAAACTGTTAGGTCCTCCGTCGTCCGACAAGGCGCTGAGGGCACTTGAAGAGTTTCTACACACAAACAGGGCATATGGACATTTCTATGACTTGTTGAATGTGTGCTCTGTGCACCCCCAGCGATTCCGGCATTTTACACTCACTTTGCTGAAACTTTTGAACTACATGTTGAACTCCATCATTTTAACTCGTTCATCTAGTTAAACTTTCTGTGCGTAACCCTGCTGGGGTAGCCAGTTCGACTTCGTCGTAACTCACATTCCCATTTTTTTCTTTGTCACGTCACCATCACCCAGTTGGGCTAGACTCCCCACCAAAGCGCTGATTGAAACGAGCGTTTTCATCCCGGGGAGATATTTTTGGGACGTTGCACCTTGTCTCCTTAACGAATGTCATCGCTTTTTTCTTTTTTTCCACGTCCACGACTCCAGACCAAATAAAGAGAAACCTGAGGCCATTTAGTGAACGTCGAGTCACGAACAATGACTATTCTGTGTGCGCATAGAAAATGCCTAATGACGTCCCGTTGGTGCACCATGGCAGGGGACTGTAATTACGTCATCAGCGGGGCGACAAACCGCTGCGCTCGCATTTAACATTGAAATGACGGCAAAAAAGAAAACGTAGCGAAGCACTCTAATATGTACCAAGCAAAGAAGGCATAACGACGATTCAAATAAAATAGGCAGTCAAACAATTCCACTCTTGTGATTCAACTCGAGATTCAAAGTGTAAGGACAGCAGCTGTTGGGCTCTTTTGAAGTGATGTGACATCAGTGGCATCCCGCTGGCTTTATTTCAGACGAGTACTAAAAGCGACATTCAGCTGCGAATGTCGTACGAGCTCGGGAATCGCGGCAGGCTGGCTTTATTTCACGAGGTCGGCGCCGCGTACGTTTTGTATTGAAGCTGTTCGATGGTTGTTCCGGCTAAAGAAGGAGATACGTTACCTGCGTTCTACTATCTTTCATGAACATGCATAGCAAATTTAATGCATTTAATTTATCAGAGCTGTCGCCGGGCGCTCAGCTTACTATAGAAATGAATTATAGCGGCATTTTGTTGCTGCATGAGCATAGGATCAGCAAACGTATAACGTTGTGGGCTAACGACTGCAAACATTCGAATTTTTCGAATAAATGAAGCGAGTAATTCTGTATTATATTGGACTTCGGAATCGGATACGGAATTCTATATTCAGTTGATTGATTGAGAAATAAAAAATATGGAGACGTGAGACCCGACAAAGTCGGGTCATGCTACTCCAGAACTCGTGAATAGAAGAGAAAATAGAAAAAAAAACAACCTCAAGATGGCCAAGAGGCACATAAAAAGATCACGAAAAGAATGACCAAAACAAAAAAGAGCAAGCATTTTCATAGTTTCTTTTGCAAAACGTCTCACAGATTCTACCATCAAATAAAAGAAAAAGACTGAAAGAACTGACGGTGTTTATATGCTATAAAGACCACCCCAATAACACTGAATATCCTCTGGATGTACGAATGATTTCCTAACGGATTCGTACATCAGACGGATATTCTGAGGATATCCATCGGACGTACGAATTCGTGAGGACATTATTCGTACATCCAGAAGATATTCGGTGTTGTTTCGGCAGGATCCCTCTGCGTTCCACGGCCATGAAACAGAGACGGAAATGCAGTCAGTAATCGTCCACTGCATCCAAAGCAGAGGTTATTGTCCACCTGATAAATGAGTTCAGAGTTCAAATGAACGTATATAATACACCAATGACCCTTATCATACTGCACAATGTACTTTGAATGTACTCTGCACACACTTGTACTCTGCATTACACTGCACAATGTACTCTCTTAAGACAGCAGCCGAGAAACCCGGAGACTTCTAATCGAGTTGATGTTTCTTCCACACCGAATATATTACAATAGTTGAGAAGCTGCGCACGTAAGGCTGGAGACGACAAAAGAGATCGCATAAAACAATGTGATCGAGCGTTACTCCATATTATGATCTGTATGAATATATCGCGTACACCCGCTGTACACATGTTTATATCCGTACATGCGGTGTACGTGTATCCGGCCCGGCTATACAACTATTCGATTCGCATTCGATTCGGTTTTAAAATAACTATTCGACGATGCTTACTAACGTCTCCACTTTTACTACGTACTGCACATTATTTTCGACCAATTGAAGGACCTTGTTATGCTCCATACTTTTACTCCATATTTCGTGTTATTTAAATGTACGCGAAGCGCCCATAGGGCACATAACGGAGTGGGCTTGATTACAGAAAAAGACCGAGAGAAAAAAATCCAAAACGTAAGATTAAATAACGTGCCAAAGCGATAACACTAAACATGCAATGCGATGACAAATCGCCTAAGCGACAGAGTATCAATAAAGTATCAATATAGTGACAGTAAATATGATGATATAAGAAAACCCTATATTTCAGTTCAGCGTGGTGAAGAAAGCAATCGAAACGTTACGGGAAAACATGACGAGCGTAGTAGACATACTTGAATACATTGTCCACGAATGGCGCTGCAGTCGACAGCGAGTTATATCTCGACGTGTTCGGTCCATTAAGATCGGAGCTTCAAGTGCACCAATCTATTATCTTGTACTACCTCTGCACGTTTATTCCGCTCTACCATTCATCTCATTTGCCGTGTGCGTGCTTGTGTGCAAAGGCAAAAGATATTCATTAATTTGAAGCGGCTCGCTCGCGAGAACTGATCCCCTGAGTGAATGCAGGCGTGCTCGTGAATCCCTCGCGTGCCCCCTGTCCGTTTGGAATGTAAATAACCTGCCGGTGTAAATGGCGCCCCCCCCCCCCCCCCCCCTGCAACAACGAGTTGCTTTAAGGATGATTCTCGGACTTCGAGCCTAACGCGCGGCACTTCACGACAAATCACCGATATGAATGGTGGTGTACGGCTGCGATTTATAATGGGGAAGCGCCCCCTGGTATCAAATGTGTCACGCGACATTAATGTGTTCGCGCGCGCGCTGCAACAAAGCAAATGGAGTGTGAAATTTCGACGTTGCGATGGAGGGAGTCGAGACGGAGGCGGTAACTCTGATGGTAAGGAAAACCTCGCGCGGTTTTATAGGTTAAAAATTGCGTGTGAAAGGATTGTACAGCACGAGGATGAAGTTTGTGGGCGAACACTTCCTCTGTGTATTGTTCACACAAGCTGCTTTCCTGGTTCATTCTCATTTAGCTGCAATGTGGGCGTGCGATAATTCACGTCGAAACGCGCTTAGAAAGTGCGTGAAAATGTTTGGAAACGTTTCGTCTGCGTCCAGGCAAGCCTTATTAAAATAACAACAGTACCAAGCACATGTAGTACTTAGAAAGTATCTAGAAAAACTAGAAAGATCTTTGTGCCCAATGCGGAAAAAAAATAGAAAAATAAAAATAAAAACTTGGTGGCAGCACGTGATAGGTCACGTGACCCTGCAAAGCCACTGATACACCTACATAGTAGGAGGCCGTGCAAAGCTTTAAAATACAAGCTCACCTTAGAGTAACGAAGTATAGTGAACGTTGAAACTTGATTTTTATGTTTCAGAAAGTATATAGCAAAGCAAAAGATAAGAATGGCGCTTGCAGTCTTACCGGTTTCGATGGCTTCGAGTCCACGACGTAGCGGTATACGGGTGACTGAAAAATATTTGACAGCTCGCTCGCTATGCTGTTGACCGGGCAGCCAACTCTGAGATCCGATACCATAGTAGTGTACACCAGTTCTGGCGTTACGGGCGGATCTGCGTTTAATGCAAGCAGTCATTAGGCGCGGGAATTTCTTTTCTCAATAAATTGGCGGGACAGGATCTCTGGCTTGCGTCTATAGTTGTGCGCATTTGCAACGTTCGAGAGTAAACAAACCTCAGAACACTGCAACCAAAAATTGTCGTTTTTCACCTGCAACCCATTATTTCTCGAAATGTGGATTTTTTTGTGCTTCCATTTCTAGGTTCGTTACATTTAGGTTATTTCTGGGTTTCCATTATTTCTGGGTCAGCTGAATAAACGTAAACAGTATTTCCCGTTTTTTCGCTCTCCATGTGTGAAGTAGCGGTCGCACATACTATATACAGCAAATACTGAAACCATAATGAATGTGGTACGTTTAATTTTATATGTCTACAGTGAGTTTCGTACATGAACGAAGTATTTCAGACTACGACAGCTACTGCTACCGTAAATTCGTGTGATCCTTAAGCATACCATATCTTTCTTTACTTATTACTTTTCTTCTTCAGAAGTGAATATTGTTATAACTGTTAAAGGTCATCTGACCGGTCATCAAAACCCCAACAACACCGAATATTCTATGGATGTACGAATAACGTCCTAATGAATTCGTACGTCCGATGGATATCCTCAGAATATCCGTCGGACGTACGAATCCTTTAGGAGCTTATTCGTACATCCAGAGGATATTCGGTATTGTTGGCGAAGGTACATGATAGGATTTTCAAGAAGTTTCATCTCAGGTTTTTCGCTGCGCGGTACACTGAATGGTCATACCGGCACTGGAAGTATTGACGTTTGAGGTAGAGTTGTACAACTGTAGCGCCATCTGTGTAACCCCGGAGCCGAAGGAGTTGAGGCTCGTCGTGACGTATTTCTTGTACTGGCCCCACGTCCAATGGCGAATGTCGTCTGGTCCTGGTAAAACGTCCACCGCTTGAGCCCCAGAACCTAAAGAGATGGCACAAATATGGAACAAGTACAGCCTTATCTGTGTTGTGACCGGTTGGGTTGAAACCGTCCCTGAACCAATTTTGGCGGTCTTTTGTAACTGTCTTGATGGGAGGTTGCTTTCCCCTCTCGGTCTTTGTTTCCTTCTGTCTTCTTTTTCTCTCTCTCTTTTCTACTCCTTCCCCTTCCCACTTCATCATTTTTCGCTATGTTTTTCTTTTGTGTCAATTGTATGCGGACACCCGTAGTGTCTTGAAGTGAACACGTGCCATGGAGTCGCTGGTCTCCATGTATGTTTTTCTTTCTTAAAATCAATCAATTGATTAATCAGTCAAGTACAAAGCGAATGATTGAAAGCACTCCTACGTTTCCGTGAAAAAACTCATCTCATCGACATCACTTTCTGGTCCCTCGTTTGTGACAAGTGTTCGCACTGGTTCGGGACGTTTCCCCCCCCCCCTCGCAACTACTGGGTTTCCTTCCTCTTTTTTTTTTTCAACTAGCCGTGACTACATGGTCTGGGGTAGCCAGTCCGACTTTGTCATGAACTTATACGTTCCCAATTTTTTCTTCCGCTATCACATCACGTTATAAGTACGAAACGCCTAGCACATGTTTAGTATAGAGGAATAGTGTTGTGTATGTGATCAAACGTCCCGCGGTCACTACCGCAGCGAGCGCGCGTGTTGCGTTCAAGATTCACGAGAATGACTTTCGGAACCTAACTAAAGGTCAGTTGGTTGTTGGTTGGACTCCCGCTGGACCCCTGGTCACTTCAATTGGCGACGAGGATAGGATCCGAACCCACTCGGGCAAATGCGGGCTTCATGACCGTACTCGTGACTCGTCCAACATCACAGACGGATCCCATACGGGTTCCGAAACGTCGCTACTTTTTGAATTATTTCTAACTGTTGCGCGGCCTGTGTAGTTTTCCTATATAGTGTCACCCGTTAGACGTAGCACTGCACCCTGGCGTGCTTCCTGCTGGTCCACCGTGTTCGGCCACCGTGCATCGTGTCCCAACCTCACTTAATGCCTCACAGCGAGTTCCTTGATGAGCCTCTGCTCGGCAAAGTTCCCTTTGACACAGCCCAGCAACTTTGACTCGGCGCGGGTGAATAACTGGCCGCTAATCAATTAGGGAGACGGCGCGAAACATGGCTTTAGGGTCGCCTTCCCTTAATTAAAATAATTCCCTCGCCGGCCAGCCGGAACGCGTCAAGCATCGAGTTTTACTGTACTTACTGCGAGTTTGGAATTCGTCGCTCACAGAACCCTATATGCACTTTCCTCGTCTACTCTATGCGAAAGCATGTAGAATGTATGAGGAAATCCCGCAAGTTCAACCTGCTGTTCACTTTGAGCGAGAGCATATTGAGTACACAGCGCGGTGGTATGCGAGTTTGTCCTCCGTCTGAATCTGTCATTCGGTGAATTACCAGCCACGCCGCCTGCTTGCCTTGGTTAAGTATACAGAGCGTTTCACGTAGCTCGAGATTTAGTTCACTCAGTTTAGCTTAAGCAGCCAAACCTCGATAAACCTCGATAAACAAACCTCGAAAAATAAAAGAAAAGATAGGTTTGGTTAGGTTGCATTAGATTTAAGTCAAAAGTGGGAGTAGTCTCGCCCTCTCCCTTTCTGTCAAACTTTTTTCGTTTGGAACACAATGGTACATGGAAGACTTAGAAGGAAGGGAAAGCACTAATACAAATCGCTTATTTTTCGAGGTAGATGTTGCATACTCCTCCGGGAAGTAAATTTTTTTTGAAAAATATGGAGAAATTGAGTTCGGCGGCATCCGACCAATTCTGCAACTAAAAAAACAGAAACAAATAAAATATAAAAAAAATTGAACCGAACAGAATAGAAACCGCGTTATAACACACGCACCCACTAAAACGTAGTCTCGGTGCCGCCGGTGTTGCATTTCAACCGGCAGCCAGCACGCCCAAACAAATAGACGCGGCCGTGCCGGATAAATATAAGACCCGGATGGTAACCCCACGATGGCGTCACGCGAGCTCGCTTGACTCCTGCGTCGAAAAACTTCCTATTACAACGAATCGTGCGACGAACCTTCCACTCTTCCTTCGGGCGCTGCTTCCAGGATTGGTCGGTTTTATGCACGACCTGCTTTACTCGGCAGTATTCCTGGCAGCGACAATAGATTAGTTCTACTAGGAGCAAGTTCACTCAAAACTGACACGTTAAGCATCTACATTGCGAAAGAGCGAAACAGGTGACAGCATTGGAGCACGAAACGCGTCGGCGTATGCGTTCGCTATGCTGTCAACAACCAAAGCAAACGGTATTGGAAAGGAGATTTTCAACGTCTGGTTTAGAAAAGCGCGACACGTTTATCTACTGAGGGAAATTTACCTGCTGTCATTTAATGCCGATGTATAGGAGCGCGTGATTCTAACTCTTTTGTTCTGAGTGTTTACCGAACACACGCTCTCTCTCTCTCTCTCTCTCTCTACGCGACGCGTCAGGTGATGCTCATGTTGACAATGGACTACAGAGATGATGAAACTCCCTCGGTTGAGGGAACTGAAGTTCGCAAGATTGAGGGATCAATCTGGAACGGCTGTAGGATATAGGAAACATTTTGGGGGCGTATTTATGCTTGAATATGTCGTACTGTTCAAGTCACATAAAACAACTTGTTAGACGTGCTGGTCAGTACCTACGGTGGTAGCGCTAACTACTACTAGTACCGAACTAACTAATACTCGTGTTCAGCTTAAGAAGGAAAGGAAATCTAGTCCGTTAACTACGTACGCCGTTCGAGATGGGGAAACGCAATACACACTAAAAACTGGTGGTGGTGCTGGTGAGAGGGCTGGTCGTTGTCGGCCTCACAGAGGTCGGCAACGTCACGACTGACGCCCTGGGGGAATGTGCGTCCTGGGCTGGCTTCTAAAAGAACTGTGCCAACATATGTCTGAAAGAGTCCGAGGAAAATCCAGGAAAAACCCCAGACAGCAAAGCCGGCACTGGGATTCGAACCCGGGTACCTCCCAGTCTCGACGTGACATGGCCAGCACCGAGCCACGAGCCACAGAGCCACGCGAGCTGGACCTGCAACGTGCAAGGAACTTGAACCTCACGTGCAGTTGTTGTGGTACCTTATCTGTGCGCGATCTAATGAGACCGTTCTACATGCACGAGGGGAAATAGATTAGCTGAGGGACTGCGCGAAAGGCTGGCCTACTTTCATAGCGTATACTTGCTACGCTATGTGCATAAACATGCGCGGCCTATACAGGAATGCGAGAGAGTGGAGATCTAACTTATACACCTGCCGGCCATGAATATATGCGTCATATTTGGTTCTTCAGTAACACGATAACAAAAATAGGCATTGCCGCTGAAGGCAGGCGTGATAGGCGGCACTGTGTGCATTGGCGCAGTTAATTCGGCTTTCATATGCTGTGCCGATATTTCGGGAGATTGTGTGAAAGAACGGCGGCTTTATCAATAATTTATGAACACGTGGCTGCGCTATTGCAACAGCTTACGCAGCAATGCTCCAGCTCTACAAGTCCCTATTCCGATTACCGATGCCCTCGCTTTTCAGAGACACTCGCTGGAGGCTGCGGAGAGATGTTTCTCCACACTAAACTCGCGCGTATTGCCTTTTAGCAGAACACCTACGGATCAGGTTCAGTGATCTTTGTTATGATTACTTACGAGGTGAATTTCACAGAAGTAGTAACAGTAGTAATATGGAGTCAAAATGGAATCTTAGTGCCTACAATCCCCCTTTTTTTTCCAATCATCATCATCAATATTAGTGCACTCTAAGGAAAATTGGGGAGAAAATTTGGGAGCAAGTACAGCTTATAGTACCAAGGCTGCAGTCACTGCAGTCCATAGACACCGAGATTTGCTCCCCAGCACTGCAAATAATCCCCAAACTAGTGCAATTAGTCCGCTGAATGGACTAAGCTTACTGCCTTTTTTTTTCTTCTTGGAGTGTAGATCGCAAGCATACGAAAACGATACATTGAACAGTGCTGTCAAACCAACGGGCAGCATTACGGTCCCAGACAGCACACGACATCGGGCCAATGTCGGTAGCAAGTTGGGCATGTCGGCCCAACATATCTCCGACACTGCCCCAAATTATGGCCGACATAAGACACAAGTTGTCAATGTCGGCTCGATGTTGACGGAAAAACGCGACATGCAGCCGACAATGCCAACTTGCGACCGATATCACGTTGAAGTTGTCAATGTCAGCTTGATGTTGACCGAAACCATCGACATGCAGGATGCAGCCGACAATGTCAACTTCCGACCGACATACAGCAGAAGTTGTCAATGTCGGCTTGATGTTGACCGAAACCATCGACATGCAGGATGCAGCCGACAATGTCAACTTCCGACCGACATACAGCAGAAGTTGTCAATGTCAGCTTGATGTTGACCGAAACCATCGACATGCAGGATGCAGCCGACAATGTCAACTTCCGACCGACATACAGCAGAAGTTGTCAATGTCAGCTTGATGTTGACCGAAACCATCGACATGCAGGATGCAGCCGACAATGTCAACTTCCGACCGACATACAGCAGAAGTTGTCAATGTCGGCTTGATGTTGACCGACACCAGCGACATGACGCTGACAATGCCAACTTGCGACCGACATCCCACAGAGGTTGGCAATGTTGGCTCGATGTTGACCGAAGCCAGCGACAGGAGGCTGACAGTGGCTTTCGATGGACCTACTGGGTTTCTCAGGCCGAAAACAGTAGGAAACACATTCGTTACGGTGATGTTGAGTTAATATTCTACGTAATTCCTCGCTTGACGCTTGTTTGTGTGCGTGACCGAATTAAACTGAGTGACGTCACCTCCGCGATTTTGATTCCGAGGCGAGCAGGGCTCTCGAATTTGCGAAAGCCCTTAAAACGTGAAATATACGTATAGTATGCGTTTTCGCTTCGAAAGGAATGCCGGTGTATACCAGTCCCTTTCTAAAGCTTCTTGCGCTTCGTGGTCCCTGGAGCTTTTGCACTTTTTTCTTGCTTTTTCTAACGCCGCGCTAATTGCCCGCCATGGGAAATACGAGAAACAATGGAAAGCATCACAAAATAAAAAAGAGTACGAAACAATGCCAGAAGTAAAACGTTTCCTCTCGAATAAGCAGCTTAACGTTGTTTTTTTTTTTTTAGTTAATTGCCAACACACGAATAAAAATACAAAAGCATGTTGGCGCAACATCGGTCTCAGATCGGTAGCATATCGAAGTGACATCGGGCCAATATCGCCTCACGCGACATCGGCTCAACTCTGGGCGGTGTTGCAAAGTGTACGTTGGGCCGATGTCGGCCCGACATCGGGGGTGCTGCTTGGGATATCATCCACTTCAAAGGAGCAGCGGTATTGGTCTATCGTATTTTCGGAAACATTAGGGAGTTTTAAGAGAACGTAGTACACAAGTTTCCCGATAACGTTTTCGAAAACATAAGCTAATCGCTTGATTCCATTGGAGCGGCTGACAACACGTTGCCGATATCCGATTGACTGACAGGGATACAGAGTCGGAATCGGAGGGCGCTTACGATCCTAAAACTCCCGAATAGGGAGTTCCTAATAGGGAGCTTTAGTAGGTCACAACAGTATTCACGATAACAGTTCCGAAAACACGATAAGTCAATATCGCGCTACTTCTTTCAATTCACTGACATCACATTCCTGACATTGGATATGACCGCTTTCTTTATCGTACCTTTTTTCGTGGGTGAGAACACGAATCGTTGAGCGCACTTAATTAAACGCGAATGGCGTTTGATCCTTTTATCTTATACCCCTGTCACACGGGCAGACTTCAATGATCATTGAAACCAATCGTCATTGAAAATGCGTGTAGCGCCACCTTGCGTGTAACGTGCCAACCTGTCGGGGAACATTGAATCCAATACTCTTTGGGAAGTTGACACGTCACACGCTTGGTGTCACTACACGCATTTTCAATGGTCATTGGTTTCAATGATCATTGAAGACTGCCCGTGTGACAGGGGTATTAGAGCCCTACGTCAATTATTTTTTCCTTTATTTCTGAGTATTTTCGGCACTGTGCAAATTTGTCATGCAAATAAAAAGTACTCTCTCTCTCTCTCTCTCTCTCTCTCTCTCTCTCACTAGAGCTCCCTATTATCGTGAACATCCGGATTACTAAAACTCTCCATAGATAACGTCATGCCGACTAGCCCAGTATGTTGGTCCGTTGATATACCGCTTCACAGCTTCCCGAACATTTCGATACATACAAAACATTTTCGGATGCCACCCGCCATCGTGGAAGATTCGTTATGTAAGTTAAAGGAGAGGTGAAAACGAGAAACCACCACACGTGCAAGGCTCGCTTTCCACGCCGAGAGTGGGAGGTGACACGGGTTCGAATCCTGTCACCGGCTGTGTTGTCTGAGGGTTTCCCTGGGGTTTCCGAAGACTTTCGAGATGAATGTCGGCACAGTTCCCCCTGAAGTCGGCCCAGGACGCATACTAACCCCCCTGTCCCCCACTCCTTCCTGCTGTCCTCTCTCCATCTGTCCACGTCTGTACGCCGCTCATAGCCACAGTTGCTTCGCGGCGCTAACACAGAATTAAAAAAAAAACACGTTCATGGCGAACTTCCAAGAAATCGGCAAGGTGATACTTCGCTTACCGATAAGAACAGGAATATCCACGCTGTGACTTTTGAGGAGCATCTCCAGCGGTGGGTTCGTTAGAAGAGTGCCTGTAACGGAATTTATTTACAATATTAACAACATGAAGGAAGGCCTCGAGGAGTAACTCTGTTTCACTAGTGCTCTCATGCGAGTGGTTTCTGCAGTTCTATGGTACAGACGATGACAACAACACGTAATGTGATAATGATCACGGAAAACAGTATTTCACAAGGACTCATCCAGCACTCATCCACAAGGACTCAAGGACTCATCCAGCACCGCTAAAATTAAGAACAAATGGACGAGAGCCGCGATGCCAGCTTTGCTGCTCTACAGGATTGGCTCTCTCGCCTTTCAGAAAGTCAACAACCCCGACTACGACGTGAGCGACATTGTCATCACCATCGTGGCAGCAACGCGTAGAAGCAACGAGCGCCACGCAAGCCAAGCATCGAGTTCATCGAGCATCGTGGACGAGTAACCATCTTCCGTAAACTCTTAGTTCGACCCTTTGCCACCCAAAACGCCCTACCAAACCTCTGTCTTGCCTTTCTTCAACTCGCCCGCTGATTCGTTCGTTCATCTGAACATCTTGTCTGGCTAAGCGGGTGGTTTATCGGGACCATCGCTTTTACCATCACCGGCCATCAGCGACCAACGAGGCCACGCCTGTTTATGGGAGTAGTCGAATGGACCATTTCTGACAACGCGTATGCGCATGCCCAGCCCTTGAGTCCGCCATTTTTGAGCGGAAAACATCGCCATGAACCCACCTGCGGGCGACTGTCATGTTCATTGTGGGGAGATAATCGGTTTCAAGGTTACTCGTACGTTTGAGGTCTGGTAATGAGTACAATGTGCTTTCACTCTTTCCGCATTCTTCTTCCAATCTTCTCTTGCTACTTTCAAACACAACGTAAGTGCCAGTTCGTAAAGCGTCACCATTATTGGAGGGAAAGACACGACGTTCGACATTCCGCCGCCAGGGGCGACGCGAATATGGAAAAGGTCCATTCGTCGAGTTTTGAATTCAATCTCTCTCGTTTAATTTTGTTCGCCAACAATCAACATTTTCCCTCCTACATCGCATTTCGTAATTTCCCGTCTGACCTTGGCCAAACAACAACAACGTTATTTGGTGATAATGAATGGGGAGTTTCATCCAGATAAAATGGTTAAAAAGCAAGCGAGCTGGTGGTCTGTTTTCGTCTTTTTCCCAGTCTCGGGTTTTCGTCATGGAGTTTCATCGGCAGGGGCGATACTCTACCCCATTGCTGGTGGTGAGGTGGGGAATGAAATAATTGATGAGCCCCTTCACAATAAGGATGGAAGCCCTATAGGACTTCGATTCTTATTGTGGTATCCTCATTATGGTGTCCAAAAAGGTGAAGGGAGCTTTGAGGGCAGAGCGTTGGTGGGCTGGATTCGGCCAGGGACCAAGCAGTTTCGGCCAGGGACCAAGCAGAGGGAGAGGAGGCGAGAGTCCAGCTGATTAAGAATCCCGGAGAGTGCGGTTCGGGAAGGTTGGTAGAGTGGACATTCCCTGGACATTCTTTACAACGCTATCGTTGTGGTGTACATCGTACTCGGTCGCGTCCTTCGTCCGGTTGAGTTGAGTTTTAGTCATGTTGGAGACAAACGTGAGCGAAACATAAAAAGCTGTTTGTCTCTACTGCGTGGCGCTCCGACTGCGCTCCAATCGGCTTCTATAGCGTTTTCCTACCGCTGGTGGATGGAGCCAGTGCTGCATTGAACAACAGGGTGAACTCGCGTGTGGATGCTGGAGCATTGGCCGCCGTAAGGAACTCTTGCGGTTTAAGAAACGTGATACGAAACATTTACATACTGACGGACCAGCAGGTCAATCAACCATTAGGGACCTTGTGCTTCGCGTTGAAGAGGACACACAATGATAAGGAGAGCTTTAAGGAAGAAAGGCAGGACTGCAATCTTCGCCCAATCGAAGATAATTACGACCTCTCTTGCATATATTTTTCTCAGCTTTCGAAAGGAATGTAATACAATCATCGGTACTCGCTCCCCGTGCAGTTAATCACGAAAGTCGCAGAGGGAACAGGAATCTTATTACTTTTCCCTCGCACTCCTATTTAAATTTATCACCCAATGCATTCGATCTCTGCAGTATTTTGCGTCCTCTTTACTTTTGGATGTCACCGCCTGGTTGAGGAAAAAACAGAAAAAACTCCTCAAGATTTTTTTTCTTCTTCGCGCCGTTTCTATCTGGCCTGTCGGTTTAATGGTACGTGAATTGCGAGCAAGGAACAAAAAAGAGAGAGAGAGAAAAGTAACTTCTTGTACAAATGACAACGCAGAATTAATTCTTGGAGGATGTTCGGGGAATCGTCCAGAGAAAAAAGGAAAGGGATAAAAAAGTTTGGCCAGGATAATTCCTGGAAAGTTCACCGAAGTCTCAGCTGCTCAAAAAGTAACGAATAAAAAAGAAAGAAAGAAAGAAACATATCGACGGTAAATGGTGCTGACTTAAAATGAGAGATCCCCGTAGCCGACGCAGTGGCTCCAACTTAAATCTCGATTTGCGCAGCATCCTGCTGATGTTAGCATTTTCCAACCCAGAAGGTCTTACCCTCTGCCCTCCTCAACGTGATCATTCTGCAAGTGTTCAGACACGGGCTCGAAGAGCAAAAGCTCAATTAAGAGTGCTTTCATCTCAAGCTGCTTTTTTTTCTCTCTCTCTCCTGCTGATAACATACACAAGCGATTTGACGCTCCATTAGATTTAATTGTCCTTTCCTCCCCTGGGAGGAAGAGGACGCTTCCCAGTTTCATCGCTGGGACGAGGGAATGTCGAGAGGGCGGGAAAGGGAGAGAGAGAGAGAGAGGCGGAAGCTTTTGTTTGCCCCTTGTTTTGGTCGAAGTTTCGATGTGTACGTATCTGCCAGCTTGGTTATTGCGTTAGGGAATAATTTTCTGCTCGGCGTTCTCAGGAGTGTGTTTGACTTTGGAAGGACCTCACTTGTTTGTTCGTGTGCTTGGATTTCCTGATGTTTGCGGTTGTGGAAACTATGGAAGGTTGTTCGACGATAAAGAATGCGTTAATTATGTGTCGTGCGAGCGGTTCTCACTTGCCCTGACTGGCCCTGACTGGTTGCAGTTGTCTTTTCTTATTTGTTTCTTGACCTTTGTGCGTGAACTATGATCGTAATTGAAAGAGAATGAACAGCAAGCTTCTTTTCTCATTGTTTTATATCGTGCGTTCATCAGTGGCTTAATAGAGCCAACCACCACGTGAGATGGTCACGTGATGCCTATAAAGCATGTCTATAAAGCCTATAAACGTTATCCTGTAAAGCTATTTTGTTTAAACGCGTTTGGTGCAATGTCCAAAGATGCAGCCAATTCTAAGATCGATAAGCACCCCCAGTGAACTACACTTGTGATGTGGGGTTGCGATGAACTTTCCTTCCTTTTTAAAAACCTTGTGCCTTAGTAAACGTCTTTAGTTGTAAGCAGTTGTCCTGTGGAGTTCTCCCATGTTTTCGTCTCTTGTGCTGCTTTTATGATGCACCCCCAGTGCCAATTCTACGAGTACGTACATGACCTGGTACAATAATAAACGAGACAGCGTAAACGAAAGTAGTGACGGTACCGTGACGGTCGCAGCCATGTAACTGTTGCTGAATGCGAGAGGAGCGCGTAAATTTTCTCATTTCCTCACTCTAAAACGTTTTCTTTCGACACGGAGGGACAATTCAAAGTTAGTCAAAGTTAGAAGGTCTGACAGCTACTGAACGCTTCCTAACAGGTCTGGTATTTAAATGCGAAGTCTTGGCCACAGGTCTACGACGACCAACAGTGCACGTTCATGTTACGTTACTTATCACGTTCGTATTAACAACAAATCGGTCTTAACGTCTGGAAGGTCAAGGAACTGAGCTGTCGATCCTTGTACACTGAATGAGCGATTGGGTACTTACCATCAACGACCATGAACTGTTCAGGAAAGATGCCCTGAATAGGGAGATCGTTCTGGTCACGGATCCTGAAGGAAGGATCGTCCTTTCCCAGGTGAGCCTTGAGAACGTCGTGCGGTGTCATGGCTCTCAGGCAGGCGGCCACTTTACAGCCCGTGCGTTGCTGGAAGAAAGCGCCGTTGTGTTTCGACGCCAACGCAAAGGTTCGGTTCAGAAAGAACGTTGGTCCTAAGAGCCACGCAGAACGGAACGGGGACTTGGTCTTGTTGTGCCTTGAGGTGGCTAGAAGGGCAAGTGTCATTGTGGCTCCGGAGTCAGCTCCAAATACTGTGACCTGAGGAATGATAGAGACAAAGGAGGAAGGCCCTTGACTGCATTCACTCTGAGAACCAAAATGAGCCGGACTATAGATGCGTTGCCACAACCATTAGCTCCTTACAAGACTAAACGACCGTATTCTTAAACGACCCTCGACTCAGCACCGCTTCAACCCCAGTGAGTGGAGGAAATGAGCTCACTTCCGCATGAGGACCCACTGAACTTCGAGGAGACACTGGCGCCACAGTGCAGTATTGCGAGCACGAAGGATTTCAGCCGGATTTCGAAGGAAAGTCAGCTTTTGAAAAACTGCCTCGAGGGGCAGCTCATGTGGAAGGTTGAGTCGAGGATCGTTTGAGAATATGGTCCTAAGTGCACGGAAATTCATGCGAAGCCTACGGACCATTTGCAGAGCAAGGGAGCAAATTTCATGGGCAGGGGACTAAGATGGGGAGCAAGTGGCACTATAGTAATTGCTCCCCAATTTACTCCTCTTCGCTTCTATCATGGTTGTTAAAGCTTACATTGATCCTTGACGAAAAGTTGTAACCTCCGCCCGCCCCCCCACTTACGGGGAACAGACAAAAAGGACGACACGTTTGTTATCAACTTGCATTGATAACGCGCGGAATTGTAATTTGGTTCCATTATGTTACAGTGAACTCTATGAGACGATAACAATAGTATATGGCAAAGTGGCTACTGCGATAGGTTCTACATTACTGCGAAGTTTGTACAAATATAAGCCAGCTGTTCGAAGCTCCGATGGTGATGAAAAATGATGGAAATAAGTGGTGATCGAGGGGAACCAGTCAGTGCGTAGTGAATGGGGCAAAGCAAGTAGAGTTGTAAGATTATATATAGGTCATGTTATAGGCAAAGCAATAATTTAACAACAAGAGATGAAGGGATAAAGCATGCCATGCTTGAAACACCGATTGAAGTCGTTTCCTGAATAACGCGTGTTCACGGCACTCCCTTACTACTCTACGTGTTTGCTGCTGAAACGTCTCCATGCTATAGTGACTGGACAGCTGTTTGGTCCTTCGTAGGTCTCTTCAGCAGTGCGCAGGCAGGCAACGTTTGAGCGGGTGGCGTCAGAAGGTCACGTAGCACGTGATATACTCCCGTCAGGGTGAGAGACTCACCCCTGGAAGCCCAGTGCAAGCCCAGTAGCCCAGTAGTCATGCCTCGCTTATCCGGAGTTCAGATATCCGGAAAACTCGTTACCCGGACTACACTACCGGGAACGAACCTGCTACCATTGGATTTTTTCTCTGTCGTCCGGAATTCGATATCCTTATCTGGACAGCAAGTACGGGACCACTCTTCCAGGACCTAGGTCATTGTGATTCGCTTATCCGAAAAAAAAAAAAAAAGTGTCAACGTCCTCTGTCCCTGGCATGTGCTGTGTTCGCATTATTCCGGAAAAGGGTCACATCTTGCCGAGGCATTCTGTAATGTTTGACTCCCCTTTCCTCAGAGGTCACTCCCTTTTGGTGTGTGCGGGCACACCGTAGATATGGTACACGATAAGCGGAAGAGGTGCCCTGCATCCACCGGGTCCAAGAAATTCACATGTGAACGTCATTGTCCAGGCCGTCGGAAAGCATCGCCTTTCTTTTGGCCTATGCCAAAGACATTTGCAAAAAGACGAAAACATGTGCGCGGGGCCAACTTTCTGCGACGTTACGCTTCTTTGAACAGTAGGGTGATGCAGCGGGTGCGGCGGCTGTGACCAAAGTTGGTGTGTCTATACTAATTTCAAGCAGCTCACTTCGCATGAATTTTTGAAGTAACGATCTTTTCCTCGTTTCTTTTTCTGAAGCTGATGATGATGATGATGATTGAAAGAAAAAAATGGGTCTGAAGCTATAAAATGTATCCCGAATTTCTTTTGGGTTGACCCGGAAGTTTTGCTTGGTTCGGTTATCCGGAAATTCGTTATCCGGACGAGAAGGGACGACTCAGGAGGTGTCCGAATGATCGAGACATGACTATGTATATACAGAAAAAAAAAAAAAAAAGTTGCCAGAGCTATTTTCCTGTTTGTTGCTCAAACGTCGGTTTACCAGCGTCCTTGAAAGAAAACATCAATCTTCGATATTCCAGTCTCACCTTTAATCGGTTATAATCGTTAATCACTGCGTCTACTGTGCTTCCGTGCCTGATCCTGTTTGCATTGCACGGTAGACTCCGCACTCTTAAAGGGACTATATATGTACGAGGCGTCATCGCGATGAAGTTACCTACTGAGTCGTTCAAAAAACCTTCACCTGAACACTTATCATGATGTTATGAAAAGGTGTACCTTATCGGGGTCTCCGCCGAAGGCCTGAATATTATTCCTGACCCAGTCCAAGGCGAGTGCCGCGTCCAGAAGACCGAAGTTCCCACGAGTGTCGTTGTCATCCCTGAGTATGCTGAGTGCCATGAAGCCCAGGGGACCCAGGCGGTAGTTGAAGCTCACCATGACCACGTTCAGCTTGTGCGCCAGTTTTCCAGAGGGACTGAGGCCAGGTTGGTGTCCCGAGCCTACCTGAAGGAACCCTCCGTGGATCCACACCATGACCTCCAGGTGAGCCTAAAAGAAAGTCGCAACGAATAACGTTAGAATACGGAATTGTGGACGTGCGAAGGGTTGAGGATTGGGCTAGTTGGTAATGAGACGTCTGAACGCCCGTCCTGTCTGTTTCTCCGTTCTTTGTCCGTGTTCCTTGCGCTTTCAGTTCAGATGTGGATGTGCATAATGCAGCTGAGATAGACATGCACATGTGTAGTGATAATCACGGGTCGGATGACGATCATTAGAGTGAATGATGCGAGGACATTAATACGGTTCAGCGTTAACACCGAGCCACCGAGCTTATTTAAACAATTCGGGGAAAGAGGTGCAGGGGAAAGAGGCAGGGATCGAACCTGGGTCTTCTGTTTCCTGGCGTCAGCACCTCTTTTCTTCGAGTTGTTTGAATTCGTTAATTTCTGGGCGATGAGGCTTACGTGTCCCTGTCGTCCCTACGTGTGGTCTGCCTCGGCCAATGGACCTTTTCATAACAGCTTATGCGCATGCGCATCGCCTTGAGGCATCGGAGAGGGTTATCTCAATCTTCATTAGATGGCGCAGTATGACAGAAGTGGGGACCAGTGGGGAGACCGCACGAACGGCGCGTGCTTGTCGGTCCCACTCCGGACCGGTTTTGGACCTTTGTGCTACACACGTGGATTTGTTTTGACACTCGGAGCGTGTCAAAACAAATCCACGTGTGTAGCACAAAGGTCCAAAACCGGTCCGGAGTGGGACCGACAAGCTCGCGCCGTTCGTGCGGTCTCCCTACTGGTCCCCACTTCTGTCATACTGCGCCATCTAATGAAGACGTGTCGTTCGCTGGAGAGTCGCTAGGATACGACGTGTATGTGAAAAAGGTCTATTCTCGTTGTTTACTGAGCTCTATATCCGACTCTATTCACTAGGGAGTGGATAGAACCATTAGCAGAGATTGGAAACCCCTTCTGGATATTGTTGCTTGTGTACTCCATAAAATTCCAATGATCACCATCACCTTCTGGACCATATGATGGTTTGGGATGGTCAGCGCTTAAAACAATTTTTAAAACGCGTTGTAGCATGAGAAAAGGTAGTGAACTGCGCGTACTAATAGCAGGCATTGTTTTCGTCTGATATATATGTCCTGCATAATAGTGTTTTATTTATTTATTTCTCAATAACCTCGATGAGTGCGTACGTTTCCGTTTTCCCTTTCCAAACAAAGCCTTCGCTGGTCCTCCTCACTTGTAATAACGTTTCCATGCGTTCAGACTTTTAAGATCACGCACACTTCGGTTGAATTTCGTTTCTGACGCTGTCACATATGCGCACAGAACTAGCATTTAGAATTACATTTTCAACTTCGCTTTAGACAGAACTAGATTATAGCTTTGTTGTGTGGACTCAAGTCAATGTGAACAATTGCCCCGAGTTCCAATTCCAACCCTCTGTGCATGGCGCTCTGCGTTCGCATTAAAGTGAAATGGAATACGTTCCTAGACAGTGCATTAGTGGAATCGATTGCTGACACAGCGGCTCCCGAATGTCATTCTTTCCGTGTTTTGCTGCCAGTGGAGGTGAACCAATTTTGAGCGAACTCTCCGTTTTGTGCTCTTTCAGTTCAGACAGGGATTTCAGGTTACCGAAGGCAAGCTGAAATACGATATTCGATGTTTGTGTTCAGTGCGGAATTTTTTTTAGAGAGCCCTCAGCAACTATAAATCCACGGTGCTTCAGCGGAAATGTAGTTGTGTCTTCTGGACATTTTTATTTTGGGCTTTATTCTCTAATACAGCTCCCTTGGCTCCTGCAGAGATCTTATATGGAGCGTTATTCAGTTTCTTCTTCTTTTCCTTCTTCTTCTTTTTTCTTTTTTTGAATAGCAAGCCAACCTCTGTCTTGCTGAACTTTCCCTTTTCTTTAATAAATATTCATATCCTACTCCGCATTCCGTTCACAAAGAGGAAGCAAGCAGGAGAAGGGAAACGCCAGATAACAATTCTCCGTGAGTCGAAAACGTGCAGTCTTACTCACGAAAGACCCTCTAAGGTGGTGGTGGAGATGGAAAAGGTTGTGGAGATCGCAGCTGAGTGCAACTGGAGGTGGGGAAAGGAAATTGTGAAGCAGAGAGAGGTCTGTGTGCTACCACCCGCGCTAAGATTTCGATACTCCGTCTCAACTGTGTACCACAGAAAACATACGAACATCCCTCAGCAGTTTCCGTTGGGAAGCTCCTCGTGACACGGTAACCCCAAGGGACGTTCGCCCAAGGCTTGTATCGCAAGTTACTGCATTGACGTGTATCGTCGTCAGTAAAGAGAATCACCTGGCTAGTCGATATCGCTCAGGCTTAAAGCGAAAACCACCGTCAGGTGACCTTACACGAGCGACCACCTACTGTCAAAATGGAGCTCTCCCTGTTTGTAAACGAATGACTTCATAGTATTTGACAGCGCCACCAATTTGGAGTTGGACTACGCTCGAAGTAGGGCGAACAAGGTCGCGCCCGAAAGCCACGGTCTTGAAGGAACAGACCTCTCCCTGTTAATGAACAAATGACGTCATAGCGTTCGACAGCGCCACCAATTTGGTAGACTTGCCCTGCGCTCGCAGCTAGGGGCGGACAAGGTCGCGCCCGAAAGCCACGGTCTTGAGGGGATTACGATTGTCCCCGGTGCTACTTTTCTTTCAATAGGAGGCAGCGAACAAGTGCCCATACGTGGAACCCAGCCCTCCCCTTCCGATTTGTTTCGGTTGCAGTCTGTCTACCAACGTCATGATGACGTTCCTCGGGTAGAGGTCTATTCTGTCGTCTTGAGACACGGCAGTGCGAAGGTTCTTCGCACGCCGTTCTCCAGTTCATTCAACTCCAACGTTGTACGCTGTTAGGGAGCTTGCTCGTCCATGGCCGAATCATCCATCCCTTTTTTCTTAATAAACATACCCCCACCCCACACCCCATCCCACTAATGCTTTGCACTAAAAGCTCCTGTCTGGATAATGTATGGCCTCGATCGTCACTCTGAGGCTTAGTATTATAATGCCACCAAATCTCCACGGGCAACCCGATAGAGGATCGCCTGTGGCGATGAAACAGCAAATCATCATCATCATCATCATCATCATCACATCGAAGCTGTTGTTGCTTCTTCCTTAAACTCTTTTCTGGACCAGACTGTGTCCAGATTAGGTCCCACGTCCTAACTTTACGCGGACTTTCGCATGTGAGAATTGACGTAACCAGCTTTGCACGCACCAATCAACCACCCCACATCGCAAGTAAGCCTTTCATCAAACTCCCCTTATCTATTCGCCGTCGTGAACCACCAGGAGCAACAGCAACGAGAAGTGCCGCAATCAAACATGCATTCTCCCTCTTCTCACCACTTTTTTATTTTTTTTTTTTTGTGTGTGTGTGCGACCCCTTATTCTGGGCGTCCTTCGTTCGACGTACTGCAAGCACAAAGAAATTGTCAATGTGTACATACTTCGCTTTCTCCAGCCACGTGGAGAAAATATCTAATTTTGTTTGAGGCCCTAATTCGAAACGCAAACATGGAGGGCACTATGGAAGGGGAGAGACGCTTTTTCGCAAAACGTGCCCGCACTGTTTTCTCTTGAAACTTCATTAGGGTGCGTGACTTTTGAACCTTGCAAAACCCTTTGCCGTGCCGTCAAGACGCAGGGTTTACGCTCGAGTAAATACTTGCACTGGGAACACGGAGGAATGTCGAGCGAGGTGCGGCTGAGAAAGCGCCACAATCTTGTCTGGCGTGGCGGTGCTTCTTACGCCTATTCAAATACGCCCGTGCTGCTGATACGGGGTGTTGTGTTTTGAAGGAACTTCTTTTATCGGATATGGGGAGCACCTTGAGGGATGTCTGGAGTTTAATAGTTGGGTTCCGTATCTCGCGCAACGCATTTAATCGTCGTCTGTAGAGCCGCAGACTGCTCACGCCGTTGAGATATGATGAGGTATATGAGAAATGAGGTGGATGCAGCCGAATGTACCTTTTTTTTTCGTCCGGGAATTCAATCGAAGCCCATATTTCCCGCGATACTCAACTTTGATTTATGCTGGTTATTCTGAACAGACTGGGACGGTGTGCGTGGCTAAATCTAAATGATGAAAGATAGAAGTCACCGAAGAGGTTAGCCAGCTGTAGGACTCGAACACACATCTCTTGGATTACCGGTCCATGGCTCATGTAAATGTAAATATTGTGATTCTGCAACACTTCGCTGAGTGCGTTATTTCAGATGGTTAAAGGCACACGAGCCTTAAAAAAGAGTCCATATAAAGTGATTAGTGACTTCTTTTAAAATCAAGAGCTCTAGAGCAGCAAGCCGTGTCAGTGTGGACTTGCCTCTCCACTTACCTCTCTTTTTTCTTTCACATTTAGAAATGGATTTGGGTTTCTTTCGATCGCGTTCCCCATGATCTACTAATGGCTGAGCTACGCAATCTGAACGTAGGTTCCAGGACATTATCGTGCATTTCTGCCTTCCTAAACTTACGATCTCAATCAGTGTTCGCTAACGAAGTATATTCAGAGTTTCATCCAGTAACATCCGGCGTTCCACGGGGTACAGTACTATAGATCCTCTCTTCTTCCTGCTGTTCATTAACGATCTACTTCAGGCAATTTAGATGATTGGGTTGTTTGCTGTCGAGCTTCCTCCTCTGAAGAAACCGTTACATCCTCGAAAACAGTCTCGCTTTAATTGATAGCTGGCGCACACAGTAAGTGGCTGATGTTCCTTAATAACCAAAAATACTACTACGTCTCATTCTGTTGAAAAGCGCCGAAGCTGCCCCGCTCGTATATACTGTAAGTGACGTTGTTATTTTACCACTTGCATCACTCAAATATATACCCAGGTGTTTGCTTCTACAGCAACATTTCGTGGATGACTCGTATTGGTTACATTGCAAAAAAGGCAAATCACACTCAAGGGTTTATTTGAAGCGGCATGTCTCTCCCACTCCTTCTCATGTTAAACGCCCGTGGCTTACATAACATCGGTTCGTCTCTTAGTTGGAGTGCGCTTCAGCTGTGTGGGATCCCTCAAGGGCTGGCCTCATCCATCAAAGTCATCCCAAGTCGTGCAACCAGATTCATCACTAGCAATTACACACGCCTTACGCGAGTATCTCTCTACTGAAACAATAAATTGACTCAGAAGATACATGTGTGCGTAGGAGAACCTCCCGCTTGTCACTCTTTCATAAATTCTATCACGCTTAATGCTCTTCGATCATTCTACAATCCTCCGCATCGGATCTCATCCCGTCTTGATCACGAATTCGAAGTGACCCGTTTTAAATGTAACACATTTTCCTTGAACATAAAATTAGGATGCAAGTGAGCTGGTGATAATCTGGAGGTGATGACATTCCTTGCGATTGAGGGAAGGTATAACAACGAACAATGAGATTTTGTCCCGTTGCTGCCTGTTGTTCGTCGTCGTCTTTCCTCAATCCCAAGGAACGTCATCATCTTCACCTCTTTCTTCCCGAATTCGTCCTCTTCTAAAACATCCCCCTAAAGAAACGACCGCCTATCTAATATTATAGCCATCACTGACCGTTTCAGCTTTCCAACCTCCATATTTAAAATCGCTTAAAATTACCTTACAAACTCACCCAATTTCTGCCATTTCCCTGTGTGCGTGCCGTTGCTTCTGCATATGCTTGGTCTATGCTAGTTTTCTTTCTTTTTTTCTAAAAGTAGTCTCATCTTGTATGAACGTATATCTTTTTGTGTTTGTTTGTTTCACGCCTGATACCTGCTCCTCCCATGTAACGCCCTCCCCAGGGTCCTTTTGAAGTAAATTGATTGATTGATTGAAATGATGCACGACTTCTCGCTTTGCGAGTGCAATCTGCGACTTTTCGTGCCTTCGTGCACTGACATTACCCCAACAACACCGAATGTCCTCTGGATGTATGAATAATGTCCTGAGGAATTCGTACGTCCGATGCATATCCTCAGAACAACCATCGGACGTACGAATCCGTCAGGACATTATTCGTACATCCAGAGGATATTCGGTGTTGTTGGGGTTCCTGGCAAAGAGGGCGTCATGTCACACCAAGGACTTGGATGTAGTATACCTCACAATTTCATGGCCCATATATTAGCCGGTGTGCACTGGGGTAATGAGTATAGAGAGCGGATTTTAAGGCACGAAGAACACGCGTTTTAGGCGCCTAAAAAGACACTAAAAAGGTTCAAAAAGGTATTAATTTTGTCGGAACAGCAACGATCAAATATTGCATACGGGCACTACGGGCGATGCTGCCAGCATTGGTTGCTTTACGGTAACATGCGTCTCTATCGCGTGCACTTCGGTGACAGTTGTTGCTCAGAAAAAGTATGCTCCTATTATAAATTCTGATGTCATCCTTCGGTTGCATTATACAAAGATTCTACAAAGCCAGTGAGAGAAATAGGAAGAAAAATATTATGGAGATTTTGGAGCCTACAAAAACGCTCTGATCGCATGGCAATCTTTATTTTGGAATTGAACTCAAAACATCGTGCACGCATCTTCTTATTGAAAGCGTGAAGACAGTAGAAAACAATCACCATTCCAACGTGTTCTGATGTGAAATTCTGTTACCTGTCACTACAAATTGTCCCACACGCCGAAAACGTCCTCAAGACGTCGACGGATTTGACGATGCGTGCCGGTACCAACACGGGCACCCGTGAGGGATGTCGTCGGGACCAGAAGGAGCGTTACCACCAGAGCTGTGAAGTAACTCATTAAAGGTAATTGAGATACCGTAAGTAATTAATTTTTGTATAACTAATTACTGTAACAAATTACTTTCTGAAGCATGTTTCCGTAACTTTTTACTTAGTTACTTTTTCGAGTAACTTGTACTCCGACGATAGTTACTTCTTCAATCGAACTTCCATAAGAGTGTTAGGTCCTGGGGTGGAATGTTACAGAGTGATTCCAATGATTGAGTGCTCCAGTGATTCCAGTGATTTCAACTTTAACAAATGTCCTGGTGTAAAGAAAAATTTGTCAGCCGATTATCAGTGTGACTGCCAAGCACGTTGTGGGTTGTTTCACAAGTTTGTTTTTCAACAAGTATTACTTATGATGAACTGTACGTGTGTCAAAGTTTTACATATGGTCACCCTGAAAATGACTAACTGGTAGTAAGTGAGAAGTAACTCAATAACATTTCACGAGTAACCGTTACAAACTCAGGTGCGTTTGTGTCTTGGTAACTTTTCCTGTAACTTCGTTACTTTTAGAGTCATGTAGCTGTAAGTTAATTACGCTTTGTGAGTAGCTTATACAGCCCTGGTCACCACTAAACACGGCTGCAACTGGCAGAAGTGGTCTTGCACCGGGTACAAGGAATACAGGCGAAAAATAATCTACTTTCTGCCACAGGGGGAGACACTTGCATTCTGTGATGTAGCGTGGCGAAGCGTGTCCTCGTTTTTTTTTTCTTTTTTCGGTGCGAAAACTACGAAATAAACACGACACAACAAGTAAAGTACCCATTAGTGACTCCCAACGAAAAGGCATAAGCCTGGAAATCTGCTCTCTAGTGATGAACCACCAAAGTGAATGGCAGGTTTTCTCATTCATCGTCACTACATGTATCCGTCGCTGTTGTGATTGAACACGTATAGTCACCACTAATCCAACACTACAAAAACACCAGACGTCAAAACAAGCAAACAAACAAAAGTCTGGGCGCAGACTCTCCTCTTCGTCCGCACCAATGAACGGCGATAACTCTTTCCCTCCCTTCCCCAACAGAATTCCTCCATTAATGCCACTTATCCCCATCTGCCACCTTCTTTCACTCACGAACGAACGATGAGCGACGTTCGCCCGTCCTATCCCTTCCGGGACTATTCGGCCCGCGTCGGCTGCGACTTCGTCTCAATATCCAGACGACATTGACACAGCATCGCACTGACAGCTCCCTGTGGCGTCGCGGAGCAGGACCTCGTAAACTACAGTTCGTTACTCCCAACGAGGGGGGGGGGGAGGCAAAAAGGAAAGAAGAGTAGCTGCCTGTGACAGTATCATGAGAACATAATGCGTCCTAACCGAAGAAATATGTCCGCGTCCAGTGTTGTTCCGGCATAAGCCGCCTTGGATGTGGCGTAATGTTATCAGAAGAGAGCACGGTCGCACGGAAGGCGCATCATAACGGTTTGAGCAATGTGCCATTTAACGGCACCATGCGATTGTGTGTGTATTACGAGTTGAGAAGGGGTGTAGTGGTGTTGCTTTCAGTAGGCACGTTAAAGGAACGGTGAAAGCACCCTCCGTAAATCTTTCGTTTCTGGATACGGCGGAGCACGCAACGGATAACGTTCGCTCTTGCGCAAGAACAATGGTCGTATCTCATCTCTCCACTCTTGAAAATGACCTTCACCGCATAGCACCCCAAGCAGCACAATGTACTGAAAGTCGAGTGCAATAGGTTTTGGACGGTATGTGTCTTATCAATGTTCCTTAGTTTCAAGAGTCTGTTCAATGTCTTCCACCTACCCGTCCACCCCTATTGCACTCGACTTTCAGTACATTGTGCTGCTTGGGACACTTCTAGAAAAACGATAATCTCGAACGATGTCGTTATCTGCTCTGATTTGTTGAAAACGGGACGCGTACGCCCCTTTTTGTGACAAATATGAACATCATAAGTGTTACAAAAAGGCGTACGCCTCCCGTTATCAACAAATCGGGGCAGATAACGATGTCATTCGGGATGATGGTTGGCTAGGAGCGTGCTCTGCGGTGAAGATAATTTTCAAGAGTGTAGCGCGTGCGAGAGAGAGAGAGAGAGAGAGTTCTTCAACCTGCAAACTCTCCAGAAACCTCTCCCCTCCTCAGGACAACCCGTAAGAGAATGAGTGACGTTGGCGTGGTTTCGTGACGTATACAGTACGACGCAAGTAGCGCCACGCCATGTCCGCAGCGGACGAATTCTCGGTGGGAAAATGAGACTCCGCGGCAGGTAGCTGCGTCACACTGATCTGATTATGTCACACCAGGAGATCGGGCCGGACCTCCAAGGGCACGCCGCATGGTTGGTTTTTGAAGGCATTTTTGCAAGTTAAATTGTGCAGTGACCGCTTAGCGCAAATATTTGGGTTCGTGGCTCGCCATGGAGTGCTTGGGCAATGAAGCAAAGGCAATGCTAACTGTCGTAAGTACAACTCCTCCTGGAGGAACTTGTGTCTAATAAATAATAAGTAAATGTAATAATCGTAATAAATAATCAATGTTACAATTCTACGTTATTAACACTACGTTCTTTCATTGCGCATATTCATAGAGTTACAATACATAAAATGGAAATAATAATATAGCATATGCAAATACACAGAGAATATAAAATATACGAAATAATAATAATGAAACACACAGAAATTAACTTTGAATAGAATTAAATTGAAAGTGAATTGAACGATGACATTTCTAGCAAAACACATTACTGCATAAATGCCAACGCCATACTGATCTTCGTTTTCTTCATCTTCTTCTACCTACCTACTGATAATTTTCATGCCAAAACGTAATCAACAACAGGAAGAGTGGCTCTGGCATAAGGCTCTTAAGGCTTAAAAATTAAATGGCTACGACTGTGGCTAAGGCGGCCATTGTGTAGAGAGGAGTAAGTCATAAAATTGGCTGACCACTCTTACCACCTATCAAGCACGCAAGCAAGCAAGTTCAGGGGACTATCACCACACATTTGGACAGTTTCAGCTTGTATACCCTAAACCTACCAACTCATCTTCACTTTGCAAATTATTCCTTTACCAAGTAAAACATGAAACGATGTTAACGCATCCCCCATCCAGGTACGGGTAGCTTATAGACATACATCATCTTCCCATCTAACATGAACTTTCTACAGAACCCATCAGAGGGCCCACATGGAGACAGTCTGCGCCGGGCAGCACTTGATGAACCCTCACCCCGTGTGGAGCGGAGGTCCGCGCAACATGGATGACAGATGCAGCTCGGGATCGATCCGTGGCTGATGCAAGTCGAGCCAAAATCCTGGCGATCCCTAATGATGCAGCCAGATCGGCCTTTGTGATTAATGTCACTCCCTTTCCTCTACCAATGTCTGACATCTGTTTCCTACTAACTACCGCCAACTCTAGACACGGACGCCAGCAGAAACAGATTTCTCGGAAAACATTCCGACTTGCTGTGAGATGTGTCTGTACTTGCTATATAACTTTGTGAGACCATCTATCAAAGTGCCAGCGTCCGTTCTAGCCGGGCGATTATTCCGGGGATACAGCAAGACGGTGGAAGAAAGTTTTCGAAGGTCAGTCTTCTTGAAGGAACAGAGGTCTGGAAGGGCTTCGGGTGAATTATGGGCGTTCCGGTGTTGACGCTTATTGGTTTCCATTTTGTTTGTTTGTTTTCTTGATGGGGAGAATAAAATAACGCGCTAAGTAGTTACGCTATGTGCTTAGTATTGTAAGGAACTCATAAGATTAGGGATAAGCATTGCACGTAGTACTTAGGAACATAGAAAATCGATTTTTTTCTTTTTTTTTGCGTCGGATTTTTAGGTCCTTGTCATATTGGAGTTCGCTTGTTCTGCGGCCTGTGTTGAGGTTGCATAAATGAGCTGAAAATATTTATGTGTTAAACAATTTGTAAGGGCCTTTTATGGTGTCTTTTCCATTCGCCTGAGACTTGGATTTGTGCAATTATATTGTAAGCGCTGTGTCAACGCTACTTGTTATGCTGAAATCAAAATGACAGAAGTGTAACGGTACACCTGCATAGTGCAGTCATGTTCGAAGTTTGTATAGTGCTCGAGATGAAATGGATGTTTCGGTTTAAAACACACACACAATAATAATGCTACTCTGTGACGCAGAGTGATATTGGAGAGAGATTGACATACGTTGGATCTATATATCAATTCGGCAAGCCAGACACCACTGTCGTCTGCGATAAATCGCAGGAGCATGCTTGCAGAGTGGCCAGAACGTGCATAACCTGCATTCCATTAATGAACGACAGTAATTGTAATCGAAACTGCAATTTTACCAATTATTTCCACATAATCGTTTTACTTAGCTTAACTAACATTAGCATATAAGGACAAGGTGAATATGTTTATTATATATAAAAAAATAAGAGGGAAAGGTTAGCCACCGGTATGGCGGCTTGCTATTCCCAGGAAAAAAAAGGGAAAAATAAAGGCAAACAAAAGGAAAAACGAAGAAAAAGGAAAACAAATAAACAAAAAGAAAAACAAAAGAACAAAGAGGAAAACAAACTGGTCGAAACTGGTTGGCTGAACTTCTCTATGGCTTGTAGAAAACCATCGTTTTAAACGGATAGTTCGCTCTTCAGGGATCAGATCGTACATTTTAGTTGGAAAGAGTAATGCATTTTATACTTTAATAATATAATAATTTTATTTGTGCCCAAGAACAGCCATAAGGGTTGCCACACATCACGACATATTACAAAACACATCATACATAAATATTCCAAAGCACACACACACACACACACAGAGAGAAAGCATAAAAGATACATTAAAAGAAAACATACATTGAACATGAATCAAAAACAGCACATACAGCGGTGTATTATAGAAAACAACGGTGTATACCAATAGATGGCCATAATGAGCCTCATTCCCGGCATATAATTACACAGAATTGAGATCTTACCAGGAGTCTGCGTTACTTTGGATGAATATGTATGGCATATATGGTATATTTGTAGTATCGGCATCGCAAAACATTGAAATCCACGCGATTTGAAATTCCCGCGCACAGCGACGTACGCGTGATGTCGTGAGAGAGCACTGTGGCGTCACGAGGGCGAGGCCAGACAGCGGCCTCATGTTGGCTGTTATCTTCGCTCCCATGTGGCAGCCTCAAAGTGAACGTCACGAGAGCAGATGAGGGGCTCTCTAGTTTTCTCCTCCCGCTGGCGCTGCAGGCGCTACAAGCTGTGACGGCAAGATACCGATAACTTTGGAAGTATACAACGATTTTGAGCGAAACGTCTAGCAGGAGAGTTGTTTGAAGTCGAATGCTCCTGCAAGTACATTTCTTTCAATTAGCTTAGGGAGAGAACTTTGGAAAGTATGAAAAAAAAAAAGTTACCAGAAGAAAGAGCCATAGAGTATCACCACAGCAAAATTCTACGTCGCTCTCCCTCTATTTTTTGTTATCGTTTGGTTCTTCACGATTGCCTGTCTCTAAAAATGAAAGATAGTTGCAGCCCTACGATTCGTAGAGGCTATTATCGCGGTTCTCATCTTTTTTCTCTTCTCGCACAATTTTTTTAATCCCTTTTTCACTTTGGAGAGGAGACATAGAAGAAAGGAAAAAAAAAAAAAAGAAAACGTCCCTGCGGGGTATTTCTAACCGAGAAAATATTTTGGCCCCAATACACGGTTCTGGCTGATTTCCAACATCGATATGGCCGTGGAAATAATAATAATAATAATAACGCAGCGGTGCCCGAAAGCATCGAAGAAGAAGGGGAAGAAAAAGGAAGCAATCAAGGGGACGAAACGGCGTGGTCGAAATGAGAGCACATTAGCCCTCCGAAGAAACACAGAAGTTCAATCGACGGTTGCATCAACGCAATTGATCGCCAGTCGTCATGTCGCGGCTGCCGCGAGAAATATTGCTCAAGGAAAGGAACGAGCGAGAAATGCAGGTGGCAATAATGGGGATCCAATCGGACGTGAAAACAAGGCCCACTGAAAAAGTAACGCCTGCTGGCGTCGTAAACAAAGATTGCCGTGCCATGAAATGAAATACAGTGTAACCTTCACTGGCACCCCCTTCCGTTCCCGTCGGGGTTATTACAGCGTAGCAAATCATTCATGTACGTGACCTACGGCCCCGGAGACACATATATATGTTAGGACCTACTGCGCAAGAACAGCTGTCGAGCAACAGTGGTTGTGGTATGCCTAGAATGTTGTCAAAACTAATCGTTAAAGGAACAATAAGAAAGTGGCATTTATGATTGGATATCGTTCGAAATCCCTCGAAATCCTGTTTCACTCGGGAGCCACAATATTTTCGCAATGCGTTGTATTGTCACTGACAATACACCGAAGACCGGACCGAGAAGACCAGGCAGCCACACACTCTGCCTGGTCTTCTCGGGTGACGTCAGCTGACCTGCGCAGCGTCAAGAATGCGAAGGGAGCAGCCGTAAGCTCTAATTGGCCATCGAAAGTTCGTCTGCTACCGCAATTGGTATGACGCATCACGAGCCACCTGATTGGCAGCTTCTGTCAGGACGGCGAACGTCACGACTTCCCTCGTTCAGAGACACGCTCTTTGAAGGAGTGGTGGGTTTCTAGAGGGCGCAAAGCCTGGTCCACACTATTGCGTTTCAATGCGTCCGTCTACGAACCGACGCAAGCCCCTTCGAAAACGACGGACGCATAGGTACGTCATGTTAAATTTTTGGACGGAGCGACGCAAGAAATGCCGCTCGTTTCCCCGGTAACCGTGCCTATGGTGATACCATAAGATACCGTTACCATACCGTACCGTACCGCCATACCATACTATACCCGGTAGCGTACCGGTATACCCGGTATATTATATATAATAATAATAAGTTTTTTCACACTACTGTGAAAAGGGGTAAGCAAAAAGCCGCGGAGGCGGCTTGACGAGGCTCGCCCCTTCAAGTACAGGAGTGCAGCAGCGAAAATGTAGTGCAACTCGCACTTAAAAAATAATAATAATATTAATAAAAAAAGAACATCACAATTATAAGTATCAAGGACTCAATTCACATACATGACATCCTATCATCATACACAACATACTCCCAATGCACTCCGAAAAATTAGGCCAAAATTACAGTCACATAAGTGGCACCATATCACATAAACATAAACGTAACAATACTCCCTACGCACACAGAAAATAATCTAAGATATCTTTCTTACTGCTAGGGTCTACGTTGATATTACCACTTTCCGCACCATTCAGAAGTCGAGGGACAGTGTACTCAAGAAGTTGTTTACTATAGTTGGTTCGGAGCCCGGTGGGAATATTCCATCTAGGCCTGGGTCGAAATGCGTAAGATTGTGCTGTGCGTGTCATTTCACCTGAAGAAGTACAGTCTCGTGCACGAAAGTCTTGTTTACCATGTGTAAATAAATAAGTTGTTCCTACCGTTTAATATCACTCTTTGATTTACTCACCACCGGCAACTTGACATCGCCTATTTTTTCTGCCTTCGTATCTTGTGTTTACTAAATAGCCCTTCCGTTGTGTGAAGCCGTGGAAGAGACTCAAGCATACGAACCCTTTTTTTTTTTTCTGTGCCATAAATAGGCATGCAAGATCACTTCCCACGCCCCAGACTAAATGACAATAGTTCAGATGCGATTGGATTAATGCATTATAAATTATTTTGATCATTCTTGGTGTCAATAAATGTCTGCATCTACACAGCGCACCCATAACCCTCGCTATTTTATCTGTGAAGTACATTACATCTGTGAAGTACACTCCTAGCGTCTTTACATTACTACACATTTCTATCACGTCACCCCCAATTTTAACATCACGTGTCAAAACCACTTTCCCATTTTTGGGTCTAAAAAGTACTACCTTAGTTTTCTTGGTATTTATTTTAAGAGTGTTTGACTGTACCCACATCGATAATTTACCAAGGAGTATGTTTGCCTCGTGAACCAAACCATCGCCGTCAGTGCCGGTGAGGAGGATACTGGTATCATCTGCATAAATAATGAATTCTGCTTCGGAGCTTAGGTTAACAATATCATTTATATAGATGTTGACCAGAAGTGGTCCCAGTATACTCCCCTGCGGCACACCGCAATGAATTTTCATAGCCGAAGATACAATATGATTGAGAACAACGCATTGGTATCGATTATTTAAGTACGAGACTAAGAGTGACAATGCATTACCTCTTTTACCATAACATTGCAATTTGTACAACAAAATTTTATTATCTATGGAGTCGAAGGCCTTCGAGAGGTCAAGAAAGACTTCTAAAGTTAAATATTTATTTTCTATGTTATTGAGTATATTTTGCTTCTGCTTAAGTAGTGCTATTTCAGTCACAGCACTGCTTACGAAAACCAAACTGTGAATCCGTAATGACTACATGCGCATTAGAAACGAGGACAACCTGGCGTGTATCACTTTTTCGAACCCCTTTGAAAACACGGGGAGCACAGACACTGGTCGGTAGTTTGAGACCTCCTTTATGTCTCCTCCTTTGCGCAATATTGACACCTTAGCTATTTGAAGCTTCTTTGGAAAACAGCCCATGTGAAAAACATTGGTCGATGATGTATGTTAGAGTACTAACAATTATATACAACTATATTATGCTCCGGTAACCGTGCCTGTGGTGATACCGTACTATACCATAACCGTACCATACCGTACCGTAACCACACTATACCGTGCCGCCGCGCGCGCTCTTATCTTCTTCTACCTCACTTCACATAGTCGGCTGTAAGCCGTTTCGCGTACAATGTCCGCAGTTCTACCCCTGCGGCACGTGGAACATGTCGCCACACTGCGCAGACAAACCTTACGTGTAACGTCACGGTACCATTACCATTATTACAATATCGTCGCAAAAGCGCGAACGTGAATAGGAAACCCAATACGTCCCAATACAGACAGAGACGCTGGCACACGAACGTATTGAAAGAACGCAATAGTGCGGGCCAGGCTTTAGTCTATTGAATACGAGGCTGAGTCTTCCTCAACTTTTATGCAAGCATGTCTTGATCAATGGCTTCCTTCGCGCGTTACAAGCCAACAGCGATTGATGTTCCTTCCGAAGAGCTCGTGTTACATTCTGCGCAACACGCCACAATAAAACAAAAAATAAAAATAATGGAAGTGCATCTTACTGCTCCTTTAAGGACCGCATGTCGGACGGTACTCAAGGCCAAGAGCAGATATAGTGTACATGCAACGCATACTTACTCCTCGCTAGTCTTATTCTGCTATAGTGTGCTTCACCTAAAGTGATAAAAAGTTCTAACTTAACAATTCCGAAGGATTGTGGGAATTTCGGCAATTACCCTATGGAAACTTTTGTCACCGTTGAAGAATGTCTTGGACAATTTGTAGTTGCGGAAATTTTATTTTTTCAATTGAATTTTGAAAATTGCCAAGCGAACCTCACTTTTTTGAAAATAAATATTAAGCCATCCACGGATAACCGCAGGACCAACAACGACTACGCATAGTACACATTAGAAATAGCCGAAAACAAAATTAGTAAAAATTACGCTTTTGCCCCGCCTGCTTAATTTTCGCAAAGAAATGCGCGCGAAATGTGCGTCTAGACGAGGAAGAAACTCCCCATTTATCATCTCACAATAAAGTTGTTGTTGTTGTTTGTTTTTCTTCATCTGTTTTACTTTTCTGTGATAAGACGGTTTTCTTTTGTTTCTTTGTGATAAGTCGGTTGTCACCAGCATTAAGGTCAAAGCGGGGGAAAGAAAGGTAAAACAAGAGGCAGGGACACTTCCTCCTCTCCCGGCAACTTCCGCGCGCTCTTCTTTGCGACAATCAAGCAGGCGTGGCTAAAGCCGGATTTTTACTAATTTTTTAGACTCTTTCTGTTGCGATACTGTGCATAGTTTTTGTTGTGACCGTGGTTATTTATGGAGGACTTCATACTTCTGTAAAAAAAAAGTGTAGTTTGCTTGGCAATCTTCAAAGTTCAATTGAAAAAAATAAATTTCCCTCAATTAAAAATTGTCGAAAGCCTTCCTAAATGGCTGCAAAAGTTCCCAGAAGGTAATTGCCGAAAGTCCCACAAACCTCCGGCGAGTACGACGCCAGTTAGAATTTTTTATGACTGTGGGTGAAACACCCAAATGTAACGTGTCCAGAAATTATATTTACAGCGAGCGATAAAGAAAAGCAAGTGGTAATTTTCTGCTACTTGAGTAAGAAACAGGTACTGCTTCACTAGTAGCACCTGTTTCTTAGTCAAAGTAGCTGTAAAGTAGCGCTCGTTTCTCTTTTATCGCTCGCTTTACATAAAATTTCTGAACACGTTAGAGCAAACACCCTGTATATGTACGAGCGCTTGGCTAAGAAGATACGCAATATCGCGTAAAGACGGAGTTCCTGCGATGAAACGTGTCTTCTGCTGTTCAGCAGGCAAAGCGGGTGTTCGAAGCCTTATGAAACATTGACGAGGCGTCACATTGCAAGCGTCGGTTTCGCGTCTGCGTCGTACGATTTGTATGCAAAGTAGCCTCACGGGGCGTATACAGCAGACGGCGTCTTCTAAACATAACGTTAGCATAAAGAATGGCGCGAAACAAAACGGGAAACAATCGTTTTGTTCTATGTGGTTATGTAATATGGCACTCTACGCTATCCCTTTAAAATGCATACACGTTTAACGCGTCACCGTCGAGTCGGTACGTGACCATTATTTAATGTACTGCGGATTCGAATGCTAGAGTTCTCACTGCAGCTTCCTAGAACGGTCACCTTCGTTTCAGGCACATGCCGAAACCGATCAATGTTGCAGGTGTGGTAGTATACGCAGAAACTTTCTGTAAAAATAGAATGTGAATAACGCAGAAGATGTACTTCGAGTACAAACGCGGCACATTGGGCAGAAAAACAGTATCTAATGGCAACCTCTACATGAGAGAACTGATGTTCTGAGGCTGGAACAACATAGAAGGGACAAATACATACAAGGCCTCAATTGAATTAAAAACAATTAAAAACCCCCAGTGCCCCCATTCAATATGAACCAACCAGCCCAAACGCTTGCTCTGCTACAAAGCCTCAAATTGCCTAAGAAATTAACGATGAAAGATGAAAGTCATTGAAAATGGTTAGCCAACTGGTAGGACTCGAACCCGCATCTTCTGGCAATCCAGAAGATCCGGGCTCGAGTCCTACCAGCTGGCTAACCTTTTCAGTGACTTTCATCTTTCATCGTTAACTTCTACATGATCGCTTTTGGACCTGTCAGAATGTTGAAGACCGTATAGAGCAGCTTACTACGCGCATGAACGAGTGGTGTCATCGGGAATACATGTCAGTATATTCTTCTTCTTCTTCTTCTCCCCAGGAAGATGGCCGCGATCCGCAAGGGAGATTGGCCAGGGCTAATTCATTATGATATGAGTGTGGCAGTGACACTAAGGGCTAGAACCGGTTGGAGCCGGCAACAAATGAAATGAGATTATCTGCGATGACGGGATTCCATTTTACGGTATGGGACGCGCCGAACGAGAGTAATGCGCATAATGAGAGAGGCACGCTGAACCTTAGCAGTGGAAGGGTGAGGGACTGTATGCGAAGGGCGGCGGTAGGTACTACAGTCGAGAACAAAATGTTGGAGGGTTTCGTCGTGACCGCATTCAGGACACCCTGGGGAAGGTTGCACCCCACTGCGATGGAGGTAAAAGTTAAGCGGGAGGGCAAGACACCGAAGACGCGTCAGACAGACTTCTGCACGTCGAGAGCGGCAATAGCTCGGGTTCCAAGCGAAAGAGAGGTGTTCATAGCCGAGGCGGGGAGGAGGCCGAGCAAGGGATAGATTGCGTCTGTAACGGGCACGGACAACGGCAGCAACCGGCGGGAGGATAGGAAGCACGGGGCCGGACAGGGCCATCTTCGCCAGTATATTTCCATTTTTAGCTTTTGATTTTTCATTTTTCTTTCATTCAGGATATCTTTGTAGGAGTAGCAGAATTCGTCAGGTGACGAATTCAATACCTTCTTCTTCTTCTTTTTTTTTTCTATAATCAAACTCAAACTCAAAACGTGTCAGTATACTCACTATACCTCGAATTGGATTGTGGAGAATATAATAACCATCCTCTGCATCACCGAAATTGGTTTGTGAGGAATTTATAAACCACAAAGCGCATTAAGAGGCAAGGTGGTGGCGGTGGTGACTTCGCTTGCCGCGTATGTAGTTGATTGACCTCGAGCTGTGTGGCAGCGCCATCACTCGCTCGACGCCGACGGGGAGGACGATGATGGTAATATGGTTTACCATATATTCACTACAATGTGTGTCGCCTCGCTCCAAGTTATGCATATTCAGTATGTATTCAGTAGTATGAGTCAGTATTTGTATGGCGACAAATACTGCTGACACTGCTGCGCGGGTGCACGTGCAGCGGTGCAGGACGGCGGATAATTTCTACTATAGGAGCATACTTTGAGCAGCAGGCGCACAGTGATCTGTACCACTAAAGATGTGCCTCGCGGTAACTGAATTTCAGAAATATTTTGATTTGGAATTTCAAGTCCAACACGTTAGAGAGTCTAAAATTACATAAATAACTTTACAAAATCTAGATTCAGTAAATTTCCGCGAAATATGCCATTCTACAACCACTAAGCAACAGATAGGAGCGTTGAATTGTTCTAAAAAAAGAAAAACGCGTTGTAGAAACCACACATGCATCTATTTACACGTAATACAATCGTAACTGTATCGCCATCGTACGCCTTATTCACTGCATTCAACAGTCACTAACCAAATGGCCCACCCTCTACATTCAAGAAGGTGCGCATAAGATCCAGCCTATAGATCCGAGGTAGCCATTTTTACGGCCGAACGAACCATTTCGGGCGGAACTGCATAGTTAGCTGTAATTGAAGTTTCCGAATCTCTCTTCTATCGCGTTGGCATCGATCAGTGTGCATTCGAAGAGAACCTATCGCTTTTACCTGCTCCACACTTTTACTGTTTATTCTTACAAGCTGGGCCTTCCTAATTGGCGCTATATATTACGCCTGTGTTTAAGTATTATCGGACAGAGCAGCGCTAACTAGTAACTTTTTTTTTTCTGCCACAACTGCCATTTGTCGGGACTCCGGAGCTTTCGAGAGTAACGCGAGCGCGGCGAAGAAGGGAAGGATTGATGATTGATTGATTTCAAGTGTATAAAAAAATAAGGGAATGAAATTTACAACGGATACGTCGTGGCTCATAAAGTGTACAAAAGCATGATTGATATGTGAAGTGAACCGACAATCGATAACCGTACGTGATGTCACGAAAATGGGACAAGTCCCAATACACTACAAAAGCATACAGTACGCCAAATGTACCGACTGTGCTGAGTGTGCCACTTTGGTAAAGTGAATATAGGAAAATATAAATAATAGGGTCCTCCCTACCGTATCCGCCCATTTCACGCCCCCCCCCCCCCCCCTCCTCACCACTTTACCATAGGCACTCCTCTCTCTGCGTGATTGACCATCACCAAGTTCTGGAGTATTTCAAGATTTTCCTCCGGGACACTGGTCTCCTCTGTACCCTATGATCTGCCTGCGTACCTGTGTGCTGTGTGTATGTTTTTGTGTGCTGTGGTTTTGCCTACCGTTGTGATGTCTTACTGACTCCACTGACTATGGACCCTATTTAGCATCGTTCATCACCTCATCATCAGGACACATCTCATCCTGCCCCATTGTGCCTTGGGGTAGTGGGCCGCGCCTTACGTGGCAAATTTCCCCATTCATTATCATTAACTTATTTGTGGTTGTTGTGTGGTTCCTTGTTTTCTCTACAAACAGCCGACAAATTCCGCAGCCGGAACATGTCCCTCCACAGACACCGGAGGTCCTTCTGTCCGTACCCACGCAACACGATATATTGACCCAATATTGGTCTAATATAGGCGATATTAGCCCAATCTTGGACCAATTTTGGCCCGGAATTGCCAATATTGATTCATTATTGAGCCAAGATGTTGGGCTGCTTCGATCAACATTTCTGCAGCCACCGCATCCACAACGGCATATCATGCACTCTGCTCCCCATATTTATTCACGCATTCTCAAAAAACTTACGTTGAAAACCCCGTGTTCGTACTAGTCTGCGTAACTTCCCTAATTTAATGGCGCCTCAAGCCGTCCTCGTATACATTTTTATGCGTGTTCGTAATTTAAATATCGCTCATTTACATAATGGGCAAGCAGCACTGCTCTCCGTTACGAGGGCCCTTCTTTAACATAAAAGGCTGTCTTTTCTATTTCATGACGTAACAATACCGTTACCGAAGCAAAACGGCAAGCAACGCGCCATGGATTTTGGGAGTGTATCACTACGCTTTGCGCAAAACACTGTTTGGGTTCTGGGCGTGCGCAGTAAGGGCACCTCATATTCATAGGAGCTCCAAAGCGCTCGGATACCCTGTTCTAAAGCTGCCTAAGAAAGAATTTTTGAGTAGGGGGCGTGATTTAGCGGCCAACGCGAGGTTGTTTCATAATAGGGTTTGCCCAGCGCAACTCAAAGGGAAGCACCTCGCGCTTGCAGGGCCATCGAACCGTAGCCGCATTTTGTGTGTGAAGTTCATTTGGTTTGCAGAATACAAGTTTTGGTTCCAAAGGTTATCGTTGTTTTACTTCCCGTCCTGACTTTCTCGCAACATCTCGCACCGCGCGAGAGTCACGCGTGTTCCTTTTGGTGCGCAATTGTGATCCCGCGTTAGTTTCGAAAGAATAACTATAGCAACAGCCTCAACTAGCGCGCTCCTCCAGAACGCAACGCACGGATTGGATTCCGCGCATGCGCAGCAACAAACTCCCAGTTTCGTTGGGGGCACAGAGCGCTTGAGTGTGCTATTCTGAGGCTCTCAAAAAGGTGGAGAGGAAACACTACGAAAGTCACTGGGAACATGATTAAAGAGATTGAGGTACTTCGAGGCGAAAAGGCTTACAGGCACTAATTTGAATATAGAATGGTGTTGGTAATTCGATAAATATTCGCACCGTTCCTCTGCCGAACACTGGCGTGTGTGTGTGTGTGTTTGGAAGTTACTGGGGTTAAACGGGGAGGGGGGGGGGAAATTGGACTGCCGCAAACGGCACGCATATGTGGGTTGAAGATTACCAAGCGGGGTGTCTATGTAGAATTTATAGGGGTGTGGAAAGAACCTCTTTCCATAGCGTGTGCGCATCTCAGTGCCTCACACTGTTATGTGTGTATCCGTTGCTGTTGTATTAGTGTGGGGGTGTGTGTATGGGTGTATGGGGGGGGTCTCTCCCTCTCTCTCTTTCTCTTTCGTGGATTGGGGTTGTTGAGGATGAATGCACGTGAAATGAGGTGAATGTGGTGAAAGTTTCGGAGCGCCTTTATTCACGCTGGGCAAACATGACGCGCTCTCACAAACTTCGTATAATGTCATCCCCATTTTTTTCTTTCTTTCAATCAATCAATCAATCATCGTATAATGTTACCGTTAATTATCGTTATGCTTTTCGTTGTCTCCGATAAGAACAAAATCATGATTATATTTTTCGGCGGATTAAAAGAAGGTTTATTAAGTTTTTATCACCCCTGATTAGTGTCTGTGCGCTTCGCTGTGCTTTGGTACAATGTTGGCTTTACGGCTTTCTGAACAAGCAACGCAGGGGTTTATTCTTAACCTGCACAAGTGGTGGACGTAATACACAGCACCTGCGTAGAATGGTTATGTTCAAGTCTCCTTGATTACCATATCACCAATTAAGACGCACCGCCATGCGTTTCAAATCATCCTTTCTGTTGCATAACAGTGAAGGCACAAAAACGACCGTCTTTTTGATTGGGCGTGTTTCATATTCTGAGTGCTTCGACGAAATAGCCTAACTGCAGACAGCTGTTCCTTACTTCCATACATAATACTGCAGCTGCGAGTTGGGCAATTTCTCTTGTCCCATTCGTACTATCTTTTTACGTACATGTGCTTGATGCGAGCCTTTCACTCGCAAGCTGCCTCCAATCTCCATATCTATGTCTCTCATCTCACAAAAGGAGCGTCATTGTAATGCAGCACACGGTAATGCTGATTGGCCAGCAGACGTCTTTTTTTTTTTTTTTTTTTGTTAGCAGACGACATTCCGTCTTTGTATGTGCCAGCCAATGCTGGGTAATTTGTAGATGATGCATGAGAGACGCGGTAAATGACAGAGCTTTATGTTGCTACATTCGTGTGCTTATGGCGCATGGCTGTGTGACGTGTATTTTGCCGGTTGTTACGTATCTCGCTCTTCATTTTGACACTTCTTCTTTGAGTACAATTTTGTATTTTCGTGCATGCCCAAGTAAATTAACATTTACGCCCAAATCAATTAAGATTTATTTGGGCGTAATCCGCATGCATGTATACACAGTCGTGATTGTGGATTGGATTGGATTCGATTGGAAAATGAAGCACTCGTGTTCGCAGTAGCACTCCGAGACAGCGTAAGATATACAGTCACGGAGGTATATCTCCGCCAGCGGACATGTACAGTGGACACTGAGAGTGGGGCACGCAAGAAGATGGTGGATGCCTGGCAGACGGCGAAATGTGCTCTAATTTCCCCGTCTCTGCCTAGCGTTTTCACAGCGCGATCGGTGTACAAGCAACAGTTTGAAGGCGGACTACGTTGTGTCTCGGAGGCCTCATGCGCCCGTCTAAGCCAATCACAGACTTCTTGACTGACTACGAAAATATTGAGTTTGGTTTGGTTCGCGTTGCTTCGTCTTGCGGCCTGTCGTTCTGCTGTACTCCAGGAAGTTATGTAGTATGTCCTTAACGTGATGCAGACTGTAAATCAGAATGCTCGTTTCACTCACTACTTGTCATGACATCTGTGGTTACGACATGGTCCTTGAGACCGGACTTGGTTACTTTGAGGTCATCACGAGTACGAAATTTCAGGATCATCCGCCATTAAGTAGCCGAAGACACTCCAATGGGCCTAACCAATGGCGTTCGCAAAGGAATGGGGGCCATGATTAATGACAAGCCGGTAGAGATTCAACGAAGGGTTTGCATCCTCTCTCTTCCCGTGGCGACTCACGGCATATATTTAGCGCCGTTGCAGAATAGCGACTTTAGTGAATAGCAGAATAGCAGTGTAGCAGAGCAGAATAGCAGTGAATAGCAGAATAGCGACTGATAGTGGATAATACGTCGCGAGACAACCATTCTCACAATGCATGGTATTGCCAACGAATACGGAAAGAGTTCAATTTCTCCCTGGTTTTCTTTTAAATAATCAATCAATCAATCACGGAAAGAGCGCGGATGCACGCCGAAACCTATTTATTAAACCACATGAATCAAGAGTTCAGTAAGCACTTGGAGTGTTATAAAAAAGTTTATAACACTTCAAGTGCTTACTGAACTCTTGATCCATGTGGTGTGACAGTATATAAAAACAGCAGCCTCCCTGCAGCACAAAGCAGTCATCTCGCCGATGTATAGTCGCCCAACTATTACTACAGTAGTCACTCACTTACTTTTACTCAGTTATGGTTTAGCGTTTTACATACAAGTACACTCTTAGAAATGAACTTCACCACATAGCACGCTCCTAGCCAACCATCATCCCGAATGACAACGTTCTCGCCCCTGATTTGCTGAAAACGGGAGGAGGACCCTATTTTGTGCCATTATGCACGGCACAAAATAGGCTCCTCCTCCCGTTTTCAACAAATCTAAGGCGAGAACGTTGTCATTCGGGGTGATGGTTGGCTAGGAGCGTGCTATGTGGTGAAGTTCATTTTTAAGAGTGTACGGATGCTGTTACTGTTGTCATCGTCATGCAAAACGAGCACCATCCGAATGGTACCTCAGCTTGACAAGTTTCGGGGTTGTATTCGAGAAATAAAATTTATTTTCATTAAAATATGGTAAGACGATGTGTACGTGGTGAACACTCTCAATAAATAAATACGTTGACCCCATGGTTTTCTGTACAAGTATATCTTTCAATAGACTTTTCTGATGCGTCAGGTAGAACACCCTCGAGACACATGTGTACGTAATGTAACAAATAACAAATATAGTCCAATGCCGAGGGAAAGAGCGCATAGTTGAGCTTTACTTTCGTTTCTTCGGTATAAGACCATGTTTGTCTCAAGGAATAATGACCGAATAGGCCCACAACGCTACGTACAGAGGCACGACATATTACCGACAAGTTCTTCCTTTTCCGACTTCATAAAACTGAAGCCCTATAAGATATTCACGCCGGCAAAAGTGCGACAAGACTCGCGTCGTCTGCTTTGACACCATATTACTTAGCAGACGAGAATCTGCAACTACGAAGAAAGAAACGAATATAAAATAGAAGAAAACGGAATACTCGTTGAGGAAGGGACGGAAAACAACGAAAGTTGACAGCGACCAGAAATTCGTTTCCCAGAACCGCGCTGAGAGACATTTATCATGCATATTTATGAGACAACCTCCCGTCACATGGAAAATACTTTGTGCAGGTTTCTCTTTTCTTCTTCTTCCTGCATATTCAAGCTGGTCGCGAGAGCTTTCGCGAATGTTTTCGACTCGAAATGTAGCATCATATAGAGCTCTAACTGTATTTGTTCGCAAGTTGGACCTAAATTGAGGGAGAGAGCCGCAATGTTGTTGTGATGGACAAAGGCTGACAAGGAAAGTGAAGTGAGTTTTCATGTAGGGCTTTCTCTCGACATCCGAGCTCGACATTGTCTGTATGAGGGTTTACTGTTGCATCTGTGTGTGGCCGTACCGAAAAGCACATACAGGAGAAGAAAATAAGGTCAGAGCCTATAGGAAGGATGGGGGTGTCCGAAGTGAAATACGATGTCTTCCAAGAAGGCTTCAGTTGTCGTCGTCGTTGTTGTTGTTGTTGTGTTGCGCGAGGTGTGTCAGGTAGATCAGAGGGACGTTTCGTCCACCTGCGGCCCGCGTGGTGCGTATTTCGTGCGTGATAACTGCGTTTTCACGTACGTCGCAGCTGCTCGTCGTAGCGCGTGATTCAGTGCGTCAGAGCAGATTTGATATTTCACGCAGCGGTCAGTTCACGGGGGTCCATAGCAACCAATCCGAGTGCAGAAAGAGAGTTCTGCCTCCGGTCTACCGTCCTAGAAGAAGAAGGGACCTCATCCTTTTTAGCAATGGCAGCTCTCACGAAAAAGCCGTAGAAGACGCAGGAAAACGAGAAAATAATTTCTGAGGTGGAGAAGAGGCCAATTTTGTGGGATATGCAGCGTTTTGACAACCAAAAATGTACATTTGAATGCCGTGCTGTGGGAAGACGTAGCGGCAGCGATGGATTGTTCTGGTTACCGCATATTCACACGGGCGGACATTCGCCAGAATACTCCACGGGAAGATACGAAAGACGTCATAGCTTTCTGCTGTCACGTGAGCGCGAGCGCTCAACGACGTGTCTTCACGTACACTGCCAACGCCACCTATAGACACAGAAGGGCGTACTCAATGCCTCTTCTCCCTCCTTCGCTACGTAGTCACATAAAGTCAGAATTCGTGTGCTACCGCGATTCGCCGTTCTGTGAATTCAAGAACTCGCAAATGAACTGAGCTAACTTCGCAGATTTGAACCTGTAGACTAAAAGTGCAGCACGCTTTCCAGAAAATTAGTCTTAAGAAAAATATAGGACCGTATTGCGCGTTATTTTTGTTTTCCATTTAGTACGCGAGGACGTTCATTACACGCCACCGTTACTCGCAGACGACACTGGCTCCTCATGCGGCTAACGGTGGCTCGTCTCCATGGCTGCGACCGCTGAAAGCACGTTCGCGGTTGGCTACGGCCGTTGAAAACACGGTTCTGATTGGCTGACTCTTATTTGTTACGTCACGTCGCCGAGTAAGCAGACTTTCTTATCAAGGTGGTGTTGACACTGCTGCCGTGGGGAATATCCTGCGATACAGCCACAAAATATTCCGTAGCAGACGACAGGAAAAGACTGACGGTGTCGTCTGCTAAGTGTGCTAGCTGTACGCCACTTCCGATATTCTGCACCGTGTGAATGGTAAACATAACACGGGACGGAACTTCCGCTCTGTGAGAAGTGTTTTTGCTTTTTCTTCCACTAGAATCTTCCGTGAGGATGTCGCTTAAGCGAATACACGGTAAGTGGTGGAAGCGCGTACGCCAAATCGGTTGTGTACGCAGTTGCAGGATCTGCGCCTCATGCGGCTTGACACGCGTATTTCGGGACGCTGCGTGGCCGGCCAGCATTTCGCGCAGCGCGATCTTCGCTGAAACACGCACCATGCTGGTCGGCCTTGATGCGCTCTTGGGGGGGGGGGGGGTGGGTGGGTATGTTTATTGAAAAAGGAAAGGGAAGGAAAGGTTAGTCAGGCGCAGGAGGACTTGCTATTCCTTAAAAAAACAAAGAAAGACACCCACACAAAAAAGGGGACCTTAGAGGCGTACTTGGATATTGGGTTTTCTTGTACACGTTTGCTGCATCTACATCAACGCCGTCAATAACGATGACTTCTAGGCTACCTTTATCGCGACATCGGCCATTGTGGATAAAAGCCAGCATCTGAGGGAACATGAAGCAGAAACTTGTGCGCATCCAGAATGTGTGAAATTTTAATTCTTCCAAGACAATGCAATATCTCCTCACTTCATCGTCAGAATATAATAATGTAATTTTGCGTCATTGTGAACGAAGGCTGTATGCTGGACCAGTTGACAGAGCGAGCGGGAACGGCTAAATGGAAATGTAAACAAAAGGAAAACCAATGACCTGCCTAGACGAGCGGTCTGCCTGCCTAGGCTGGCGTTACGTTGCTCGGGGGGAGAGGGAAAAGGGACAGAGATGAAGGCCGTTACTTCGGGTTTGTGTGAAACATACAGGACAGAATGCAAGGAAGTCTCTTGAGTTTCGCCTCCTGTACCTGCGCGTGCGTACTAGAGCCCTGCACGGGCCCCAGACCCAGCCCGGGCACGACAAAAAATCGCACGGCCCCCGGGCCCGGACCTTCATGTTTATATGCGGCCCGTCTCGGCCCGGTGGCTCAGCGCGTAAATGCCAGCCTAGTATTTCCAGCCGTGACGTACGCGTTTCTAGCGCTTATCACACAAATTTATAAGGAAATTTATAAGAAGAGAAGACACGGCCACAAACGTACAAGAACCGGTCGGTTTAACACAACAACAGCACGAGACCAAATTAAATCCAGGACGCACGCGGGCAAGCGCGTTATCGTTACACTACCAAGTTTTTTTTGTTTTTTTTTTCTGTTTTTTTTATGCAGAGGATACTGTCGACAAACTCCTCCCAATCCTTACCCCCTCTCACCAAGCTTTGCGAACGTGTTTGTGAAATACGTGGAGTCAGGAGTAATGTAAAGTGGCTTTGAGAATGTTATAGAGGGTCGAATCATACGCATTGTGCTGTGTCCCTTGCTTGTTTTTGTTTGTTTGTTTTTTGTTTTGTGCAAATACTAGGCACAGGAATGACGCGAGCACGTGATGATATGAACTAATAGTCCTCCATTGCGTGGAATTAGCTGCGTGACACGGTCGAGCCTGACTCTCGGAAACATGTTTGTCGGCCCACGGTGCTGGCGTCTTTTGTCGGCCCGTACCCGGCCCGGCCCGGAGCACACAGCCAATAACAAGCCCGGCGCGCGGGCCGGGTCGGGCCCGTGCAGAGCTCTAGTGCATACTTCCCAAGGCTCAGAAAAGTTTTACCAACGATGAGTGTTCGTGTTGTAGAAGAGCACAAAACAGAGTACTAGCTATAGAGATATAAGGATAAATAATCAGACAGATAAACACAAACGTCATTAGAGCGTTATAAAACATGATTGGGAAGCTCGGAGTATACGAGAAACGTATCCGGCTTAGCGATAAACGAAAGAAAAATGCCGACGCCAGAACGTACTTCGGAATATTCACGTAGCTTCCGTATGCTTCTGCTTTACGTGTGCGCAACACATAAAAAGAGATGCTCATCAGGTTCGGAAAATGCATCATCCCCGTTCAAAGCGGCAAATGGCTTTTTCCTTTCCTTTCTTACCTCGTGCAAAGCCCTTTGAACAAGTTTCAAAATTCCTGACTGTGCTTGTATGCTAATATTTTGCTCCGTATGCAAACAATGTTTTGTGTCAGTCAAATAAAATTTTGATTAGTCGCTCTCTCTTTACGACTTCGCCCATCTTTTGCAAAGGCGAAGCGTCATTATTCTTTGAATGAAACCTGCAGCATGCGAATGCACAAAAGAATTTTGCTGTTGTTGTTGTCATTGCGGCAACAGAACGCCGGGAATCAACAAGATCCTGCTAAGTATGGCTTGCAGAAGAATATTGGCAGTCTGGGGATTTTTTACTATCCTCATCATTATTATTATCATTATCATCATCATGAGTGAGATAAACAGACCTTTTCGCGCATAGCTGCACTCTCGTTTGGTACAATAATGTCGAAATAAGTCATTCATTTCACAGTGGACGTTTGTGAGTATTGAAGTTAAGTGTTTCTTCGGCGTAAACGGTCGTGTCGAAGTGCAGTTTTGATAAAAACCGCGTCTACATTCCGGATACATTACCCGAGTACGTACCCGCAGGCTACCCTAATGAGCGCAATCGTCTTAGTATCGACGGCCCTCTGTTTACAAATATGTGACGCTCCTACCACCGGTTGTGCTGTCTGAGGTTTTCCCTGGGTTTTTCCGAAGACTTTCCGGACGAATGTCGGCACAGTTCCTCCGGAAGTCGGCCCAGGATACAATACTAACCCCCTCTCTCCAACTCCTTCCTGCTCTCCTCTCTCCATCTGCCCATGTCTGTACGCCGCTCATATTTAAAAAGAAAGAACATGTGACGTCACGGGAAAACCGGTTCGAGGTTATATTTTGCTGCGGTGGGCAAGAAGAGGGGTAAAAAACGCGTCGGCTGATAGGTCGAAAAGACTGATAGGCGCCCACGAGCATATAATAATAATAATAATATCTTTATTAATGTGCCCAAGAACAGCCAATAGTAATAGTAATAGTAATAATAATAATAATAATAATAATTGGAATTTGAAGTTTTATTATCATCAACGAAATCGTTATTACATATCATAAGGTCCACCTAAACCATAACGGTTTGTGGGCAGGACCCAGGAATAATACTAATAATAACAACAACAACAACAACAATAATAATAATAATAATAATAATTTATTTTTGATTAGGTGCCCATAAACAACCCGAAGGTCTATATGCGCGGCGGCGAAACATAATCGATGACGTAGGACCTCATATCGTCTATTAATGTCCCTTGATTGAAACTGATATAGCGAGCTGTTCGATTCTGATGATTTTACGATTTGTTACCCTCGTTGTAGTTCCGTGCCCTTCATCAGTGTTACTTACAGATAGATAACAGTATCCAAGCTGGCAACCTATTTGGAGACTTTTGTTCGTATGCGCGCGCATGTGTGCGTAAATTGCCCTCATAAAATGCGGATCAATGTCTTAACAAAATATATTTCCCCCTCTGTCCATGATGAGCAGAGCCTTAGGTTTGGCAAAGAAGAAACACGACACACAGACGAGAACTCCCTTCCGTGTGTCGCGTATCTTCGTAGCCCAAGCTCAGGCTCAACTCACCGTGGATATGGTCCACCAGCTTGCCTGCGTCTACGCCATCTACACTCTTAAAAATGAACTTCACCACATAGCACGCTCCTAGCCAACCATCATCCCGAATGACAAGTTCTCGCCCCTGATTTGTTGAAAACGGGAGGAGGAGCCTATTTTGTGCCCATTATGCACGGCACAAAATAGGCTCCTCCTCCCGTTTTCAACCAATCAGGGGCGAGAACGTTGTCATTCGGGATGATGGTTGGCTGGGAGCGTGCTATGCGGTGAAGTTCATTTTTAAGACTATAGTCTTTTCCCTTCTATAACACAAATTGCAAGCTATCGCGCACAGCTATACGTCAGACAACTGTCATTTTTTTTCCTCTGATCATGACGCCAATGTCCTGTGGGGCCGCTTTCACACTAACGTTTTTCTCTGTCCGTGTTTTTCACAGAGCCAAAGCGGACCCATTGGAGCCTACGCGTGTCAGTTGCCCTTAGGTTCTGTTTTTTTTTTTAAAAGCAAACGGTATAGACAAGAACATTATTATGAGATGGTCCTTAACCGGCCAGCTGACTGGTAGAAGAGCAAGGGTGCAGGCGAGCTGGTACATTGTAAAACGACGATAAAACCAGAGACACGGAACAGAAAGCAGACAACACGACACGTTCTCAAACACGTTCTTTTGAGAACGTGTCGTGTTGTCTGCTTTCTGTTCCGTGTCTCTGGTTTTATCGTCGTTTTACAGCTAGACTGGATTCGAATATTAAAATTCCCAAGCAGCACAATGTACTGAAAGTCGAGTGCAATAGGGGTGGACGGTATGTGTCTTATCAATGTTCCTTAGTTTCAAGAGTCTGTTCAAGGTCTTCCACCTACCCGTCCACCCCTATTGCACTCGACTTTCAGTACATTGTGCTGCTTGGGTTAATGTCGAAGCGGAATTTACGGACGTCGCAAGGCAACTCGCCATAGAAGCGTGCACGAGAACTACTACACCTCGTCTGTCGAGAATCGAGACCGGTGATACATGACATAAACAAGAGCAGGCGAAACAAGATTGACTCTGAGCGAGAGTTCCTCTCCAATTGCCGACTTTATACCCACGACGACAGAATACTTCACTGTAACCAGCAAAGCCTTTAGCAGCCGTCGTCGCAGCATAACAGACATCTCAACGTACCTCTTACCTATACTTAATCCTTGAGGACAGCGTCCTCTTTTCCGCGACCTCGAATATAAAATAAAAACACGCAGTCCGTTTTTTTTTTTTACTTGCGCAACAAAAAGCGCAAGCCCTAAGTCACGTCACGTGCACGGTGCACCATCTTTCTCAGTCTGAAAGAACCATCTTCTTAAGACCCCCATTGTAAAATGGCTGTTGTAAACCCACTTCAGATAACGACGACTGAAGCACTTAGAAACGGGTCGCAATATTTCTCTGCGCAAGCTTTCCCTCTGCTGCCTCTCCGAATGAAATAACAGCAGCCGAACAACAACACATACGGATAGGACTTGCCTTATGGCTTCGTATACGTCAAGATGCTTTCTAAGGAACGACTTCGTAAGGGCAGGCGGTATACGATGTGTCTTTTGAGTTGAAGGGCTAGGAATAGCATTAAGCGAGGAGAAGCAAAAGTTGTATAGAGCGAAGTGAAGGTATCGCGGCTTGTCACGGAATTTAATGGCGTCGTCTGAGTCTCAACGAGCTGCCTAATTACAAGTACCTGTTTTGCGTGTATGTGTGTTTGTGTATGTTTGTATGGTTAAGATTTAAGTGGTGGCGTTGAAGTTTCGTTGAGAAACTATCTAGGGAGGTGGGAGAGGGGTCTTAGAGAGTTGTGACGTAAGAAGGGTTTGATGGGGGTTGTCTTTTGAGGCCAGCAACTTGAATTTTAAATGTGTTGCTTCATGACTTTTTATTGCAGAGCGATCCGCATGCCCATGTGGCGGCATGTTACTCTGGGGCGGATCGTGCGGATCGTGGCGGATCGTGCGTTCTGGGTCAACTTCGTAGGTACAGTGCGCACATTTTCCTTACAACTTGATTGTGGCCGCAAGAGTAGGAAATGCATGCCAAAGTGTTGAATCGTGCGCTGCTAAGACATGGTGATGGTAGGGATGATGATGATGGTGGTGGTGGTGGTGATGAGACATAACTTCACCACACAACACACTCCCTGCCAACCATCATTTCCAACAGAGCTGTGCGAATCATGTGTACCGTACTCAAAACACTGTATTCTAAAAATACTTTTCCCAGTATTTACTGTTCAATACTCGATACTGTTCAATTACCTTCCGCTTGTCTGTCTTTATGTCGCGTTCAGTTTCACAGCATGGTACCCTTGCTGCCATGGTATCTTTCTCGTGTGCGTTTCAATGTGTCGTGGAGAAGGACGACTTATTGACATATTACATAACTTTTCAAACAGGGAGAGGCAGGCTGACTGACGAACACTCTGATATAGAATTCTTAAAAGCCAAAAATATCTATATATAAAGAAATAAATGAATACGGTAAGCATTAATCACTTTCGTGATCAAAAAATCAAACGCTGAAGCTTCTGCGTATGAGCGTTCAAGCTTTCATGCAGTGCACTGCGTTTCGTCAGCGATCAATACTCAAGTATGTTAAATCCACCTTAAACGCATTTTGAAGTACTTACTGCTCTACGCTAATTACCATCCTTTCCAGGTACTTGTACTGTATGTTGAGTACGTTCACATTTTAGTATCTAGTGTCGTATGTCTTGTGCATGCCTGATTTCCAACGATAACATTGTCTTTGCTGACTCGTTGAAATTTGGAGGAATCCGCTCATCTTAGACACCAATGGAAAGCGTCCAAAATAGGCATATCCATCCCGCTCTCAACAAATCAGTAAGGTGAACGTAGTGAGGTGAAGTAAGTAGAAGTAAGTAGTGTGTAAGTAGAAGTAAGGTGAAGATTCCGAACGACGATGGGCTCCGAGCGGTGTTATGTGGTGAAGTTTTATCGGAAAGCTAGTTTTCGCCACCACCACTTATTTTACACAGTGTGGAGTCCTCTCATAAAATGGCGCTACTTCGTTTGTATTTTTTGCACGAGCCATGACTTCCGTGAAGTGTAGCCTCAAAGAAATATGAATAAAATATACAAAAACAAACTCCTCGGTAATTTTCTAAATTAGCACCACTTCTCACGAAGGTGCTTTTCGCTACACTTGTGTGCTCCTTTTTTTTTCTTTTTCTTTTTGTTGCATCATTTGTCCTTTTGTGAACGTAACGAAGATGCTCACAGGAAGAAATGCTACGAAGGCAAAACACTCACTGTTGCATCAATGCGCGGTGTCCAAACATTCACGAAGAGGCAGTCTTCGGACCCTTCGAATTTCTTTGTGTTCGGGTTGATCTGCAGACACTGCGAACCAAACTGGTCGGCCTTTGTGACGCAAGAAAGTGCCGGTGTATTCTGCGTTGACGCCAGGGGTCGGGGTCTGCGCCAGCGATGTTCTCCCACAGGTGGCTCCGCATATCGTAGACCCTGCGTGTAGGTATAGAAAAAAAAAAAAAGAAAAAAGAAGAAGGTTGTGAGTTAAGAGAATTTCGAAGAACACTTTTTTTTCTGGGCTGCAATAGAAATGTGAGATTTGTGCAGCGTTGTTGTCAGTGACATTGTTATTATTAGTGTTGTCGCACATTATTTCACCTGCAGCAGTGAATGTATGAAGTAGAACAGCACAATAAAAGACACCGGAGGTAGTGTTAGAACTAGCACAGAGGGAACATTTTCGTTCACATGACATGGTACCGTATATCGCTAACGTGTCTGCACTGTGTCTGCGTTATCGTGTCTGCGCTGCACACACGTAGCATGCTATGCGTGAATGACGAAAGCACATAAACATCGTAAACAGTTATGATAGTAAACATCGTTTTGAGGGCGAGAGCAGTACTATTTTTGGAGCGTGATGTGGACAAGTATTGCGCTTGTCCCACCCTACCCAAGCAGCACAATGTACTGAAAGTCGAGTGCAATAGGGGTGGACGGGTAGGTGGAAGGCCTTGAACAGGCTTGTGAAACTAAATAACATTGATAAGACACATACCGTCCACACCTATTGCCCTTTACTTTCAGTACATTGTGCTGCTTGAGGACAGTTTGCAATACAAACAGTTATCAGCATCTATCTCATGATATCACGATACGTGATAAACGGTACCAATAGCAACAGCAGCAACGACAAAAAATACATGGATTGACGATATAAGTACAACGTACGATAGACAGTACTCAAGTTATAACATAGCAAGGAAATAACGTAATGCGCAGCCACAGAACCTGCTTCTTACTCGCTTAAACGGCTTCCATCTGTTTCAATACCCGTACCTCTCTGTCTAAAAGGAGCATTTGCCTCATCGTGACAGATATTGGTTTCGCGAAGCCGGCACCTACGACATTAGTTCCCCAAAAAGGCATGGCAGCACCACGAATGAGGATAAAGCGAAGGTGGAAAAATCAAAATAAACTGGGCAGGGAATGCAGATTAAACCTGGTATCAACCCGGAGAAGATTGCTCCTTTCTTAAACAGAGAAACCGCGTGAATGTACAGTGTAACAAATACTAAAAATGCTCTAAAACAGAAAAAAAAAGAGGAAAGTCGTGTTATAAAAATATATGGAACTTGAATCCCTATTCCTTACAAACACCACAAAAGGGGGATAGAAAGATTCCGTTTGGAGATCAAGGAAGATTTCTACCGCGCGCACGGCTCGAAACCTGAAAACCATCAATTTTAGAAAAGGGGGGGATTATTTTAACCCTTCTTCTCCTTCGTCGCTGAGGAAGTTGAATACTGGCTCCGTCGGAGTCATTTCGGTTCTGGCAGGAGGAATCCTGCCAACCTTCCGCAATTGCAGAAAGTCGGTTAGCTTAAGCATTGCTGACAAAATGGGCTGAAGTAGAACATACGAGCGCCCTTACCATTTCCCGCGGGGGATTTCGAGCGGAATCTGCTAACTCCGCTTCCAGTATGTTTTATTACCCTGTTACCGACGAAGTGTCTGCAATATGTTAAACGTAACTTAGTGCGTGCCGGCGTAATGTGGTCTGTTGTGTGCTTCTTCTTTTGCATGTGTGTGTGTGTGTGTGGTGGTGGTGGCGGGCTTTTTCCGAGCGGTCTCCGGTTTCCTCTCGCTACCCGTGGTGTGTGTAGTGTTTGATGAAAATGAAATATTCCTCCGTCGCTGTATTAAGGACGTAGAAAGCGGAGTTTCATCGAACGGATCTTTAAAGATGAAATACAATGTCAAAACATTTCTAGTCTTTTCTAATCCTCAAAAGTGTTCTAATCCATTTCTAATCTTCTCTAATCTTCAAAGCTGTTCTAATCCATTTCTAATCTTCTCTAACCTTCAAAACTGTTCTAATCCATTTCTAATATTCTCTAACCTTCAAAACTGTTCTACTCAATTTATAACCTTTCTAATAATCTGTATTGTGAGAATCCATTTCTAATCTTCGTCTTTTCTTCTTCTTATTCTATTCTTTCTTTCGCGGAGGTGACAGGCGGGAAGCAATGGACGTTGTTTATGTGCGACGTACTGCGTGATGCAAAGACGTACAAGCACCCAGACTACGATACGATACGATGTGACACTCGTGCATTGTACGCTCTCGCCTTTGCATAAAGGATAGCGTTGGTGGTTCTGCACACGTGCAAAATATAAAGAGAGCTCCACGCAGTACGAAAAACCACCAAGCTATCCCTTAAGCACGCAAAGGCGATAGCCCGTACGATGCAATCCTTACGTAACCATATCCTTACCGTAATACCCTTAAATACCTGCATAACATATAGAACTTCCTCCACATTAGATTTATTCATCACAATCGGGGGATCTTTTCGTCACAAAAGTAATATTACTAATTACTAGTACTAATACTGGGGCTATTAATAATCTGCTCAGTGATCGTCTTCCCGTTTTTATGTCTCATCAAATTGCTGCCCCTTGGAAAAAAACAACAGTACACGTTCCAATTGATAAACGAGGAAACCCTCAGTCGCTTTTTTGGCACAATAAAACAAACAAACTGGAATTTTATCTTAGATAATAATGAGCCGCAAGAGGCTTACGACACTCTTTCAACATATTTTATGAAGTTCATCATATGGGCTTTCCTGTCGTTGCCGAAACACAGAAAAAAAAAAAAAAAAAAAAACCGAAAGAAATGGATGGCTCGTAAGTTACTAAACTATATCACACAGAGGGGTAAATTATATGCTATATTTCTCAAGGACAGAAGTCCGGAAAATCTGGTACAATATAAGAAGTCTAAAAATCTTGTAACGTCAGAAATTTTATTTATTTATGTAAATACCTCAAAGAGCCCATTGGGGCGATACATGAGGGGGATACGTACAATATATGCAACATTAGTACATGAAACAGCACAAACACTGCACCAAATAGTTCAGGTAATAACAAAATTCACACACGTACAAGGCATGAGATAATGCTTCCCCACTAAATGTGTAGATATGATGCAAAGTTTCTGCGGAAAGTTCGATGGTTAGGCGAGGTGACTAAGGACTGAGGGAGGTCATTCCAATCGGCAGTCGTAAGTGGAAAAAAAGAATACAAAAAGTGGGAAGTGTGACAAGTGATTGGTTCTACCTTACACCGGTGGTCTAATCGGCCTGAGACGTAAGGTGCGGCTGTGATGAAATATGGCCGTATAGATGGGCTGGAATAAAATTTGTGAAAAAGGAAAAGACGGAAGAAACTTCTGCGAGTTACGAGAGGCGGAAGGTCCAGAGAAGACTTAAGTAATGAGATGCTAGAAGGATAGGAATAGTCTGAAAGGATGAAACGAGTGGCGCGGTTTTGAACTGACTCAAGAAGGCTTATGAGGTTAGCATGGTGCGGATCCCAGACGCTTGACGCGTATTCAAGCATGGGCCTAACTAGTGTTAAGTAGGCCAAGCGCCTGACATTCGAGGGTGCGCAACGAAGGTTACGGCGAATGTAGCCGAGTTTCTGATTGGCATCACGCACAACACTACGGATGTGATCCGACCAGGAGAGATTTGAGGACAGACGGACTCCTAAGTATTTATACGAAGACGACTGTGGTATAGGAGAATGGCCAACGTGGCACTGGTAAGGAAGCGGTGACCTGGGGCGAGAAAACTGAACATAGGAACATTTAGAAGAATTGAGAGAAAGAAGTCATGTGGAGCACCATGAGAAAATTGAGTTTAGGTCTTGCTGAAGGCATAATTGGTCAGAAGAGGATGTTACGAAACGGTAGACAACGCAGTCGTCGGCAAAAAGCCTGACACAGGATGAGAGTGTACCTGGCACGTCGTTAATAAAGATGAGGAATAAGAGTGGGCCAAGGACGGAACCCTGTGGGACACCGGAGGAAACAGGAAGGAAATGACAAAGACAATCATTCACAAGAGTTGCCTGTGAACTATCACTGAGATAATTCTGAATCCAGCGTAGTACAGTAGGGTGAATATTAAGCGATGAGAGTTTGCGTATTAGCATAATGTGAGAAACGGAATCAAATGCTTTCTTAAAATCAAGAAAAAATTGCATCCGTTTGAATACCACGATCCATGTGAGAATCAACATCAAAGACAAAAGGAGATAGCTGTAATCTATTAAAAGCGTGCTAAATCTAAATTAAGACGGATTATTAGGCAGTATTAGGAAACCGTTGGTAAGACTATCGTGCCTCTCGGAACCAATCGCGGGTGTGTGTGACTCAGAATCTTATCCACTGATTGGTTCCGGTTGATACGGTTCGACGCAAGCTACGCAATCAACGGTTTGCTAAAACTCTCTATTATTCTAAGCTACTTTCTGCTATTGCAGGAAATAGTCTATCTATCTATGCACATCCTCACCCTTCAAAATATAAACCTCTACAGAGTAGTAGAACATCCTACGGCTTCCAGAATCTGCAACACAACCTAGTAAAGCTCTTAAGTAGCACAAAGGGAACATGTGACATGTCTAGAGTAGGCCTCTTCAATTATTATATTCACATAGAATAGTTTTGAATAGTAAGGACATACGATTACGCCCTCTTTTTCAGTTTGTCGATTTGTTGTATATTCTTTTTGCCGTGACCTCCTGTTTCTGATGTCTTTGGTGTACTTTCCAATTTGTAAATGTCAAAATCTATACAGGGTTTTTGCTCTACCGTGCCCAGAAATTATATTTAAAGCGAGCGATAATAGAAAAGCAAGTGGTACTTTTCTGCTACTTCAGTAAGAAACAGGTAATGCTTCTCTAGTAGCACCTGTTTCTTAGTCAAGTAGCTGAAAAGTAGCGCTCGTTTCTCTTTTGCTGCTGCTGCTGCGGTGTGTGTGTGTGGGGGGGGGGGAGGAGCTGAGGCCTTTGTCATGTGATTTTGCACCTGTCGCCCTAGTCTCCCTCACAAAGGTGTCCATAAATAAATAAATAAACTGGACTAAAACCCACTATTGACAGCGGCTTGATATTTCCAGCTACTTCGAGTACACCCCGTTAGCAACTACGTACGTCAGCCATTTACTACAGTGTTTGAGAATTTCACAAATTTGTTTACACAGCCTGCCCCAAACCTGTAGCGGAATATGCGCCGTTTGTAAAGCGTGCTTTGTCTGCATCACTAGTGTGCTGTGCGGAGAAGCATCAGACATGCGAGAGGTGCGCGCGTACTCTGTAATAACTGCAACAACAGGAGCAAAAGAAAACACGAAAGAAAGCAGGCACAAAGGAAAATAAAGGCGACACTTTCACCGCATTCTCATCTTGATTATATTTTTCTCGCGCCGCGCTCCATTTTTCGTGTGGGCGCGCTGACAATATTGCGGGTTTTTCCCCCCTGTATTGAAAGCGGAACCTTCGTAAAAGAGAATATTTCAAATATCTGAAGGCGTCTTTATTCAATCGAGTTATTCAATGGAGCTTTCGAGTTTCAATAATTGCGTAACGCTTTCACTCACGTTTCGAAATCACGGCACCATTCTGAAGTGCAATACTGTACGCATTTCTATATACGTGATAGTCGATCATCACTTCGAACGGCGTCTCGTCACTGTCGTTGAGATTCTCTCGGCGTGATTGCACTCTATATTTTCTCTCCGAATCCCGAACTCAAATTGAAATTTTAATGATGTAACGCAACATCAGATTTTCCGCCGTGATAGGATACACGTGGAACGACATCGAAATCTCGTGGGAACTCGTCGGTGGTGAGGCGGGCTAGTGCGAGTAACGCGCAATTCGATATAAGATTAATGAGGTGTGCTGCAATGTTCGCGAAATATGATCTCCTGGAACAAAGCGTATAGTTTGAAATAAACGACGGTGGTCCGTTTGCTATAGCTTCACGCTCCACATCTGCCACGGGAGCTGAACTTTGATTGCGAAGGTAGATAATTATCGAATACATTATTCAAGATAATTTCCCCGGAATATCGACGTTGCTAACAGCCTATAAGGGACGGAGGTGAGTTGGGCTGAAAACTATTATTACGCATTAATTACGAAGACTGCCTACAGTACGGATAAATGTAGAGGGCTGAAACTTCAGCAGCAGAATTATCTATGAGAGATAGGAATAATTGATATGGCAGATACTGTAGCATATATGATATGTGTCAGGTTGAGCGGGTAAGTGGTTGTAATGGGGGGGGGGGGGGGCGGAAGGTGTAGGGTTAAGCTTTGGCAACAGTACGGCTGAAATTGGTGATATCGAGGGTAATGTAAAGATAAGACAGGACCAGAGAGATAACCATGGGACCGGTCGCCAATACGGGCTGTTATAATTATTTAAAATATGCTTGCATTGTACAGATCCGAGTTCGAAATCGCGTGCTTGCTTTTGTTTTTGTTTGTTTAATGATATTTGTTCAGCAACATTAACACTTAACACTGGAAAAGTTTTACTTTGTAGTTCTGTATACTGCAAATCCGCCACAAAATAAAGGAAAAGAATGAGAACAGCATTCTGTTATAACACGACAGATGCCAGTATCGTGTAATGAATAATTACCAACGTTCATAATATTGTACAAGATAGATTATTTTATTTAGCATACCGTCTCATTATAATGTAAAATTCACAAAGTCGAACATTTCCCTCAGCTTCATCATTCTTCGTATTCAGCGCAATATTTCTAGCGTTCGCACCTTCATTAGGGCGGGGATAGAAGAAGAGAAATACATTTTTTATTCTTTCTCTCTCCCATAGGCAATATTCTAGGCATCCCCTTTCTTTTTTAAGTCTACCTCTTTCGTTTTCTTTCTCTTTTTTTTCTTTTCTTTTTTTTTTTTTTTTGTTAGAACGGTGCGCCAAAAATTATGCCTGACGCATCAGCAACCACACTTTCTGAACGGTGATGGATACAGATGATACCTCTGCAGTGCGGCTTTAGCCTGCAGTCATAAAAGCATTGATGAACGAGCCGAGAATATAGCTAGCGAGGCACGTAACGCAAAGGCAGGCCACAGGCAAAGAAGCTCTCGCTCTTGGAAGCTGCCATTGCGGAATTTCGAAAAAAAATTGAGCGTGAGTGCTTGGTGTTTCTGAAGTATGCCGCGTCGATCGCTGCTCGACATGCAGTGGACGTCTTATTTTCGTTCTTATAAATTTTACTACTCACTCTTATTAGTGACACATGGACTAAATAAACTCTATCAATGCAGGTAAAACAATGCTATGTTATTAAGGGCGCTAGTGCAGGTTGGACGAAGGAAGCGATCAAGTGGGCTTCGCTGCAGAAATATGTGTGGCCCTTATTACTTTACTGCGGCAGGTTCGCTAAATGTAAGAATTTTCGTACGTTCTTTTTACACGAGTTTTTGTAGTACAGAGAGAAGGCTATTTCCTTTAGTTACTCATTTAGAGCTTACTGTATCCCATAGAAAGGCGGTTCGCTCTTCTACAGGAATAAGAGACAAATAGGTTGTATGCATGTACTCCCCTTTCGCTACACATGTGAAACTAACCCAACGGAATGGCAATCCGAGACAGGGAAAATGGACGAAAAGGACAACACTTTGGTTTCGTTTTCGTCCCTTTTCCTTGCCTCGGGTTACCATTTCGTTGCCATGTAGCAGCTCGCATGCGCCGTAGCCCTTCTACCTTTTGTGTGAAACGATACCCACTATTGTAAGATGAATCAATACTGAGACGTCTGTATTTGTAAGAAAAAGAATTTATGCCAAAATACTATCCACCGTGCTGCGCAGAAAACTACTAGCTTTCAGAAGAAATAACAAGACCTGCTCCACTGCCCATGGTGTAACAACCTTCCAGGATCACACTTACAGTGTCTCTAGATGAGCTAAACTCCCTGTCAACGCCCTGTCAATATAACAAAATTGCTCGATCCATAATGAAAGCCAACTCATTAACAGCACTGCTATCCTGTCTCGACGACGCATAGGATCTACTGTGTTATATCCTTACTGTAAAGCTCGTAATGATATTTTCACGATATTGTCGAGAAGAGTAGGCTAGAGCCAAAGTAGGACAGGGTACACTCTGAGAAATGATCTTACCGCATAGCACGCTCCTAGCCAAACACCATCTCGAATGATATCGTTATCTGCCCTGATTTGTTGAAACCGGGAGGCGCACGCCTTTTTTGTAACAATTCTGAACAGCATAGGTGTCACAAAAAGTGCGTACGCCTCGGGTTTTCAACAAATCAAAGCAGATATATCGATACCATTCGAGATGACGGTTGGCTAGAAGCTGGCTATGCGATGAAGTTCATTTTTGAGAGCGTACACTCTTAAAAATGAACTTCACCGCATAGCACGCTCCTAGCCAACCATAATCGCAAATGATATCGTTGTCTGCCCTGGTTCGTTAAAAACGGGAGGCGTACGCCTTTTTTGTGACCATAAGTGTCACAAAAAAGGCGTACGCCTCCCGTTTTTAACAAATCAGGGCAGATAACGATATCGTTCGAGATAGTGGTTGGGTAGGAGCGTGCTATGCGATAAAGTTCATTTTTGAGAGCGTAGGATAGAACAGTAGGATGGGATAACGCCTATCCTAATGAAACATCCTACTCATTATCGTAAAAATAAAGGTGTTTGTTCTAACGAGTGTTAACTCATCCGATTGATCACGCAGGTCGGTCGGGTCGCACGGTACGCAGTTCCTACATGCATGCGGACAGCAAAAAAAAAAAAAAAAAAGAAAAGTATAAAAGTGACTATTTATTTTGAAAACTGTACTGGTCGTGCGACGAGTTTTTTTGTTTTTTTAATCTCCACACCAAAAGCGTACACTGAATCTGGGAACTAATTAGCATCTTATTTTTGTGCGCAGAATGTCAAAATTCGGAACGAGTTTAGCGTGCGGTGCTTTCGAAACTAATTAGCTTCAAGCGGCGAGATTATGATAAGAGGACATCGTTTTTAGTCTCATGCAAAAACATTCACCTTCTTAATATATATATATATATATATCTACCCGCGCTTTTCTATGTGGGAACGACATAGTCGCCAAACTATTCGATGTCCGAGAGCAAAATCGGAGCTTTGTGCATGATTAAGTACGCGGGCGCTGTGGTTACACGAAACTAATTAGCCGGCCCGCATAAAAAGACTGTGTGTGTAAAATCTCGGATTGAACGTATAAGTAACGCGACAAATATTTGTTCAGTGCAGGTCGCGCTCAATAAATGCATTTAATACCGTTAAGCTAACTCGAAACCTGACTGATAATTGCAGTTCTAATCATGGTACGCGCAGATACGTAATTTGTTGCATACGCAGAAAATTGTAATAAAACTCTTAAAACTTTTCACAAGTAAAGAGAAGACAGTTGAGAGCATTAAGCAGTTTAATGAAAAAACGAGACTTTCGTGCAGTAGGCTGCACTTCTTCAGGTGCTTCAGGTGCAGCCTACTGCACGAAAGCCTCGTTTTTTCGCAAATTAAACTATTTAATGCTCTCAATCGTTTTCTCTTTACTTGTGAATCGATATCGCCGAAAACTTGCACATTGTTTTTTTTTCTTTTTTCACGTTCTACGATGTCTTAAAACTTTGATATTTAAAATTAGTTTTACAGTTACAACATGATTTCGACGCGTGAATTTTAAAATCTTCGCGGACCATTCAAATGCTGATGGTGGTTGCGATGAAAGGGTTCGGCGTTATCGCCCTCCCAGAGATGGGCAACGTCACGACTGACACCCTGGGGAATGTGCGCCCTGGGCCGACTTCTAAGGAAACTGTGCCGACATATGTCAGAAAGTGTAAGAGTAAAACCCAGACAGCACCGTCGGCACCGAGATTCGAACCCAGGTTCCTCACAGTCTCGACGTGACATGCTCAGTACACTGAGCCACGCGAGCTGCTAAAGAAGAAACGCGCTTGCTGTTTCAACAACGAATAAACGGACGAATAAACGGACGAATAAACGGACGAATAAACGGACGAATAAACGGACGAATAAACGGACGAATAAACGGACGAATAAACGGTCGGATAGACGGACGAATAGATGGACGAATAGACGGACAAATTGACGGACAAATTGACGGACGAATAAACGGACGCTGGACAAGAATATGAATCGGAAACAAGTTTTCGTTAAGTTCCACGCGAAAGCTTATGGCAGCAGCAATGATCGGCGATGCTATAATATATCCCACACGAATTATCGGGTGGTTCGACTAACTTATAATAAGATACTGACACAACAACGACAAATGCATGTCATGACGATGAGTAAGGAAGTTTGACAGTTAATATGCAGCACACTGCACCAGCACACACTGGTAAGCGTCAGGTGTGAAATCGTGTGGGAACGAGATAATAACGATACTACATCCTTGTCCTTGGTATGACGCCTCATGACCTGATGATGTCAGGCACAAAGTCACATAGTGTTTGCGCATAAAAATTCGTTTCATTCGTTGTATGGCAAAATTAAAAGGAAAAAAAAAGAAGAAAGAAACGAAACTAGCTAATAGGGAAGTAGAGTCCGTGGAAAATGTGTATACACGAAAGTAACAACTTACACGTTTTCATTCATTTTGTCTGTTTCTCTCTCTCTCTTTTTTTTTTCTGTTCTAACCAGACAGTATGCGAATAACAAAACATACGACTTGTATACCTCCCAGCGTTCTAACTTTCACATGCACGCATATGCGCTAACTAAAGAGAACACTTTTCAGTTTTTTTCGTTCAGTTCACTTTTCAGTTCTCGTTACTTGATGTCTGACCTTTTTCAATTTACCCTATGTGTGTAAAAGATTTCCACGTCGCCGCTTCGTAAAATGAAAGTCCCCTCTAATACGAGCCCTGATGCCATTGCACGTCTTTTTGGCGCATTCCTGACTGCCTCTCGGAAATTCCGTTACTTCCACTTTCGCGCTGTCATGCTTCCACGCGCTCTTCCACTCAAACGCAGGTGCTTCGGTTAAGCCCTTCACACGTTCGTTGGCAATGCAAATACTGCTTCCTCTGCGCACTCTTAACTATTAAAAGAGTGTTTTTGATAAAAGCAACGCAAAACACACGATAATTATTCTGAACCCAAGCACATTTCAAGGACGTAGCACGTCGCGGGCACTTCACCATTTCTTTGTCGGTGGCGTGCTTCAACGTCCCATTCGAGTGCTTTGCGGTTTTCATACGTAAATCGATAACTTAAAAAAAAAAAAAGAAGGCTGAATGGGTTTCGTTGGAATTGAAATTAAAGGGGCACTAAAATGCAAAAAACAACTTGCTCACAAATGAAAGTCCGTGTTTCAATCTGTGTAATGCAAGCAAAATTAGTTCACACGGCGATACCGTTTGGAACAAAAACGCTATGAAAACAGTGCAGTCTTTGGAGACAACGAATGGGATCCCCTGATGGCAAAGATTGGTGGCATTCAATGAGACAGCAGGAGAAGCGCTCATAGCTATCGTGGTCATGTTGGATTTGGAATGGGTCCAATCGTACACTCTTAAAACAGAACTTCACCGCATAGCACGCTCCTAACCAACCATCATCTCGAATGATATCGTTCCCTTCCTTGATTTGTTGAAAACGGGAGGCGCATAATTGTCACAAAAATGGCGTACGCCTCCCGTTTTCAGCAAATCAGGGCAGGTAACGATATCATTCGAGATGATGGTTGGCTAGAAGCGTGCTATGCGGTGAAGTTCTGTTTTAAGAGTGTACACTCTTAAAAATGAACTTCACCATATAGCACGCTCCAAGCCAACCATCATCCCGAGTGACATCGTTCTCTCACATGATTTGTGGAAAACGGGAGGCGTACGCCTTTTTGTGACAATTAACATTTGTGCATAAGTGTTACAAAAAGGCGTACGCCTCCCGTTTTCAACAAATCAAGGAAGGGAACGATATCACCCGGGATGATGGTTGGCTAAGAGCGTGCTATGTGGTGAAGTTCATTTTTAAGAGTGTAGTGTTCCGTATGCGCGGCATGATACGCGCTGCTGCATTTTTTATTACCGATTCACTAAATTGTACGATGAAAGATGAAAGTCACTGAAACGGTTAGCCAGCTGTAGGGATCGAACCCACATCTTCTGGATTGCCGATGGAAGATGTGGGTTCGATCCCTACAGCTGGCTAACCTTTCCAGTGACTTTCATCTTTCATCGTTGATTTCTTAGGCAATTTGAGGCTTTGTTTGTATCTGTCCCTTCTATGTCGTTCCAGCCTCAGAACATCAGTTTTTTTCTCTCTCTCTCTCTATCTCCTCTCTTACTAAATTGTAGCCCACAACAGTGCTCGCGAACGTTCCACTGACAGCATTTATCTTCACCTCCTTCGGACAGCGACGCCAGTCCGCTTCGCAACACGAACTATGTTTTTCGACGGAATTGCTCCATGGCGTGGCACGCGCGTACACGCGCAGCATGGACTAAAAACACCGATGCGCGAGCTGAAACGCCGTTCACTGCTTAACGGCGAAGCAAGAAAGAGTCCCGTATAATTGCGATTGTAGCTTCGTAACGGAATCGAACTTTTGAATTGTGATAAGTACGAAATTAACATAGCGTGTAACGTAATTCGAAATGGGCTTTTTTGTGCATTTTTGGTGCCCCTTTAAAGCCGTCGTGCGTGCTAATTTCAAACGCCAAATTGCTCAACTATACTCCGTTTGATTCTCCCGACACCATTGCTTTTCTTCTCATGTTGAGGAGCCTTTAAAATATCACCAGTTGTCGTTAAGCCTGCGTAGTGTAGGAAAGGAAATCCGCGTGTACGGTTGTGGTGAACGTCCTGCGGTCATGCCTTTTTGTAATTAGTGACTTTTTGTAAGCCCCGGACTCCATAATATGCGCGGCGTTGCTGCAGAAAAGCGCCTGGCGCGGCATTAAAACGGTTATCCAATGCAAGAGGTCCAGTTATTACGAAATGGATGCATGACGGATGCAATGGACGCAGTCACAAAGTGTTTTTCTTGATATTCCCGCACGCTTTAGCTCCTAGTATGCTCACGAGGACACTCTAAGAACAGAGGCTCGTTGCGTAACCAGCCGTCATCCAGAATAATGTGGATAAAGTTTTTTTTTTTTTTTTGTAATTGGAGGCGTACGGCCTTTCTGTGGCAGTTTGGATGCGCGGTAACTGTCACAAACAGGGCTCTACGCCTTCTCCCCCTCTCCCCTCAACTCAGTAACGATAACAGTATGACAGCGTGTTAAGCGTGTAAAGTCCTGTTTTTAGGCTGTGAACGCGTTCCCTTTCTTTGGACTGGACACCGTCGAGGACTTCTGATGTTCTTGGAGTTCCTCTTGGCTACCGGCTTGCTCCAGACGCTGTAGGGTCCTCCCCTGCATCTCAAGGACCATTGGCGCTTCTTTCATGTGCTTCTTCCTTTTGTGTGACGTAGCGTTGCGCAACCAGAGGACGGGAGTTCAAGAGTTGTACTTGCACATAACTTCATTTTCATATTTCACATCTCACGCTTCTCGCGTAATGGGGTAGTGTACTGCTCCCAAGCGGTGAATCACCCCAGGTCATAGTCACGATTTAGTTGTTGTTGTTGTTGTTCTTTGGACTGCGACTGGTACACGAGTGAACGCCGTGTGTTTCGACGCTAACTTGAGCTCCTTGACCATAGACCATTCAGCATGTCCAAAGTACTTGGCCCACGGAGCTCTCCGGCGCATCAGTGCCGGGCTCTTCGCTCCCTTTTTTGCTTTCATGAAAGCCGCTGGACTCCTCGAAGAGCTCTAAACAGAACTCCGACCTGTCGTCGCTTCGCGTTCATCATAATTCATCCTCTCGTATTAACCGCTGTGAAGCGGGGTGGGGTCCTGTGGCTACCACGGGGAAACGTCCCATGTCATCATCACTTCTCCTTCATTTATTATTATTGTTGTTGTTGTTGTTTCTTTGGGAAACATCCAATATCATCATCACCTCTCCTTCTTGTATTGTTGTTGATGTTGCTTCTTTTAGTTGGTTTCGCTTTTGTATAACGCTTAAATTTCACATCCCTGCTCTTCTATAGTCTACCCTCTCAACCGACGAAATAAAACGTCCCACGCTCTGATTTGCATTCTATCGGAAGTACCACGATATCCCCTTTGCAAGCTTTCAGCTATTCTCCGTTCCGACTCCAAGTCAAACTTCGTTCGAGAGCATCGAGCACAGAATAGCCAATTTAGAACCTTTCATTCCTCTAAATCACGGCCCAACTTCTCGCGTCTGTTTCGCCTTTTCGCCGCTGGCTTCTTATTTCGCTTCCTCCTCCTAGCGGTTGTTCGCAGCCTGCTTACGCATTCGATGTGCGTCGCCATGTCCTTCACAGCGGGATTCCTCCAGGGGCATTCACAACACAAGCACATACTCGTCCTGGCAGCCAACGAGGCGAAGAGAAAGGAACGCCAAACACTCCTCAGCTCAGCTGATTTCAGTCTGCGCGCGTCGCCGTCGTTTCCTGCGTTTGTGCTCGACAACAATTCGCGTGTACGGTTGTGGTGAACGTCCTGCGGTCATGCCTTTTTGTAATTAGTGACTTTTTGTAAGTCCCGGACTCCATAATATGCGCGGCGTTGCTGCAGAAAAGCGCCTGGCGCGGCATTAAAAGGGCTTCTCCAATGCGAGGGTTCCAGTTATTACGAAATGGATGCATAATGAATGCAAACATGAAGACGAAGTGTCAGAAAACGCGTACGCACATAGCGTTCAACTAATTACGAGGATGTACGGAATGGTGGCTGTTTGTAAAGTGTAGAAAGTCATATCTAATAAAGTATATACGGAATGTTTTTTTATTCATGATGGAATTATTCATGATGGAATATTATTGTTCTGAAGGCAAATCTCAACTGTTTTTGTTTTTGTTTTTTATTCATTGCAGGTTTTTAATAAAAAAAAAGCATTTAGAGTAGCACAGGTGCCGATTTTGCAGATCGATTATTCGGCCATGCGGAAGTTCTGTGGGAGAGCGTACACTCTTAAAAATGAACTTCACCACATAGCACGCTCCTAGCCAACCATCATCCCGAATGACAACGTTCTCGCCCCTGATTTGTTGAAAACGGGAGGAGGAGCCTATTTTGTGTCCATTATGCACGGCACAAAATAGGCTCCTCCTCCCGTTTTCAACAAATCTAGAGCGAGAACGTTGTCATTCGGGGTGATGGTTGGCTAGGAGCGTGCTATGTGGTGAAGTTCATTTTTAAGAGTGTACATGTATCAATAAGAGGGCTAGGTACCTGAAATTCGTGAATCGTCTTTTTTAAGTAGTATAGGACTTCGGGGAAATGCGAGATAGCCGAATTGGACAGTGACTGTGTATGTGCGAGTATACTCGATATCCGCTCCGATACGGATGTGGATACACCTATTTTAACTAGCGCGGATGCGCGGATACCGTTTAACATATCCGCGCTCACCCTTACCTGTCTGAGCCGTAAAGCGGTTTATCTTACCAGCAGACCATCCATCTACTCCAATCACCCCCATCTCTCCGAAGCACGTGGTCCTCCGACGTAGAATGACGTAGAACGACGGTTTCGGTTACGTCTCATTTGCATTTCAAAATTCGGCGACGGATATTTCAACGTATTTGCACGTGGCAGGAGTTTTAAAAATTAGTGTGACTTTGAATAATGCCTGACTCCCAACTCTACAATCTCACATTCCCCCGAAACCCTCTAAAGACAACGTTGGTTAACTGTTAGTTAGTAAGTTAAAAGCTAGTTCAATTTTTGATAATGAGCTATCTAGTACACTCCAAGAAAAAAAGGGTACGAAAAGGTGTTAACTTCTATAGCTACCACCTAGGTCAAAAAGGGTGTAAAAGGGTGATAAAAGCAATTATCATATATCCCAATTGCTACAAAAAGGCATACGCCCCTCATCGCTCACCGAATCAGAAGCTGTAACCCTATCATTCGTACACTCTTAAAAATGAACTTCACCACATAGCACGCTCCTAGCCAACCACCATCCCGAATGACAACGTTCTCGCCCTAGATTTGTTGAAAACGGGAGGAGGAGCCTATTTTGTGACCATTATGCACGGCACAAAATAGGCTCCTCCTCCCGTTTTAAACAAATCGGGGGCGAGAACGTTGTCATTCGGGATGGTGGTTGGTTAGGAGCGTGCTATGTGGTGAAGTTAATTTTTAAGAGTGTAGGTAGCAGGTGAAACTTTTCAACGTTTTAGGCGCAACATATGCGACAACTGTTGCCTCCTTAAAGGTGTAGCTGCTCCACCCTTTTTTTTTTCGAAGAGTGTAGTTGCGTACTCTAGCCGACGGAACGTCTGCAAGGCCATAAACTCGACATGCAAAACCGCCGTCTGTTCTGCTCTCAGAGCCTATGTGGCGAATATATAAAAGGAACACCCTGTATAAAAGTCTCGCGCGCTTAACCTATATTGCAGGTCAACTTCTGAAGCAGACTGCTACACACACAAATTTTATGCGATCTCTTGATTATATTCGAGTCTGCTCGTATAGAAGAGAGAAGGTAGAGGCGGCGCGGTATGGAGAAAACTATTCGCGTTGCAAACGTGATTGCTACGCTGTCAGAGGCACACACTGTGTAACGTCGCCCTCCTGCTGCTTTCTGTGGCGTGGGTAACGGGATGTGTCTCCGCACGTCGGATGCAGATAACAAGGCGGGAACGATTAAATGACAGCGGGTTTTGAATTCGGCAGCGTATTTCTTATTTCTATGCTGCGAAGAACCGGGCTACTATCGCGACGAACCGAGGTGAATTGTACTTAGACGGGTGACATGATCTCAAGGTCGTCGAGATATCGTAACAGATATTTTTTTATAAAAATATATATATATATATATATACCGGGTGTTTCAGTTAAATCCCCGGGCTAAATAATTCGCGAACGGGTGCACCAATCCACGAACTTTCTTTTTTACAAGTATCTGTCCGATACCACCTACAAGCTGCACACCGTGTGAATGAGTGGGAGGCGCTCATTATTAAAATAAAAATGCAAATGAGTTTCGTAAAAAAGCGTAACTTCTGAAGCAGGGCGCTGTCGGCATTAAAATGGGTACTACCCCTTTTGAGACCTTCAATGGACACCTTTTAGAGAAAAATCTGCCACCAAAGCGGGTCATTTGTTGCAGTAATTAATTCGTTTCGGTTTACGTATTTTTGTCGCGGCTGGTCGCGGCGCAGCGCAAAAGGACGCTCTTTCACTCCCTTATCCATCAATAAATTACGTCCTTACATTAATGAATTAGACCAATGAATTACACCAATGAAATACGCCCTTTTGCGCTTCGCCGCTTTCGCTTTCCGCCACGGCGATTTCGGGTCAACGGCTGCCTGCCGCGCTCTGTAATCCCCCCCCCCCCCAACACAAGACGTTACCTGTTCGTTTCGTTCGGTGAAAGGAAAAAAAAAAACGAGATGTTCTTTCACGTAATTCCTCTCTAGACATCTACACAGGTGAAGTCATCAAGACCGCTAGACACAGCAAGCTCCAAGGTTGCTGCTCTTGCTGGCCACGCTAAGAGTATGATCAAGGTCTGAGTGTTAAATGCCTTAAAGAAACGTTGACTCTTCCAAATCGCAATTTACACATATCCATGAATCTCTCATATGTATCCGCCCACAATGACTACAAAATTTCGCTTCAAGCACGAAATGCGCGCGCTGCAATTTCGATAATTTTGTTCTTATAGTCTTTATGGCATAACAAAGAAACATTGTCGTGCACAATACGAAACAGGAAAGTAATGTTTTAAAGAAGTAAAATAGTGTAACGTCAAAGAGAACGTCACGAAAGGAAAATGTTCAAAGGCAGAACTTCTCGTAAAGGAATATTAAGAAACAATGTGCAGGTCTAGTTCAAAACACCTTCTTTGCTTTTTTTCTTTTACCAATCAATCAATCTAGTTCAAAAAGCATTATTATAGGTCAATAATCTAGAGTACATTTACGCGTAACTTGTTACTACTTATTATATCTACGTACGTAGAATACATATTTGTGCATTGTTTGTTTCGCTCTTGGTTCATACTGTCATGAGTTTCTGACCTCGAACATACAGGCCATGGATATTGCCATAAGCGGGTAACTCTCCTCTTTCCCTCCTCCTCCTCCTCCTTCTCTTCTTCTGAAGCAACTGCGAAGGAGGAGGGGGTGAATATGTTTATTAAGAAAAAAAGAAAGGAAAGGTAAACTGCGAAGGGTGGCTGGAGCAGACAAGAAACACTGGCGGCTCGGAATAGTTCCCATGTACCACAAGCTTGTCAGCGATGCATAAAGAATAGACTGTCTTCTTTAGTACCGTACAACAACAAAAAATCATCATCAGACCTTTTCGTCCAATGCAAACAGTGACACAGCAACCAGTCAACAAAACAAGCTATTTTCTTCCCATGTCCCCAGGGATTCCAATATAACGTTATCCCGCTTCCGACGTTCCTACGCTAGGCTTTCCTGCTGTCACAGACAGGCAGCCATATACCACACCCTCCAGTGTAAAAAAAAAAAATCGAAGAAAGAAAAACGAAAAACGAGGACCAAGCTGAGCTCGGGGGTCAGTTGCAGCACTATCCTGTATTCTCCCCTAAGACTCTTCTCCATTCTTTGCGCGCACAAGGAACAACTCTCTGTGAGTGACCGTGCAGTGAAGTATCCTATCATTTTTTTGACTCGCGCGGCCGAAATTCGAGAGCGTTTGTCAGCAATGCTCTACCCGACAACGCAATGCCAGACACGTCGGCGAAGAAAAGGCTCCCTTTCCGTTGCTTTACCGTGTAAGAAAATGCTGCTCACGAACCCCGTGGGAAGGGCTACCGGTTACAGGGAAGAGATTGCGTTAGGGTTACTGGCTGTTTCTCTCTCACTCTCTCTCTCGCCCCTTTTCTTTTTTTTTTGATACAATGTACCGAGAGACGAGTTGTATGTAGAACTCGAGTGTGTATGGCTTGTTGTCTGATTTTCTGCGTGTGTCTACGTGAGGAATCTTCCGAGGCGGTGTTTTCTTTCTTTCTCTCTTCTTCTTTTGTTGGTGTTCATAACGCGAAGGAATAAGACAGAGGGAAGAGGAAGAAGAGAGGAAATAAAAAGCAAAATGGAAGTGAGTGTGTAATTCGAGCTGATTGACGGCTTGGCATATTTGTGTTCGTCATGAAGAGATGAAAAATAAAGGGGCCGGAAGCTATTGAACTGTAACGAAATACAAACGAGAGAAACACGTATTAAAACTGATATATCACCACTACCTTCGCTCTAAACGAGACAGAATCATGACTCACGCCATAGTAGCGGGCAAAGTTATATTAACTCCTCCGTGTCATAATACAAGTGTAAAAGAGAGTAAAGTAAAGGAGAGTAAAGTAATCGAGTCTTTGCAGTCCACTGCGAAATCAGAAGCCACAAGAAATCTGGTATGTCTCTGAAAAACAAAACAAAAAAAAGTGTTGTCGAAACTTCAAACGCAGGCTTCCATTGATGAAGTTAACGGTTACCGACATGGCGAACTTATTTCACTAAAATTTAATTTTTATCGTTTTGTATGACATATTTGATACAGTAGACACATTTATCATTTATTGTTCTATTGATGATTTTTTTGTGTGGTACATTTCACATACGTGTCGAATATGAAATATTTGTCACATCATTTCATTACAGCATTTCTTCATACTGGCTAATCTTTTTAACTCGTGTCTTCCTCATCAATTTCGATGCTTTGTGTGTCGTCTTAATGGTATGAATTGGGGTCAAAGTATGGTTGCCAGCGAGAAGTTCTTCATAGCTTACAATCATATGAGACGGGTCTCCTCATTTGGAGCTCATTAGTGTAGCTCCTGATTGAAGGACCCTCAAAGGGATCTTATAATGGCGCGTTAGAAGACAGCATGTTTCAGAGATTTCGTCTTTTCTCTTAGCTACGAGTACAGTCGCATCTTTGTTGCCTGACGATGTATACCTTAATGATGCCCTCTTGAAGGAAGAATAATATACGTAATATTTCTTAAGAGTTTCAAGGAGCTTCTCAAGTACTAATTGACTTCGCTTCTTGCAGTTAATATTATGCGTACATTGAAAAAGAGCTACGCTGCCGCTTGTTATGAAAAAAAAAAAGTATTCATCATACTACAATTATTTGAGTTGCAAGAACTAGCTTTATCATGTTGCCTCCAGACCTCAAACTGCTATACGCGCAATTTACAAATATGACGTGTTTATATGATTTATCATGCAGCTATAAATCTACTGATGGGAATGATGATGTCATGTATAAATAATATATATATATAACTTAAGTTTCCGTCTGCTATATCATAACTAAATGCTAGATTAGATTAGATTAGAAAGAAAAAAAAGGGAAACGGTAGGTCGCACTGGTGACGCAGCCGTACCATGACACTTGATGTGTGGAACAGGCTAAAACATTGCTAAAATGCCAAAATGCTAAAATCACATACTAGTTTCTAAACTACGGGACCTCATCCTGTATATTATCTACCTATTGTATTCTTCTTGGAAATAAACAAAAACAAAAAAACAAAACAAATATACTCGCCTTCATACGCATCCTGTTGTGACGTCCCTGCTGGTATCCTATTAATGTAGCTGGAATTTCATGAGCGGAAAAACAGAAATAATAATAACGCCGGTTTTTTCTTGATGTGACGGCTGCCTAATGACTTGTTCCTGTTTCTGAAATCCGGCCGGAAGCCAGAATAATCCAGCGTGATATGTTCTTGCAGAAAATCCCTGAGCCAGAGAGAGAGAGGAGATCCTGAGGAACAACGGGACTTATAGGATCAAGGTTGGCAGAAAAACGTCCCTTGAGGTATCGTCTACTACACAGACATCGTCTGCGAAGGTAAATCTCGCTGGAGGAATTCGCTTTAGTTATGAAGCAGACCAGAGAGACGCCTATCAACGGCCCAGCCAATTACGTCATCACTCCGTGGGTTGTTGTGCAAGAGTGCGAGTAGTACCCGCTGTATTATTCTCTCCCGTACCGCATAAAAGTATGAGTAATTTAATTAATTACTTTAAAATACGCATGGTTACTCACTGTAATGACTGGTGTGTAGAGGAAGATGGAACTGTAGAATGGGCGAAAATTTGAACGAACGTGCATGTAGAATGCGAGTGTAATACAAACGGAAGGTGAAAACCTGCGGTCGAATGACCTGTTCAAACTGTATTCGATCCCTGTCGAGAATACGCAAGGCTTTGAATACGCATTCATGGGAAACCTAGCCTCTGCCTGCAGATCCTAAAACGCTTTGATACGCTGAGACAAACGGTTTTCTCACAGTCTTTTTCATGCGTTAGCATTACGAGTGTCAAAGTGGAAAAACCTGTGTGGGTGTGATGGGTGGGTGTGATGGTGAAGCCTCACAGAGGCAGAGGTATCATTGGATATGTAAAGAGGGGATGAGTGTAAATGTAAATGATATGAAACTGAAGTAGTTGAAGGGTAATTAAGAGTAAGAGGTATTTAAAGTAAGAGTATTTAAAGGTAATTAAAGTTAGAAAGTTGAGATTAAAGTTAATGAATATAAGGTATATGTAATTAAGACAAATATTAAATGAAATTAAAGGTTACCGAGGGTAACCGCAGGTTACCGGAGGTAATTAAATGTAATAAACGTCAATTAAAGGGAAATTGAGAGTAATTAAAGCCAGTAAACTTAGTTAAAGGCAATGAAATGACATTCAAGTTACATCAGGTAACCTGCGGTTAACTTCGGTAATTAAAGTGGGGGTAACCGAAAGTAATTGAGGCTAATTAAAGGTTACTTAAATGGACTTTCATATATTAATTGAAGGTGTCGAACCAGAAGCCAAGTACAGACCGGAAGTGGAAGTCTAATTTACCGGAGTCTGGTCTGGCGATATACCAGAAGTCGATACCCAGAAGTCAAGTATAGACTGGAAAAAGTGCTTAATGCTGACGCATTTCTCCCGCATTTTTTATTTTTTTTATCTACTACTATCTCATAATCTCGTAGAGTGAAATTAAGGTGGATCTGTTTCTGTTCCTCGGCATTGTGGCACGAACCACAATCAAGGTTCATTGAGATTGGGGGGAAGCGGCTTTGATAGCTCAGTCGGTAACGTGTTGGCTCGCTGACCTCAAGGTAGCGGGTTCGATGCCGACGGAGGACGGTAGCAATATGGGGGAGGTAAACATTGCCGTGTGTCGGAGATTTCCGCCGCACGTCAATAGAACCCCAGGTGGTCGAAATTATCCGGAGTCCTGCCCTATACTATATACCGCTATATACTATATACCGCTATATACTATATACCGCTATATACTGTATACCGCCATATACTATAAGCAGATAAACCTTACGTGTGACATCACGGAACCATTATTATTATTATTATTTGTTCCTGTTCCTCCTTTTGAGGTTTCACTAACGGATAAGAACGTACGCGATTTTGCTATGACTCTCTAATGCGCGCAGTCCCATGGAATTCATGTAATCGTCCGTTTCGAGGCTCTTTAGGAAGACAAAACTGAAATAAACTAGCTTCGTATAGCAGTAAGACGATATAGAAGTTTAAAGAAATAAATCATATCCTTTTTTTTTTTACTTGTTAGCAGCGTGAGACTTCAAAGGGGATTTCGTATTACCGAAAGGAGCAAAAGCGTGTTCATCCCATTTATGTGCGTGTGTGTGTGCGTGCGTGCGTACAGCACTCGGAAGTTTCATTCTCGAGATTCTTACAGAGAGACAAAAAAGAAAAAGACTTTCGACTTCTTAGTTGTCTTCTACGGAAAAACGTCTCGCCTACACTATTAAAAGTGTATTTAAATACCATACTTGGAGGAAAGCTGCGAATTCCATCGCATAGACGCATGGACTCTCCATATAAGATCGTAAGCGCTTTTCTGTAGAAGCGGCCATGGAGTACGGGCACCCATTGGAGTGCGGGCGTCAATACTACAAATGCATGCTGACAAATAATACCTTAGAACTCAGATATATGCACTATGGTATTTACGCGTGAATGAAAAAAGAGGAGAGGAGAAGGAGGATTTGCCTCTGCAATATCATACTGAATTAGCCCTGGCCAATCTCCCTTGCGGATCGCGGCCATCTTCTTGGGGAGAAGAAGAAGAAGAAGAAGATTTCAATTCTTCCCCTTCCGATATAGTTTGCTGCGTTCATATTCGTTCTAGGTGTATTTTACTCATTGTCATTTCTAGCGCGAAATGTTTGGAGGGGAGGTGAGGAAGGTATTTCATCTACGAAATCAGTTGAGGTGGTAAAGTAAATGTTTTATTTATTTATTTTTATTTTTTCGCTTTTGCATCGGGCGGTAGGGGTTCCTGCTGAAATCAATTTGATCACTATAGGATAGCACGGGGAAAAGAAATGTACCCCTGCTTTTGATTTATTGTACTTATTTCTTCGTTTTCATTGTTTTGTTTTTTTTTTTCTTATTGAGGAGAGAGTCAGGTACAGCCGTCGTGGTTCTAATAGTGATTATACAAATTGTGTTATGGATTACGCTATAGCTTTGTACCGGCCAGAACTCTGCTCCAACTCTTGTACGGCAAATAACCACGCTAAGAAACAAAATTATGTCCATACAGCACAAAGTCCTCGCTACAAATTATCAGTTATGCTCATGCACACTCGTACTAGTCTTAATCCACTGCAAACGAAATGGGCTTGTTCGAACAGCTAGGTCAGAACTCTACAAAACTGGGCTCCGTACAGTGCCATATACACTGTAAACTTTTTCACACCTTTAAAGGTGTGCGCCACGCACATTAAACCTGGTTGCCTAACATTGTACCTCCAGGATGATATTTTACACAATTCAAAAAGCATTACAAAAGATCAGGTGTCAGTTCAAATCTTGCTCTCATTACGTCTTGAATATAGTAGATACGTGCTAATGCATATATGCATCGCTAGCGATAATCGAGCACGTTCAAGTGTCTACAATACTGTTCAACAATGTTGAGACTTGAAAGACTGAATTTTTGGAGGGCAGACAGCATGCGAGTAAAGAAAATTAGTGCTAAACCGTACTGCATTATGATGTTACCAAAATTACACTAAAAAGGGCGTTCGCCATGCACATTATTACACCTTTAAAGGTGTGAAAGCGTTTACAGTGTAGTATAGAACTATCCCAAGCCCTTCATGTAGCTGAATCGCGACACTTCCGCCAAGGACACATACTATGAGCTTTTGCTCACAGTGAAGCGCGCGAACTCCGTAACTGACAAGCTTAGTACGACGTTTCACAGTCAACTTCGGAGCGTGCGTTAATCGATGTTTTACTCTCCACACCCCGCGACTGAATTCCCCTAACACACTGGTTCGCGCTATATGCCGTGAACACCAGTTGGGGAGCGCAAGGACAGCGCAGAGGGTTGCCCGGGATCTCATTAGGGTTCGTTTGCATCACTTAAAAGTTTGTTCCAACAAGCAGAGGAAAGTAATTCAGTGTGATCCCTCCTGACGCACAGGTTGTCAGCCAAGAGAGCAGGGGTTGTAATTTATCGGTCAACCCATTGTCAGAGGCGTTAAGTCAAAAGGTACTGTACTGTGGGGTATTATAAAAGTTTAGTAAAAAGGTACTAGGTAGATATGTAGACAGCTACGTGAATGCTTGTGCAGAATAAACATAGAAAGGTTCATTATTTTGTATTCATTCTGCGTGCATCGTTGTGGACGTGACTTCAGTTTCGACATCTCTCTGTTGTTAGCAATGTTCAAGACATATGGTTGCCCACGAGTGATATATTTATTATGTACGCCTATTTTCCTCTGAAATACTCTTGTAAAAGAGGCTAAACATACTTCATAGCTACTACAACATTGATCATGCGAAGATTTCAACATTCTTTAGGTTGGAGTCACCATTCCGCAAGTCGACTTCGCCTCACGCTTGCAACTATTTGGTGAAGCGTGCTTTACAGGGCAGAAATAGAAACAGAGAGTCGCCTTCACCCAACACTTGGCAGCGTTAAAAGGAACCAGCTTTACAGTATTAAATCCATGCAGCAAGTCAGCTTCACCTCACGCTTGTAAGCGTTAGACGAAGCGCCCTTTACAATGCTGAGACACAAGCAGGCAGCTTCTCCTGAAGACTATGTGCGTTAGGTGAGGCCAACTTGCTGTGTCTGCATGCCAGACTTGTTAAGGGCGCTTCACCTATCGCTCGCAAGCGTTGGGTTAAGCCTACTTGCTGTATTTATTTAACCCTGTACACTGGGCTTCTCCTTAAACTGTCAAGTGTTAAATGAAGCCACCTTGCTGTTTCCTTTAAAGGGGAATATGTTGATTGAAAAAAAAAAACGAGGAAAGGTTAGTCAGGCATAGCCCGACTTGCTATTCCTTTCATAAAAAGAAAACGAAGAAAAGGAAAGAAAACGAAAAGAAAGAAAAAGGAAGAAAGAAAGAAAACAAAAAAAAGGAAGGAATACGAAGAAAAAGGAAAGAAAACGAAAAACCATTATCACCTGACCATTACTGACCTGAGGAGTGTTAAGTGAAACCGACTTACGACAATCGAAACAATGTCAAGAAATAGTGAGTAGCAAGAACAGTGTACCAAGGTTTTGACACAAGTGGCATTCCTTTTTTCTTCTTCCTTCGGCAAACGTACGAATAAGTTAGTAGTTAGTCAGGTCAGGCATCCAAACTCCACTACGAGCATCAACACTTCTGTTTCTTTCTCCGCTTTTCTTTTAATTTGCTTTTCCCACTCAATCTCGATATTTGTAACGACTGCATACGTACCGGCGTTCTTCCGCAGCACATCATTAAACGTAAAACGAATACTTGTTGTTTAAGAACAGTTTGTATATTTCTTACGAGCAAAATTGTTCTCTATGTAACACGATCCCGCAACGCCAAATGACGACAAGTATTCAGCAACATCATCTATCCAGCGCACTCCTTACAATTTTGAATGTGGACGCGTAATGACCTTGAGTTGAGCTTCGCATTTCCACTGGTGATTGCTTCTCCCAAAACACTGCAACTCAAGTAACGACGCATGTTTCAGAACAAGCATGCAGAAGCTGTGTCGCTTGGGTGCATATTGCAAGGCATTCTAAAGGAACTTCTCGTTAGCGCGTGAAAAACAGATACCGTGTTCACGAAGCAGTTTCGAAAACAGGAAATTTTACAGGAAACGCGATTGCAGACTGAGTAGCGCTAATATACTAGTGTGCGTGTGTACTAGCGCCAATGTGTGTGAGTAGAGCCCGTGAGAAGTAATTTTGGGGCGTGGAGGTGGGGTGAAAATTTATGTTAGGAGTAGCAGAACACCTCGGTAGACGAGTTCAATTCCTCGTTCTATTTTGTTTCCCCTTAGAAACTAATAAACATGGATTCGATGACAATGAAAAAAATGGCTAGACTTCGTGTTTGTGTCTGTCCTTTCGTGTTCCCTAGTCTCGGGGTTTTACATTATGCATCATCTTCACCAGCTCGCTTGCTTCCTTTTGAGACTTCGTGTTTGTGTCTGTCCTTTCGTGTTCCCTATAGTCTCGGGGTTTTACATTATGCATGGATTCGATGTTGTAATGGACCTTTTTCGCATACGCGTCGTATCCTAGCGGCCATCCAGCGAACCATGCTCGGAGGGCGTCGAAAAATCCACGTTCGTAGTGCAAAGGACCAAAACCGGTCCGGAGTGGGACGGACGAGCTCGCGCCGTTCGTGCGGTCTCCCACTGGTCCCCACTTCTGTCGTCCCCATACTGCGCCATCTAATGACGACGGAGGTAACCCTCTTTCCGCACCTTAAGGTCATGCGCATGCGCATAAGCCGTTGTGAAAAAGCCCCATTGCTTGGACTGCGTGACGTAGCCTCAAAGAACCGAAAACAATAGGAGGTGACTTTCCCCACGTTTTTCAACAGAGCCTAAGAAGCTTACTACACGAGCTTCCGGTGTTGCGTAAGATGGCGAACAACATTCGAATGATATGAAGTCGACACGCGAGTACTTCATTAAGCGCGGCACAAATTATTAAGAGAACGATTGACGATACGCGGCTCACGGCTCTGTGTCTCATTAATTAGAGCAGTCTTCCCTGATTCGTTTGTCAGGTCGTTAAGCGACCCTGTGAGCCGACATGAAATATTCAACGCGAGCCTTGTCGCGCAGGAGACATAGCTGCGAGGTATGCGACTACTCATTCCAGGTGTTGCGAATAATTGCGAGCAGCTCGAATGCTATTATATTAGAGGCTTTTGTATAAGACTAAACGGAGCTGGGTTGCGTTTCGGTTTTATGCTATGGATATTTACTGTCATTTATATGTCCTTTCTTATTACAGTCAAACTCCTTTACAACGAAACTGAAGGGACAGCAAAAAAAAATTCGCAGTAAAGGTATTTTCGTTAAAAAGGGTGTCCATTATTGGACCTATAGGCTCCAGCGGGACCGAAAAAAAATTTGCTGTAGTGGTATTTTCGTTAAAAAGGTGTTCGCTATAAAGGAGTTTGACTGTATAATTTTTTCCCATTGTTTCGAATCACATTTCTCCCGTTCACCTTTGCTATGATGATCTGGTGCAGACTTGTGTCTTTAGTGCAAACACGTAATATGCTGTTGCCTGTTTTGTTTTCCACGCAGAACTATATTTTGTTTTACGAATCCATGATGCCTCCAACCTCTTTTTTTTTTTTTTTCTGCCCTTGTATTCACATCAAACTTTCAATATTCACCCTTCACAGTAAATTATTGACAAGCCTAAACATTACATAAAAAGGAGTAAATATCAGAATACACGCTGCTTGTATGTGTAAAGAATGTTAGAGAGTTATACACTACCTCTCGTCTAATAATCGTGTGACTGTAATACACATTGTGCACCGGACACCGGTCATAACGTGTGATGTGATGTGATGTGATGTGATAAAAAAATATATGGGGATGTGAGTTCATAATGTACTGACGAATAAACAGCACGATATATGATTGGGGCTACAATAGGGAATTCATCTTTCTCCGACAGGCTGCACAGTTGACACTGCCGCACACATTTCGAACTGTAAAACCTGGCGCGTTCACGCATGCGCTGAAGCGCTGACTGCTTCGACATTTTCATAAAATTTTTCGCCTTGCTCTTCACCAATATTCTTCGGTGTTAATATCTACGACAGTCATTGTTCAATTGCCCATCTTTACGTCAATAACATCACATCAACAAAACAACATTATTCGTAATCACGCAAAAATATGCCGACAATAATATTCCAGTAGTAACATAACTGCCCTGTGGCGTTGCAGTTGTCTCGGCACAAAACGATAGAATAATTAATGTACCATATATAAAGAGATTGTGTGCCCGAAACATTCCACCGTTTTCTCCTCAAAGCGACTACGGAAGAAACTGCTTTGCCACCACATTACAAAAGCGCGTGTTACTATCCTTACCTTTACTGGGCATTCTCGTCCAACTTTAACGTCGATCCACACAAAGCAACGCCGACGTCTAAATAATATTGTAGATGTGGCGACATTTCCTTTCGTTCCAACTTTCATAATTTATTGAGAAGCCAATAATGCAGCATCTATCGTCTCCTGCATGCTGGCAGCCCCATGTGTCGTATATAGGCGAAGGCAAAAACTTGGACGGATGCCAGAATTTTGCATTTGGATGATCTCCATTGTGTTCTAGTGTCATATGGCTTTTCTGCTCTGCTGCTGCTTCGTGTGTAGCGAGACAGTAATAAAAGGAGCGCAATAAAGACGTCATCCTTTTTTTTTTTTTTTTTTGTTGAGTGGCGCCATGGGGGCAATATGGGAATGCTTCCCGACTTGAGAGTTCCTCATAAGGAAAAACAGCAGCTTCTTTATCCTTTTTTTTTTCTGCGCTTTTGGATGGGTTATTGTCCTGCACGATGTGATAGTTGCTACACCAAGAACTTTAATGTTGTGGGGATCCTAATTGGGTTAAGGGATGTTTTGATGGGGGTGGGGAAATTATTGTTTCGTTGTGCAGGCATTGCCCGCACGCAAGCTTGCCCGTACGTCATGACGTCGACGAGTATAGTGTAGAATATGTATATCTCGACGTAACTTTAACCATTCTTCTCCACGTTCGTGATTGACGTTATTTTAAAGCATTTGAATATATAGTGAGCGATTCGTCCGTATGATTAAAGCAGTCACAAAACCACTCCTTTCGTCAGTCCGAAGCTGTGTCGAAGAAGGATGATAAAATCCAGAGAACTCTGATAATGGTCTATTACGCCACGCTTACGAAGTTGATTTCCAAAACTACACGGCAACTTCTGAACTCTCTCTGTCCGCGTATAAGCCCAAAGACTCCACGGTAAAGGTCCATACCTTGCACATTGTTAAAATAGATATTTTTTAAATCGCTTATCGTTTATTATAAATTAATAATTATTTAATTATTATACCAGCGGCGGTGGTAGTAGCCAAGGACGTGCTGAAGACAGGGAGGTGGTGGGTTCGAATCCTACCACCGGCTGTGCTGTCTCAGGTTTTTCCGTGGGTTTTCCGAAGACTTTCGAGACGAATGTCGGCGCAGTTTCCCCTGAAGTCGGCCCAGGACGCATAGTAACACCCCCCCTCCTCCGTGTTCCCTCACTCTTTCCTGCTGTCCTCTTTCCATCTGTCCATATCTGTACCCCGCTCCTAGCCACAGTTGCTTCGCGGCGCTAATACGAAATTTTAAAAAAATAATTAGTATTTATTGAAGTTATATGAGATTAAAACAAAGTTACGGGAACAGCTGGAGCAGTCAGAAGATAGTTGCTTCGACAATAGTTTCACGAGTAATATAGAATGGAATAGAAATACAAAGACAAAAATGGAAACGTAGGTTGCACTGAATGATTGAAAAGATTATTTCAGCGCGTATGTTTCAGAACACCGAAGAACGCCCTCGCGAAACTTGACAACCGACCTTTTAGCGTTGAGAAGGTACTGGGGAGCTGGCCAAGGCAGTTAACACCAGCAACCTGCCCTGTGTACACTGACGACCTACCTCAAGGGCAATTAGTTTCACGAGTGATCACGATTATCTCATTCGTAACAGCAGAATTCGTTATCGATAAATAAGAAATACCATCAAATACCAACATGAATTCTCGCAAATGCCATTGGCTACCCCACCTCTCGTTTCTCACACGTACACATTTAGCACTACACACATCATATTGAGGAGCCAAGCGTCCTGTTCTGTCCGTCATTTCTTTTCGCCTTTTCACAACATCGTGAGCAATCCTCCGAGCATCGTTATCAGCGGGAGTCACATTGCGTTTAATCCACCCAGCCCAAGAGTCAGACTTCCAGAGGGACATACAAGAGAGCAATTGCGATAAGACCCCCGCTGCCTGGGGCTATCATTTGAAGCCGTCTCCTTTTGTTGCTACAGCAAGAAAACTAATCGGAGTGACAAAGACAGGGGGATGAAAAGGAGCGAATCTAAGCTGTCCTTCCCTTCCTAACGAGGACATTTAAATCCTCGCTCGATCTGTGCTCGCAAGCTTTGTACTTTCGTTTAGAGCGTCCTTGGAATTTCGATGTTCCTCGCAACCTTTGTACAGAACTGCGCGGCCGATACTGTGTAGCTAGGCGCCTTCGAATAATCCTTTATCGTATGAACATCGCGCGAGCAACAATGACATAAACGATGCGTGTGGAGTTAAATTTTATTGTTTCGCCGAAGTGCTTATGATAGTTCGTAGTCTTACATCGCCAGATAACTATGAACATGAGCGGCGCCACAGCGGTCGGTCTGTGGATTGCTTTTGCCCACCTGACGGTTCTTTAACGTGCGATGAAAGCTCGACGTGATTACACACTTCAAGGAGGGTTTGCGCAGGCGCAGTGACTTTCTTTCGCCATCGCCTTCTCGCTGCTCGCACTGCTAGTTCCGGGCTGGCAAGACGGCGGCAATGGCAGCGGCCCGCACGAAGGACAAAGGCCGAAATAGTTGAAATTGCATTTGGATTAATGTGTATTTCATCCAAGCAAACATCCTGGACCAGTGTTTTCTTCTAACTTGAAACTTCAGTGGATATAGGGTATTGTGCAAAGCTCTCGTCAGACAGTATCAAATGAAAACCTGGAACAAACGAACGTGAAGTGCGGACGGCGCAGGGTGCCCAGCGGGATTGCGCCGATCAGGATTGCGGGCCGATCAGGATTATGTGCGACAGTGCGTTTGGGGTATTAGTTGCGCTTATCTGTTGTAGGGGTATACGCCGTAACGAAGAAGTACGTACAGGTTGGGACAAAACTTTACGGAACACGCGAGCGACGTACTTTTTTCTTTGATGCGACACCCTGGCGGCTGCCAGAAGCGGGTGAGTTCACTGTTTCGGAGGGGTGGAAGGATGAGCTGTTAGCGACACACAGTGGTAGTTCCGGTGTCGCTTGGGTGTGCCTGGGAGGGAAGCTACCGCTGTGTGTCGCTAACAGCGCACCCTTCCACCCCTCCGAAACAGTGAACTCACCCGCTTCCGGCTGCCGCTTGGGTGTCGCACCGAAGAAAAACTACTCCGCTCGCGTGTTCCGTAAACTTTTGTCCCAACCTGTACCTCTTCGGCACTGCTTAAACTACTGCTCGAAAAAGCGTTTATGCCAACCCGTTTAAGAAAACCCGTTCCGCCTGAAAAAACCATCCGACATCCCGCAGAACCGCCTTTAACTTGATCTTCCACACTATAAAAGAAAGAACCCCCTTCTTATCCGTCTTCCCACTTCATTCTTCCGAATGCCCGCGGGAGGGAAACAATTCTTCATGATCGGAGCCCCGGGTTTCGGTTTCGATATCACGAGCTAAAAAGAAGGCGGGATGATAAACAGCGTCCGTCGGCGCACTAATATATCACGGATCGTGGCTATAAATAACCTGCGAAGGCCAGAAAGGCGTTTCTTCTTCTTCTAACTCTCGGAGATAACAAATTAACGACAGCACCTAAGGAACACATCTCGTCTCACGGAATTCCCCCTCCCTTCAAAGGGCAGTATGTAGATAGCGGGAGATTTTTGCGCGCTGGAATGCTAAACGAGCCATTGTGAGAACCGTGTTTGCTCCTCACTAATTGAAGTTATTGCGTATGACGTAATATAGCAGCCTGACGCGAATATGTATAATTGCGTCGCGTCAACTTGTCTGTCTAAAGTTTTTGAAATATGCGCTAGCAGACGAGCCTTCTGCGACGGAATTTCATGCGGACCTTTTTGCTTCGCGTTTATAGTTTGGAGGCCGGCCGCGTAAGATTAATTTCCTAGAAATACGTATCCGTGAATGGTGTAAAACGAATGACACGTCGAGGATAATTACGTGCGCCAACGGCGCCGCGCGACGCAAGGGTTGGTTTGTTTGTGACGTTTTCTGGGGACATGGGTTATCATGGTCGTTTCTCCCGTTCCGTGCATGTGCAGTGCGGCTAAGGAACGTGTGGCGAGATAACATGATGACATGATAGATCAAAAGTGGTGCAAGACGGGGTAGTTTGTATTGAATCATCACGTCGAGATGCAGCCAAAGACACGGACAGAGGTTAAACGAGTAACGTAGAGGACGTAACCCAATCAGTTCAAACCCACCCGACTAAGTTCAGACACGTGGTGTACGCGCTGCATTTCTACCAGAGCGTAGATAATCAACTACCACTACCGTAACCTGCCAACCTACTAATTACCATATACGTCTGCCCTCTCGAAACTCGTGAAGAGGGCTGTCATCAAAGCCGCTGTGAAGAACGCACTCGTCAGATTGTGTATACATTGTATTGATGATGGCTTCTGCAAGCAATTGGCTAGGCTACACAGCTCAGGTTACTCGGTTCACAACTCGGTTCACCTCCTGACAGCGGTGGTAGAGTCTCTGGTCATTCAGGTAATGTTGAATCAGACGGGGAGGCAAAAGGAGCACCCCCCTGGTCGCACCGTTTCCGTCCTGTATCTGCTCAGGTTTTCTCACAACATAAAGAGAAAGGGGGCGATATGGTGAATGTGATTTTCACGCCCCCCCCCCCTCCCCCTTGCAGTTGCAGTCTCTTTGCGTCAAGATTAATCACCCGACAGAAAGGACTGGATTCAATGTGCGACACCGGAAACCGTTTCTTGATTGTGTGCAGGGGATTGTTTACAACATTCCTTTACAGTGTAGGCCAGTTTTACATCGGGCAGTCTGGCCGTCGTCTAAATACCAGACTTTTGGAGCATTCGGCCTCGGGTGTGTGTGTGCGAGTTTGCAGAAGTTCTGCCCTCTACGTTATTGGAATACTTGATGCTATACGTAACTTGTATAGAGAGTTCTAGTGCATCGTACGGTATCGCCTTTGCGTACGTAAAGGATAGCGTGGTAGTTCTGCCCAATGCGCGAAGCCCTCTTTATGTTTTGCGCGTGCGCATAACCACCAACGCTATCCCTTACCCCAATAGGGGACGATGCACTAAAATTCACTAATCTGTGTCCGTGTCTTTGGCTGCATCTCAAACTTACGAAGTTATGATGATGATAGATGCCGAAAATTTTGATGATGCTGCGTCTTATCCTGATAGTGGTGATGACGACGGAGATATGAGCAAGAACAAAATGCGAACGTAAGTTGCGACATTGTCAACCAACTACTCCCGTTGTATCGTAATACTGTAAAATACTGTACATAATATACCGGCCTGGGTGGCTCAGTCGGCAGCGTGTTCGCCTTCTGATCCCGAGATCGCGGGTTCGAACCCGGCCGAGGACGCCAGCAAACTTGGTGGCAGGGTACAAGTTCCTTAGACACGCTTTCTTCCGCGAGGGACGTTAAAGACGGGGTGCCGTGCGATGAGCTTTCATCGCACGTTAAAGAACCCTCAGGTGGGCAAAAAGCAACCCACAGACCGACCGCTGTGGCGCCGCTCATGATCTCAGTTGTCTCGCGACGTAAACCCCCAATTATTAAATTATTATTACTGTACATAATACGTGTTAATGTAATGCAGTATAATTCTTCCCCCTTCCTTTCTTTTTTATTTTTTTGTACACTCTTGTAATGTCATATACATGGCCCTTGTGTTTTTAACTGTCAATAAGTAAGTTATGAAGAAATACCATTTGTGAAGAGCCCAACGCTTGATTAATCCTTTGGCCTTGTTCGAAAGACAATTTCGTTGTTCAGGATGAACACATGAGTGTTAATAACACATAGATAATAATAATAATAACGTAGCTAATAACACGTGAGCGTTATCGCACATAGCGTTCCCCGACAAAGTTAGTATAGGTTTCTTACGCGTCATTGTTTTTTACTTCTTCTTTATTTTCTGCCATTACATCTACCCTGCGTCTCCCTCCTTTCTTAGGTCTTTACGTGCCTACTATAATCTCGCTTGAAGGTATCCATCATTTGTTGAGAGGCCGACGATAAATTATGTTACGATAACGCCGCGTTCTTCATTGTGCAACCAGGGACGCAAACATTTTGACAGGCCTGCAATTAAGGGAGCAGACGATTAAGCTTATCTTGACGTTAGATACAAGTACACGCGCACATATATGTATAAATATATATATATAGATCCGTATCGATTTATCTTTCCACGTTTATTTATCTCAACACATATTGCCCACTTTCTTTCGCTGCGTTCTCGAACATGATTGAGGAAGTTGACTGAAAGTTTCGAACTGCGTGGCAGCGAGAAGCAAGAGAAGCAAATTATGCGCCAGAACATAAATAATCGGGAATCAATAAAGTTAATGGAGAAATTACGGTAATTGGGGGCCCTCGATGGCCGGAGTAAAAGTCATAAAAACGACTGCGATATGAGAGCAGCCTCCTAGCAACAGAAATTGTATTACGGACAATTAAGGGCTGTATGGATGATAAGCATAAGGACAGAGCGGCTTCAATGGGCCCTCAATCAGGAGTAAAACGTTGTTGCGTTTGGTGTGATAAGGAAATAGATCACGTGTCTGTACTTTATTACGAGAGCATGTTTTGTCAGTAAGAAACGTGGGGCACGTGCAGGTATCGCAAACTGCATTCAGGTCGTTGTGCGAAACACTCGGTGTGCGCTGTCGTCGTATGGAGCGTGGAAAAAGTGTGTTGGAAACACATTAAAGATGCAATGCATGCATCTTTAACGCAAACATGGATTCAAGATTCTGCACGTTAAAAATGCAACAGTGCCTGCTCTGGAACAGCACTCTATAGCGAATAATGAATTTTATCATCGTATCGTTTCTCTTCCTTGGTGCTGCTTCATCTATCTTGATGTTGAACTGTTGCGGTATCACTGTGCGAGAGGAATTTACATAAATTGAGACGTGTTATGTTCAGAAACGTTTCTGCCTGCGGCTGTTAATGTGATTTTAGGGACTGACATTTAAATTTATAAAAATGCATAGCTCGACTTCTATGACGGAGGGCTGGAAAGCGCATAATGCTCACACGAAAACAGAGAGCAATGCACGTTTTCGAGTAGTCGTGGGGAATGAGCAGGCGGACAGCGCCGCAGAAGCAGCACTCTCGTATTGGAAACGGACCGATATTGTTCTGCTGAGAGGAGATCGCTGTTCCATTCTGCGACGCCTCGTGACACCCCTGGCTTCCCACCAGTGGACAACCGACATTCTCCATGTTGAGCAGAGTTGACCCAACGCTCGCTTTCCGCATGCCACGAAACACCTTTCGTCAAGATGCTGCATTATTCCACCGAATGCGACTCGATGTGGCCTTTACAGCTCAGTGGCGTTACCGCTTGAGACAAGTTGATTCTCCCACCTGCTGCCACTGTGGTGCTCTTGAGGATCTGGAGCACATTCTTCTTCATTTCCCCCACTACCAACCTTCCCGAACCGCACTCTCCGAGTCCCTTAGTCAGCTGGACTCTCGCCCCTTCTCCCTATCGAAATTGCTTGGTCCCTGGCCCAATCCAGCCCAGCAACGATCTGCGCTCAAAGCTCTCTTGATCTTTCTGGACACCATCGGACTTCGATCGTTATTGTGAAGGGGCTCCTGTATTTTATTCCCCACATCCCCACCAGCAATGGGGTAGAGTATCGCCTCTGGTGATGAACCTCCCCACTCTCCTTCTCAAATAAAGTTGTTGGTTGTTGGTCGAGTATAGTCAGCTATGGGTTTTGACGACACCATTCGCGCCCTTCTTAGTTCAAATTCTACTTCAACTTCATGGTTTCCAACATGTAAGGAGAAAGAGCCCGACTTCGGATAGACAAATTGCAAAATGTGAACAGACAACATTTTCAACGTGAGCAAGCACACGCACACAAAGGGGGGGGGGGGGGAGGCTGTGATGTCGACACGGCCGCCTGTTTTAACATGAACACGTCTTGCGTGGTCGTCTTGCATGGAACGTGTTGAATGGATGTGACAGTTGATGCTGTCGCGAGCCTTAATATTCGTTCTCGTGCTGTTCGTTTTCGTGTTTTGTCTTTTTGTTCTTTCCCCAAGCTCAGGGAGATGTTGCCAACCGCTTGCGTTCGGTTACCTTTTCTATTTCCATCTATTTCTGTCGTATTTCTTATCTATTTATTTCTTGTTACTTTCTTGTTTACTTATTACTTTATTGTTTCTTTCCTATTTCTTTCTTATCTTCTTATCTATTCTGTTCACATATGGTTCAGTTGTGGAGTACCATAGCCGCATGCATGATAGAATTTGAAGTCATTTCGTTCGCTGATCATGTACAATCCACCGATTGCTGTGACTCGACTCACCGCTGATGTTGCTGCCCACGATCGTACTTGAAGACAGTCTGGTTGAACCACCCTGAGATTTGTGTATTGTCATTCCACAGGGAGGCACAATGGGAAACTGTTTGTTTGTGTGTTTGTTTGTAAGAAAAAAAAACAAGGAGAAATTGAACTCGTCTCCCGACTTGTTCTGCTACTCCTAACAAAAATTATCACCCCACCCCCCAAAACTACTTCCCAGGTGCTCTACTCGCAAGTTCGCTATTCACTGTTCAGAAGTCCACTATCCACATGTTCACTAGAAGTCCACAATTAAACACAATTATCCCAAGATCATGCACACAGGATGCTGGAAGGTTGTATCCATCCCACAGCTCTGGACAAATTTCACAAGTGCCGCCAAGGCAGCATTCCTCGTGTTCGGTGCCCAAAGTCCCAACACCTTCACTATATCGAAGACCCTGCTGTCTAGCCGATCAAGTGTAGCTTTCAGTGTAGCTCTTTGAGATGCATACCTAGTGCAGTGCATTATAATATGCTCACTATCCTCCACTGTTGCACAAACTGAACAATTCGATGAGTCGGCTCTTCCAACTTTATGAAGAAAATGACGGCCATAAGGCACATTCAAGCGACACCGACCAGCGGCATGGCCGAGTGGGCTAAGGCGTCCGCTCGTTGGTGGTAACCAAGGTCGTGCTGAAGACTGGGAGGTGGTGGGTTCGAATCCTACCGCCGGCTGTGCTGTCTGAGGTTTTCCCTGGGTTTTCCGAAGACTTTCCAGACGAATGTCGGCACAGTTCCCCCTGAAGTCGGCCCATGACGCATACTAACCCCACTGTCCCCCACTCCTTCCTGCTATCCTCTCTCCGTCTGTCCACATCTGTACGTCGCTCATAGCCACAGTTGCTTCGCGGCGCTAACACCCAATCAAAAAAAAAAAAAAAATCAAGCGACACCGGTGTAAGAACGTCTGAACAGAGCGCGGGAAACTGTTCTTTTACATTCGACTGTCCTATACTTAGTGTAACGTTGGCTGCTTTCTCTCCAATCCGTGTCCAGTCGTGATGCAAGGTACTAGGCTTGCTCAGTACATCAGGTCTATACACGTGACACGACACATGCGTCCAATTTGCGGATTGTTGCAATCGAGCCACAAGCACGTGTTATAGTTATGTCCCAGTATAGTCCCAGTATAGTCCCAGTCACGTCGAGACTGGGAGGTACCCGGGTTCGAATCCCGGTGCCGGCTGTGCTGTCTGGGGTTTTTCCTGGGTTTTCCTCAGACGCTTTCAGACATTTGTCGGCACAGTTCCCCTAGAAGTCGGCCCAGGACGCACATTTCCCCAGGGCGTCAGTCGTGACGTTGCCCACATAGGTGAGGCCGACAACGGCAAGCCCTTTCAACATCACCACCACCACCACCTGTTATAGTTACTGCACCCACGCTGGTATAGTAGAGGGCAGATCATCGTTCGTTGGCAGCCCATCGATTGTCTTTGTCACGGTGTACTTTCGGATGCCAATGGCACCGTTGACTAAAACTATCTTCAACGTCGATGTAAATAGTTACCACATACGGATAGCTGGTAGCAAGTGGCTCTCTATATTGCAATGCGGCAGATTCGGCCAGTTTCATTTTATGTACTTTACGGCGACACTCATTCAATTCTGCGACCAAGTTCCGAGTGGACCTTCGATTCCACCTTGAGCAGCACACTGCAACGAATTGGCGATAGCTGATTCTGCTGTACTCTGCTTCTTCTTTATAAGTGTTGAGAGACGTCAGCCAATATTTGGCTTGCTACTCTTCAAAAAAAAAAAAGGAGTAGTTCACCCGGATCAAATTTTCTCTAAAAAACCACGCACACGTCGACATCGTTGTTGCGGGTATACAAACTTACGGGCTCATGGGCTGTCGAAGCCGATACCAAACACCTTCTTGTGCGGACATTTGGACTTTGCAAGTATGCGAACTTAAAGGCGTATCCACGTAAAGAAGAAAAAGAAAGACGCCACACATCCACCATTTCAAACAATCCGTCACCTCACTCGCTCTGTCTTTACACGCTGAATACACCAAATAGCACAAAATAAGCAACGTTCCTGTGTCGCTTCAACAGACCTCTAAAGTCATTAATTATAAGCACCCTAATTACTGCAATTAATTACATTCTCAGTGATCAGTTACCTTCACGATTACTTTCTACGGTATGTAATTGTAATTTTTAGTGTATAGCTTAGCTTAACCTTAACTGCACTTTATAATGTACTTGGAGTTACTTTTAAGGTTACTTTGCATGCCACTTGGCGTGCTTTGCGTTTGGCACGCAATGCACGTGACGTGCTGGGCCTCTCATCACCGTTTTACTGTGCTGCTTTTGCCCCAGGTCAGGCACGTTGTCATGTTTCTGCTACGCGTAGATTTCCAATCATTGTATTCCACTACCTATTTCATTTGCCTCTCGAATAAATATTTCCATATTTGTACAGCGTTTCACTGGGAAGCATCATAAAGTTATACATAAAAATGACATATTGAAATGAATGTAAGTCTGTGTAGCTACTTTTCTATTCCAAAGTGTATTGATTTGTGTAGTTTCCTTTTCTTCTTTTCTGAACAACACGTCCTGGAGTGGCCAGTCCTGAGTGCTCGTGACTAACATCTCCTTTTTTTTTCCTTTTATAAATAAAATCAAATCGACTACTTTTCATCGTAACTATAATTGTAATTGAGAGCACGTACTTTTATGAACTTTTAATAATGGAAAATGTAACCAGCGGTAAAACCTTTTATTAGTATGTAGTTGTAATAATAAGTCAATTACTTCTTAATTGCATTGAAAATTCTTTACATGTCTGCACTTCAACCGCCGGTTAACTCAAACAGCAGCACGTAGATGTTGGCCCTGGCGAAATATTACAACAAAAGCGCGTCAGTGTATAATATACTCATAAACACACCACACCAAGAATACAACACAGCTATAAAGCCCCCTATATATTTGACGAGCAGAGCAAACAGCGCCGCGCACGAGAAAAGACACAGGAACAGAGAAAGCCGAGCTTTTTTTAAAGCAGCTAGCTTAGGTTCTGCGAAAACAAGGAACACTTAAAACATCTATAGCGTGGTGACTTTATTGCGTCTCAGACGGGATCGGGCAGTGTGAAGGATCATAGAGAGGGATCAGAGCGGAAATAGAAACTCACTATATTAGGCTGGCGACGTTCGCAATAGGCATTGTGCCTGTTTATATAAATAAGGGAACTCATATTGGCGTTCCCGGAATGGCGCGAACAACACCTCATATATCCTCTCTCTTTTTCTCAACCTCCTTCCTTATAAGGTGGAAGCGGAAGTAGGATATTTGAAATAGTGCTTTTTGTGCAGAGGAATGTTTCGTGTGTTTATGCGTTTGGAAGAAAGTGTTGGCGGAGTATCCGACTGGGAGTCTTCTGCGCAGTTTTTATTTTATTTTTTTATTTTTTTATTGAAATGGTCGCTTTTGAAGTCTAAGAGTTATAGCTCCAGAACGATATAGGATGCTTTGAATATTTACGCATCCTGCTTCATGAACAGCGCTGTTTTCCTGATTTTTCTTTCCATGGCAACGTGCTGATTAAAGGTACTGGTACTTTTATATATGTGATTCCTTACATCGTCCCCGTATTATACTGCACGCAGGAATACCGAACAAAAGAGAATTGCTTTTTCTACGTGTGGTGCTTCGCAAGGTACAAACCCCTCGAACACACCTACGCGTCAAACTCTGACGATAGAGGAGCGAGAGCTGCTGCCACTCCCATTGGTTGTCATAAGCACGTGACTCCTCTCGCGCTGCCTCACTGGCTGAGACGCCTGCTGTGACGTCACACCCGTAATAACATGGGGTGATGCGTCGCAACATGGATGGATGGATGGATACTGTGACTTTTTCCTTTGGAGCGGGCGGTAGCTTGTGCCACCTATCCTAGAATTGACACGTTACTGAGATGAAATTACTTCGGATGATCAGAATTAGTTCACACTGCCGTTCATCGCGAGTTCATTTCCTGCCACGAGATACACAGCGATGCTTCAGACACACGTGATGCTCCGTAGCAAACGACAGTGACGACGGTGTCGTCTGCAACCACTTCCGGTATTGCGACGCCGTCCGAGTGCTCAACACCAGATGTGGCGTATACCTTCTGCCCCCTGGGCGTTTTTCTTCCTTTTTTTCTTTCTTTTCTTTTTCTTCCAATACAATATTCCGTGGGAATGCCGCTCGTGCGAATACACGGCGTACGGAACGTTCTAACGCGCTCAAAGAACGCCTTCTAAGCTACCTGCTACCTGGAACGAAACACAATATTTTCGGCACAAATCATTAAAGCCACAGTGTAGCTGCGTCGACCCGTCCCTTAGAACCGATTCTTATGCCTCCAGACCATGCGCGAAACACGCCGACGGAACATACAACAATGCGATATTTCGGGACGCTTCCTCGCACGCTGCAACTAGACGTAACATAATAAGCCACGAAAACATAATACGAAGAAAAGCGTCAAGACAAGACAGCGATAAAAGCGGAGACACTTCAGTTTGCTTACTACGTGGTGTATGAAGCTCAATATCCCCCTAACAGCTTCGTGCGCACATCCTGCACGTTTTTATTAACAGAGAGTTTTAATGCATCGTACGCTATAGCCTTTGCGTACGTAGGGGATAGCGCGGTGGTTCTGCGCAATGCGCGGAGCTCTCTTTATGTTTTGCGCGTGCGCAGAACCACCAACGCTATCCCCTTCGTAAGCGAAGGTGATAGCGTACGCTGCAATAAAACTCTCTAATGTGTTACTTCCCGCAAACGTTTAATCTATTTCTTGCGCGCAGCATTCCTGCTCCCCTTTTGGTGAACAGTGCTGTTTTTTTTTTTTTTTCAATTACAAATGCGAGTGGAAAGGGAATGAACGAATTTTCGTGCGACTGTGCTCTCGTTCTCCGCCGTTAATTTAGTAGCTCTCTGTCTCTCGTTATTTTCTAATCAAAGCTGAATCGATAAAAAAAATAATGTTCGAAGCGCGATAAGGCGATGACTGTTATCTGCAAAACCTTGCCTTCTTTTGGCCAGGGTAATTAAAAGGAACCTGAGCTTCCGTGCCGTTTGTGGACGTGGCTCGCATACTTTTTTTCTAATTAAATCGCTAATTGATTACCATCGGAGTAGGAAGTGGTCTTCGCACGAAGGTGATACCGCTTCTTTTGCTTAGTATTTGCTTCCAGGAAGCTGAAAATGATGGCTTACCAGACTTCGGCTCCGAATACCTCCCTTTCTTTCTTTCTTTTCTTTTATTTTTTGTTTGAGGACGACGAACATTTAACGGCAGACTCGTCTGTATTTACTTTATACGCGGTTATAACGTTGAGTGTCCCTAGGTAGTTATACTTTCTTCTTTCGTCAGCGTTTGCGTAATTTGTCTGAGCTGCAGCTTCGCGTCCCTTGTGACTTAAAGCTTTTTCTTTCTTTTTTTTATTTTTCTGCAAAGTTCCGCCAGAATAGCCTCAGCGAAGGGAGTACAAAAGAATTATTAAGAACTATTCAGCATCAATTAAACGTATCATACCCAACTCGCTCGCACGCGGACCCCATGAATCGTCAAAGTTTGAGCGTTCAGATTTACTGCCATAAAGCCAGAAAACGCCTCCCTCCCTTTCTCTCAAACTCTGCGAAGTGTTACTTTCTTCGCGTCTACACCAGCAGCCTACTTGTATTCCACCCCTGTTCATAGTCACGATTTATTTGTTGTTGTTGTTGTTGTTGTTGTTGTTGTTCACTTGTATTCTACCTTTATGTCTTCTCCTACCATCAACTCGCTCATGATCTCAGTTGTCTCGCGACGTAAACTCCCAATTATTATCCTACCATCATCATCATCATCTTTATGTGCAATAAATGATGCACATGAAACGATAGCTTCAATTGATCTTCGATCAACGACCTGCTGTGTAACAAAATATCGAGGCTATCTCCGGAGCAATTTTGACACATTACCATTCTAAGTCATCAACTGACGCTAGCTCATAGAATAGGAGTAGAAAAAAAAACAGAAAAAAAAAAAACAGGAAACGTATGTCGCACCGGTGCTACCAGTTGTTCCATGACGCTTGATGTGTGAAAGCATTGAATGATTTTAAATATTATTTGAAAGATTATGTCCTTGAGGTAGTTCGGCGGGGTGCACAGCGCAGGTTGTTGGTGCTGCTTCGGCCAGCTCCCCAGTATACCTTCTCAACACCAAAGGGCCGGTTGTCAAGTTTAGCGAGGGCGTTCTTCAGTGTTCGCCGACAAGAAACGAAGCGTCGGCAGGTGACCAGCACGTGCTCGGTGTTCTCCACAGTTGCCGCAAGTTGAACAGTTGGGCGATCCAACGACATTTATCTCATGAAGGAATGCTGCTGCGAACGGGACGTCGAGTCGCAGGCGATGGATGACCGACTCTAACGGCCTTGGCATCTTCGATAGGAGGCAGTAGGTGCAGTTGGGGGTCGATTCCCGCGAGGAACGAGTGATTCATGACGTCGACTGTCCACATGGTATTAGAGAGGCGATTACGTAATGAGGGGAGCAAGTACTTTGCATCAGATTGCGTGAAGTAGATTCTATGAGTGGTTCATTTATGGTGAGCAATTGGTGAGCAGCCTGGTCCGCCTTCTCATTTCCACTAATACTGCAGTGCCCTGGGATCCACTGAAGCATGATGTTGTGACCTTTTGTTTCTGCAGAGTTGTATGCATTGATAACACTGTAGACGACCGGCGCAAGTGAGGATGTCGTCGAGCCTTGCATTGCTTTGAGGCCAGATTTTGAGTCAGAGAAAATAACCGATGAAGTCGAGGTTTCTTTCGACGCTATGTGTAGGGGAGCTTCCTCGATGGCGTAGAGCTCTGCAGCAGTTGAGGACGTCCTGTGAGACAGACGGATCGAACGGTGCTTTCCCGAGGACGGAATGACGAACGCGCATGCCGACGACTCTTGTGATGTCGACGCATCTGCAAATATCTGCTGGAGTTCGGAGTACTGAGCAACCACATCCCGTGCGAGCTGTATTACAACAGGCCCTGGAGTGTCCTTCTTTGACTCGAGGCCTGGCACCTCTGGTGACACCGTAGGTAGTTTCAGCGTTCAGAAGGGAATGGGAGCTGTAGGCAGAGGCTTGAACCGAGGTATTTCGTGGAAGTAGGGCGCCAGAGCTTGGTGAATTCTCGACCTTGATCGCGTACGGATCCAGCGGGCCAACGGGTGCTTGACATGTCGAGGCATTAAACGCGTATAATGACTGAGGAATTCGGTCACTCGCAAAACAGATATAGTTGGCTCTCTAGCTTCAGCAATAGCTGCGCGGTTGGAGGTTGCCCGCGGGACGCCTAGGGAGAGCTTAACAAAATTTTGCTAGTGCACATTGTATGGAAGTCTCCGATGTTGGACATACGCCATGAATGACGTGTACGTGGTATGCAAGCGTTTGCCGCACCAGAGAGGAATGAAGATCATACATGGAGTGGCATGTGACGCTAAACGAATCAAGCAACGAGAGACCCAAAGTTCCACGAAAGTAATTTTATCGCTCTCTACAACACGATAAGCGCTTTTTTCCCACGTTCAATCACGTCGTACACAAAGTACGCACTTAGTTTTGAGAAAGAAACTCAAACTCAAAAACAAATCATACGCAGCTGCAGGATACCTCTACGTAACAAAAGAAACTATCGAAAAAAAAAAACTCATAGTAAACCTACTTCACATTCGCACCAACAGCAGCGTTCTTTCATTTCGCCGACATTGAAACCGAAACCGTTCCCAGCAGAAATGAGAAACTTTCATCCGAGTCAAAACATTCCACTCCTACGCCTACGCCCGTGCTACGCCTCGAAAATCCATCACCATTTTGTGACGTTACAAAACAAAACGAACGCCTCCCCGAAAGATCCCCCTTCTTTTTCTTGTTTCCCGGGAAAGACACTACACTATAAATCCATACTTTCTTATTCCCTCTCCATTTTGGGGTCGGACCCTTTCGCTGAACTGTTCAAAGCCAAGAAGAAGAAAAGAAAAAAAAATCCTCAGCTTTCGATTTCCACGCACCATCAATTCTCCGCCGCCGCCAAACTCAATCCACAGACGCCGTTTCAACCGGACTCGAATCATTCCGGGTTCAACGACAATAACAACGTCGGGGAATATATATATATATATATATATATATATATATAAGCAGCTGGCAGCAACATCGAGGGGGCGCAGGTTCAAAATAGAGATCCGAGATATAACCTTATGGGCAAGTCCGAATAAGATAAGCTAAAGGAGCCGGCTCGGCGTTTTTCTATTAGGCGGGTTGGCCACTGTGGTGTGCAGAATGTGATTGTCGTCTGTTAAGGGTGACGTGCCGGATCACGGCAGAAAGCCATCATCTCCGTGTTTCTGTTCAACTTTCAACATTTCCTTCGACGTTCTGCGAGTTTCTATGAGAAATTCAGGCCGAAATGACGGGCGACCTTCCCTGTTGTGGTCAATAATTGAGTAATGATGCGTGATGCAGTAATCATGCACGAAACCCTAACGTGTAAGTCGACGCAGTTGGCGAGGTTAACAGTGATAAACGCTGATTTCCCTGCCAAAGACTTTGAAGGTATCTGGGGCGCTATTAAAGCACGCACAAAAGGCATCAAAAAGTGTTAAAAAGTGGGCGGTTCGGTAGTTCATAATTAAAAGCGCTAAAAAACCCCAGTGCCCGGAAACCAAAACAAACGACACAACCACAGAGCACTGACTGACGAACCAATTTATTTTTATCTTATTTATATATTATATTTTTATTATTTATATATTTATTTTGCTTAAGTTCCTCTTATATCCTGATTGTCGCTCCGCCTTCTTCTCAAGGTTAGGGTCAAGGTGATAGGGAGGAAACAACAGGGGAAGATAGGAACACGGGGTCAAAAAGACGTGTCGGGGGAAGGGCAACCTTGAGAAGGAGGAGGAGTGACACTCAGGATATAAGCGGAACTTAAACAAAATGAAGATTATTGGTTCGTCAGTCAGTGCTCTGTGGTTGTGCCGTTTGTTTTAGCTCCTCGGCACTGGGGAGTTTTAGCGATTTTAATTAATCATAAAGGCATATTTGTGACATGACGCCTATGCCTTATCGCAGCAGATCTATTTAATGTCGACTTTAACAGTGTGTGCTATAAATTTACAACAGCTGTTGTTCCTGTAAAGCGTGCTTTGCCTGCATAACGGCATTCTAGTACGGTGAAGCCAGCTTGCACGACACGCGAAAAACGAGCAAATTTCATACCATTCCGATGTCTAAATAAACAACTGCGCAAAAGTCTGTGTATCTCCAATCACCCGATATCTTTTGAGAATATTCACCCGTCTCAAAGCGAATGCAACGAAGCTCGAACGAGAAGCTAGACCGGAATTTCCACAGACTCTCCCTACGCCGTGAAATGGTTAATTGCGCTTGCGCAAACCGAATTCGAAATGTCTGTTAGCTTCCCCTGTGCCCACACTTTTCTGTTCCGCTTTTGCAGTCGAAGCTTGCACAAACATTGTTCGCGTGTTCGCGAACAAATCCAGTCCCATCTCACGGGACAGCATCTTTTATTTTATTTCATTTCATTTTATTTTATTTTTTACAGTTAAGCGAGCAAGTGCAGTTCTAGCGAAACCCAATCACGTATTCCGCGTCAGAATGGTAGAAAGAATAAAAAGCTTGGTCTGAAATTAGAAACAGGACAGTCGGGTAGCAGACCCGAATGAATGACTTGCATAAATGCAAGTGGACGGTTTTGCGTTTTTCTTTCCTGCTTCAGTGTTGCCTGTTCATGTAATGAAAATTTAGGGCGAAAACATGTCCGACCGTAACATCAAACGCAGCCTACGCATGGGCATGACATCACCTCGATTACTCCACGTTTCTGCTGCACTCGGATACAGGTGTCCGAATGCCGTAACAAAGCTATTATCCGTGCTATCGGGAGGCGCTTTATGTAATTATTACACAACCGTATGCATGCAGTCTGTTTATATATTTACATACGACAGAGATAGTGGGAAATGGGGACAAGGGGAATATCACAAGGAACGTGCTGCAGCACAATATATATGAAAGGAAAGGAAAAAAAAAAGAAAAAGAAACGATGTAACCAACGTCGCATGCGAATGCAAAATAGACATTTTAAACGTATTCGTGCAGTCTTTTAAATTCGTGCATTCCAAATATTAAAGGAATAAATGAAAGGTGGTAGACCTTGTATTCGTGTTAAATAATAATATATCGTGGTGCTGCGTTTCTTTCACGTTTTAATTGTGCTACGGAAGACCAAGAATGTGAGGTATCCGATGAGCATACAGTCTCATTCTTGTAGAACGTCAAGAAATACAACTTCACGGATTGGAAGAGGTATCATTACGAACATTCTCGAGTAGTAAAAAGTCTGCTCGGAATTCTTTTGGGACTTATTCGCATTTGGACTTTCATCTCCTATTGTTATTCACGAGGAATCCTGACAATTCCAAAATCTCTCTCCGAGGAAAGCAATTCCGTTTTTTTTTTTTTTTTTTTTTTAGCTCTTTTCGGTCCATCTCCTTTGCCGAAAAAGCTTTTTACCTCTATATTATCTGCGGTTTTCGTACTTTATATGTAATTCTACACATACCCTTTCTGGTATCTTGTTCTCTACCTGGAAAGAGTGCAGAATCGTCTCTTTCCGGTTAAGATCAAAGAGGTAGTTTCGGGTAACGTAAATGTAGCTCTTTCGAAGTACGAATGGGATACAGCTTCGAGAATAGGTTTAGTTAGACTTTAGACTAGATATAATTTATTGCCCTTAAAATACAGAATCTAGAGCAGTGTTTCTCAAATTAGGGGTCATGACCCCCAAATGGGTCATGAGCCTTTTTCTGGGGGGTAATGGGGGGGGGGGGGTAAAAGTAGACATGTGATACGCCTTGAGCCACACACACCAACGTATTGATTTGTTTGTATCAAGAAAGTAAATACACCCTTCTCATTAAAATACATTATTCCATCAATCCTTGTTTCTAAAAAGAAAATTAATAAGAATTTTTGGTAGCTCTCTCTGTGATTAATGTCTTTTAAATAAATTACTGTGTAAATGTATCTGCGTCGCTGAAAAAATTAAACTTTCCGAAGGCTTATAAAGATGAGGGGGTCACAGTAGGTTTGGTACTACTCAAATGGGTCACGTACTGGAAAAGCTTGAGAAGCACTGATCTAGAGCGTTTCCAAGTATGTTTGAAATTGACGTGACTTTTTGCAGACACTATACTGAATTTTAGGATTCCTGAAGCCTGAGCAGCACAGTACGGTTTGCGGTAATATTTTATGACATAGTTGTCGGCCATCGACAGGCCGAGGTAGACCTGTTTCCCTGTGAACCCCTCTTACTTCATATCTTATGCTGCCACACGCTCATATTTCTATCCATGCCGCATAGTCTGCCTCCTGCACTAAATCTCTTCCAGCCACGGCATTCCCCCAACAGTAACAAGTACCAACCGGCTCACTCCATATCCATGACCCTAATACCCAAAGTTAATCTCAAGCCAAGTCCAACTATACGAGGCCGTCTAACTCCGAACACAGACTGGGGAAACTTTGGATGCCATTGTCGCGAGTTGCCATCCATCCCTGTAATCCTCGTCTGCGCTTACGTACAGAGCAGAAAAGCAGACGACATAGTAACGGAGCCGAGTCAATCCCAAGCCGTGCACAACCAAAGCAGACGACAACAAAAGCGAGAAAACAGGGCCGCAGAAACCGAAAACATGGCGTCGCAAACCATCATCAAGTAATTGCGCAGAGCGAAGGAATATCTGCACTATGTATTGGGTCAGCCCGGTGTATATATCCGTTCGTTCGTTAGGCCTAGGAAACCCTTCCATGTTTAACTTGCGCTGCGTGACGCTAATCAAATCAGGATCCCTGTTCTTGTTTTCCCTCGCAGGAAAAGCACTCGGCAACGCGGACACACGTAGCATGTGTCCCTCGCAATAAGGGTCTGACCCGTGTTTTCGCAGCCAGTATGTTTTTGCAGTATCCCAGCGGATCTGTATTTGCTCAAAACTAACAGTGGAACGGCCGATGTACGTGTGCCAAGGTCCTTGTTTGATTAACGTTGTCGGATTCGTGTGGGTTGTTTGTGCTGTGTCGTGTGCTTTGGCTGATATAACGACAGGATGAGTTTTAGCGAACGGAAATGAAACGGATAGGGGATTGGGGGGGGGGGGGGGGGATATGTTTATTAAGAAAAAAAGAAAAGAAAGGTTAGCCTAGCAAAGAGCTGGCTTGCTATTCCGAAAAAAACAAGGGAAAAGGGGGGGAAGGGGAAAACGAAAAAGAAAAGGAAGGAAAAAGAAAAAAAGGGGGATCGAAACAAAGGAAGGAAAGTAAAAAGAAACACGGGGCAATCAAAAAAGGAAAGGGACAGAAAACAAGAACCAAAAAGAAAGGAAAGAGAAACAAAAATTAACAAAACGAAAGGAAAAGGAAAGAAAGAAAGAAGAGAATAAACACTAGCACAACGTTACATGCAGTTCACGAGTCCTGAGACTCGGAGAAAACCGAGGAGAGCGGCAGTGACAGCCCACTGGTTGGGGTGCAAGACGGGGCCAAGAAGAGCGGCCAACGCAAAGTCGTTACAGCCAATCTGGAGCAGACGGCAGCGGAGGGTGTCCCTATGTTGAAGGTGCTGCTGGCAATACAGGAGTTGGTGTGGGATGTCAGCTTCCACTCCACAGACATTACAGTTTGGTGAATTTAGCCGACCCATATTGAAGGGAAGTGAGGGTGTACGGGCAACATTGAGCTGTAGGCGGTGGAGAAGGGATTCGTCGGTGTCAAGTGATGACGAACTCCATCAATGTGTCGATAGACCGTAGGAATGAGTTGTAAGTCGTAGTTTCGGCACGGAACTGCTCAGCCCATGTGGCACACCGATGGCGTATGTATAGACGGCATGTGGATGCTGTAAGCGGCAGAGCTGCCAGGGCCGAAGTGTCATCAGACCCAGCGCGTCTCGCTACTGCGTCTGCTCGTGTATTTCCGTACACGCCTACGTGGCCAGGGACCCATTGAAACGAGATGTTGTAACCAGTGGTGAATTTTTGAAGCGTCATGGTATGCAAATCGCTTATTATGCTGGGGCGAGATGGCGAACACATCTAGTGATGCCTTGCTGTGGAAGAGAAGCCATAACGATATTGAATAAGAGGGGACTGAGGACGCTCTTTTGTGGGACACCACGGTGCACGCGGAACGCCGCAGTGTCCCCGTCAGCGGTGCGCACAAACAGGGAGCGGTCAGCCAAGAAGTCTTTAATCTATGACCAGGGGAGCCCCCGACTTCAGCTTCTGAAAGCGTCGCCATGATTGCGCTATGGAGGGCACTGTCGTACGCTTTCTTGACGTCGAGGAAGACAGCGGCTGTCAATAAACCTTCGGCCCTTGCCTGTTGTGTCCTACTGGTTAGAGTTATGACGCTGTCCATCGCTGACCGGCCTGGGCGAAAACCCGCCATCTCCTCGGGAAAAAAAAAAACGTGCTCTCAAGGTACCAGGTGCTCTCAAGGTAGCTCAGGCGATTGCATATTATGCGTTCCAAAGTCTTCCCCACACAGCTTGTAAGAGCTGCTGGGCGGAAAGAATCGATGTGATGCGGTGATTGACCTCGTTTCAGTAAAGGGACCACCATCGCGGTCTTCCACTCGTTAAGGACTTCCTCTTGGCTCCGGCTCTCGTTGAAGATCCGTAGGAGGGATGCCGGCCCTGACAGGGGAAGATTCCGAAGGGCCTTATACGTGATCTGGTCTGCTCCAGGGGAGGTATGCAGAGGAGAGTCCCGTAGTGCAGAGCCGAGCTCGAGAAGCGTAAGGGGCAGGTCCAGAGCCGGGTTTTTCGAAGTCTGCATACCGGGTAGAAGACCGTGAACTGATGAGAGCACGCCCGGAGTCTGCGCTGTGAGGCGCACGCAATAGTCCTAATAGTCCTAGATGTCGAAAAACGACGAAGAACACTTCCGCTCAGCAGAGGGGGGGGGGGGGATACAAAGAACGCATTCAGTACTGTTACCTCACATGTCAATATTATTTGCTCTCCTCAATGTTTTGCTTGTAGCAGCCTGGCATAAGCAGTATTGACGTGTTTTGCTGAGGCGACGCCAATATTTTATGTCCATATAGAGACGAATGAAGCATTACAGCGTTAGGTAGACTTCCGTTGCTGGAAATTTAAGGAAACCAGTTATTTAAGCTTGTCCAATGGTAACAAGACAGTTATCGTTCCTATCAGATGTCCTTATAGTTCCTAAAGGCACGTATATGCCGAAACCTCTGCCGGAATGCTGGCCATTTACTATTTTTTTTATTTCGTTAATGTGTTGTGCGACTTTCTGCAGGACCTATGTAAGCGGTAGTCCTTTGCTTTGGTAGTTTTTACCATTCTTCTTACACTCCATCCATCCATCATTCTTCTTCCATCATTTATTGTTGTTGTTACACTCCGTATCTTCTACTACCTCGAAGGCTGATGTGTGCTTGACAGAGATCACGGGGGGGGGGGGGGGGGGATATGTTTATTAAGAAAAAAAGAAAGGAAAGGTTAGCCATGCAAAGAGCCAGAGATCACGGATATCACTAATATTGTCTAACGTAAGGTGACTTTTGACGTTAACGACCTCAGGTAGGTACCAAAAGATGAAATTAGTAGGGAACATCTAGTTTAATTTTTACGCAATTATGCAAATGATTGATAGATTACTCTCAGCGTTCTAGATAACGTTAAGGCATATTTGCGTAACAGGGCCCTGTACATGTTTATAACCATCTAACTGCACACCACCATCAAAATTAAAGTATCCATGTTATTGGTGTATTATCTTATCTTCGTGTTCATCTTTAAGCGCATTGGAGTAGCCGTCACCCCTGATTCAACGTCAAACTCACCTTAAATGCGAAAGCTCCGTCCTCGACCACCCCGACGACCTCTCCACAAGATGTCGTCTTGGCTTTCACCACGTCTTCCAGACGATTCGACGACGACGACGTCGGTGTGTCGGTGGTCTCATTGCTGCCCAGTGCCCCAAACGGGTCCGCGGCTGCAGTGACGGCGAGGGCGACCACGACCATGAGAGCTACGGCGCACGGTACGAGAACTGCGGGACGTGTCATCCTGGAGGTAGTGTTCGAAATGAATGTCCTCCCTTCGGCCGGTGATGTGGAGCTTGTGGGGTAACGCAAGAGGTCGTCCTCGTCGCTGAGGTGACTATAAGGACGATGAATGCCACGAAGAAGGGACATGCCGGGCCGGGCTACGCCGCGGCTGACATAGTGTGCTGGCCTACCTGAGGAGAGGAAAAAGAAAGGTATCGATGACGGGTGTACCTTCTAGTGTGGAGGTATCAATCTGACTCATTGAACAACCGTCCCGTTCCCCTTTTTCTGTTCTCGTCATCATTCGATCACGTGATGTATACGGTTACGGGTTTGTGCGCAGCTTCTCCAACACGCTGAAGTTCGTGTGCACACGGTCGTGGAAACATGATGAGTTAAAGCGCGGAACGTTTTCTTGTGTCTGAGGAATAACAAAGGACACGGACAAAACGAGATAGAACGTTTTGTCCGTGTCCTTTGTTGTTCGTCAGACTCAAGGAACTGTTGTCTGTTTCATGGACACACCGGCTAGCTCGCCTTCTCCCAACCAACCTGTCCTTTAATCGGTACTTTACTTTTATTTTCGCGATCCTGAGCAATATGCCATGTGTTGTCCTAAGTCCATAACCACTTTTGCACTATAAGGTGACGTCGATTATTCATTTGTGCTGGTTTCTACTACCGGTATTTCGTGAGTTCTTCTGATCGTTTTCATCATCTTATTGCGCCAAAATACTTTTCTTTTCTTTGTTTTAGTTCGGCTTTCTGTCCCAGCTGCCGCTAGCGCCTCAGGTTGTTTTGGAAACTCTTCCGAAATGAGCTAAAACAAGAAGAAAAAAAAAGGGGGGAAAGCACGAACGAATCGATGTGTCTGACGTCGAGAAAGGAGGACACAGACAGCCACGAAGTGACATGAAAATAAAGATAAACGATACATTTGACTGAAGTTTACAGTGAGCTAGAACATTAGTAATTTATTTTGAGTTAAAGGGACAGTTAGGTATACAAATCTGCGTTTTATAGCTAGCAGTTAACAGTCCTGAGGAACACGGAGCTTCCTCAAAAGGTTGTTATCTTGAGAAAGATTTATGGTTTGGTTTGATGTAAGGAAATATAGCAATTCTTTAACCAACGATTCCTAGACGAAAACTAAGAGCCGAAAACACATTGTAATGTGACGGGACCAGTACGCCCCTTGTTTATTTCGTCGAATGCCTGTAGGGGGTATGAAAGGAAGTGCCTCAGGACGAGACTGTAGGGGGTATGTGATACGCACGGGCGTGTTCCAGGTTACGACGAGCTGTCGAAGGGGGTGTGACAACCATTTGAAGGAATAAGGCGATTGACTCATCGTATTTTTGGAACGGTTATCGTGAACACCTTGCCATCTACCAAAGCTCCCTGCTACTTTATTCCTAATACGAAACCTAAACCAACCAGTCGACGTCATACAGGGTTTTGTTACTGCGTGCGTAAGGAAACGGCGGGTGCACACTCCGCATGTGCCGAACGTGGCTTTGCGTTTGCCATAAAAAGAAAACAAAAACATGACCCAACGCTGTGGCAGCGCCCCTAGAAAAGCGCTTTGCAGGTAGGTGAGTGACGTGTACACTCTGTGCAAGTTGAACTTCTGCGCAAGAGAGGGGAAAATGGGCGGAGAAATCACGTGTGCAGCGTTCCTCCACTCATCGGGGTCGGTGCGGAGTAACCAACGTGCTCGATGTTGTGGTTGCGGTTACTTCTTTGCTTCCTTCCCACGTGAACCGACCCACGTGGGCTCTCCGCGTCCAATTGTGCTGGGGGGGGGGGGGCGGCCAGTCATGTGCCGCGTTAGGTTACGTCAGAGGCTGAGGGAAAGGGGGAACTGAGGAGCTGCGCGGAAGCGTGACCTACTTGCAGAGCGTATTGCATCGACTCTTCACTGCCGTACTCTTTACGGAGGTAAGCATCGCTCGCGCACTGTGAGTGTCGAATGAAGTTGATTCCACAAAACCGCCAGCGAGTGAAGACCAGAACATTTAATGAAAAACGCTCACATTTACCTTTGGCGCGACCTCTTTCCAACAGCAGCATGCGTGCTTCTTGTCACTGCATGAGCTCTTGCATTGCTATCGCAACGTGAACAGGTGCTGCCAAGCGAGAAATTTCCAGTGTATTTCTTCCTCCGCGCGTTTTTTTTTTTTTTTTTTTTTGTCTTTCTTAGTTTTATGGTTCCTTTCGTTTGCGCAAACTCACTGTGACGTACATGGAAACGAACGACAAAAATGATGCTTCCGTTTTCGGACCGGCGCACACTATGCTTTCAGTAAAATGACACAAATGGTTCGGTTTGGGTTTCCTTTCGGGTACATTGTTTAGTGTTCCTTTTTTTTATTATTTTTATATTTACTTCCTACAGTACCGGAAACGACACTAAAGCTAGCAAAAATGGAACGATAAACACAGCACATATCCCTTTGTTAAAATGACATTTCGCAACCGGGAAAATTTGTTTCTCTGTCGTGCCGGGAAGGACAACTTCACTCAGAATTCGTTCGCTCAATTACTGTGCCGGGAACATGTCAAAGGGTAGATTGAAAGCATCAGGAATTTGAACATATTCTCGAAGGCACGCGCATAATCATCAGCGTGTGCTCTTAGATTTTCTGATGCGATGTGATAGTAAAATCTAAGAGCAGAGCGTTTTTTTTTTCTTTTTCTAAGAAAGTGCCTTACAAAGTTTTCAAGAGATATAATGATAATATGTTTACTACCGTGCCCAACGTCCAAAGCCTTGTTTTTTGTTTGTCTCTTCTCGTTCTTCCTTTTTCTTTTCTTTTTTAGGAGTGAAACTTGCCGCCTTGACTGGGCAGGCAGACATCACTTCTTCTTTCTTTTTTTAATTATTGACGTCATCATCTCCCCACCCCCACCCCTTGATATTGGCGCACGTAGACTGTACAGGTAAGGACTTACACATACACACGTACGGATATACACATTATACAAAACATAACATATCCAGGAACAGGAACATATTCATATTGAGACATACAATGCATGACAATAAAGAAGAAGAAAAAACGCTGTACAACTTCACGTGTTACTATGGCGGGCTAGAAGGGTTCTAGCCCGCCATAGTGTTACTGAGTGAAGACCAGAGGAACGTTTTGAAGACGTTTGTATGGGAGCTAAAGGTGTCAAGACAGGGGTGAATTGCGTTCGTCATTTGTTGCATACGTACGATCGGATTTGTAGGTATAATGTGGGATAGGTACAAGATATTCGTGCGTCTGGTTACATTGACAGGTACGACGATATGAAGCTAATGTAATAAAGATGGTGTGTCGAGAAAACTGTAAGATCTCAAAGCATAATGAAATGAAAATGGCGTCGCATTGAGAGTGGCTCCAGGTTAAGAAATGACATTATCTCTCTGTAGACGTACATTCTGAAGTCAGAGCCCTTTCTCGAAAACACGATATGTACAAGGTGTAGAAATTTTGTCTGGACAGCTTCAATCAGCGACGAGTCAGTGTAGGAAAGAGAGTTCCACACTGGAGACGTATATTCCAGCTGCGGTGAAATAACGGAACGATAAAGGTGAAGACATGTAGAGGGTGTGGAAAAGATTTCGCATCTATATGTGAGCAAGCCAAGAATTTTGAGAGCTGAAGGACGTACGTAGGAGACGTGGTTATGAAAACGCTGCTGGGATTAATAGTAAAATAAAAAATAAAAAAAACACGGGAACGTCGCTTAGTTGTTGCGGGTGTAACCTCCAAGGTACAACAACAACAACAAAGAAAGTAGAGCTGTACCGCTACACTATACTCTGTTGTTTCCTTCTTTCTTTTCCCCCCCTTTTTTTCTACCTGATGACATATAGTATTTTATACATAAACTTCTACCGGGATAAACGAAGTGAAACTGCACTGTTTCTTTTTGTTTTCTTTTTTTTTTTATTGCTTGTGTCCATCCGAACTAGACTGTAATTTTGACATTCCTCATGCATAATATAACGGAGCATCTTCATGATAAACCTCTGATGGAGCAGAGCACGATAAGACTATAGATCATATTTGCATCTTGCTCCACACAATCCAGTGCAATGCAATGCAATGCAATCCAATCCAATCCAATCTAAGAAGCGCATGTGTCGTGAGTCCCACGCTCTCACGCACCCTTCCAAGCCAGGCAGAGCCAGGCAGAGGCAGGCAGAGGCATACAAAAGACAGTAAATTGTTTCCCCGCCCTCCTCCCGCTGCTCTGCGTACATCAGACCTCCCAGGCATTTTCCTCACACGTACTTCCAAGACCATCTCTTCCCGCTAGGTGCAACCGAAAATGCACCCTATATGGCAACCTCATTCCCGTAATCCTCGCATCATCTGCTTCTTTATTTCTTCGCCTGCCGTCGTCGTAGTCCATCCATACATCTTCATCCCTCCTGTGGTGCGGAAGACGCTGCAGCAGCGGCACAGTTTCGTGGTGCGGAAGACAAGCTTTCCTTCCTTCCTTCCTTCCCAGGTCTCATATGCGTGCTTCCGCATAAAACGGGCGAATGTAAAATAAAGACAAACTGCTCTCTACGAATTCTCCTGCACGGAGAAGAAAATGAGTTATATCGGGAAGGTGTGTGATGCTTGTGGTGGCTCCGATGCTACGAGGATCTTTCGTAAAGAAACGTGTAGTCTTCACCTGTGCGCTTACAGTCTTTATTCCATTTGACGTTAGATTGAAAGAATGGAAGGCTGGGCAGCAAAAAATAACGGGCTTCGCTCCCGCAATAAGCCTGAAGCGCAATGTTGCACTTCAGGCTACGCTCTCTTAAAGTGTTTGTTTGTTTGTTTGTTCGTTTGTTTGTTTTATTTATTATTGACCTGCAAAAGGGGACCAAACCTCCGTCCAACGTGTTACCTGTTAGCCGTGTTATGTGCTGAAGTTCTATTGTAAGAGTATGTACACTATATGGAAGTATATGGCGGCACCGAGGAGCGTCCATACGCTTCACCAGCAAGAGGACTTCGACAAATTTCGTGAGCCGAGGCGTACGCGCATTGTCCTGAGTCCTCTGGGAGATATCCTTTGGAAGTTCTGCTGGAATCCTGCTCGTGGTGTCTTCTGAACGAAATGAGGCAACAGTGACGACACATTTCCATACAGGGAGGGAGCGGCCTTTCATCTAGGCGGCGCTGTGCTCGCTAATTCGCTATGAAAGATGAAACGCTAACTCGCTCTTCAATTATTAATTCGTCGATTTCGGATTCCACAGGAACTGCATTCACTAATTTACCGAATTGCTGCTTCACTTTTCGCCGACTCGAGTGTTATAGTGGAGCGGTTTATTACCGGCGTCATAAATATTTCTTAGTTTCTTCCTAATTTCTTAACTATACAGGACATTTTCCTGCAGAATTTCTGTCAAGTGTATCGGCTTTGTACGAATAAACAAATCTGAAATCTATGCCATTGGAACACACACTGTTTGAAATTCCTGCGTGGAGGAAGATGTGCGTGTCGTCAGTGTGACGACACAAATGTGTGAATGTGAATACGCGAGGAGGTATGAGAGAGGATGCTCACATGTGACCATCCTGGTGGGAACATCACAGAAGCGTCGCGCGAGCTGAAGAGATTGGGCGCGTTAAGTAGCTGCTCTCTTACTCCTTCTCGGACGCTCCGAGTTTCGTGCTCCTGGAGCAGTTATTAAACGACACTCGGACGCTTGAACACGCTGGATGGGCTGTCGTCTATCCCTTTCTCTTTTTCTACTCTCTGCTCTACTGCCGCCCCACATCCAGCGTTCTCTTTCTTCGCTTTCGTGGAGAGGAGGGAAGAGATCACGTGACGGAGCATGGTACCCCCTTTTTCGTGCACCCTCCAAAAGCTTGGGCGTGACGAACCCGCTCGCTTTTGAAACTCTGAGTATGAGCGTAGCCACATAGCGGCTGGACTGCCAAACAGTCGCGCTCCGAAGCAGCCACTTAACGCGCCTATTCTCTCGTTTGTGCTTACGCTTACCCCAGGGCCACTCAATCTTACGAAGCAGCTTCAATAAAAGACACCAGCCGGCGTATTAAGAGCACGTGCCGTTACGCCTTTCACTCTTATGTGCTGGAAAGTGTGATATACACAGCTGAGTGTCTATTGAGTGTGTACCTTTCTCACTCTCTCTGTGATGTACCCACCTCACGAAACGTCTCCTCAGAGGAGAAAGATATAAGGCACATCAAATGTTCGTTCAAAGCATTTCTCCTTCGGTATCAGACCATCAGAAGCGAGAAACTGTCGTTCATTCCAACTCGGAAGCCAATCGATCCGTGCCACACCGCAGCAGTAATAGTCGCCCCTTTCAAGATTATATCTCGCCCGAGACCCTCTGATGTTCACCCCCCCCTTTCCCGCCTTCCATACACCAATGGCTTTTTGTGTGTTCTTTTATTAGTTTCCTTGGCCAGCTACTGAAATTGGAATTGATTGGTTGCCGTCCTAACCTCACGGATGTCGTCTAACGACCATCAGTGCCCGTCGAAGCTTTCTGTCTTTTCTCTTTTTTTTTTCTTTTTTTTTTTTTCTTTATGCTGACCGAAGTTTTGGTTTCCCACTAAATGAGTGAGAGGCCGAACGGATCAAAAGTGTGCTCATCAGCGGTTCTCCTCTGCGCCACCTAATATTGCTCGAAGGTGAGCTCGCTTTTTACTTGTGAGTTTACTTTATAGCACTTATATCCACAAATTATCTGAAAGAAAGACAAAGAACACCCTGTGGGCGGCTTCGTCTGTGACTTCTCAGCGTCACTCTCAAGATGGTTCCACGTAAAATGCTGAACAACACGGTAGACGGAGGCCAGCAAGCTTGTGTGAGTTTGAAAACGGCAACATATACTTATCCTTGCCATGTCCGTCTGTAACGAGAGGATAGAGAGGTAGCAAGCGAGCTGGTGGTATAGATCCATCACTTAAAAACCCGAGACTGGGGGACAAAAAAACGACAACACAGATCTGTCTGTGTTGTCGTTTTTTATCCCCTAGTCTCGGGTTTTCGGTCAATTTCGCACTTTTTTGTCACTCATTGGGCACTCTTTCAAATTTCTTTCTCACTTTAGTCACTCTTACAGTTGGAAGCACAGCTTGAATTTTTACATAAAGACATTTTAGAAGTATAATGTTTTATGTCACGTCCTATGTTCCGCATTGCCCACGCAACAACCGAATCACGTTAGAAGGGCACACAGCGCTATAAAGAGCTTATTACTGTGCTGTCGCAATCGTACTGATGCACCATAGTCCCTTTCTAATAGGTTCGTAACCGCGCGGGGCGCATTACGGAAGGTGACAGACAAGAGAAATGAAGTTGGAAGGATTAGCAGGGATTAAGCGGACCGAGAAGATTACCCCCAGGCCGTCCGCCACCACCACTACCATCATCGTCGCTGGTGTTCTATCGCTGGCGACAACCGGCGACTGGCAAGAACTATAGCCGTCGTCAGCCAACGGCATGTTTAAAGCTGCCTGTCGTAATGTCGAAAATCCGCCAAATTACGAAATAAGCTCTAAACGCGTGCTTTTAAGCAAACTGTCCGGATGCTCTTAGCCGGTGAATATCCGATTCTCTTATGATGATGAATGTCCGATGAATGCCCGATGAAAATCCGATGCTCTTAGTCCGGATGAATATCTTAGCTTTGGGCTTCTTTCTGGCGTGTGTTACCGTTGTAGTAAACGGTGATTGATTTGGTTTGGTTTGAAAAAGAACAAATATATAAACGCATTCGAACCCGTGACCTAGTGGCTACGATGATGACCTTCCACGAGAATTGGGGGGGAGGGGGGTGACCCGGCTTTGAACTCGAGTTCCGGCTGTGCTGTTTGGATGTTTTTCCTTGGCTTTCCTCAGACGCTTTAGGACAAGTGTAGGCACAGTTCAATGTAAAGTCGTCCCAGAACCCACGTCTCTCCCCCCCCCCCCCAACCCCTGCGATAGCCGTGACATTGATAACGGCAATCAGTTCCATCATCACTACCACGGTGGAAGGCTTCGTTAGCAGGTTTTTAGAAGGATGTGTTCCACTAGACACCTAGGAAGGAAATCGCAGAGTGCAACACATCTTGCCATGGACGGCTGGCCAGTCACCGAGTGCTTCCTTGATGTCTAGATGTTCGCTGACGTGTCTGTCCAATGCACTCCGTAGCACTTCGCGACTTGCTGCGTATCACGCAGCAAGTCGCGTATGTGCTCTGTGTCCTCTATGGCACTCCGTTTAGGACGCAGTCCGATAAGGAAGCTACCTCCCGATGCGATGTCGGAACGCGTGACCAAGGAAAGCATTTAGCCGTAACCGATATAACCGAGTAGCGATTCCAGTGGTCTGAGCATTCTTGAAGGCATTCTATGTACGAGAGGGAGATGTGCCCTAGCGGAGCAGTGACGTCGGTCCCCTTACGTGAGTTCGATCAATCCGCTTCGCAGAAGAGAACACATTTCGCATCGGAGCTGGTAGAATAGAGTCGTTGTATATACATGCACTAGTGGGCGTTCCGGATGAGGCAGTTAGCTTCTGGTTGCCGCGGATGGCCCCGTAATCCGGTGTCCAGTGTAGCCGGATGTAGGCTGTGACGATGTTTTGTACCACAAGTGATAATGCTGCCGCTTTCTTTTACCGTGCAAATTAAATGATTAAATTTGCATGAACAGCGCTGGTTCTATGTATTCACTGTTCTAACGTGCTGTACAATGACTCACACGGTTGTCCAGTTCGCCGCAAATAGTTGTTGCAGCCAACCAGTCCTCGAATCCTCCCCCCCACCCACCCTTCTTCGTGTAGTTTCAACATCATTGCTGCCAATACTAAATGTCGCCTTAACAACTAATGGTTAGCCAATCTGGATCGTGTTTTCAAAGGCGGTAGCCAATCAGGAACGAGTTTTCAGCGGTCGTAGCCACGGAGACGAACCACCGTCGTCTGCGAGCAGTAATGGGACGTCCCCACGTACTAAGCTTTAAAATCAAGCTCGAAACTGTCCCATATCTTTCTCATGACTGATTTTCAGCGAAGCGGGCTGCACTTTTTATCTGCAGATCCATGTCTATACAGGTTCCATGTTAGCTGCAATCATTTCCGACTTCAATAGCGGACGAATTGTGACTATATATGTCCACGTAGAGGAGAAGGGAGAGGAGGCAATCTGTATCTATAGGTGGCGTTTCCTTAGACCTCAAAAAATCTATCTAACCTATAAGAACCCATCCACGTAGCTGTGGCACATTTCCTCAGACAATTTCCCTCATACTACGTACTACCCCCCCAGCACTTTATATTTTATACCCCCTAAATTTCCTTTCCCGCTATCAAACGAGAGAATAGAGAGGCATTCTCTGCGCGCACTGCCTAATGCATCCAAAGTATACATGCCCACAAGCACTCTCTCAAATACTCGTTCCAGTGAAATACGTGCCATTCAATAGAGCCTGCTTGTGTATATACTGGCAAGGTAAAGACCTATCGATTACTGTGAGAACGGGAGAGTGTGTGTGTCCACTGTTATGGAGTTGTTAGAACGGAGGAAAATGGGCAGAGAGCGGGGGGTGTCTGGCGAACAATGGATTCTGCAAGAAGAAGGGGGGAACGGGGGCTCGTTTCCGCATCTTTTCCGATGATGTTGTTCGAAGGCTTAGGAGGTGTACCCAAGGAAGGGAAAGGGGCTTCGATTTAGGCCTAGCGGGAGGGGGGGGAATGTTCATTGTACTGTGAAGATTTCGAAATGGTGTGATGAAGTGGAAAGATGAAACATTAGATTGGTCAGTAGCTCGGTCGATGGGATGGATGGTTTCTGCCGTATATAGGGTTGGGATATCCATGTTGGTTTCTGTGACGGAGAGAGGGTTGCGGGAGTGAGCTGGTAGTGGTCTACACGATTTAGTATGACCACAGATGTTGGGACATCCGGGAACATACCACCAGGAGGCAGCACGAGCGAAGCCTTCCCTGCTTTGTGTTCTAATGTATTAAACTGTTACGTTCATCGTGCCATCGACTAAAAAAAAAAACGATCGTAACCGCACGGGGCGCATTATCCAAGCCGACAGAAAAGAAAAATGAAGTTGGAAGGATTAGCAGGGATTAAGCGGCCGGACGAGGTTACTTTCCGGTCGGCCACCGCAATCATCGTCGCTGGTGTTCTATCGCTGTATAGTGAGGGTCACGTGATGCATAGAACGCCGAAGCGCACCTTTTTACTCAGTACCGTATTCTGTTTGAAACATTCGCCAACAATTGATGATTTCTTTTTCGTTTTCTTCACTGCAATAACAAAATACTGGTTTTGGACAGTATGGGAAGTGGGACATCTTTGAAGTCGCGAGCCTATATGTCCCAAGAGTTGAATACAATGCTGAGGAATTAGCTGATCTCAGCAACACACACATACGTACATAAATGGGATGATGATGTGGCGGGTCATTAATGTCAGCAATAAGTTAAGATTGCTGCGGAACCTTAGGAATTCCTTATGCAGTTCCTAAGATCTTACAAGATTTTGGAATCTTAACCACAGATAGTTGGTATATGATAGTTTGATATGATGGTTGATAGTTTTTTTTTCCCTCGTACTGTACGAGAATGGAACAAATTGCCCTCTTGTCTTACACAAATTTCATCACCAACCCGGTTTTTTCCAAGGTCTTGTAGGCTAACATTCTTTCTTGACTTCAGATGTTTAACACTTGACATTTTGCACTGTGTATAGCCGTATGTTGTATGTGTTGTATGTAGTGTACTCACCTCATCTGCCGTGGCCATCAAGAGATGGCCGGCAGTATCTTTCAAATAAATAAATATGACGAGAGCTTGAACCTTCGAGTTTTTAAACTAAACTAAAACGGAACCTGACCGAGCGCGTGCTCGTTCTCCATGTTTTTCTTTTCCTTTCTTTTTTGAGTTGCTCGCTAACTTCATCGACTACTTCTGGCAGCTCACTTCTTCGAGAAGATATAGAAAAGGTAGAAAGAAAAGAATAAGGACCAGCGGCATAGCCGAGTTTTTAAAAAAAATTAAAAAATGGCCTCGTCTCGCTCGTTGGTGGTAGCCAAAGGTCGTGCTGAAGACTGTGGGAGGTGGTGGGTTCGAATCCTACTACCGGCCGTGCTGTCTCAGGTTTTCCCTGGGTCTTTCGAAGACTTTCCAGACGAACGTCGGCACAGGTCCCCCCTAAAGTCGGCCCAGGACGCATACTAACCCCCTCCCACCTGTTACCCACTCCTATCCTGCTGTCCTCTCTCCATCTATACGCTGCTCATAGCCACAGTTGCTTCGCGGCGTTAACACGGAATCAAAAAAAAAAAGGAGAAAGGGGCGAAGGATGATTAGGTATATCTGTTCTTTTTCATCATCGTCGTCGGCGTCTTTTTCATTTACTATATTTGGTTCAACAAAGTGACGCCATTAAAATTCCCCAAATCTATATCTCCTTCGAAAGATCCTCTTCTCATTTGATACTTCCCCACTTCGCATTAGTATTATTCTTTCCGCTCTTTCAGTTTCTGCTTCTTCTTCTTCTTCTTCTTTTTATTTCTATTTTTATTTTTTTCGTCAAGTGAGTTTAATCACACTGCTCGGCGACCTTATCTCCCACCAACCACGATCTCTTTTTGTGTTCGATGGGTCCCCCCTCTTCTGTTTTCTAAATGGGAGAGACAGAACGGGGTGCTTAACTGTAATTGAATTGGTAATTGAAAAGGAAAGTAAGGGCCTCTTCCCGTATGAGGTCGATACTAGCTTGTCAAGTTCAGTTTCACCATGAAAAAGCGGGCGCTCACTTGAAATGGCCCGAGCTACTCAGTGTCTTCTTCCACTGTGGAGTGGTCGTATATGAAAAGGGCTTTGTTTCGCGGGTGAAAAAAAAGATGAAGAAGAAGAGCTTTCGTGCTTTTTTTTTCTTCTTTCTTACGACGTGGGTGCGTTTGTTAGCGTTACTGAACGTCGCTGTGTCTGCTCACGCGTTTTCTTTCCAGCGGACCCCATCTGTTTGCGCGGGAGCAGAGGATGCGAGCTTTGAGTAACGATGCCTATTTCGAGACATAAGCTCTCCTCCTCTCTCTCTCTCTTCGTCTTTGTTTCAGAGTTACGCTACCACGTGGAGAGAGAGAGAGAGAGAAAAAAAACGAAACTGATTCTGTTCCTGCATCATGCTCCTCAGGCAAAACTTCAAGCTCTTTCTTCAAAGACCCGCAGCGCAGTGTTCCTAATTGGACAACCGTTACCCTCCCTGTGTCCACGTTGGAGTTACGAAAAAGAACGCTGGCTCTGCTTCGGGAGCATCTGAGCTACAGAAACCATGTAGTAAAAGCCACTGTCGGGACCCCGGACCATGCAGGAAGCACACGTTTGCCAGTCCCTTCTCTTTGCCTTATATTGTATGCGACGACCGTAACCACTAGTCCACTTGAGGCAAGCACTTCAGGTACAAACCAAAGATGGACGTATGCCGCCTCGTGACGTACTCGAGGTCAGAATGCTGCATCGAACGTTAACCCAAGCTGCAGACGAGGACACAGAGCGCGTCCTCCTCAAGTGCTCCAAGTATGCCGACAGTCGCAGGACACTAGAAATAAGTCTGGCTCTCCTGGACGCCCTGCCATTCGACCTTGTACAGCTCCTGGGTCCTCAGCCATTCAATCATCAAGCGGCTGCGCTGAAAGCGCTCCTACGTTTCCTTGAAGGAACGCATCTGATTGATGTTTCGTAACACTGTCTGGTCCCTCTGTTGTGACAAGTGTTCCCACTAGTTCGGGTTGTTTGTCTCCTGCCCCCCAACTACTGGATTTTCTCCTCTTTTCTTTTTTTTTTTGAGTAACTGCGGCTAAGTGATCTGGGGTAGCCAGCCTGACTTTGTCGTGACTTAAATCCCCCTTTTTTTTTTTTCTTCCACTATCACATCACATCACGTTAACCAACACAACGTTTCCTGAGGGCGAAACGTCCACAGTGCTTGCACGCTTAATTTACTGCCCCTGATTTGCTTCAACGACGTAAAAGTTTAATACATAAAGCCCGTAGGACGGAGAACTCCCTTCTATCAATCACGCCAACAATAAATGGCACGCACAAATGCATTTGAAAACTATTTTAACAACAGAAGAATGGAGCAGCGTGTCCCCATTTGTTTTCCCCCAAACTCCAGAGCCTTTGTAAATAATTCTAATACACGCATCATTTATGTCCTTGTGGTCACAGTGCCCTTGTAATTCGTTCTGTGACATATCTGTTTCTCATTCACTCCCCAATAACACTGAACATCCTCTGGATGTACGAATAATGCCCTACCGGATTCGTACGGCCGACGGATATTCTGAGGATATCATTCGGACGTACGAATTCGTTAGGACATTAGCCGTACATACAGAGGATATTCGGTGTTGTTGGGGCGGTCGGTCGTGTAGTATAGCCCTTCAGGGCTCACGGTATTAATAAAGAAACAAAGTACGCCAATAGATCTGCATTTTATAAACCCCGTCGCCTGTAGCAACGACAACTAACATCTCTCAAGTGGGATATGTCCCCCAAACGTTCGCGTTGGTCACTTTGAAAGGACGGTCGTCAGGGTATGCACGCGCAACTAAACCCCTATTCGTTAGCTACCACGTACTGCGCGCTAGAGCATTCGAAATTCAGCCTCCGAATGTTAACGAGCGGGACAGAGCGCGTGCCAATTGCTGTCCAGGGAACTCCAGAGTATAGAAACTAGGTGATCGTAAACACACTAATGAGCTCAAGCGGGAAACGCCTCGTTCACTCGAGCCCGTCACCCCCACCCCACCCCACACCACGTGTGCAGGTAATGTATTCTACAGGTCTCAACGCAGTGTCGCGTAAGTTTAAGCCTGTGTCTGACAGAGTGGGCGCGGGAATGTTTCCGCATATTTGCGTGAAGAGTTTGGAGCGCCGGAGACTATCCCACTATACCTTTAGTCGTCCTATCGAAAGCGCAGGTATATAGCGGATAGGCGAAGAAGTGCTGAAGAATGCTGAGATGTCATTAATGCATGAAAGGACGCGTTCTTGAAGGCCGGTGCGTGTTTCTGTGAGCATCGCGCTGCGTAAAACTCTGCATGGTCACGCACCGTGAAAAAAATACTCCTGTCAAACCGCATGGGACGCGAATCCCACTGCTGCGTGCACAGCGGGTTTGGCGTATGTGCTTTACGAGGTGTTGGCAACGTCCTCGATGCCAATACACCACAACGTCCTCCTATCCTTCCGGTTCCCTCCTGAAATGTTTTTTGAATGCGTGCGTGCGTGCGCGTGCGTGCGTATGTGTGTGTTCGTGTTCGTTCCTTTGTAATTGATTTGCATTTGGTAACATGGACCCTCACGAGCGAAAGTTGTACTTGGAGATGTCCTTCTGCAGCTTTTTCATAACAGCGGCCATTGCTAAAACGGAAGTAGAATGCTCGACCGAAACCAGGAAGTGACTTGCTGCGCCGTGATTGGTTGCTATAGACGCCCGTGAACTGACTGCAGCGTGAAATATCAAACCTGCTCTGATGCAGTGAATCACGCGCTACGAGCAGCTGCAACGTACAAAATTTCGCGCTGGGCGTGAAAACTCAGCTCTTCCGCAAGAAAAACGCACCATGCGGTCCAGCCCTTAGGCTGGCAGAGAGGGAGCGTCAGTGGTGTTTTGGTGTCTTGAGGGCCGAATGGGTTGAGCGGGTCGTCTACACATTCAAATCCAATCCAATCCAGGATGTTTTGTGCACGTATAGGCGACTATCTTTATGCGGTTAGTGCTGTGACGGTTCGATTGAAGTAGAAGAAAAGTATTGCTACATACGATAAGAACTGATGTTTGAGGCTTACGATGGCTCGCTAGAAGGCTTACACAAGTCAAAACAGGCTCTGCAGCAGACATTCTGAGCTAGTTGGCAATTATGTTCTACTGCCGCTAACTTAATGCGAATGGAAATTTTCCGCGTTGGAAATTTAGCAACTTATTTGGTCACGTCCGGTTTGGTGGCGGCCTACGTTCCCATTTACGGCACCATAAAGGTAGAAATTGAATTGAATAGAATTCTTGCTCCCATCATCATCATCATCCTACCACCGGCTGTGCTGTCTGAGGTTTCCCCTGGGTTCCACGAAGATTTTCCAGACGAATGTCGGCACAGTCCCCCCTGAAGTCGGCCCAGGACGCATACTATAAACCCCCCTAGCCCCCACTCCTTCCTTGCTGTCCCCTCTCCATCTGTCCACATCTGTACGCTGCTCATAGCCACAGTTGCTTCGCGGCGCTAACACGGAATCAAAAATTATTATTATCATCATCATCATCAACAACAACAACATCAACATCAACACATCAACTTGTTTGGTGGAACCGATGGCGCCAAGGGCGAATCCTACGTGAAAGTGAGAAAGTAAGCGCTGTATATTCCATTCCGACAGAGATAATTATTAAACTAGCGAATTATTAAAAAGTACGCACACATTCACACAAAGAGACGGCGGAGCTGAAGTGCGACTTGTAATTCAGCAGCGGCGAAATAGGGCTGTGGACCAGTTCCGACTCTATACTATGTTGCTGCCGCCTCTACGTAGCTGCGCTCTTGTTAACGCTCAGTACAAACTACTAAACATAAGATTTCGTGGTGCTGCTACTTTCAAAGCCCATTATCTTGAACGGCGGGCAGTAAACTAAATTACGTATACACGATGCATATACTCTCTGTACGGAGCCGTCACTTCCAGTCGGTACTGCAAGCTCATCTACTTCGCGTAGAACCCTGCTGGACACTGCCAACTTTACTTTGCCGGTGGAAAACGTTTCCCAGAACGGCGAACTCGCTCGGTTATGCCGCTGTCAAATACCATTCGAGACGAGCTCGCACGCTCGGCGCACTTCAAAAAGGTGTCCGTACGCAGCTTACAGCAGCCATATTTCATCTTTTGTCGACTTGTTTACCAGAACGACCGCCGCGGCAAGCGCTTTATTCTTCATCGTCTGATAACAGCAGTATTCTCGCGAAAGAAATGAACAAGACGCGCGAGCCTGCATCGAGTAACTGCATGGATGCGAGTGGGGAGCCATTTTCTGCTTCGACTTCTTGGTTTCGTGTTCACATCGTCAGCTAGAGAAGTTGAGTCTCATGAATAATTCCTCGTCGACAGCACGTGCACCTGAATTGAAATTCAAGAATGCGCCTGGGGAGACCTGCGCATTCGAAAGCTTCTCTCTCTCGGTGTAGATTTAGTTTGTGTTTCCTCCTGGGGTAGTGTAAATTATTCGGCGTTCCTCCTCTACTAAGTGGGTTATGCTGACGCGCTGTGGAGCATTAATGCTCTGAAAATTTTCTGTGCTAGACAGACATTGTTGTTCTTTGTAGCGCCAATCACTTTGTTGCTGTTTCCCTTTGCCACGCAGCAGCAAAAAAAAAAAAAATTAGTTGCGTAAATAAACCAGAATATGTTCTCTGTTTTTTAATGACAAAAACATATCCCTGCAGTGGTGGTGGTGGTGTTGATGGATCTGCTAGCCACAGTCGGCCATGCCCAGACGGGCAACATCACTTAGGCCGACTTCACAGGGAACTGTGCCGACATTTGTATTAATGCGCGCTTGTCTCTGCGGGCAATATTTATGCCCAATGAACAACAACACTGGTGGGCAATATTTATGCACAATGAGATGAATTGGCTTAGGATTACTGGGAAGAAGAAAGATATGGGGATGTTAGTTCTGACGGTGTCTCGTCTCGCTACTCCAATATTTGTAGACTAAAAAGGTACACCAACTATAACCCATATATTCTTAACCTTACTTATCTGCACAGTGATCTCTTACTTCATATCGTATAACTTGCCTCCACTGCGTGTTCAGTTGCTGTTCAACCATGTCCTCTCTCTGTTTCATTGCGTGTTCAGTTGATGCTATGTTTTGCATTACAGTGTATCAATGTCGTGCCTTGTAACATCAGTATTTGTTGAGTGACCCATAAACTACACACAAAAAAGAAAAAAGAAACAAACAAAAAGAGAAGGAAACCAGACAGCAAACAGCAAAATTTTGAGAAATCTCAGGTAGAGAAATCCAGACTACAGACTGATTGACGCATAAATGACACAAAATGTGTTCTTACTATTCATTATTCGATCCCAGCAGGGTTTGTCCGCTTCTGCATCAAATCTTAGTCGAGGAATCTTGCTCAAACTATATTCATGTTTATTTTTATTTTCAAATTTACATATATTTAGCGCGCCCCAAGCAACTTTCATTTTTCAATTCAGAAAATACTCTAAACTGACATCTCTCCTCAAACTCAATTAACCATTTCGCAGTGAAAAATCACACTATAGAGCGCAATACCGGTAATGTCATTTTCCAATTACTGCGCCCAATCAACAAAGTGTCGATGTTAATATCGGCATCCATCCATGCCACAGTATATAGCAAGCTTAATCTCAACCCCCGCAAGCTCACATATGAACCCATCCTCGTCTTGTCTGGTCTCACGCAACCAAGCACGGAACCCGGGACGAAATTGGCGCCCCGAGCACAACATTCCCTGTGCACAACGTTAGTGTAGCTTCGCCGAGACATACCAGAACGCGGCATATTTATGAGGATCCCAGTTCGTAATTTGGCGGCATCCATATCTAACAATGGAGCCAGCGTTGAGCTGCTCACTTGGATTACAAGCGCTCCCGATTATACTCTCGAAACAAGATACTGCTACTGGCCACAAGACGTAGGAACGGACTATTCCATTAAGGCACTAAGGGACTATTCCATGGAGGATGCATAACATGGGACCAGCGTAGTGCGCGCGCGATGCGCTTAGAATTTGCGGTATATACGACGGAGCGTGTGTACGCCTATAGGGATATCCCGTTCCTCTGCTGCGAAGTCGAGTTGAAGACTGCAGGGTCGGTAGTGCATGTGTACATGCTCAAGGCATGTAGGTTACGTAACGTAGGAGCATGCTGAAATTGGACAACATGTTATAGAAAAGAGAGATGTAAATTTTAAGAAGCAAGCACGGAGATGAGTGTGAAGGTGTAAAGTTTGGCGTACTTTTGATGCACACTCTAATAAATATATATATATATATATATTTAGCAATTTAGATCATATAACTGTCGCGTACAGTAAACTCATTTATTTAGCTGAAGACAAGTACTAGCTGTGAAGAAAGCTCAAACTGAAAATAATTTTGCGAAGGAAAGTGGCAGCCACTCGTTAGTCGCGCACTCCACCAGTTGTATACATCGATTGAAGCACAAGTATACGCGCATAAGTACTGTGCATGTCATTTTTTTGGCAGGGTCTTCTACGAAACCCCAAATATTTTGTGATGGACAAAGTTAAGAAGTCGAGAGACGAGTTCAACTTCTCCTCTCTTTTTTTTTTCCTTACAAACAAACAAGTTATTTCTGTCCTTCCGTCTTTCGTGCCTCTCGGTTTCTTCTAATAGTATGCATTGTTACCGGATTGGTGGCACTCTTTCCTTCATTTCGATAAAGTTAAGATTGATTGATCGATTAATTGATTCAGGGGAAAAAAATGGGGATGTTAGTCCCAAACTAGTCGGGACTGGCTACTCCAGGATGCGTTATTTAGGGCTCATTATATGTAAAATAATATGAAGGGAAAGGAGGGTGGAGAAAAAAGAAGAAAGTGAAAACTATACAAATCTATATACGTTGGAGGCACACATGCCCAGACGCGAGTGGGAAAAACTCAATCAAGTACGAAAGTGCGAAAGACTCAATGCACGGAAAACGAACGCAAGAGGTTTTCATAACTGAAATGTTTTATATGTAGTGCGCCGCACTCTGAATACCGCGATTGTTCTTTATATAATTCAATTTACGTCTTTTCTCCTCACGCATTCGACGAAAATTGTTCTTTATCAGATCCTTAAAAGAACCCAACGGACATTTCACGAACGAAACGCACAATGGTGCGTTAAACAAAATAATCTTCAAAGGAAACTTGATAACTAAACCATTCCCGACCATTCCATTAACACTCTGCACATTCAGCATGCGCGAACGCCAATTTCAGTCCTATAGAAACAATAAAGATTATTTTCTAAAAGCGAGGCCGTAAAAGCGACCCTCCCTCTTATCGACCCACCTTGCTCACAGCTACCGATGACAGCCCAGTGTTGCGAAATAAGTTTCAGCAGCAGCTGTTTTCGAGGCTTTCCCCTTCAATGTTTCTTATAGTATACAGTGTTCTTCGAGGTTTTACGGCGCACGTGCTCAGCGACAAAGTCACGTCTGTGCGCATCGTAAACTGCTCGTTCCTCGATGCATATACCCTTTCATTATCGAACCGACGACCACTGTAATATGCGCTTCGACTGTCAGACATTTTGGGTAATGCGAGGAAGCCTGCAGGTTGATTCGACTGCACGTCGTTCGAGGCCTGCTTGAGGGTAGTAGATAACCCGTATATTAAATGTAGTATTACAAATTTCAATGTTATCCTTGTTATGTTACAGATATTCACGAGCGTGCAAGTCACGTGCATAGGCGTATTATGATGCAGCCAGTCCTTCCTGGTGACAAAGCTGTACAATATCGTCGGCACGGACCCGGGACATCGTTCGTGTGCAGGGCGCAGGGTAGTCTCAAAAGTATCGGTAAAATAGGCTATGTACTTCCTTACTGTAGTGTACTTATCAATTGTCGTTGAAGGCACTTCATTCTATAGAGAGTTTTAGTAGAACGGCGGTTGCACCTTAAGCGGACTCTCTTTCAAATCCTAACTGAACAATGTGATGTCAGTCACTTGAAAGGAATAGCGCGGTTGGCTCACGGTCTTTTCGGAACCATGATCCTGAACACTCTCCAATCTACTAGAGCTGCCTTATATTTGCTTTTTCTGCTCTATGACTACTGAATAATGTGTCGGCATTAAACTGCAGACTAACTTCCCTTCACATGCAGTAGACACAGAATAGCGCGCGTCCTTCACCACTATCCTGTTTCCTAAATCTAGTTGGCAAACATGTCGAGTAAACGGCATCGCTTCTGTGTCTCGAATTCAGTAACGGTAAAAAAGAGAAAGAGAGAAAACGAAGTGTGGTAATACTGTATTCATGCTCAACTATTAACCACGTATTTCATCGAGTCTATAGAGCCCCCTTTCGATGAAAGGACGCAGTCTCACACGTATCCTTCATTCTTCTCAACGAGTTGCCTTATACGGTATTGGAGAAAGGTAACCAGCGGTACAAAACAGGACAAAAGAAGCAGAAGACACACGGACGCTGGTTACATTTCTCCAATACTATGTACCAACAGGTCCAAACATTCACCCTTCTACGATATGCCTTACAGTGTTCGACAATTAGGGATGACTCCACATCTACCTCGTAATGGACCTTTTGCACATACGCGTCGTATCCTAGCGGTTCTCCAACGAACCATGCTCGGCGCGCGTCAAAACAAAATCCACATGAATAGCACAAAGGACCAAAACCGGTACGGAGTGGGGCCGACAAGGTCGCGCCATTCGTGCGGTCTCCCCCACTGGTCCCCAGTTCTGTCGTCCCCATAGTGCGCCATCTAGTGAAGACTGAGATAATCATTTCCGGCGCCTCAGGGTCATACGCATGCGCATAGGCCATTGTGAAAAAGGTCCATTCTTTAAAACGTGACCGGCGATAACGCAGGGGAAACCCAGACAGCATGCCCATGCGTTTGCTTCGTCCACGAGACAACTTATATCCCTCCATCTCCAGAAACGCGCAAGAAATGAAAAAGAAAAGATAAGCGTAAAGGCTTTTCTTCGCCGATGTTAGCTAGAGAAACACTAATTACTCTCCTCGTCTTTCTCCCTTTCCCTTTGAAGCAAATATATAGCGCTACGCATTCCAACCTATCCCTCACGTTGTTTCTCTGATTACATCGTATTCCTAGAGTGCTCTATAGGCCTCGATCTTAGGCTCATCCCTTTTTATCTTTCTGATTCCTCTCCCAATTCAAGCCAGGTACGGAGTACACAAAAGGATAAGGGGAAGAAGTTAGTCTAGTGTAAGAAGATCCATTCTATAGCTCCAAAGAGCTAAGTCCCTATTTACTCCAGAAAAGACGGGAACCGTGTTAGTGCCGATGAGTCCTTGTACTTCGTTAATCTTGTCTACCTCCTTTCCCGCGGCCCCCCACCCGTGTGACACCTTTCTCGGTGCTCCAAGTAGTTTCCCCCCAGCTACATTAGCTGGAAGACCGTCCCGAACTTATCTTAGCCGCCTCCCCACGAGACCACTGTGCGCAGACCTGCTTAATTGCGTGGTATTCCTGAGGGACGGGCTTCCCTGTAAGAACCAAGCTACCACTTTGCAAAATGATGTCCGCGCTTCGTTGCCAAAGTAGAACCAAGTGTAATTGGAGCGTTTTTCACTCAATTGATGAGGCGTAATGGTGAACGACGCCCGAGTGCGAATGTGTAAGAAGGTACGCGTTTATTTATTCAGCGCGAACCTCAAGGACAGCAATGCCCAAAGAGAAGTACGCAGATGCCCTACTCAAAGAGCATCCGGAATTCTCAAATGGAGAGCAGTTGATACGTAACTCCCTATCGTATCGTTTTAAGACTAAACACAAAAGCAATAAAATAAAATAAAGCACACATAACAAAGAAGGAAAGTCCGATCGTACGCAGCAGCATAAGGTCTACTCGTTGTTAGCTTCTTCTTCTTCTTCTTCTTCTCTTAACTGGATGTTTGCTGGAGCTATGTGGTGACTTCATATGTCGCAGCAGCTCCATTTCTTGAAGGTGGTATAGGTGATATCCACAGAAAAGTCCTTAGCATGTGTCACTCTTGAGTGGATGACACGTGACACTTTTACTTTGGGTCTCATGTTTTTGAGTCCAGGTTTAGAAGCACATGCGATACCGCTTTCTCTAAAAAAACCGAAGAGGGCTTTCTCCGATTTCGTCTGCAATTTTGAGAAGAGCTATTTACCTAGCAGCTCACAAAAACTGAAGGGGCTCGAGCCGAGCTTGCTTAGGGCAGCTTCCAGCCTTTCTCGGTGCCGTTTGAAGGCTGGGCATGGGATGATCACGTGGAGCGTGTCTTCCCGCGTCTTGTACATGTTGCGCATAGTGGCGATGCTGATCTCCTTATTCCCTTTACATAGTGTGGAAGTATAACGAGTTTTCAAATGAGCTATATTGTTCGTCTAAGGTCGAAACGCTTTCTCTAGCGTCGACTGTGACGCTCGCATCTCAGCACACCTGGCAACCTGTTGTCCGCTGTGACACTAGGAAGCGAGCAGGACACACTGTAGTGGATGGAACTGGAAGTGGATGGAACTGCGAGGCCAGTAATGACACGCGCAGTTCCTTTCTGATAAGTTCGTTGCCCCACTGCTGCAACGCAGCAGGACTTCCGCGACCGAGCCGTTCAAAACATGCAGCAACGGAGCACAAAATCATAATTTAGGGGTCGCTATACATGTACTAGAGTATAGGTGCGTCAGCCTATTTGTGTAGGCACAAACATTCCGCAACTTCGAAGAGAACTCGTATTGCCAACTGTAGGATGAGACAAGCGTAAGAAGCGTAAGCTTGAAGAGAATTACCAATAGAGATAACCCCTTTTACACCGACCCTAGCTTACATACCAGATAACCAGTCAAAACAGATAACAGATAACCAGTAAGGTACCTGTCTATGAAGGCAGGCCCTTATACAAGCACTGAAATGTGTGTATTGTCATCAAGCAGGAGAGCTACCTATGGAGGTAGACTCCTTTACACGAACAGGCCACTAGTATTGCACTATGCTGAAAGGCAGGATAACAACGCTCCCAAGGAAGATTGCTGTTTGTACGGGCCATACCATGCGAACAATCCACGATATACGGGAGAGTCGCGACGGAGGACAGTACAGGCCTAACAAACTGGCTAGAACAGAATGTGACACTCACACTGATCATAGCGGAAGATGCGAGTGGAGCAAAGCCAGCGACGGGAACACTCGACTGGGCCGAGCACTGCGTGCTCCCTGGTGATCAGCGCCCGCAGTCCAGTACGAACTGCCTGAAACAGACCTAAACTCCCGCAGTCGGTGCCACCGAAGGGTAACCGGCACCGGCGTATCCAAACTTGGAAATTTATTTCCGCAATCAGATATGCCAAATGTTTCCGAACCCTTCCGGCCCATTGGACACTCAGAAGATAAAAAACAATCGCCACTCTGGCAGCAGCGGAATCTGGCACTGAAGGAAGCAGTGCTCTGGTGACTCCGAGATGCCACAAGACGGGCAGTGATCCGTGCGACAAATATGGAAGCGGTGTAAACGTTCACGTGCGTGTATTGGCATCGAGGTGGAACCAATCCCAGTCACAAACCAGTCACAAGGACTGGCTCCCATGTAACTATCCCATATAACTCTATATCAAGTGCGATAAACTGTAGTCATAAACACAGCTGGTGTTCAGCGGCGTAACACCCTACAATACATATAACGCACGAAAAGCGTGGTGTGGTCTCCGCTACCTGTGGCTCCGCACGTGATGACCTCATGTGGTCACGTGCGTAATTTTTTCACCTGGGCCATTCCTGATACGCTGAAACGCACTTGTTTTTTATTCAGTTTCTTTTTATGTATTTATGTAGTAACGTCGAGGAAAGTACTAAAGCGAAGTCTGGCTGACTAACGCACTTGTGGAGTCTATCGTTTTGCAAAGATAAGCACTGTGGTTAAATCAATTTCTTATTGGACGGTCCTAACCCCCTGAAACGTTTTCTGGAAACACCCTCAGAACTAGGCGGGAGGATTATTGTAAACACATAATGTGGAAGAAAATCAGAAGGCATCCCTTCACATCTCTGCTGGAGAAGCAGACGATTGTTTTCTCGTCTGTCGTCTTTGATAGCTTAATGGATTAATTACATTGATTCTCAACCTCGTCACATAAGTACGATGCAAGAAGATGCTCTGCTGCCGGATACTAGCGCCGGATACCGCGCCGGGTACTAGCTACTGACACCGTGCACAAATGTTTAGGGTATACCTAAAGTAGACGACCACATCGATCTACAAAGAAGCTCTTTACGTGACAATGCGTAATGATTTTGACGTGTCGTTAAGAATTTAAACGCTGAAAGTCTACAGAAGTTTACTTTTTTGTGTCCAACGTCATTCATTGGATTCATTGGTGATTCATAATCGTTACGAATGATAGTACGACGAATGTCCATGACAGGGACTCAAAGTCTTTGTAAGTTCTAAGCCGAGACTTTTCACTTTGAGCAAGATATATGGGTACTGGTCTGCGTGTAGTATGTACTGCCTCTGAGGAGGAGGAGGGAGGAGGAGTGTCGTTGGGAGGAACCCGAGAGGTCTGCCTGCCTGATTAGGCGGCATGTTTCTCGGGAAGGGAAAGATGGTGGAGAGGAGGAAAGGGTGAAGTGGAAGACCGAGCGGAATCCGCTCGGGGGGAGGATAGCTGCGTCCATGGGCCGACTTCAGGGGAACTGTGCCGGCATACGCCTATTACACATCTGAGGGAAACCCAGGAGGGAACCCTGAGGGAAACCCTGGGGGGAGGGAAGGGGAGGGAAACCCTGAGGGAAACCCCGGCACAGCCGGCCCGCGGATTCGAACCGCGGACCTCCCAGTCTCCAAGCGCACGCGTTACCGCTGCGCCACCGGAGCTGGTACTGCCTCTGAGTATATGCCAAATCCGAGTATTTTGGTGGAACGCGCCGTGGCTGTAAATGCCTGTCAGGTAAATGCGGTTAAAGGAAGACATAGGCACTCGGAAAGGAACATGTAAGTTGGTACGATACGGCTGTTGTCGTCGCGACATCCTACAAGTTTAGTACTAAAGATCAGGAAACAATCACTCTTTTTCCTCGAGAAATCACAGCAGTTATATCTAGGCTATCAGACACGAAGGTAAATATCCCATATTGAGGCAGACTTTTTCTGTGCGAATCTTAGACATTCAAGTATTATGTGACACTCTAAGCAAAACAGGAGAAAACAGAAAAGTAAATTGCAGCTTCTAAAGTCCCCTAGAGTGTAATTACTCTCCATTTTAGTCCCCCTTACCATTTACTCCTTAGCACTATTTAGAAGGGAATTTAGGGAAAGGGAATTAAGGACAGTACAGAGAGCAAGGAGGAGAGATGAGCTGTTTAGTCTCCGAAGGTTGATCTAAGAACGAACGTGATTCCGCCACTTGGTAAGCGACCTTGACTTCACCTTCTTTGTTGAAATAAAATATTGACATAACATTCAACACACTACCACTAGTTCCTAAACTCTTCGCAACAATTTCCATGCTTCCTCTTACGTGTATATCTACTCCATATAAGTAAATTATCAACCCCAAAGGAGTCAAGTCCAAAAAGGAGCTAAAATTACTCCTCTTTTCCTTACGGTGCACAGAGGAAAAAGCAAGCAAGAAAGCTTAGAAAGATCACTTCGATCACTTCACCCGCGCTCATTCTGCATCCCTGACTCACCCCGACCCACGCAACATATATCCTGTCCCCATCCTCTGATTCATCCAACTTTCCCGTCCCTTACCACACGACAAGGCTCAAGAAGACTCAAGAAAGAGAAACATCTCAAAATCTTCCGGAGTATCGCTACAAAGTACAAATTCTCTCGGAAGTGCCGCCACCCCCACGAGAGCTGTGTACTTTATATATTTATTTATTCGACAGGGAGAAAGCGACTTACAAAGCACCGCTTCACTTAACTGCACTGCACACCGAAGCGATGCACCACTATGATACGGCGTCTTTCATACAGCACAACTTCTCCTCTTTTGATTGGCCGCCAGCCGCTGGCTCTAAACTCTTCTCATTACAGAAACCGGCAAACAAGCAAGACATCTTCGTTCCCCACATCGCCTTTTTGCTGCAACGTTTAAAATCGCGAGAAAAAACTGACATCAAAAGCACGTCGGAAGCTCCACGAAAACCGTAGTATAAGCCTCCCTTTGAAGCCATTAAAAAAATAACTGGCGGCATCTAAGAAAGCTTTGTTCGCTGGCTAGGGAAAGCTAAAACAAAAAAAAAAAAAAGTCAGGAGAAGTTTCAGAACTTGCCCTGAGGCATTAGTGTAGATGGCGCCTGTGTCTCCCTTATGAGATTCCCTTCATTTTCTGACATGTCGGATATTCCCAGCTAAACGCTATTTAATTACTACAGCTACCGCGAGTACATAGTTCTTTGTCGATTTTCTTCTTGTACTTTTATTTGCGCGCTGTTGGTGCTAACGAACCAAGGCGATGTGCACGAAGTAAAGCCTCTTGTTTTTCACTTTGGTTGTAGAAGAAAGGAGACGAGAACAAAAAAAAGTGCGATAGAAATAAGGATAATGATAAAGGAACCCGGTGAGGTACGACAAGGCGTTAATTGCTCGGACAAAACCCAGGTCTTGTGCGTGATGGTTTTGAGGTTTCTCTTCTCTGCAGTGGCGATGGCGGCGCCCTCGAGAGTAGGGAATTAACTAATGAGTTTCGTGCTTCCATTGCATCCATCCAGTGGTTTACTATAATATATCTGATAAGACATTCCATTAGGTGTAAGGGAATGAAGCTTTGTATAAGGGCTGCCTCTGTTTGCGTTTGTTGCTCTGCGAAGCTTTTGAGAATTATTTTTTTCTACGTGAAAACGTCTGTAAGTTCAGTTTGGTAGCCAGGTCAAAATTTACGATGCAACGAAATTATGCCGAATTTCATGACGCGATACCTCAGTGAGTAATAAACCGATAGCAACCAACCGGCTGAATCCAGATAGCTTACGCGTGTAAGCGCAGTTGTCTCGCGACGTAAAGCCCCGAATTATTAATTAATTAATTACACGTGTAAGATTCTAGCTAACAAGGTCATTGCGGCGGCTGGCGCCATCTCTGGGTGTGGCGGGCGCGTGCGAGAGAGACGGAAGTATAGGAGTACGCGTACCTTGCGGGCAGTCTATCTCGCGGACGCGTGAAGCTAGGACGCCACTCGAGATGCCATTGGAAAGCGCTTGACAGGATCTACCTGAATCTACTTGGGCGAACAGGATCTACTTGAGCGACCACACGTGGTGTAGTGCGATGAAGTCCCATCATCTCATCAGGGAAGACAAGATGACCTTCAAGTGACCATTGTAGTTTATTTATTTATTTATTTATTTATTTATTTATTTACATACGTTGAGGACCCCCAAGGGGGTGGAGTAACACGCATGGAGTAACACGCGTTCCAGAACTTTCCCAAGACAGTTTGTCAAGCTAACTGGAAGAAAGGATGAGAAGTCCGAGGGATGTCTCCCACTATTTATTAGGGGGACGACGAAAGTTTCTTTCCAGCTTTTGTACACCTCTCTGTTTCTTGATGACATGCTGTTTGTGTGAAGCAAACAGGTATGTTGGGGTTTCTAGGTTTCGGATAGCCAGATAGCTGATTGCATCTGGAGCTGGCAGTGTCTAGGACCATGATAAGCATACTGCAGGTGTGCCACGCTGTGAGTACACTCCAAACCCCGGCGGCGCTATGAAAAAACGACTGTCTTGCATGGAGCTGACGCCATCTTTGTCTGCCTACAGCCTTGAGTTCTTTCCGCACAAGACTATAGCCATAAGCCGAGCTGCTGTGATGTCTTCAACCATTCCCTGCCGCCGTTTTTTCTGTTCGGCAATGTTTCGTTGAGCGTAGAGTTTGCGAACGCGTGAGCTTCACGTCTATAGTCTTCAAGTCAATGCGAAGCGAGCTTAAAACCTACTCAGGTCTATTCAGCAAACCTCCTCCGCTTACACAGCAGATAACGTTCAAGTTCCAGCTCACAGAGAGATTGCTGTGGTAACTGCACACATATTAGAAGTTGTTTGTCACCCATACCACGTTCCTTAGTTTAGGTTAGTTTTTCTGTTTATAGTACAAGTAGAATCAGGTGGCCTATATCCATAAGTGGGTTCCCTACTCGCCGATGGGCGATGTATTTGATGGATCCCTTGCCTTGATGACGACCAGCTCGCGTGCTCAGTTTGCTGGCCATGTCACGTCGAGACTGGGAGGTACCCGGGTTCGAATCCCGGTGCTGGCTGTGCTCGCTGGGGTTTTTCCTGGGTTTTCCTCAGACGCTTTCAGACATATGTCGACGCAGTTCCCTTAGAAGTCGATCCAGGACGAACTTTCATCGGGGCGTAAGTCGTGACGTTGCCCACCCCTGTGAGGCCGACGACGGCGAGTCCTTTCACCATCATCTTCACCACCACGCCGATTATTGTGATACGAAAACGTCAGCAAAAATGTTAATAAACAAATACGGCAATACTATTCGCGTGAGAATGAACGTCATCTTACGAACACGTCGCAGGATATAACGCATCAATTGGAGGACTCACCTCAAACTCCCCCATCGGCAACTTTCGCAAAGTGAACAGCCTCTGAACAGCAGCATGTACATGTAAAGAGACGTAAAAGATAGACGGCGCAATACGAAGACCAGCAGATGCCAGTACAACAAACAAGGAAAGCAAAATAAAGAAGGCACGGAAGAAATCACAATAAGAAGGCCACTGAGTTCCCTCGAGGAAATGGAAAGCTCTTCGTGAATGCAACGATGAAGCGAGCCAGGCTTTAGTGCGAAGAAATACCCAGATACAGAACGTATTATAAAGTCCTCCCACCCTCGGTGTCTGAGACCGTGGAATTGCAGAGATCTTTCGACTCAGAAATGCAGTCTCTTGTCGTGGCCATTGTGTGGAAGAACTGGACGTATCCACCCGAGCCCTAACATTTAAGAGAAGACGTCTGTGTTTGAAATGCGGAGATGTTTTATCTTCGTTCAGGTATATAGAGCGGTAGGAGGCGATATTGAGACATTTCATCGTTTGGTGGAGCGGAGCGAAAGGTCCTTGTAGAACAATGGGGTATAGCCAACGCAGTATCACTATAACAGACTTCTCACTGTTATTATGCCCTGCACAAACGCCAGTAGAACTTGGACAAGTTTGATCGCAGGCCAGGAACCATGACATTCGTCACATCAAAAGGTCTGATGTCCAGTCAGGCTAAGGAATGCCTGGAGATGCTATGGATGCTGATGATATCGTCAATGTGCAGTGTGCTTGCAAATGTGCTAATAGTCAATGTGCAATGTGTACCTCATCCCGCAGCCTATTTATGGCTCGTTCGCGAGGATGAACGCTGCTGGACCGTGGCCTGTTTAACCAGCAGCCATACACCCAGGTAAACAAGAACGTAATACTTTTCATAACATTTCGCGTATGAAGCAGTTTTGTGTTAGTTAATGTACCCCGGTATCATCATTCAGGGAATGGTTTAGACTCGGGTATATCGCGGCGAAAATATCAGCTCTGAACGGCAGCTTGATTAACGATTTCTCGAAAGCACGCTTATGGCAATACACTTTCCCTCCCACCTTCTTTAACTCGGGCTAGAACTAATTAACTAATCACCTCATTAGTGTGCCGCTTTCCCCGCCATTTCTGCTCTTGTGCAAAGAGTAAACACGCTTTGGAAAATTAGGTTACTCCGCAGCGCCTTTCAGTTACACGCACCTAAAGCGTATTGATCTTATCGTGTTGAATGACGCTTAGTTGCACGGGGATGTGTCTGTGATGCGCCATGCTTAAGAGCACTTCATGCGTTCGAGATCCTCATCAGCTCCTCTTGTCCCTGGCGCAAAAAAAAGGGAGAGGACGAAAGGAGAAAGTACGAAGTAGCCATTCATATACTGTTAGAGGAACTTCTGTGTCTGTTTCTTCTTCTTCCGTTTTGTTTGCTTGTCTTTTCTATTTGGAATAGCAAGCCTCCATCATGGCTAACCTTTCCCTTCCTTTCTTTTCTTTTTCTTTTTTATCAGGACATGACGAAAGGACGACTGAGGGCACAATCCATATCTGCAGCCACATCTAGCGAATTCGCAGGGCACTTACTCCAAAGCCAAAGACGTATCCTAGAGTTGTCGTCCGCTGAGCATGTATGGATACTGTGGCTTTTCCCTTTGTAACGGGCGGTGGCTTGCGCCACCTAGCCCTAGGGTTGTCACGTAGATTTGCGTCCGCTGTGGATGGGTGGATACTGTGACTTTTCCCTTTGTAGCGGGCATTGGGTTGCGCCACCTAGCCCTAGAGTTGTCGCCTAGAGTTGTCGTCTGCCGTGGATGGATGGATACTGTGGCTTTTCCCTTTGTAGCGGGCATTGGGTTGCGCCACCTAGCCCTAGAGTTGTCGCCTAGAGTTGTCGTCTGCCGTGGATGGATGGATACTGTGGCTTTTCCCTTTGTAGCGGGCATTGGGTTGCGCCACCTAGCCCTAGAGTTGTCGCCTAGAGTTGTCGTCTGCCGTGGATGGATGGATACTGTGGCTTTTCCCTTTGTAGCGGGCATTGGGTTGCGCCACCTAGCCCTAGAGTTGTCGCCTAGAGTTGTCGTCTGCCGTGGATGGATGGATACTGTGGCTTTTCCCTTTGTAGCGGGCATTGGGTTGCGGCACCTAGCCTAAAAACAGATAGACGCCTCCGCGATTACTCTAAAAGGATTTGCCCATGACTATCTTCTTGCATGTTGTCAGTGCCAAATTTGGTTTTGGGCCGTAAGCCGATTCTTCGTGTTCCTCAGTTTATCTCGTCTCTGTCGTTCCGAAATCATAATGCCTCCCACAGAGGTACGTCTGCCTGCGACGGCCCAACACCCTGGCGTCTCAAAACAATATGCTTCGTTAACTCTTCTTCCTGACCACACATGCTGCACATTCTATCCAGAAAATCTGAAAACTTGGCTACATGAGATTTTGTTCGCAACATTCCCATCCTGGCCTCAAACAGCATTGCGCTTCCTCTAGTGCTATCAAACATTTTATCTGACCTAGTTTCCGTCTTGTATGCTCTGTACATCTCAAGCGACCTTTTTGCCCACAATTTTCTTTGTCCATAGCTTGGCCTCCGCTTCCCTCACCTTTGTTTTAATGTTCTTCTTCCTGCTCTCCTCGTCCCAAGCTAATAACTTGGTTGAAAGATCTCTTCGCCATTTCGTATCTACATTGTTGCGATGTATGTATGACAAAACCTTCCTTGCTCATCTGCTTTAGTCTAATTTTCTCAGCCGAGCTATAGATACAGACGACCTGCTTAGTCTCTCCTCTCACTCCTTCGTCACGTGGACATAAAAAGTCAGGATGTCATCTGCTTCAGCCAGTTGCAGCAGACGGTCTCAAAGACAGGCTCTCTGTGGCTATGAATGGCTTTCCATGCGGCTGCTGGCGACTCGTCTGCATATCTACGACCGCCTACAGCGCGGTCTTGGTTGGCGGGCTCTTCATGATAACGTCACATCGTTTAAGCGATCAGACTTTGTTTGTCTAGGTGGCATTGGTATACGAATGCCGTCTTATGGCGAATTCGGGTGGTCCTTTCGTGGCAACACGGCCTAGCGCTCGGAAATTGTTAGGTCGGCGCCCGCGCTGGATCACGTGACCGTTGCCAGGAACCTAGCGGTTTTAATTAGTCGCTTGGATCACACTAGAGGCATCGCGGTCGCTCGTCTTCGAGTTCCGTCGTCTGCTAAGCCATGTGAACTTCGATGTTCGGGCCAATGAGGGCCGTCGGCACCCTCGCGATGCGAATGTAACGACACCGGGTATAGTTGGGCAATACGCTGCCCGGTCGCTTCGAGACCGGGTGGAAAGAGTGCTAGCTGGCGAATTCCTGGCGCTCGAAAAATGCCACGCGAACATGCGAGATCTGACAAACCTGTCGAGAACAGGCTGGATCTGAAAAAAAAAAAAAAGGTTGCCACGAAATGATCACCCGAATTGACCATCAGGTGCTATTTCTACGAGGCTTGTCAAGAGCAGCAAAATCTGAAACTGTATACTATTCGCTCTTGCTGCGGACTGGGAGTACACGAATGATCCCAAATAACGAAACCATCGCGCAAATTACATCCGAGTGAACTGCCTTTATCGGATCAGCCACAGTATATAGGAAGTTCGTCACAGCGCGGTTGCTCTCCTTCCACAAAATGCTATACGCTTGACACACACCCACGTGGCGAAACATTATTATTTGACAGCCTAACGTCGTTCGTGACTGGATCCTCATAAAAGTGCACCGTGGCGTCCTCCTTTTTCCCTTCGGGTCAATCCTAACGACTCTGAAATGCGTATATGAGAGGAAAGTTTCCATGCCGCCGCCATCGACGCCTTCCGCACACAACCTCATCACAACATATCCCTCACTGTTTGATGCTCTCTTTTACGATCTCCAGCTGCGACTCGTCCCTCTCAGCGAGGGCCTCGATTACTAGCCACTGCTCGCGATGAAATGAATGCCTGCAAGGATGGAAAATAAGCGGTTGCTTCAGCGACCCGTGTCCCCAGCGAGTGCTCCGAGTATCTCTGCTGCAGCGATAGTCGCTCACTCAGTCAACGTTCCCTCACTGGCGCATTTTCCGAAGCGGAGACGTGCACGCGGGCATCCCAAAGTCCATCGATTGGAGGAAGACGTTAGCCCCGGCAAGGTGTTTATTATTACGTGCATCGGCGAGCGGCCCATCGATTACACGTTAACGGAGTTTGAAGCCTCCAAGTGGCTGCTTGCCTCGAGTTGGTGGCCTAGTGCCTTTAAGACACGGCGCGGTATATAGTGCCACTGCGAGATTATGAGGATGTGCTAGAATGCTGACTTAAGCCTAATTTGTCTTTTATGCGTTTTGAGACGGTAGCAGGACGAAGGCACATTAATGAATATACTGATCCATTAAATTACCATGTTTCGTCTCGCACTGTCTCGTGGTTGACATTTCAACATATAGTACGCCCCGACAACACCGAATATCCTCTGGATGTGCGAATAACGTCCTAACGGATCCATACGTCTGACGGATATTCTGAGGATATCCATCGGACGTACGAACTCGTCAGGGCATTATTCGTACATCCAGAGGATATTCGGTGGTGTTGGGGACCATATACCATATAGTACCTCAAAAGCAGGCCTGCGACGATGGCGTTGCGTGTACCGATGCTCATGCAATGGAACAGAGCTCTCAAGCCCCTTCACTAATAAACAGAAATTCAAAGGAAACCGATCTATGGTATGGTGAGCGCTAAAGTAGTAAGGTAAGGTAAGAGAGGTGAGCCAGTATAGAGAGGGCTCAGAGAATTTGCTCTCTATATCTGAGAGAAACGTACGCATAAGTTAAGGAGGTGAAGCAGCGGTTTAGGCTGGTTTCAAACCGGACACAACCGAGCACCGTAACCACGTGACAGAGATGCCGCGTACCACCGCGTTGTTTTGGAATAGCGAAAGGTGGTCGTGACCGATGCGTTTTATGAAGCCTTTCGGACGTCGCTTCCCGTGCACGTAGCACGAAAGAGCAGAAGTTAGCAAACGGAAGAGTTAGTTAGAAGTTAGTTTACGTGCTTTCATACTCCTGGCGGTACGGGCAACTCTGATAGCGCCGTTGAATCCGACCTGACTTGAGGTATGTAACGATGAGAACTTGGAGGCGACATCCTTCTTAAGGTATTCTTAAGCAGCCTTTCGCAGCAATGAAGTTGAATTTGCTCCAAGAAAAGTATGCACCAAAACTTGCTCTGGATACGTTGTCGGCCGCTTTCCCTGCAACAGTGGCGAGCTGCGGGTTACGCCTAATCCAAATTATTGGATTAAGAGAGCGGGACGGCTGACTGACGTTAGGCAAAACGGGACTGTCTGGCGATCGGATTAGTGGGCGCTACTTAAAGGTCCTGCACATTTAGTGACTGACATCTACGGAAAATGAATGCGTTTGTGTCGACACCTTACGTGGTTCAGAAAGAAGGCTCTACGTGTATTTATAAATGCAGACGTGTACAGTCTCAACAAATAAATGAAGTGGTAATTAACGAAGAACGTTCCAGGTAAATGAAGGCGAAGAAGGTCATGCCATTGCACAAGGCATAAAAGTCACAATATCAATTGTGTTCAGCTAGAGCGTGTACACTCTTAAAAATGAACTTCACCGCATAGCACGCTCCTAGCCAACCATAATCTCGAATGATATCTTTATCTGCCCTGATTCGTTGAAAACGGGAGGCGTACGCCTTTTCTGCGACACTTATGCTGTTCATAATTGTCACAGAAAAGGCGTACGCCTCCCGTTTTCAACAAATCAAGGCAGACAACGATATCATTCGAGGTAATGGTTGGCTAGGAGCGTGCTATGCTGTGAAGTTCATTTTTAAGAGTGTAGATTAGAACGGTTGTCTGTTAGACACAGTGTACCTTAGTGTACCAGTGTACAATATCGCTAGTAATGGATCAAGTTGTTTTTTTATTGTGCGATAAGGCGTTTTCCAGTGATGCTTTGGACGTGCCTCCAGCAAGAAAAGGAACCACAACAAGAAACACGTATAGTGACGATAAGAAAAGGAAGAAAGCTAATGAAGCTACGAGATGTTTGGCCATCTCAGCTTTTCAGTATAGCAAAATTCCAACTGGAACCAAAGCTAAAAGTGACTTAATAAAGTGACGAACTCGACCAAACAATGTAGTATGTCGGACCGCATACAGGGCGCGGACACTGTGACACTTAAGAGACACCAGCAATGAAGGTGGAAATGCCGTGTGTGCCGACTTTCACGTCCGTCTCCACACTGTATGTTGTATTGATCTCTCTGTACTTTGGACATCTCATAAGAACCTAACTGCCCAAATAGAACCTTCATCGTAAACATCAAACGTCTTACTATATTAGCAACAACTGCAAGGACCTCCCTCGGAATAGCAGGCAACGCATTCAATCAGCTACCAACCAATCGAGCTTTCGTAGTCGCGCTTACATCAGACATATACATCTTGGGATGTTCCTTAATTAAATCAATATATCCTCATCCCCTACCGACATACAAGCCAGTGCCCTCTGAAGAAAACAACGACTGCCAATCAGATGTAGAAGAACATTGCGCCTAAACAAGGGGAAGCGCTGCCCTTCCTCCTCATCTCCTGCCTTTCATCCCTTGCCCTTTTCCCGACCGGACACGAACTAAAGCGATGAACTGGAATACCCTTCCCATTCCTCCCCTCTCTCTATCTCTGGACCCCCTTTTTATTCCCTTATCGGGTCTGGGCAGCGCTTGGGCCCCATTATAGTGGACCGAGCATAAGCCACACATATACACACGCAGACTGGACCCAACATTACTTGACGCGGCCTGTTTCGGGGCGTCCCTGGTGAATGGCCCGTTTGGATTTGAGAGATAAAAGTTTACGTGGTTGGAGACGCGATAAGCTGAAAGTGCCAGTGCGTAACGCGCTGTATACTGGGCTGTATCTTAAGAGTGCATATTGTATGCGGGTGCTTGAGATTAACACCCAGGTGCGTGTGATAAGGTGCTGAATGCACTCCAGTAATCCCAGGAAACGTCGTCCGTGCCGTGAATCGAGACGGTCTATATGATCCGCGGTTTCAAATGTAGTTGATATAGCCTTCGCTAGGTGAAACCTGCTCGTATGAAATCACGCTTTGTCCTTGTGACTTCCTTCTGAGCCTGCTTTATTTAACAACTGTCCCGTTTGCGCTTGCGCATATATAGGCAAGGTTGCTGCGAGACCTCTGAGTTTGAGAATGCTACTTAGTCCTTCGAACAGCTCATCGTTACGGCGGACTAAGGTGGGTAGCAATTACATCTCCTGCAATTACTCCTTATTTTAGTTCTCTGGTCCTAAAATGTACACCGCAGCGCTACAAATATTCCCTAAACCCGTGTGCATTTAATCCTAAAGGCGACTAACGGCTGTGGGTATACATCTACTCCCCGAATGGACTAAAATTACTTCTTCGTTTTTCTTTGAGTGTACCCCTGCCACTCGAAATCATTACTTGTCACAACAGCTCCCGCCTTCGCGTATAGGTGTCGAGGAGGCCGTCTAAGAAATTTAGCTCGTCGCATTGAAGAAAATACCACAAATAAATGTAGAAATCGTCTCGAAAGCACGAACGCACAATTGGGAAGAGACTAAACCTCATAAAATAACCCCGTGCTGTTCTGTTGTCCAGCAGAACAACGAGAGTGACATATATCTTGAAGAGAAAAAAGATATAAGTTATAGCGCTTCGCAACGGCGATGCCTTCTTCCGTGATGGATCTCTGACACGGACGATGTCGACATTGGCCGTTTTCTCATCAAACGCCAACCCGAGATTGTTCCCGTCTCGCTTCTAAACATGCGCCAAATTGAAATATCGATCAGCTCACAAGCGAGAGAGAGAGAGAGAAAGGAAAGAGCAATGAGAAGTAACAATAGCAGTTACGAAGTGTGCTCCCAGTGAAAGGTATATCGCACAATCGATGGCGATGAAGAAGAAGAGAAGAAGAAGAAGAAGAAGAAAAAAAAAGAGTTTATTATGCGCGATGGGGAATAATATCGCATTAAAGAGTTGTCTGTGGGTGCAGATCGGGTGGGTTCGATGGGATTTCTTATTACGTAAAAGGGGAGTAAAAATGTGAAAAAAAAGGAGAGAAACTTAATTACGCGGTATGTTCATGCGTAAAAAGTAGGATCAAGGAGACGGTTTGCGAAGGATCAAAGGTGCTGGAAGAGGTAGCGGAAGTAATTATGAGCGTTTGGTTTATGTATGAGGAAAGGATGTGTGACGAAGGAAGTTTCGAGCTTCGCTTTCCGTTGTTTCATTTCGCGAAAAATTGGTGCGAAATTCCGCTCATCTTACACTTAAGCCCTTCTGTTAATTGGATTTGTTTCTTTACTCATTCTGAAGACGATAAACCTGCAATGACATCGAAGGTGACAGAATTTTGCTAACACTGTATATGCTGTCGTTCGCATCGTAATTTGTAACTACCACGGTAAATCGGGCAATACATTACCCGTGCACTCTTAAAAGTGAACTTCACCACATAGCACGCTCCTAGCCAACCATCATCCCGAATGACAACGTTCTCGCCCCTGATTTGATGAAAACGGGAGGAGGAGCCTATTTTGTGCCGTGCATAATGCACAAAATAGACTCCTCCTCCCGTTTTCAACAAATCAGGGGCGAGAACGTTGTCATTCGAAATGATGGTTGGCTAGGAGCGTGTTATGTGGTGAAGTTCATTTTTAAGAGTGTGGAAGCAGATACTACCTACAAATTGATGCATGCTCGGTGGTGGGAGTGTGCCATTTCCGAGAGATCTGCCTGGCGGCATGTTGCTCGGGGGGATCGGGAGTCCTGGGCCGACTTCACAGGGAGCTGCATTCTAAAAACAGAACTTCGCCGCCTACATTCTAAAAAACAGAGCTTCACCGCATAGCACGCTCCGTGCCAATCATTGTCACGAATGATAGGGTTGTCGCTTCTGATTCGAGGACAGAGGGGGGGGGGGGGCGTACGCCTTTTTTTTGGTCAATTTGGATATATGATAATGACACAAAAAAGGCGTACGCTCTGCTCTCTCTTCGAAGCAGAAGCGATAACCCTATCGTTCGTGGTCATGGTTAGCGCAGATCGTGCTATGCGGTGAAGATCTGTTTTTAGGGTGTAGCACGCTGTGCGCCGCAAACTATTGTCACGAATGATAAGGTTTTATCGTTTCTGATTCGAGGAAATGTGGGCGTACGCCCCCCTTTCCCCTCCCCCCCTCTCTCTCTCTCTCACCTCGAATCAGAAGCACAGCGTGTTGTCGAAGAGGTTCTGTTTTTAGAGTGTGCGCCGACATTTGTCTTAAAGCCGTCTGAGGAAATCCCAGCGAAAACATCCAGACAGCACAGGGACAGATCAGACTGTGCAGGGGTTCGAACCCGGGTCTCAGCGTGCGGTTTCTTGCTTCCTTTACTTCTTTTTCGGTGGTGTTTCATGCTCTACTCCACTTTCAGACATTCCCGTTATAATGTAGATGATCTAAAGCAATTTCATTCACGCAACAAGAATCCTTACGAGTAAAGGAGCTCGTCCGAGCTTGTGGCATAATGTTGCCGCTCCAGAAACGATAGACAGCGAAACAACTCCCTGCGCAAGCGTCTGTAACTCTCTTGTAGCCCATTTGCTGGAATGAAGACTATCAAGCGGATGAACTCGAACGGCGCCCCTAAATCGCTTTTCCAGTCCACGAAAATGGCAGTACTTAAACATACTTTGAGAGGAAGCGGAACAAACGAGGGCTGTGCATGCAAGTTTCCTGCTTCCTAAGGGGAATCTTTCGTACTGGAAACAAGCGCGTAATAAAACCTGCGTTATCAGCCATTTAGTATGTATATACTGGTGCGCCACAAGTTGTCGTACACATCGTAACAGTAAGGTGCGTTCGGTGTATGCTCTTTGAACTCGTCAAAAATAACCGTCTAAAGAAATTAATCGTGAAAAATATACTGTCAAAAAATATCGCCTAAAATATACGATTACATGTCTCCGTTAAACAATAATCGCTCAAAAATCTCCGCTGAAAAATAAACGTTTAGAAATATATTGTCAAAAATATACATTTAAAAATGTTTGTTTCAAAATCTCTCATCGGGGATTGGCGCCTCGGTCACGTGGGGCAAATAGTAGCCAAAGTCAAAATCCGCTGCCTCAAGTAGTTTCCAATCCCTGTAATCCCGTTGGCAAGGTGAGTGCGAGGTGGGAAAAGCGGCAGAAAATAGTCCCACTGCTGTCTGCTTTCTGTGTTTACAGTTTAGGCATTGGCTGTGACACTTTGAACGAATGTGTGCCCGCATTGTACTTGTAATTGGCCACGGCAAGCAGTAACAACACCACCACCGTAACTGGAAGGTTGCCACTGGACCACAGGCGCTGGCAGTGAGCTATTAGCAGCGGTCACCGCCGCCAGCGACAGAGAATCCCACTTACCGATTACTGCGAAATTGTGCGTGATGACTGCCGAAAACGACTTCTCTCGTCTCAGCTCCCTCATACTCAAGGAAATGTTTTTAACTAGTCACATCCACAAGCTCGCTTGCCTTATGCTCCTCTGTTCAACGAAAAATAAAAGACGGAAAAGTATAGCATCGAATTTTGTTTAGCCGCAGATATATCGATCACGATGTAGTCACATTTTTGTGCTGCACGGATGCTGCTCAGATGCATCAAACAACACGGATCTCTGTACAGCGTACACATAACATGCACGAGCTATCTGTTATCCGCACACGTTATCCGTCGCGTAGGCATACACTGACACGTGTTCATCATCCAGGTCCCATTTTTGGAGATATTTTGAAACCGTTTATTTTTAATGGTATATTTATGAGCGATATATTTCTCAACTGTGTTTTATAAGCGGTGGGTGTCGGTCATTTTTACGCGAGTAGTTTGCGAAAATTTATTTTAAAACGTATATTTTTGAACAATATATTTTGAACGTGTTCTAAAAGTCACCCCCAGTTTCGTTTGGCTAGAAAAAGAAAAGTATATATGTCCAGTGGTTCACGACCTTTTGTGCTCCCTGTGCCCTACTGCGTTATTGCCCCTACATTAATTGAGTAAATTCGCATAGAAAAATTAAAAATATTAATTGTTTCTCCCGATTGTTTTTAAGTACCGTTTGCTGCGCGCCACCTTGCCGGTAGATTGCCCTTCCAGTACTGTGTGCTCCTAAGGAACCCTTGTGATACATGGTCAAGGCATCCCTGGCCAGGGAGACGTCCTACAGGTGAATGATATACTACGCGGAGTGCACGCAAGGGCCAATCCGAGACGAACGTTATATGGTGCCATACATCCCCGCATGACAGCATCAAATTCCCTGCCATGGATGTCCTCCCCCACGGATGACAGCTCCTGCGTTACCCTAACGCGATTAGTCTGGGCGACTAGTAGACGCACAGCTTGGCGAGATGCAGCTACTTGATTTCTAGAAAGATGGACGCTGCGCAGGAGAGTCCAGAGGTATTAAATCAGACCGTGGTAGGCGGCTTGAGGCACGAGAGACGGCTGCTTTAATCTCCCAGCACTTTCCCAATATCGAGAGGACGGTTGGTTAATCTGCCTAAGGCATCCATCACGACTTGCTGTGACGCACTCGCAGTTTAGCACATAGATGCTTCACGTCCTTAATTGGTACTTTACATATAAAGGGATCAGTCTCATGAGGCAGCTCTCCCAATACGATGCAAAACTGCTTAAATCAAGCGCACTACGGTGGAAACGGAGACCTAGCTAACACTTTCTGAGACTGAATGTGCAGCGCTTGAACAAACTTACAAATACGAACGTATAACGAACGTTAGGCGCATCCCGAATCCACATTAATGTGCTCTGTTTCAGTCATGGGACAGTTGCCGTGTAAAAGTAACTAACTTACAGTTGCTGCTTTCAGAAAGTAACTACCTGCAGTTAAGGTTAAGTAGCTCAGTTACTATGCAGTTACTTTACAGTTACTTTGCGTACAAGCCAGGACGATCAACTGTATGTGCACAGGCAAACAGTGCTTCACTTCCAAACACGCACGGCATTCTTAATTCTTATTCTTTGGTCGGTTGGTGATGATGATGATTGCAGTTTTTATGGGCTGGTTGGTAAAAAAAATCAGAATATTGAGATGTGGCCCAACTCTACATTGGGCCAGCTACTTACGGTACGCTTATGGTAGCGAGGTCTGGCTACCAAGGAGTCTAAGAGGAGGTTTGTTCCACAAAAGTCCCAAGGAAGGACATCACAGAACGCCGAAATGCGGTGCAATACAGATGATACTTAAGGATGTGAAGTATCATCTGAACGAGTTGCATTTCAACAGTTGTTTTTCCAAGTTTATAATCGCTAATCTTCCCACGCTTGAGCCCACAGATGTCCCTGCCAACGCTGAGGAGCCTTGATGTACGTCTGTGCGACAACACAATTCCTTAGGCACGATGGAAATTGATGTTCTGCGGCTGGAACCCAGAAGAAAGGACAACACACAAGCCTCAAGTGTCTAAGAACAATGAAAGAAGGAAGTCGCTGAAAAGGTTAGCCAGCTGTAGGACTCGAACCGACATCTCCTTGATTGCCGGTCCAGGGCTCTACCAATTAAGCTAAGCTAACACACCTCCCCAACGACCTCCAAGGGTGCCCCAGGTGCGACTTCCAAGTTGCGTCATTTGAAAGGTCCCCACAAATGACGCACCCTTGGAAGTGGTTGGAGAGGTGTGTTAGCTTAGCTCAGTTGGTAGAGCCTTGCACCGGCAATCCAGAAGGTGTGGGTTCGAGTCCTACAGCTGGCTAACCTTTTCAGTGACTTTCTTCTTTCAGCTTCCTTAAACCCAGCAAATCATTTCAGAGACAAGGTGGGGCAGCGGTTGCTCTGTCTCCACATCACCAGTTCCTCCTCATTGAAAGATTCCTGGAGGCGAAAGATGCCGTTGTCGTCACCTTCTTTGGCTGAGAGCACCACGTCGGCACATCGTTCCTGCTCGATGGTGTTGTATTCCTCCGAACGCCTGCTACCTTCCCACCCCATCGAGCCACGAAAACTTACATTTGGGGTGAGCACTCTAAGTAACTGCGCAGAAGCTAGTTACCGAACATTGGTAACTATAGTTGCAGTTACCTTTTCAGTAAAAGTAACTAGTTACTCCTCATGACTACTTTCTAACCAAGAACTCTTAACGCTTTACCTATGGCGTATCCAAAGCTTGAATATAAAAAGTACGGTTGATTACATTCTACAGGCTCACATCTTCCTATTCAAAATAGAAGTTAAAGGGAAGCTGACCTCGTCACGATCTAATCTTCACGTGAATGACTGTGAGTTCCAGATTCTAAAAACAAACTATATTGAGAACGTGGATTCGTATAGCCCCAAAATGGAATGACCTTCTAAAGTTGCACTCGAAAATCTACGCTTTAATGGAAGAAAGGACAGATATAGCTCTCATTCGAGGCGTGTCCTTCTAATTGCTCTCGTCGACTACCGTCGCAGCTTGTAACTATAATTAGAAACTCAGCGAACTACACCTTTGTTATGTTCTACTACAAGTGCTGTCGAATCCGTTTTAGATTGTTCAAAATGAAGTAGGACGTAAGGATCTGATTAATGAGGCAGTACCGTTTATGTCTATACGTTGTAGCGCGACGTTGTCTGTGTGAAGGTTTACGGAATCGCAGAATAGGTGCTGTTCCTTCGATAAAAAGGCGGCAGCGCCGTATTACATCTTATCAAACGGGTAACGCGATGGCCCTTGCGCTACAGGATTGAATGAGAAGTGGCTGGGTGTTATATATCGAGATGTGCGCAGTTTTGTAACGGCCTGCATACAATTACGACGATACTTTTATAAATCTAACGTTTCCCTTTTGCGTACGCGATGCACTTTTTATCTGGTGGTGGTGGTGGTGGTGGTGAATGGGCTCGCTGTTGTCGGCCTCACAGAGGTGGGCGACGTCACGACTGACGCCCTGGGGGAATGTGCGTCCTGGGCCGACTTCTAAGGGAACTCTGTCTTTTTCTCTGATTTGCCTCCAAGTATCATCATGTCCAATCATGTGCAATGCCTTGAGACCAGTTGAGACCCCGTTGAAGCACGCAAGGTTTCGACTCCCCCGTGGGGTCGCCGCGCTATGTTCGAGGCGACAATACCTCCTGTACCAGTTCCAGTTTAGTACGAGACAGGAAGTTCACGAACTGCCTGGTACATCGTGGTTTCAGGGCCCACTTGCACCAACGTTAAGCAAATTCATCAGTGGCGTCCTCATGAGCTTTGGCAGTGCTTCACGCACCAGCGGCGTTGAGGACTGTAGCGCGTGTCCAAGGCACTACCGAAGCTACTGAGGACACCACTGATGAATCTCCTCAACGTTCGTGCAAGTGGGCCAGAACATGGTATCTTCGCGGCTTATCCGGTTCGAGACAAGACGGACATAATGTCTCGTGACGAAACGAGATAATACCTAAATGGCCACCGCCTGGCGACACTTGCAGGAACTACGTTTTTTTTTTCTCTTTTTCGTTTTTTCTACGCATCATTAAGAGGTTCAATGGCCCTCATCTTGTAGCATCATCCAAGCAGAATCGCTTACAAAAACACAATGCCCTTCCTTCGTCCAACTATGGCAGCTATTCCATCTGAGCCATTATATAGCGAGTGCTTCGTCTAAACTCTCCCCTCGCTATTCTCCAGTGCTGCGTTACGTTTTGGCGTACGCGTCATTAGCCACGTTCATTCCATAAGCCTTCTTTATTGTCCTGAAGGGAGGGACATCACATGTGTAGATATATTTCCTACGTCCGGCGCAAGGCGAAGCCGTTATACATCTTACTACCGCGTATGACCGAAATATCTCATCCGAATGGCGTGGCTAGTCAGAATTGTCCCGTTCGAATTAGGAAGCCTTATAGTATAATGCTCTGGAATGAATGGGCGCATTTTGCATTGCGTCCTGCACTTGCAGAATAATATGTGGGGCTTCCATGCGCTCTCCACGGCAGTATCCGCGATATTCAGGTGTCGCGTTAACGCCGCTTTCGTATCAACCCATCATACTTGTTGTACAAGAGATTTGCGTCGATTTCCGTCGTATGAATGTGTGTATGAGTGAGCAAAAATGTAAGAGTGAAAGGAGGGTGAGTGAGAGTGAGTGGCTGGTTTGTCGTCCCTTCAGATGACGCACCCCGAAAGTCACTGGAGACTGGAGAGGCGTGTTAGCTTAGCTCAATTGGTAGAGCCCTGGACCGGCGATCCAGAAGATGTGGGTTCGATCCCTACAGCTGACTAACCTTTTCAGTGGCTTTCATCTTTCATACTTGTTGTGGCTGTTCTACGTGTGTGTGGTTCTTTGTCGTGCCCAGGCTCTGGCTTCGCGTATATGATGATTGTTGTTATACTTTCACCCAGTGGTAGAAATCCTTGGTCGCGCGACTGTGCCCCTCGGAAGCCATTTTTTAAGGCGTGCGGGGAAGTGTTTAATATTTGGAGAATGCGTCGCTACATTTGGGTTGTGAAGGCATCTGTACAGTGGCACGCCATTTGTACCTGACTTTCTGGTTCGAGGATATCATACCCGGGCCACACGAGCACGAAAAAAATTACTATCGTGTATACCGTCGTTGCGGTCTCGAATGGCATTATTTACGAAGTTCGTGCTACGCATCCTTTTTTTTTTTTCTTTTTTCGTGACATTAAACGGTATACGGCGCGACCTACGCTTCCATGTCTTTCTTTTTACATCTGTCTATCTGTCACTCCCGAAAGGAAAATATATGTTATGACTTTGAAAGAAAGAAGAACATATAGTTCACACGTTGAAAATGTGTTTAATGTTTTGAGATATTATATGTTGGTTTGCACGATGACCTGTTTTAACGTTTTTAATACCAGCTGCTGTCAACGCAGGCTGCCAACTCACAAAACAATTACGTCCGCATTTGTTGTTGCCGTGCGTTCTTCCGTTTTGTTGGTCAACATTCTGAACTACTCAAATGTTTATTTCGTGAGAACATACCTGCGTGTCTAAAATTTAAGAGTCATCTTGCATTTCACTGTAGAAAGTGGTTTTACGCAAACTAAAAAAAAAAAACTATTCTACGTGAACAATCATAAACAAGAGTAGGCATTACATTAGCAAATGACTTGCGGCGAACACATCAAACAGAAAATGGCATTAAAACACACGCCATTAAAACAATTCGTGTGGCACCGCGCCAGTGACATGAAAACTTATCGCCTTGGACACTTTTCTTTATAGCTCTCCTGTGGATATGTTACATCGTTGTATCAGGCTACCCGCAGAGTTTCGCTGCCCCAAGCATTTCGCTCACGTCGCAGGCGCAGCTGCTTGTATAGGTGGCGTGCATATGACGTCACACCATAGCTTTACCCGTGCTTTTACCCTCTTTCTGGTGAACCGGCGCACCTCGCCCATACGCATGCTTCTTTTCCCTCTTTCTGGTGAACCAGAGCACGTCAATGCACACCACCTATACCACTGTTTCAACAAGACACGGACATGAAAGCGCTAGATTTAGCGCTAGGTTCCGGGTGTTCAGAGCTTATTGTGTGGCACGTCTTGAGGGGGTTTTTCGAAGTGTATTATTTTCCGAAAATTCGGAGTCCTTCGTCGTCTATTTTTTACAAAAGAGTTAATTCCCGAGATTCGGAGAAAAGTCAACGGCTATGAAACAACCTTACTTAAAAGAAGAATGGGAAGCTGCTTTGCGCTTGTTGTTATGTGGCAGAACGTCCAGGCAACGATATCTGTATCACGTCACGATCACCTCGTGACGTTAACTTTCCTACCCCTGCCTCTCGAGAAGAGAGTTTGTATGTCGTGATTGAGAACGCTATTCGTTCCGATATCGAACGGTGTCGGTGCGCTGCGGAGAAACGATGAACTACCGTAGTGTGGATAGCTTCCTCGCGTCGTCTGCTTTTACACGTTTAGTCCGCGTTCAGAGCAGTAGGTGGAGCATTGGTAGAACCGATCAGTATCGTACCATCGCGGCACAAGTGATCTTCCGGTGAAATATACACAAGAATTACGGAAAAGAGCCATCAACTCCGAACATCGGCCGGCGTGTTATCCACGCTAGAAAGGTAACGGTGTCGCCACCTATAGGTCCATCTCGCAGCGAATAGACGCTGGACGTTTACCAGACAGGAAGATGCCCTCATGTCTAGTGGAGTCAGGTACCCTACTTAGTGATCTCAATGTCCTGATACCTCTAGGGAAGGGTGTACTAGACCCGCACTACGGGGATGCTTCGCTCATTGCATTTTAAAGAGAAAGATTACTTGTTGCGGGGGCAGCTAACACTGGTATGGAAGGCGTTGAGCCAATCAGGGCATGGCATTTTCTTGCTGGGCTTTCGGTTACTGGAACCCACAAAGGCAGAGCATTTCGCATAAATCTTAATTTGCTTGAATTTTCACCGGCGTACGGTCTTCGGATATATATATATTTTTTTAATATGTCCGGAAGCCCTTAACCCTAGCTATATCAATACGGTTCTGCCTCCCCTCGGCCTGGTTTCGGTGGATTAGTTGGTAACGTGTCCGCCTACTGATCCGAAGGTAGGGGGATCGATCCCGGCCGAGGACGCCAGCAACTTTGTGGCGCGGTACAAGCCGCTTAGACACACTGTTTTTCGCGAGGGACGTTCAACACGGTGTCCCGTGTGCTGAGCTTTCTTCGGCACAGGCCAAAGAATCCACAGACCTACCACACTTTGGCGTCGCTCATTATCATATTTGTCCCGAGACGTAAAGCCACGCATTATCATTATACGATCATTATACTCATGGCTGTTCCTACGAGTACACTAAGAGAAACTACCAGCGGCATGGCCGTTGGTGTCGTGCTGACTGGGAGGTGGTCGGTTCGAATCCTACCACCGTGGCTGTGCTGTCTGAGGTTTTCCCTGAGTTTTCCGAAGACTTTCCAGACGAAGGTCGGCACAGTTCCCCCTGAAGTCGGCCCAGGACGCATACTAACCCCCCTGTCCCCCACTTCTTCCTGCTATCCTCTCTCCATCTGTCCTCACCTGTACGCCGCTCATAGCCACAGTTGCTTCGCGGCGCTAGCACGAAAGTAAAAAAAAATAATAGTAATACTAAGAGAAACTGGTTTCGTCTTTCGGCAAGGAACGCTTGCCCTACCTGAAGAGGCACATGATTCTTCAACTATGACGTCGGTGCAATATCTCCGAACTGTAAATACGACCGGAGTCACGATTGACGACATGATACAGTCCCACTTTGCACGAAACGAAGGTGTGCTTCACAAACCCACATGCGGCACCGCAAACAAGAGCAGCACCAGGGTTGCTGCAGACGTCCATGACGTGCCGCCACCCAATACGCGTGACAATCAAGTGTCACAGAAAAAGTGCTAGACAACACTGAGGGCGCGTCGCTGGTACTGACAGTTTGAGTGCTTTCGAAACTTCCTCGTTCCCCATATTGACACAAGGCGCTCCAGAGAGATAACAACTGGATGCTTTCTTTCTGGCTGATGTCGACGGGCCGCAGGCACTGCTGCCGCAATCTCTGCTGTATTACAGTTTCGCCTGAACAGACGTAACGGACAGAGAGACATACAGACGCAAGATGACAGCTTAATAGCGCATTCATACTGTCGGCGAGATGTGCTATACCAGCACTGTTAAAGGTACCGGCCATAAAAACACCGAATAAAGATATCGTCTTCTCAATCCATTCAGAGTCTTGACAGACTCGACAACACTTAGACCATCACGTTGCAAAAACGGATTAACGCTGAAAGCGAAATAAATTATTCATCACACGTAATGAATAACGTATCTCATCGAGCGTATTTAAAGAGCGAACGCTTTCGTAGAAAATACGCATTGCACAGAAGCAGCCCCAACGTACCAATAAATCACCTCGTCAGAAACATTGCGATTCGGTTAACAAACTTCGTGCCTGAGCATTGTCTGTGCCGTGTTTCGTATATTCAAAAATAGAACGGCCAACAATTACTTCTGCTGAGCACGTGTTCCGACGTACTCATATGATGCTCAATCTCACATCATCCTAGATATAGTCTGCACGCGTATCGAAAACGAAACTTACCAGCTCGCGCGGATGACTTGGTACGTTGATGTCGCGACCCCAATATCCAGACCGAACTACGGTGGAGCAAACAACCTTGTCGCTCGTCGCACTACTAGGACGAGAAAACGCTTCGAAATGCCCCAAAGTCCGAACGCTCCTAGGCTTCACATCCTTTTTTTCCCTTATTCTCTTCCCCAAAGGTCCCGGAAGAGGATGGTGGGAAAGAAGGAAAGCACCAATAGGACGAGTGAAAGCAGTGCCACTGCCATCTGTTGTCAAATGCGGGAAACGCCGCGAGCAGGATTTGGATATGCGTCGGCATCTGATCTTGCTAAGCGCAGAAGTATTATTTTCTGTAGTAGTATTTTGCGTTTCAGTCCTGCGATTGGATTTAAATTTGAAATCGCAATTGCGTTCTTGTTAGGATAATACCCTAATTAGAGAGCCGTAACACGAAAGCCGTCATATTTTTTTTCTTATCCCGAACTTGCCAATTAAAAATGCCGCCGACGTAGTGATATGTACGCGAGAGAAGATTAAAATTTATCCTTGAGACTGAGAAACTTGAGCTTCGTTCATAAGATATTTACGAACAAGACAGAGTATACTTTATTCTAACTCCAATGAAAGTATGTGTAGCGGGGTAGATCACTTCTTCTTCTTCTTCCACCTCAGACGCTGGCCGTTATCCAGCAAGGGAGATTGGCCAAGGCTAAGCAATTAGTTACTAGTTACGATTGATGAGGATGATGCAGTTGTGTCGTCAGAGATGCAGTGGAATGCGTGAGAGAGAGCGATGGAATACAAAACGTCTTTTTGAAGGGCGTCATATGATTTTGCTTCTTCACTTCCGTTCTACGATGCTGGAAAGGCAAAACTTTTCTCTTAAAGGAGCATTGAGGTGACCCCAAATATTTTTTATCGACTTAATAAATCGATGCAGAGTGTTCTCCAACGAATAAAATAAGTTCCTAACCACCACCTAACCACCATCCACCACCTAACCAACCATCATCTCGAATGACATCCTCCTCTCCCATGACTTGTTGAAAGCAGGAGTCGTACGCCTTTTCTCTTACAATTATGTCCTGCATAATTTTCACAAAAAAGGCGTACGCCCCCGGCAGAACCCATCCCGAAATATTTTTCTGGCTATACGCATACTGCATCGAAAAAGTGTTCCTGACTGGAAACTTTTTTTTTTTTTTTTTACTCTTGCATATATTGCAATAACTAATAGATATCTGAAAAATAGGCTGCTTGAACAATTCCATATCAGCCAGGTCATGCTTCAGAGCATAGTCTCCGACACACTCCTGTTACACAAGTGGTTGTCGTCAGATATGAGCATTCTTCAACATTGCGGTAGTTCTGCAGTCTTCCATGCTCGCAATGTTATCATTACCACGAAAAATATACTTTCGCCGTTAAGCTTTATCTTAAAAAGGGTAACACACACAAAATAAAACGCAGTTGCAGCCTATAAAACTTTACATCTCTCCTTCACGGAGAACTCATCTTACAATTTTACGGATAGAGGAAGCCCCATAAAAGCTCAAAACGCCGTCCCGCCTTTTTACACAACTCATCCCAGAAACGAAACAGGAGCCGTTGCACTTCTTCATCGTGGAAGGGCTACGGAGCCAATACGAGACGTAGCCGAAAGAAGCACATGAAAAAGAAAAGCAGGTGCGTAAAGTGGCGATCCGGCAGCTTTTGCGCCGTTTTTACAACTCCCCGAATGATAATCCTTTTCCCATTTTTACGACCTGCCTCTCGGGATTAAAGCATTCTCTTGTTTCTGTAGAACAGGACATCGCATTTCCGAAGACTGCTGCCAATTTACGACTTCATTTTTATCCGCCCCCGTTTTATGACGCTTCTTCCCAGAGCAAACCTGTCTCGAGATAAGAGACTCGGTTTCACGTTTCCATTGTGCGCGGTGGCTTCCTGATGTTCGTGTAAGACGCTAATACACACGGCGCGAAACCCTGTCTAATGACAGACTTCTTGCGCGTTCTTTATGGTAAAGGCTCCGGCTGGTTACCTTTTGTGAAACGGATACATTGCCGTTTACTTCTACGCCACGGAGGTCCGGTTTGTGCATGGGAGAATGATACTAGAGCGAAAGGAAAATAGCGACTACACTCTTAAAAATGAACTTCACCGCATAGCACGCTCCTAGCCAACCATAATCTCGAATGATATCGTTATCTGCCCTGATTTGTTGAAAACGGTAGGCATACGCCTTTTTTGTGACAATTATGAACAGCATATAAGTGTCGCAAAAAAGGCGTACGCCTCCCGTTTTCAACAAATCAGGGCAGATAACGATATCATTCGAGATTATGGTTGGCTAGGAGCATGCTATGCGGTGAAGTTCATTTTTAAGAGTGTAGAGTGAAAGAATGAAATACTTGGGTTAGCCCTCACTCTCAGTCCAGATTTGTGCCCGTTGCTCCAAAAAAGTAACTGATTACCGTTACTCTTCTAGCAAAAGTAATTGGTTACCGTTATAAATTACTCGACTCAAAATATAATTGAGTAACGAGTATAAAAGTAACACGTTACTCGGGCCGTTACTTTCAATTGATGTAAAAATTTCCGCCCGTGTGTGCTTCGAAAAAAAAAAAGGAAGCCCAACTCCCAAGTGATTAGGACAGCTGAAATAGCGCGAAAGACTGGCGTGTGACAAGTAAAGCAATAATATTTTTTCCGCTTACGCAGTACAATAGCCCAACAAAGACGCAGGAAATTTGTCACGGAGCATTGTTGTTTTGAGTCATACTCTACTTCAAAAGTGACTGATTACTCGGTAATTGATTACTCAAAATTGTAATCGAATTACTTGAAAAATTACTCGTTCAAAAATGTAGTTGATTACTCGGAAAATTATTTAAAAAATTATGTGATTACAAGTAACGCAATTACTTGTAACGCGTTACGTACAAGTCTGCTCTCAGTGGCTCGACCTCGACGCATGCACTGGCATTGCAGTTGTCACTGGTGCATTTTTAATACCGCGATGTACGTCTGCCATAGTTTATCCGTCCATCTGTGCAACAAAGCGCACTCGCTGTCCACTTCAATCTGTTTCGGTCTCGTGAAGCTCGTGCTCACGTTCTTCCAGAAAAGAACACTGCATGCAGATAATCTTGGTTTGGTAACTCACATTCAGAAACCAAAACAGTGTGTAAAAATGCTATATAGTAGTTGTTGATGGTGTGAAAGTGTTATTTTGATGTTGTAAAAGGGTTGAAAAATGATGATAAGGCGCGGCTAAACTGGAGTATAGTTTATAGGGTGAACACGGTTTTTCTTTAACGAATCGTCGCAAGCGATAAAGGTTTACAGACCCTGTGTACGCATGCGAGTTCGAAACTCGCACGAAGTTCAGTTTTTCCGTGCGGAGAACAGCGCCATACGCTATTCACAAAGGGGATTTACGCAGGATTTTGGCTTGATTGATTGATTGAAAGAAAGAAAAATTGGATTTTGGCTTGCTCTGGACGGTTGCATTGTTTTTTTAGATAGTACTTTGTCGCTTTTATTATTTTTGGCCGTGACCTGTGTACATGGTTATTACTTACTTTTATTTTTTTTCGCTGTCAACACTGGCGGACCTAAAAGGGTCGCTTTCCCCTCTCCTCAGATTCTTCTGAGTACATATCTTTCTCAAATATGTATGAAGCAAAAGAAAAAGCGCCATATTGCGATCGCCATTTCTGCCGAAGAGTGTATCGTTCATATGAGAGTCGGTAAGGGACGTTTTTGCCGCGTTTGACTTCCTGTGAAGTCACCGTCTTGGACTGGAAAACATGAAATCATCGGGAAATCAAGAGCGCGCGCAGTCGCATTAGGGCTATGAATTATTTCGCGCGAACGATAATTGTTCCGAAATTATGGTCTTGCGCCGTTGTTACCGTTGTCTGGGCGGAGCTGCAGTGCTCGCTGCTTCCCACGTGAAAGTGAACGATCAAACTGCAATGATTACACGCTACAACTTTTGATCCTCATCGATCCCGAATATGATTGATTGGACTGTTAATGGAAAAGGAAAACGTGAAAACTTCGAGAGAAAAAAAACACCTTGAATAGGACGTTTTAGTAGACTGGAAACGCTGCACGGAAATGATACGATAAGGGATAAAATAAGATACTGTTTGTTTTAATCTTTCTATAGTGCACTCTTAAAAATGAACTTCACCTCATAGCGTGCTCCTAGCCAACCATAATCTCGAATGATATCGTTATCTGACCTGATTTGTTGAAAACGGGAGGCGTACGCCTTTTTTGTGACAGTTATGAACAGCATAAGTGTCACAAAAAGGCGTACGCCTCCCGTTTTCAACAAATTAGAGCAGATAATGATATCATTCGAGATTATGGTTGGCTAACAGCGTGCTATGCGGTGAAGTTCAGTTTTAAGAGCACAGTGCCCCTAGAAGTCGGCCCGGGACGCACATTTCCCCAGGGCGTCAGTCGTGAAGTTGCCCATACACGTGAGGCCGACAACGGCAAGCCCTTTCACCACCACCACCACCACCACCATCATTTTTAAGAGTGTGTAGATGAGGGAGGATACCACAAAAAAAAAAGTGCTTTTGACAGCCTGACGAAGAAGCTGTCAAATCAGTAACGTGGTATCCGCCACTTCAAAAGAATAAGGCGCTTGACTTTCCATCTTCGGATCTTCTTTCGGATCTACACCTTCGGATCCACTGCACCAAACTACACCAAACGCCTTCGGATCCACTAAAGCTCGCTAAGTAAAAAGTGATTGCCGTGCTAGACCTGAAACGCTAAAAACGGTGGCAGAAAAATAAATAGCGACATCGAAAAATAACATAATAGATTAAATAGAAGAAAATACAAAAATTTGTATAATGAATTACTATTTCTCATTACAGTTTTGAAAAGTAACGCATTATACATAACTCGGTTGCGTTTTAATCTTAGTAATACGCCACTAATGCCCTTAGATTCATCAAGTAATGAAGTATACCTTGGCATTATATTTTTCAGGAAGACTCTAACACAGTCCCCCGTGGTGTATAAACCATGTATTAGACGTGATGAGACTATTAAATCATTACACGCCGCCGGTGATCGTAATTAGAGTTTCTGCAAAATCGCTACCTATTAATGATTTCGTGGAGGAACGAGAGCAATACGCATAATCCAAATCGTATAGATAATATTTTTTGCGGGGTAGGAGGAGTTCTTGTTCAAAGAATTCTACTTCAGTGTTGTCTTCCTGCAAGGTGACAAAGGTGCACTCCTATAAATGAACTTCACCGCATAGCGCGCGTTTTTTTTTTATACTTTGTATTAAACATACCCCCCCCCCCCCCCCGAGATGCATTATACTTCTCACTTGTATAGTTTAAAAGTGACAACTTGAAGGTTGTCAGCAAAAAATAAAAAAATATAACGTTTCTGTCGTACTCGTTAATTGACAGCGCAGAAGAACAGACGGTGTAAAGTAGATAACTGAGTGTTCGATACTTGTTGTTGGAGGAGCCCGTTTTGTCAGCGTACTCTTCAATATATGTTTCCAGTACCCTTACATTCAGCATCGATTTCCGTACGGAACATCCCTCTCTGCTTCTTCGCTGTGTCCTCGCCGATTATTGCCCAACATGCATTTTCTTTTGTGTCCTTCTAGATCAATATTCCAATTCGGCGCTGCTCCAGAAGACCTGCTGGGACGGAAGATGGGCAAAACATAATGTCGTTGACTGGGGGTGATCGTTCTTCCGAACATTCGAAGAAAGAGAAGAAAGGAGGACAAAAAAATGGTGATGCCTCCCGTGCATGCGCATAGATTGGGACGTATTATCGCGTGTGAAGGAACGCGAAAATTGCAGTGCGCTGTTTTAAGTATTCGCAATATGTATACTCTGCGAATACTGCGCCGCATAGTGACAAGTTGGACAGGTATTCCTCTAGGTTTTACAAGGATGCTGCACTCTCTGCATTTCCGCAGCAACTTATTATGGGGAAGCTCCCGCTCCCTTTTGAATTATTTGTTGATTTTGAGTTTAGTAAGTATCATTAAACGTTTACATTTTAGACTTTTAGATGCAGGGTACGGATATCGAGATGTTAGAGGACTTGCGTGCGGCACGCCATTGCAGGTTATCCCAGTTAGCCTGGCTGACATTTCCGTTCTTTCTTTTTTCCTGTTTCCTTTTTTCTTTCACTCTATTAAACATAACACCCCCCCCCCCCCCAAGTTAAACGACCGATGGGAGCCCGCATTCCAAGTTTTACAGCGAGGAGGGTATTAGAAGCGTAGAAAATTATACTTCCATTGGTAGCCAAGGTCGTGTCATATAGGCTGAGAGGTGATGGGTTGGAATCCTACCACCGGCTGTGCTGTCTGAGGTTTTCCCTGGGTTTTCCGAAGACTTTCCAGACGAACGTCGGCACAGTTCCCCCTGAAGTCGGCCCAGGACGCATGCTAACCCCCCATCCCCCCACTCCTTCCTGCTGTCCTCTCTCCACCTGCCCACATCTACACGCCGCTCATAGCCACAGTTGCTTCGCAGCGCTAACACGGAATTTAGAAAAAAAAACATTTTTCCTTTCGTCCTGTCCTGCTTGTATTCCTTCCCCGTGCCAAAGCTTCTGAAGTATGAACTTATACCAACTAGCCCACCGTCAAAAAAAAAAAATTCGCAGAAAATTCTTAGAAAATTCGCACCGCGAATACCGAAACCCGCCCGGCTCTGACATCACAGCACGTGTCGCCGCCTGTGAGGCAGCGCGGGAGAGGTCACGTGCTTACGGCTACCAATGGGAGTGGCCACAGCCTGTGACGTCTGTGCTCAGTTGCCCGGGCGTGTGTTCGAGTGTTTGTATCTCGCCAAGTACGACACGTAGAAGAATAATTCTTTTTTCCTCAGTACTGTGGAGCGTCGTACAATGTGTGCATGATGCAACGAACCACATCCATCTTATCGTGTCTTCGATTGGTCGTCACAATATGCCGAGCTGGAGCGGGTCAGACTGCATCTCACTCCAGCACCGAGCCGGAGGAATCATGCAGAAGCCCGGAAGGCGGCAGGTTCGAGCAGAGGAGCGGAGAGGGAATGATAACTCACGTGACTTCCGGTGTTTCCCTCGTAGTCAGAACGACGACGACGCACAACGCACAACATGGCAGGCATGGCGGAACAAAAACACTGCTCAGCGGAAGCTGGCGCAGTCACGTGACCGGAGCCAAACCAGTTCGCAACCCAACACCACCTCGATAGAGAAAGCCTGCTTAGCAACTAAGAGTCAGCCAATCAGGATCGTGTTTTCAACGGCGGTAGCCAACCACGAACGAGCTTTCAGCGGTCGTAGCCATGCAGACGAACCACCGTCGTCTGCGAGCAGTGATGGGACGTCCCGGCGTGCTAAACGGGAAAATTTTAAAATAAAGCTCAAAACCGTCCCATATCTTTCTCATGACTGATTTTCTGGAAAGCATGTTGCACTTTTTTCTCTACAGATTCATGTCTACAGGTTCCAAGTTAGCTGCAATCATTTCCGAGTTCTTGAATTCGCAGAACGGCGAATCGCAATAGCAGATGAATTCTGCCTATATATGTCCACGTAATGAAGGAGGGAGAGGAGGCAATAAGCAGGCCTTCTGTTTCTAGGTGGCGTTGTCGCAACCGCTCAGACGGCGTTGGTGAGAGCACTCTAGAGCGCTCAGAGAGGGAGGAAAGAGCTCCAAATGAACCAGTCGAATGCAGTGAGAGTGCTCTCTTTCGACCAGTCGAAGATGAAACGTCGCTGCAGAGCGCAACCAGTCGAAGACACCAAAAGTATCACAACCCCTTTAACGTTTTAGAATTATACGTATAATCGATTATTATAACAAGCAAATTACCAAACGCGGGACCCTTTATTGACCCGGGAGCAATATCGTAACCTTTCCTGGGTGGGACGAACATCATCGTGATGAAGACATTGAATGACATTGAGGGAAACGATGGACGAGGCAAAGCCATTTCGATAAGGCCAATGAAAGAGGCTCCGGTCCGGAAAAGATAGGGACATTGGGAGACCAGTGACAGAAAAATAGGTTCCACCCCGCCGCATTGGATCGCTGCAGAATAGATGGGACGGGCACCATTTACTCCTTACGAGATGAACCATATATTTCTCTTTTTTTTGTTCGGAACGTCCACGTTCCGTAGCGACATAGAGGGTTTCTTCGCATCAGACAAATATTTCAGCTCTCATATTGATTTGCATTCCAACGAGCGTGATATACCTTACGATTCTACGGGCTAGGTTACGTCGCGAGGGATGCTTTTTATTTACGGCTGAACAAGGGTTAAACCGCGAGGCAGTATTTGTTCACAATTGTTTGTTTGTGTTGCTATGACCAAATCGGATAGAGCGGAGATAAAGCGTAATAACTTCTTCCTGAACTGGGATGAAGCTACGAAATTGGTTTACCGTTTTAGATCGAAGTATACCTTAACTGGATTTGTCGGGATAAATGTATTCAAGTAAAGTAAAAACGGTTCCGGTATAAACTGGACTAATCTAACTATAACATGCGGTGAGGAAATTACGATGCTTCTTTTTCCTTTCAGGACTGGATTGACCCCAGTCACGCTATAGGAGTCCCCAGTGAAAGAGGGCTGCCGCTATCAATGTTACGACAGCAGACTGCCGCAGATCTTCGTGGAAGCTTTGTTTGAACTCGATTAGTATTTATTTATTTTTTCTTTACTAATCTTTCTTCCACGTAGGTACCTCGCAACCATTATGAGGGACTGCGGAGTGCCAGGGCTTGACCGTGCATTGTCGAACTGGACGATGCCGAAGTCCATCTCACATCAGTGTGCGTCTTTGAGGCATGGAACGGCATATATCGCGTGCGCATTTACGCAAAGAATACAGAAACTTTCATCTTTAGCTCTGCTACCACTAGGCACGTTAGCTGGATAGATAGTTGTGCACGGTCTGATATAGAGCCGTGCGCGTTTATTGCTATAATAATAATTAGGAGTAGATTTACATGTAAGCGCAATTGCAATGTTACGCAGTTATACATTGTATTCAAATTAGGTATTTTTCGCAATGTAATGAGTAAAAATTGTCTTGCAGGCGTATGGAGTGTATGAAATATATATATATTTTTTTTATGCCCCTGATATACGCATGCCCCTGATATATTTTTTTTATGCCCCTGATATATGCAGGCCCCTGATATAGCATGCCCCTGATATTTTTTTTTTTTTTTTAACGGGAGGCGCGCTGCGATTCTTGGACGAGAAAGAAGACCAAGTCCCAGGCGGCGGACGACAAAAGATAACCCCAGACACGTGGTTCAAACAGAGCCATACTGTCCTCGCACAGGCAACGCTTCCATCCTTGCCCAAAATATGACGGACGCGTGCTGCCAGAGCGTAGTTGACTCGACTTAAACTAGATGGCGCTGACTTATGAAAAAAGGGCATACGCCTCCCGTTTTCAACAAATCAGCCCGGCGAGGACGATGTCGTTCAGTATGATGGTTGGCTAGGAGCGTGCTATGCGGTGAAGTTCATTTTTAAGAGCCGGCAAGCCGGTTTTCGTCACCACCACCACCGCCCACCACCTCATTTTTAAGAGTGTAGCAGTAACGCCCCCAAGACTTTCACGAAAACTTCCTTAATCTTCACTTTTCCAGTCTACTCGCACTTTGCTTTCATTACTTACTTAGATCACGGGTCCCTTTTTCCTATTAGGGATCACACACACAAAAAAAAAAGAAAAAAGAAACACGCTTTCCCGATCACTCTTACCGACACCATTAACTCACGCGCGAGCACCCGACAGAAAGGGTCGCATGGCTCGCGTTCTGTCAACAGCGAAGACATAAGTCCGAGCGGGAACCGGCCAATTACAGCAACCGTAACGCGTCCCTAAGCCATCGTTTCGTGAGGTTCCGTTATCGGAGAGATTTATTATGCTATTGTTTCACTGAATGCTGCTCGTCTGCTTTTGTTTTTTTCCTCCCTATACATGTACGGGATTCCGCGTTGACGGGTCAGTTGCGGGGCGCGTTCCCCGGTTTCTATCTTTCTAAGCGAGTGGAGAAACGGTCGTAGCCCTGCAGGGTCAAGATAGGGAACAACCCCCAGATTTACGGTAGTCGATTCTTTAGGAAGAGTAATGACCCCGCGTTTCACGGGCCAAGCCGAGAGGCACGTTCCGTGCGGGAGATAGTTTGTTTTCGTTATCCGTGACAGGTTGGTAAAACCGCTGGTTTTGATGTGTGGTGGCTTTCAAGACGTCTGTTTCGGTTTTGCGGTGGGTTTGTTTCGTCTGCTATTGTAATCGGGGTAAAAAGGCTACAGGGCGTGTAACGTCTGAGAAAGAGCGTGTCCTGGCGCTTGTGCTTTGACTTGAGTTGTGATTCAAATGTGAGGTGGTTCGTACGCAACTTCGGGACAAAGGTGATCTCTGCCATCATTGCGCCAGTAAAGTCAAATCGAATCAAATCAAATCGGGACGAAGGGGTTAAAAGTAATAATACGTCGGCAGCAGCGGCAACAAATTTGGCGCTCCTGTTTTGCGTCGATCTATTATGTGAGCAGGCTTGTGTGCAGGCTCGAGGCAGAGTTTTACGATGTAGTTTATCGCATGTTGGTACAAAAGCGGCCAGCTTTCGCAAGCACCGCACACCGCGACGGTCTGGGAAAAACGTAGAAACGAGCGCTATCGGTCACCTACACTCATAAAAATGAACTTCACCACATAGCACGCTCCTAGCCAACCATCACTCCGAATGACAACGTTCTAGCCCTAGATTTGTTGAAAACGGGAGGAGGAGCCTATTTTGTGCCATTATGCACGGCACAAAATAGGCTCCTCCTCCCGTTTTCAACAAATCAGGGGCGAGAACGCTGTCATTCGGGATGGTGGTTGGCTAGGAGCGTGCTATGTGGTGAAGTTCATTTTTAAGAGTGTAGGTAGTGAGCGTGGGGGCGCTGCAGGTTAATAGCTATCTCACAATCCTATTGCTTCAGTGATGGGGTGGTGAACTATGTTCACATTGCAGACGTTCTTTTTTTTTTTTTTTTTCCTATCTAATATCAATTCCAAAGTACGTTCCGAGGATGACGACATGTAGCTTCTTCAGACGACAAATATTAATACGGCTTGCGTCAAAAAGCTGCTGCAGGCTATTGTAATTTTTGTCTCACGAATATCCGAGAAATGATGCGCTTATGGCGCCCTGAGGGGCTCTATTCGATCTCGTGTTCATTCAATGCCATACTTTCCTAACGCAGACCACAACGTTCTGACAGAAACGACAAGTGCTACTCTACCCCTGGTTTATGCAGACGTGCCAGCGGGCATTCCCCGTCTGTTCAGCCACACGTGCATGCATGGACACACACATACACACAGCCTGTATACCTGTCCTCAATACACAACAGGCTTGGCAAGCAAATCAGCGTCAGTATCGGTCAACATCGAGGCGGGTATTGTTTTTGTGCGTTCGTCCAGACCGCAGATGTTAATATACAGCTGATCTCATATGGTGTTAAAAGAGACGTTAGCGAGGAAATGAATAAAAAGTGATTGTAGAATATTGGTTAGTTGTCGATGGTATAGTCGTATCCGTATTGCCTCACGCACAAATTCTTTTGCTTTTTAAAAATCTCTCAGCCTTTTTTTTTTAAATCTTTAGCAAAATTTTCAGCTTAAACATTTTATCCTTACAGTCATCACTCTTTCAATAGGCTTCTGTAAGGAAAGAATGTTGTCACATTAGAAAGCTTTAGTATTGCGTTCGAGCCTCTTGCGCACGCCGTATGCAAGGAGCTTGCGGCGTACGCAAGAAACTGCACGTTTTCCGTAGCTATAGTCGTTCATCGGCCGCGGATGAAGTATTAGGGTCTGCCTTTTTCTGGTATACTCGATTCCTCTCGATTACTCCCCAATTCGGGTTAAACCTGATTCCTCCTCGAATTCGAATCACGTATCACATCCACTATTTCGTTGCAGTCTCACGCAAATATTATTTTAGTGCAAAAATTATCTATGCGAAGCACATTTGATGTTGCAACATGGGGTGCTTGCGACTATGATTCGCCAGGAATGCATGTTTGACCGTACACGCAACTTTAACTGTGGGCCGCTGGCACGGACAGAAAAAACAAACAAACGAAAAAAGAAAACGAAGAAAGAAAACGATAACGCTCGAATATATCAATAGCACCCGATTTCACAGCGGATTACAGATTCAGTCAGGCTCTAAATACGAGTATAATGCGGGTTATCTCGTTGAAGTTGGCAGTTAGTTTGATACTTACCGTGACCGTGGCGGCGAGCGCGACCTACAGGGTGCGCTCTAAAAGTCACGTGATCCGCCGGTAGTTTGGAAACAGCGGGATCCGAGTGATCGTGCACCGCACCAAATACTTGCAAAGTACGTCAAACAAAAACTATGAATGTGACACTGCTCAAGGCCAATAAGAAGGCTTTTTTGGCTCACAAAAATATCCGTATCTGTAAACTGGTGTGGGCGTCGATAGGGAAACTGCAAGGCAAATCCCGTCCGTAACAGCACTGCATCATGCGCGCACCTGTGTAGCGCGCAGAAATTTAAACAGGAACATACTCATTCTTTCATCAGGAACAGACTCATTACGAATTTAATGTTCATTTGACTCTGACGTAGCCACGCTTCGCGACAGGCAATGTTCAGGGCTGTCCCTCCGCTGAAGAACATTATAAAACTCAACTAAACGTGCGTCGGTAAAGCTGGTGAACAGCGTTGCATCCACACTGCGTAGTTCGCTCCGCCGCCGCGGAAGGGGCGCCACCGGTCGCGCTCGTCCCCAATAACTGTAACATACAGGTATTGCATACCTCGCTAACAGAAGTGCCAGAAATAAATAATGTAGTCTTATCCGCATATAAACTCCATACCAGTTTAGCTCAATAGTATTCCTTGCAAACTGATGGAACATATCATTTACTGGCACGTCGTAAAGCACCTCGAGTTCACGCCATGGCTTCAGGAAAGGGTGCTCATGCCAGACACAGCTAGTGGAATTCGAACGTGATATTCAAAATTGTCTGGATTCTACACTATAAGAAACGAGTGTGTGAAAAGGTGTTAACTTCTATAGTTACCACCTTGGTAAACATAGCGTCTGAAAAAAGGGTGTAAAAGGGTGGTGAAATCAATTATCATATATCCAAATTGCTACAAAAAGCTGTACGCCCCCCTCGCTCACCGAATCAGAAGCGATATCCCTACCTTCGTGGCAATGGTTAGCAGACAGCGTGCTATTCGGCGGAGTTCTGTTTCGAGAGTTAGGTAGCAGGTAGAACTTTGCAACTTTTTAGGCACAATGTGTGCGACAACTATTACCTCCTAAACGGTTTAACTGCTCCACCCTTTTTTCTAAGAGTGTAGGGGTCGCATAGATGCAATCTTTCTGGATTTTGCGAGAGCTTTCGAATTCGTGCCTCATACCTCATGCATGTAAATACTTTCCATAAGGAAGCACCCTGGTTTTCTTGAAGCTGGTCGTGGCTCCTTGGGACAATGTACTGATTATGCCAGTGCATAGGAGAGGATGTGTAGATCGATGACTTTTTCATTGTGAGCACCTCTGCGAAATGAAACACACTGCACTGAGCAGTCACCCCTACGTACCTGAACTTCCGCTATATAGCGTGCTGCTTGAGTTGACGCTCATCGTATTACGTGAACCACTCGAAATTCAATCTTCAGCTCCTTCGCTATCGCATATCTCACCAGCCACTTCCCAACGCGGGCAAAGACAAAATCATAAAATACGCAATTTCAAAATTTCATTGCGTTCCAAGCTCAGCAAAGTGGCAGCGCGCGTACCGAAAAGTATGTTACAGCAGCGATTTATATCTCGAGAAATTTTATGTCCTATTACGCGCAATATCGCCTTCCTACCTTCCGCGGAAAACACAATTTACTCCCCGTATATTTGCCCTTCCACTGCCTGGGGACATTTCCTGTGCTAGGGGGAGGCAAACGCGAGTAAATTATTGCGCATTCGCGCAGCGCAAGAAATCTCGCTTTGAATTCGTTTTCGGTCGCCCAACCTCGGGGCTATTTCGTATTCACCCAATCTTACGAACTAGGAAGCCAATTTCTTGCCCGTTTAAATTAAAACTAACATCAAATGCAAGTACGAAGAGAACTTTGCGTCTTTATCTTTCGCTGTCGTGGGACAGAGACAATAATTTGTTTTCCCAGTTTTACGTGTCTTGCGTGTAATGTGTTTAAGGGCGCGGTTGGTTCGGTACATGGGGAGATGAAATGAATAGAGTGAGCCCTCGTTATTATGACCATGGTCGTTCCCGAAAATTTTGGTCATAATGAGGAATTGTCATATTAACGGGGGGGGGCGGGGATTTGCAGCGGTTTCACTGCATTGTTCCCCAGGAGCATGATCGTAAAGAGCGTATGTCAGATTATCGGGGGTCATATTAACGAGGGTATTGTGGCGCTCGTGAAGAGTGCCAGGTACACCAGTTCAAGTAGATCTCCGTCACGCAGCGTGCGTTCAGTATGTTCATGTATGTGCATGAAAGTCATGTTCATGTTTTGTTGTAATGAAGTGTTTCTATGTGTTTCACCCTCCCTCTCCGCGTACGTATGTTTAACGCGCGTTCAGTATGGTGTGTGTTTTCACCTCGTACCACTTCTGTACGGAGGAAAAGCTACCTTTACAAAATTATCCGGGCTGCGCGAATATTCGCATTTTTCGAATCCAGAAGCGAATAATATTGTGCATCGGGTTCGACTTACGAATGGGATATGAAATTCTATATATAATCGAATTCCGGATCGAAGTGCTGTCTCTTCCAAACCGAATGTTGCTAAGCTACATCCGTAAGCCCGAAGATGCCAAAAGAGAAGGTATGCTGCTGAGTGGATGCTGCTTCGTACGAAGATATGCGTGCGTATATCACGTATATTTATGCACATATTTTCGTATATGCGCTGCATATATACAAGTATATACGGGTTCGGATTGTCTCTCTCTTTTAATTCGATTGCATTTCTTTCCTTGTCCAAATCTATCCAACCAAATTTCAGCTTCTCACAAACTTTCTACAATACTGCCACCCCACTCATTTCACTTCGAGGACGTATGCAGTCGGGGCTCACTAGCATTTTATGCCCCCTGTGTTGCTATCATATATAAACAATCTTTCCATCCTTAGGGATATTCGTGAGTCGTGGGAACAACAGCAGTCACCCAGTTTGGGTCTCGTATGTAAATTGGATATTATACTTGTCAAGGTCGCACACTGAGATGCTAGGCACGGTCGGTTCTGCTGGGCAACCATGAAATATTCAGAAAGCGCTTCCATCTCCAGATGTGTGGCGGGTTCGTCGTGTTGGCGCTTCGTTCTCACTCTTGTTGCATTTCCTCTTTCTGTGACCGCAACAATGTTCATGGCTAGCCGCGTTATTATTCATACGCTGTAAAAAATAATTCTGCTTTGGAGACTTCTTGAAATTGCAATTTCATGGACCGGTTGCGACTTTGGGCAAATTTTTTTTAAATTCCGTGTTAACGCCGCGAAGCAACTGTGGCTATGAGCAGGCATGGACAGATGGAGAGAGGATAGAATAGCAGTGTGGTAGGATGGTGGATAGGTGGCAGGAGGAGGATAGTAGGGGACAGGGTGGTTAGTATGCGTCCTGAGCCGACTTCAGGGGGAACTGTGCCGACATTCTTCTAGAAAGTCTGCGGGAAAACCCAGGGAAAACCTCGGGCAGCACAGCCGGTGACAGGGTTCGAACCCGCGTCACATCCCAGTCGAAAGCGGTCATGCTAACTGACTGACTGTTGGTGACTGTAACATTGCAGAACTATAGGGGCAGCAAACATGATAGACAGGACATACCTAATTCGTCGCAAACCGTGTGTCCTGTACTGTCCCCTGGTGTCGTAGTGGTACAGTTGCCACAGTCAGTCATACACCATCCGGCCTCGTATTTTTCGTTAGTGATCATCCTAACCACTATGCCACGGGAGCTGATCCAGAACAACTGAACCACCTAACTTGAACCATGCTTCAAGGAACAGGAAGGAAGGTGTGCGTGGACATTGGGCGTACTCTAGCTACGATGCGAGCTGTTCAGCCATAGCTTCAGATTTCTTGGAACGGTTTTCGCGGATGAAAACGTTGGCCAGCACAAACATAAAACCTGATTTCGTTAATACTAATTTGTGTTTCCATTTTCTAATGGTTGTTCCAAGTTAGCATTATCTAATTTGGCCAGCTACAAGCAGCCCCCCCCCCCCCCCGTCCGTAAAAGCAAATATCACAAATTATTGCTTTATTGCTTACTTCTCGTTCTTTTTCGAGATAAATGTACTGCGGAACCCTTGGGAATATATGTTCCCTTCAACTTCCCCAAGCAGCACAATGTACTGAAAGTTGAGCGCAGTAGGGGTGGACGAGTAGGCCTTGAACTGACTCGCAAAACTCGAGAACATTGATAAGACACATACCGTCCACCCCTATTGTACTCCACTTTCAGTACATTGTGCTGCTTGGGTTCACTGCTCACGCGTTATTATTTCCGTAGTTTGAAGGAACGTGAGATGAGAAGATAAACTTTTCTCCCGGGTTTAACTTTCTCACGTGCTTCTACACTTACGCGCTCACGTGAGTTATCGCTCGCCATTCCTTGTTCGTTCCGGCGGAGCTCCAAATGCCGATCTCGATTCAGGTTCAGCTCATCTCGACCTACTGCTAACTAGGTGTCTTTCTTTTTCAAATATCTGAGGAATCCAACCAAGGCGCCAGCCTGGAGACTGGCGGATGCCCTCCCAAGGAACTTGCTTCTGGAGCCGAAGATATCATTGTAAGTGGTCACTTCACTCAGTACTTGATGTGAACGCTATCAGTCACAACGACCATGTGACTGATACATCTTTTATGTAGCAAAGCCTAAAGTCACGAATTGGGACTTTAGGCCGTGGTGGGGACACGGTGAATACACCGAAATCGGCGATATTTTCGACAAAAGTTAAATACGAACGCAACATACCCCGCAAGTTATGCGAGCGTCTGCTCAATACACGCAGTTTGGTCCTGATGTGAACTGGCTAAAACCGCCGCCACCTCCGCATCCCCTGGTGGAATTCAATCCGAGTAGATATAAATAGAAATAGGAAATAAAATAGATTTTTACCGCTGAACCAGGCTGAACTAATCGAGCCTGACACAATCCCGATAGTCCTCGTAGTACAGAAGTATAGCTACACTGGATACTAGAAGAAACCTGGAGACAGAACGACAGACAAAACAAAACCTTCCTGTGTGACAAAACAAGTCCTTCCGTGTCACTGTTTCCTCTAGTATGCGTCGTTACGAGCCACTCTCTCCCTCATTTCGCAAGTTACACTGTGTCGAGCGTGCGTGTCACACGGCCGCTTCAATCCAACGTGCGCGTCCCGTTTCATTGGTCATTCCGTTCGCTCTCCGTTCGTTTGCAGGCTGAACCCGCACGACACGACACGACATGTGACCATTGTTCACTTCGATACATTATTTCACTTCTAACTGAACTCGCAAATTTTTAAGAGCCACAAGCCCGCCGACAGACTGCTTGATTTCATCGTTCACAATGGGTCAGTACCATTACTGAAGTACTACCTTGTAGACATGCTGTTGTTAAACTGTATGGTGGCGCCGTGTCGACAGACCAGGATTAAATCACCTAGACCCGTTTGCACCCAAGTTAAGCACGAGGCTCTATAGCTTTAGCGACGCTTCCCGCACGAGCAGCGAGCACGTTCTCAGTGCACTGCCCAGCCTATTGAGTATTAGCCTGTTCTTGTAATTAACTTTTCTGCAAATGGTCCCTGTTTTCGTCTAGCAGGTGTCAGGCTGAACCCTATAACGCGCAGCCTGGACAGGCAGACGGGAAAGTCCACCAGCACTGCGTCCACAAGGGTCTTGTACGGTCGGGTAGTCTTCTTCCAGCGTCCGTTCGAGCGAGGCTGCCGTTCGCCGTGGCTTCCACAGAGCGCCTGCTGCAAGACTCCGGTGGCAGCGACGCACCGAGCGAGTCCGCCTTCCCAAAGTCATCTTTGAGGCACCTCAAGAAAAAGGCAGTTTCAAGCTCCAAGCGCAGCAATACCTTTGCTACGCAGACGAAGACACAGAGTAAAATGAAGGATGCGGATCATCAAGAAATGTCACCTGCTACTGAAGAAGCCCTGCTTAGCTCCCATCAGACTGGGCATACAGTGACTTCGGCTACTACAGGACAACACTATGGCGCTTCGGCAACTACTACGGAACACGAAACTGTTTCACCTGAGTCGCAGGAGGACGAACAACATGAAGGAGTAGCTCCACCCCCGGGGCATCCAGCACCAGTAGAGTCTGCATCGCATCCTGAAGGTGACGGACAGGTAACTCTGATTCTGTATGCTGCCACAGGTGACCAGCTGAAAAGATCCGCTGCATCCGTGCATACAACTGCGGTGTCTTGTCGACGCGGCAGGTTGTCGCTGTAATGTGGACGCACTGAAGCCCCCTCTCTCCCGTTATAGGACTCTCGAGGCAACTCTTTCCAGAATACCGTTAGCTAAGTGCCCGAACACTGCTCAGTGTTCTATTAGTTTAGTCGAAATAGCGCTGCTATAGGAACACTGTTGTAAAGACACACTGTTGTAACGGAGTAAGGGAGTTGTGGCGGCTCTCAGAGTTCCTTTGGATAGGTGAGTGAGACTCGCACCGTGAATACCCAGTACCAAGAAAGATATAGCTGTATGAATGTTCTCGCTCCCGCGGCAGTGGTTTGCTCATTGTGTGTTCACGCGTATTGTACGCGCAAATGAGTAGCATGCGCTGTTTCCCAGTAACGTGGATCGTAGCTGAACTCTAGCGGTAAGAGGGGTGTCTTTCCTCTGCACGTCCTCTAGAAACTCTTCCCCTCCTTCAGCGAATAAGTGATGCTCGCGTGGCACTGTGCCATGTCCGTAGCGAATCTTCGGTGGGGTATGAGACTTTGCGGCTGCTCATTTCGGTGATGGTACATCACACTGACCGGATTGCGTCACGCCAAGAGGTCGATCTGGTCCTTCAAGGTCGCGCCACACCACTTATGGTTTTCAAAGCGTTTTCCTAGTTTGAGATATGATGAGACACCGTACATATGCTCCTGGGAGTATGCTTGATGAACGAACCTGGGTTTCGCGTAATGCTAAATGTCAGTTCCTTGATGCACTAATACCACAAACTACTAACTTAACTTTCTTTTATCAGAAGGTCGGCTCACGGCGCTTGGCAATCGACGTGAAAGACCTGTGGCTCTGGTACGGCGACGGTGCTAAGAAAGTGGAGATATTTAAGGGCATCAACATCAACGTCCCTCGTGGCGGCATCTACGCTCTCCTTGGCTCTTCTGGCTGTGGCAAGACTACGCTTCTAAGATGCGTGTTGGGCCGAAAGCGTTTCCAACGAGGTCAGATAAAGGTCTTTGGCACAGCTCCTGGAACTCCTGGTTCAAAGATACCCGGGTCGAACGTTGGTTACATGCCTCAAGACGTGGCTTTGTTCGACGCGTTCTCTATTGACGAAACACTCGGGTTCTTCGGCCAGATCTACGAAATGCCGATACAAGAATGGAAAAGCCGCGAAGAGTTCCTGCTGCAGTTCTTCGAACTTCCTGACAAATCCCGCTTGGTGAAGTACTTGAGCGGCGGGCAAAAGCGCCGGGTATCCTTGGCTGCATCCATGATACATAATCCTCCACTGCTTGTCCTTGATGAGCCGACAGTTGGTATAGACCCCGTTTTGAGAAGGTCCATCTGGAATTACTTGGTTACCCTAACTCAAGTGCACAAGATAACAGTCATAATCACTACACATTACATTGACGAAGCACGGCTGGCAACTGTAGTAGGATTCCTCCGGAACGGTGTCATGCTAGCCGAGAGTTCCCCCCAAGACTTGATGACCACCCACAAAGCAAGTAATTTGGAAGAGGTGTTTTTGATCCTTGCTAAAATGGCGCCAAGTGATAGTCCTCCACAGAGACATGTGCGGGCATCCCTGTTGCACTCCGTTGGAAGGGCTTTCGGTGGCGGTGAAGAAGGCCAGGGGGAAGAAACACAGTATTCCTTTCTGGCTTCAGTGAGCGCTCACAAGAAAAGTGCTATATTCAATGTCACCAGAAAAGATTTTGATCGCTCCATAGCCAGGACACGGGCTCTCTTCCGCAAGAACGTCTTGAAGATTACGCGTAATCCAGGATTACTTCTGTACAGCTTCTTGCTTCCTGCTATAGAAATAATGCTATTCTGCTTGGTGATCGGTCGGGTGCCATTTGACATGACGATATCTGTAGTCAACGAGGATTCGCCACCCAAGTACAGTCTCAAGTTCTTGGAAGATACCGATGCTGAGGTTCTCCCACAGGTTTGTGTTGTGGATGCACGCAACGCGAAGGCGCATTCCGAATGTTGACCTTTTGCTGCAGGTGAGCTACAAGGAGTTGAAACCAGCTCTAGACTCTGTACACTCTGGCTTGTCATACGGTGTGGTACACATGACGCAGAACTTCAGCAAAGCCCTTGAGACGCGCTACCAGAGTGGTTTCTATATTGATGCCAGTACAGCGGATGAGAGCTCTATCGACCTTAACCTCGACATGACAAGTAAGTCTCATCCAGCAGACTTGACTTGCGGATGTCGAGCTACAATTTATTGCAGATCAACAGATCTACCTCACGATAATCGACCAGTTGCAAATATCTGCGAAAAAAATGGTATACGACATGTTCGTGCAAAAGAAGCTCAGTACCGCAGGACTGGCTGGATTTGTTAGGGTGAGATAAGTGTGTGCGTCATTTGATGTGTGCCTGGATGCTCTACAAACTTCATTGCAGATCTGGATCTGAAAAATGACTATAATTCGTCTTCCAGATCCAGGAGCCCTTGTTTGGAAGCCGAAATGCGTCATTCACGGAGTTTGTGGCACCGGGGATGATCCTTACGTAAGCATTCACTGGCCAAAGTACAACTATACTTACCTTTCACGTTTCTAGGATTACCTACATCATGGCAGTGGGCTTGAGTTTGAACAGTCTCCTGGGAGAAAGAAAAGACGGCCTCCTAGAGCGATGTACTGTAGCCGGTGAGCAACAGTTTTGTAACAGATTTTTTTTCTTTTTTTTTTACTTTAACGTTGTGCTATCTGTCGTGTAAATATATGAGTGACATTTCGATATCCTTCATTGTTAGTGTTTTTTCGCGAGCGATTCTGAGGCAATCCACCTTGTACCAAGGAGTTTCCTAAACTCTCATTATTCGCCTGTCGCATTGATTTGTTCTCTGCAGGCGTACTGTCCTACGAGGTCGTCCTTTCGCACGCACTGTCGCAGATGTTTGTGGTCGTGGTCCAGGATCTGCTTCTTCTGTTTGTCGGTTTCGTCGTCTTCCAGTTGCCCTCCAGGGGTTCAATCTGGATCGCCATCCTGCTTACGTTGAGCCAGGGACTATGTGGCATGTCACTTGGTCAGTATACGGATACGTACGTCACACTTGCTCCCGTACTGAAGAGTTAAAGTCCCGCCACAAAAGTGTTCCATGCGCTATGTGCCGCTATGCGAAAAATGTTCCGCCTAAGGCAGTGTGACCCGGGGTACCTTCACCGCCAAAGAAAACGAAGCTGCCTTCTTAAAAGTGACGAATTGGGAATAAAACCAGAATTGTTTTAATTTTGCCCGTGGTACCGCTGCCCCAATCCATGTTAGGCACTAAGATCACGTATGTGGGCTCTTGTGGACACAGCAACATGGTCTTCGCGTGTACTTTGGTAAACTAATGGCGCGGGTTAAGATGGGCTCATATTAATTCCTCAGTCAAGTAGGGTCGCTAAAAAAAATGAGGACCGAGCCGTTACCTAAAATACAAGTAGCAAACCCTAAGCCATCTATTGTGAATATTGTCAGCTAGCTTTCCATTTCCCTTTTTCTTTTCTTTTTTCCAATTTGAAACTGTAGGCAAAGGCAACAACTGTCCGTAAATCGTTTGTGAAGGATTACGTATTTTTTTCCGAATCGTTTTTCATGTTTTCAGTACCCGATTTGAAAGGCGGCTTGGTTCGTGAGAAGTGGAGTTCCTCAGTAATGAATTCTACACACACCGTCCAGGCTACACAAGAACTACACCACTCCTATTTTTGTGTATTTTTTTAATTCTATTGTTTATCACGGCATATTTTATGGTCATTACCGCCATTTATTTGCTGTGCGGTCCTCCGTGACGTGATCTTAGGTCAAAGCGGCCCGCGACTCGGTTTGAAGTGGCACTGTGTCGATTTTTCCATTAAGGGTTTTGCGGTGTGGTTTACAACGACGAGGCATGTTAGTGACATCCACCTACCAGGTAGCAGAAATGGGTTCTCTTGTTTACACCTATATTTCTGTTTTATCTGTTCCTTAACGGTCTCTCTACTGCTTCAGGTATCTAATTGTCATACCGTAATGCACACGCTGCTGTTCGTTAACATTCTCGTCATTGTTTATTAAGACTGCGGTAGCTTCAAATATTTGAAACACTCCTTCTAAATGAGTACAGCGTAACGCGACAAAATAACGATCCCAATTAATTCTCGTTGCGCTGCGATACAAAACAATTGCGATTCACGTAGAATCCACTCTTATCAGCTCCCGTGGCATAGTGGTGACTGGGAGGTGACCCGGGTCAATCCTGTCACACGCATACTAACCCCTCTGTCCCCGCTCCTTCCTGCTGTCCTCTCTCCATCTGTCCACGTCTGTACGCCGCTCATAGCCACAGTTGCTTCGCGGCGCTAACACGAAATTTAAAAAAAATCATGTGCCCTGCTGCCGTGGCACAACATACTCATTATGATCTACTCAAGGGAAAGAAACTCACGTGTTTATTGTGTATGGGCAGGGTAACAACTACGTCCTGCTCTCTCCATATAGGCTTAATGATCTCATCGCTGTTCGAGAGCCCTGCCACTGCTGCCATGCTGGCAGCGGGCCTCAATTATCCCAGCATGCTCTTGAGTGGTAAGTGATCTTATTCTCTGTTGCACAGTTCGACTCGCTGTGAAAGCGTATGCGATTCCGGCGAAACTTCGCGGGAAACAGCTTTATACCACGTAGGGTAAGCACGTATTCGGAACAGAACGAAAAAAAAAAAACGCAGGAAATTTATAGTCGTAGTACTCCGTCTCTTCAACGGTCAGTTGCACAGAACCTACCTGGAATAGAAAAGCCTGAGAGATGAATGTTGCGAAGTGGGATAGATTGCATCCATGGGACATCGCTAAAGCTGTTAGTATATCGTCCTTTTGTCAGTTTGTTGTTGTTGTTGTTTTTTTTTGCTTCTCTGTGTTTGTTTCTCAGTGATTCAGTTGAGTGAGTCACTAAATAAGCTTAGCGTAGCTTATTTAGTGACTCTAAGTTGATTCAGGTTCACCACTTGCAGGCATCCTATGGCCAGTGGAAGGGATTCCAATCCAGATGCGGTGGTTCTGCTACATCCTGCCGCAAACAATTCCTTCGGATTCCTTCCGTAGTGTCATCTACAGAGGTTGGAGCATCACCCACATGAGCGTCTGGTTGGGCTTTGTCGTGACATTCGTCTGGATCATAGTCTACCTATTGGCAACCGTCATCTTCTTTAAGCAGTGACGTCGTGCTGGACCGCTATCTGCATATTGAAGTCACCGATAACAGTCGCTCAGCCAAAAATAACCTGATAACCAGTCTGCATAAATCACAGTATTTGAAATACGTTGGACTGCTTCAAATGTATTAGTAATAAGCAGGGACCGTAAACATTGGGTGGTGTTGCACTGTGAAGCTGATTTTTTTTTTTACTTTCGTGTGAGCGCCGCGAAGCAACTCTGGCGATGAGCGGCGTACAGATAAGGACAGATGGAGGGAGGACAGCAGGAAGGAGTCGGTGACAGGGGGGTGAGTATGCGTCCTGGGCAGGTCCGCAAAGTCTTCGAAAAACCCAGGAAAAACCTCAGACAGCACAGCCGGTTGTAGGATTCGAACACACCACCTCCACCCCCTATATAGTCAGCACGACGCCAACGAGCGAGACGCCTTAACCCACTCTGCCATGCCGCTGGTAGAAAATGTTTGAGGATGCCATAAGAGGTGTACTGTCTAACATCGTTGACTTGAATGCAGACTGCGAATTTATTTCATGTGTAGACGATACTAATAGATTTTTAATAGATTTCGATTAGTAGGTATATCTTACGCTCGGAATTTTCTCCATATATGAGGCGTCCCATAGGTTGCACAGAGGTGATGTCTCAAACGTATAGTAACTGGTGTCTGCAGTAATCATGGACGGAATTGTATGTATAGCCCATGTAGGAAATTCCCCCGCCGTCCCCACACCCGTGAGGAAAATTCTTCGCGCATCAAAGCGAAGTTCTGCACGCTTTTGCTGCAATCTGAAAATGTAAAGTACTTAGCCATACACATTACCATTTCGACGAGTTCGCACAAGACTAATTGTGATGCCAAAAACCACCAAGTGCAAACCTTTCAAGTGCTCAAATCTTGCTGAAATTTCAGTACAAAGTTCCTGCCGAGAAAATGACTGTCCAACCCATTTTCATAGGTGAAAAAAACGTTCATATCGTGCTAGAACATCTTTGCATAGGTATCTTTCCTATCTATCGTATCTTTGCATAGATACCTAAAACATCATTTGCCCTCTTTATGGGCGAAAAGTTTCTCAAATCTTGCTCCTATTAACCCATTAAAGCCCGAATTAATTTTTAACGATAAGTGGAAGAAATTTATTTCGCACAAAATATATATGTATACATTCATTTATTTTATATATTCAACCTTGGTTTGCGAGTTACTGACTGTAAACATATGGTAACGCAGGACTTTTATACAGTGCAGCCGAAGTTCACTAATTATTATTGCACATGCAAAAAAAAACATTTTGCAACGCTTTTTTTTTTCTTTTTCTTTTTTTTTGACAGAAAAGAGCTCGAGGTTAGCCATTTTGAGTTTGCTGTTTGACGCATGACGCAGCAGCATTATCGTCACTGCCACCGACCAATCGTCGTCTTCATCGTGGCATCGCCCATTCCCATCCGCCAAAGCGCTGGGCGCGGGAGAGGCCACGGCAGTTCTTCTGCCAGCGTCGACGCCTTTACCTACCGTTGTGGACACGTCTGCTGATCCGAACCTCTATTCATCAACATATGTCCTGTCCAAATGGGGACGTCTGCTCTACCGCCACATCACCAGCCGTCAGCGACCACCGGGACCACGCAGTCTTCTCGTTTTCTGCCTGACAGAGCCCTCGGTGTTCTGGCTAACCCCTTGGTTAGCCTAACCCCTTGGTGTTTTTCAAGTTGAAAATTCGAAGGTCCTTTATAGACCTTAAATTTGGGTTCAAATTAAAGCTCATGTCCTGCTGACTCTGCGTGCTCACTTCCAGTTCGATATGAGCAGTTTTATTTTTTGGCCGAAAATGAGAAAAAAGGTAAGCCTAACCCCTTGGTGTTTTGAGGGTGAAAATTCGAAGGTCCTTTATAAGACCTTAAATTTGGGTTCAAATTAAAGCTCATGTCCTGCTGACTCTGCGTGCTCACTTCCAGTTCGATATGAGCAGTTTTATTTTTTGGCCGAAAATGAGAAAAAAGGTAAGCCTAACCCCTTGGTGTTTTGAGGGTGAAAATTCGAAGGTCCTTTATAAGACCTTAAATTTGGGTTCAAATTAAAGCTCATGTCCTGCTGACTCTGCGTGCTCACTTCCAGTTCGATATGAGCAGTTTTATTTTTTGGCCGAAAATTAGAAAGAAGGTAAGCCTAACCCCTTGGTGTTTTGAGGGTGAAAATTCGAAGGTCCTTTATAAGACCTTAAATTTGGGTTCAAATTAAAGCTCATGTCCTGCTGACTCTGCGTGTTCACTTCCAGTTCGATATGAGCAGTTTTATTTTTTGGCCGAAAATGAGAGAAAAGGTAAGCCTAACCCCTTGGTGTTTTGAGGGTGAAAATTCGAAGGTCCTTTATAAGACCTTAAATTTGGGTTCAAATTAAAGCTCATCTCCTGCTGACTCTGCGTGCTCACTTCCAGTTCGATATGAGCAGTTTTATTTTTTGGCCGAAAATGAGAAAAAAGGTAAGCCTATAACCCCTTGGTGTTTTTCAAGTTGAAAATTCGAAGGTCCTTTATAGACCTTAAATTTTTGTTCAAATTAAAGCTCATGTCCTGCTGACTCTACATCCTCACTTCCAGTTCGATACGAGCAGTTTTATCTTTTGGCCAAAAATTAAAAGTGCTCAGATCGAACTAAAAATGCGCACAGATACTCAGCAGGAATCGCCCTTTAATTTTAGCCCAAAATTTGTGAGGAAACAGGACCTCCGATTTTTTACCTGAAAAAACCCCAAGGGGTAGGCTTACCTTTTTTTCCAGCCAAAAATTAAAAGTGCTCAGATCGAACTAAAAATGCGCACAGATACTCAGCAGGAATCGCCCTTTAATTTTAGCCCAAAATTTGTGAGGAAACAGGACCTCCGATTTTTTACCTGAAAAACCTTACCTTTTTTTCCATTTTCAGCCAAAAATTAAAAGTGCTCAGATCGAACTAAAAATGCGCACAGATACTCAGCAGGAATCGCCCTTTAATTTTAGCCCAAAATTTGTGAGGAAACAGGACCTCCGATTTTTTACCTGAAAAAACCCCAAGGGGTTAGGCTTACCTTTTTTTCCAGCCAAAAATTAAAAGTGCTCAGATCGAACTAAAAATGCGCACAGATACTCAGCAGGAATCGCCCTTTAATTTTAGCCCAAAATTTGTGAGGAAACAGGACCTCCGATTTTTGACCTGAAAAAACCCCAAGGGGTTAGGCTTACCTTTTTTTCCAGCCAAAAATTAAAAGTGCTCAGATCGAACTAAAAATGCGCACAGATACTCAGCAGGAATCGCCCTTTAATTTTAGCCCAAAATTTGTGAGGAAACAGGACCTCCGATTTTTGACCTGAAAAAACCCCAAGGGGTTAGGCTTACCTTTTTTTCCAGCCAAAAATTAAAAGTGCTCAGATCGAACTAAAAATGCGCACAGATACTCAGCAGGAATCGCCCTTTAATTTTAGCCCAAAATTTGTGAGGAAACAGGACCTCCGATTTTTTACCTGAAAAAACCCCAAGGGGTTAGGCTTACCTTTTTTTCCAGCCAAAAATTAAAAGTGCTCAGATCGAACTAAAAATGCGCACAGATACTCAGCAGGAATCGCCCTTTAATTTTAGCCCAAAATTTGTGAGGAAACAGGACCTCCGATTTTTTACCTGAAAAAACCCCAAGGGGTTAGGCTTACCTTTTTTTCAGCCAAAAATTAAAAGTGCTCAGATCGAACTAAAAATGCGCACAGATACTCAGCAGGAATCGCCCTTTAATTTTAGCCCAAAATTTGTGAGGAAACAGGACCTCCGATTTTTGACCTGAAAAAACCCCAAGGGGTTAGGCTTACCTTTTTTTCCAGCCAAAAATTAAAAGTGCTCAGATCGAACTAAAATGCGCACAGATACTCAGCAGGAATCGCCCTTTAATTTTAGCCCAAAATTTGTGAGGAAACAGGACCTCCGATTTTTGACCTGAAAAAACCCCAAGGGGTTAGGCTTACCTTTTTTTCCAGCCAAAAATTAAAAGTGCTCAGATCGAACTAAAAATGCGCACAGATACTCAGCAGGAATCGCCCTTTAATTTTAGCCCAAAATTTGTGAGGAAACAGGACCTCCGATTTTTGACCTGAAAAAACCCCAAGGGGTTAGGCTTACCTTTTTTTCCAGCCAAAAATTAAAAGTGCTCAGATCGAACTAAAAATGCGCACAGATACTCAGCAGGAATCGCCCTTTAATTTTAGCCCAAAATTTGTGAGGAAACAGGACCTCCGATTTTTTACCTGAAAAAACCCCAAGGGGTTAGGCTTACCTTTTTTTCCAGCCAAAAATTAAAAGTGCTCAGATCGAACTAAAAATGCGCACAGATACTCAGCAGGAATCGCCCTTTAATTTTAGCCCAAAATTTGTGAGGAAACAGGACCTCCGATTTTTGACCTGAAAAAACCCCAAGGGGTTAGGCTTACCTTTTTTTCCAGCCAAAAATTAAAAGTGCTCAGATCGAACTAAAAATGCGCACAGATACTCAGCAGGAATCGCCCTTTAATTTTAGCCCAAAATTTGTGAGGAAACAGGACCTCCGATTTTTTACCTGAAAAAA